>NC_081189.1:93713056-94450556 GCF_902713425.1 Acipenser ruthenus | reverse complement strand
TAAATTGGTGAACAAAAAAAGAGGAGCTAATGAAAATTGAATATTATCCCCCGAAGGCTTGATGTCCTAGAAAATGAGGGAAAACTAGTACTTCAGACCTCAGAATTCATGCTGAGAACAGCATAGACTGACCTTATTGAACAAATCAATGAGTTGTTAATCTTTTGTTGCACTTTTCATCAAACTATAAAATAAATGAAAGATTTTTAAATGTTCTTATAAATTATGGTCATATTTCAGTTGATGTATTTGCTTCATAAGCTTTGCTTTTGAATTAAGCACAGAAAGGTTTCAGATTTACTGACTGTGAAACAACTCTAGTGTGCTGTAGTTCCATAATGTATTTCTAACTGGCATTTCTCTGAGCAGTAATTGTCTCGTCAAAGTCCATTCTGCTGAAAGAATTCTGAAACATTAATGTTGAGGAGAAATGTAGTTTGCTTGTTAAATTCTTTCGTTTTTACATGTACTAATATAAACCTGTTCAGGACTTGTCCCTGAGTCTAATCATTGATCACAATATACTGTAAATGTAATTATTGTATTAAAATTGCGACATTTCCCTTGTTGCTGCTTGTTTCTTTTTTATCTACTGTCTTCAGATTTTGTACACAGCTGTGTTGTATGTGTCAGTTGGACACTATGGCCTCATACAATAAAAACAAGTACCGGTATGTCCATTACATAATACCCTGCCATGGATGTCAATTTTAATACTGGACTTACCAGTATGATAAAAAAAAAGTTAATGTTCATGACATATCAACAGTATAGAATAGTATAGAATAAGAGCTGGCAACTAAAAGTTTAATCACAATTTGATAAGCAGTTATAGATACATGTTACCTAAATGTGACACACAGAAACCCCCATATATATTGCCAGAATCTGATAGTCTAAATTATTTACAAATAATGTTAATACCAAGTTTCAGGACAATTCTCTAGATATACAGTATGGAAAAGTATAAAGTGTGACGTTCATACGTACGACTACCTGTGAGGGGTGATGCACTATTTTGTGGACATGTCTAGGTTTAATTTTAAATTTCTGAAATGAGTAGAAGAGCAGAAAAAAGAAGAAACCTGCTGTGAATATAATCTATAGTGCTGCATTAACACAGTGACATCTACTGGTAAGAAAACATATATTGGAATGATTCTCAGTACTGTGTGTCTGTGAGTATACAATTAATCAAGGCACAAATGAACTTGGATCGTAATTTAAATTAAGTGGATATCAGTTTTACTTTGCGGTTGTGTGTTTGTGTATTGACTGACTTATCACAGATGCTGCTGAAATTGCAACATGAAAATGTACAAACTTTAGCCTCCAAAGAACTGTACTGCTATAGAGAAATCCCCTTCACAGAATTTACTGAAATCATGTAATTTAAGTTTTCTAAAGAGTAAGATTGTGTTTTCCACCACAGATCCTAAAGCAGAAACAAGACTCCACATAACTGTGAATGGGTTTGAATTCCATGTGTACAACCGAACTGACCTTTATGCACGCTTGCAAGAAATTTTTGGGTTGGAACCGACCATCGTTCCACCTAAAAAGGAAAAAGATGAAAGAGAAAAGACCCATGAGAGGTAGGTACAGTGTAATTTTGTATTTGTATTCCTATAACATACAGAAATAAGTTAATAAAGAATACATCTTGGCAATAAGAAAAAAAAAAAAAAAAATTGTGGTGCAAGTGTTGATAGTTCTGTGAAGTTCTTTTTGTGCACAAATAATATTGCCTGGTTAGCAAAAACGGTTTTGCTCTGTTTTGGCTGTTCAGAATTATAGTCAACATCGATGGTACAAAATTGGTGTTCTTGTGGTTGCCTGTTGAGAAAGCCTGAATTTGTTGTTTTCATTTCTTTGCTTTATAGTGTTCAAATTAAAACCGAAACACAAGACCTGTTTTCCACATGGATATCCCTCATCCCTGTTATCAAAGTTAACATCAGCACTGTAAGTTATTATTTTTCCTCTTACACTGACCAACATTCAATTTGTTGTCCAAATTAGAAAAGGATAAGGAATATTACATTAAAAAGCTTTACAATGACAACATTTTTATGAACTACTTAATTTGATGTGCATTATTTGTTTTTGCAAGGATAAAGTAGCCAGGCTTTATTATTGCAATTGGTTTTCATAATTGATTTTTTTTTTCTTCTTATTGTAGGTTATTTACAGGAACTTGGTGTAATTAGTTTTGTTCTTAACTAAACAAACTCAGTTTAGCTCTGTATAAATCAGGGCTTATCCCAAAAGGATTAGGCCCTACTAGATGGTTTAGTATAGGTATACATGCACCTGATAAGACATGTTTCATAGGATAATATAATTCAGAAGATACCAGCAAATTACCATGGAAGCACAGTCCTTTGTTGAAAGACATCTGTGTGTGATCTACAAAGCTAATTTTACTGCTGTACAGACCTGCAAACAACCACACTAGACCATGGTGATCATTACATTGGCATCAAAGGTGCTGTATCAGTATTATGTGCTGCAGCTGCTATTATGTTTGTTGAACAATTTTCAATAAACTAATCTGTATTGCAATTTTGCATCAACAACCACATTTTTTGTTTTTCTGTGGTGATTTCTGTCTGAATGAATTTGCATATATTAAATGGTTATGGTTATATTTCATAAAGGTAGGATGACTGATAAATGTGAGTAATTTTAACCAGTGTGACAGTAACCGTAATTATATTATCTAGAGCTTGTCCCCATTTTGTGGTGATAATAAGCGACATAAACAGAAATAATATTTTTCATTTTGTTCTTTTCTTATTACTAAACTAGGGTCGTTTGGCCTTTGGAAATCAATGTCTGCCCCAGACGCTCTGTGTAAATTTTGATGATGCCTTCCTGACATACACCACCAAACCTCCTTCCAGTCACCTTGACCAGTTTATGCACATTTTGAAGGGGATTTTAGAAAATGTCCGCGTTATGGTTGTTCCTAGTCCCAGATATGTTGGCCTTCAAAATGACGAGTAAGAATTGTTTTGCTTTTGTGCTTATAAAAGTACTTTATCTAAATAATGAGTAATAGTACTGGAAATATCAAGCTTCTTATCTTGACGTAGGGCAGCTGTGTACTGGAAATGGGGTAATTTGCAATCGCACTGAAGAATTTAGAGCACAGGCCTCCCATTAGATGGAGCAGTCATCCAGTTTGAAAGTGAACTCCTCTGAACCTTATTATCCATTACAATGTTTATATCCCTAATGTATTCGCATTGATTTAACCCTTAGCGGTCCATTTATTCAGCGCGTCTCAGGCGCGTCAGGTCCAATTTATTTTCACACGTGCAGTTTATTTTAGACGCGCTGTTTAAAAGTATTTTTTTTCACAGTAAAAAAGGTTTAAAAGGCACTGCATATCAACCGGACACTCAGTACGTCATCTCCAGCCCCGCCCCACCCCTTGTTCGCTGTATTTTTGGCCATTGAATGGTTTTCGTGAAAAGGGAAAATTGCAATGTCAGACCAGGAGCGACATAGGACTGCAAAGGGTTTTAAGTAAACCTTTTTTTTTTTTTTTTTTTTTTAAAAGGTGTTAAGTACAGTGTAACGTATTAAGTTAGATTGAGTAGGTAATCTTCATATCTCCAGATACATCTAAAAGATTTTAATCAAAAGTCTGTCATGTGCAGTGGTACATTTACTACCAATGCAGAATGACTGGATGGGACATTTCTTCTTAATTTTATCCCCAAGAATGTGTTATTGCGATGGTGACAGCCAAGAGACCAAATTTAACACAAACATTTCTTTCAAACCTCTCATAATTTTGACCAACATAAATGTATGGCACCAGGGTATTCTGACAAGAGCAAATTTTAAGGGATTATCAAAGTACATGATAACTTCTTTGTTGACTCTAACCCCAGCCTGTAACCATAGATACTTTTCTTTCAACTTTATTTTTTCTTTAGGCCTCCAAGGTTGATGGGAGAAGGCTTTGTGGTAATGCAGTCTAATGATGTTGACATCTACTATTACATGGATGAGCCAGGTATAAAGCATTGCATTACCTACATTTATATTGTTGTGCCTGTCATGTATTCAGAAATGTAATTGAATATGCATGTGTTTTTGTAGGGCTTGTTCCAGAAGAAATGGAAAACAGGGAGGCAGAAGCTTGTAATGAAGACACACAACTTCAGGATTTGCCTCCTTGTTGGGGGCTGGACATTGTTTGTGGCAAAGGAACAGATTTCAACTATGGGCCCTGGGCTGACAGGCAGAGGTACTAAACTACCTCCTTTAAAATCCTTTGTTTACTTAAGGATTTAGTCTCCAATTTTTTGGATGTGTAACACAATTATAGAAATATAGATTATATGTAACCAAAATACCGCCAAGTTAGATAAAAGCTACCCAGGCTTGGTAGCTTTTAGAAACATGTGTGGAACACCTCTTCAGTGGCATTGAAAGTGGGTAAATTAATTTCAGTAGGGTTCTATACAATTTTACATGTGGGACATAGACATGGAACAAGAATCTAAAAGTGAGTTGGGAATCAAACCCAGTTTAACTTCATTGTTAACACAAGTCACAGTACAGTGTCCTTTGCATAAAGAATGTTGTAAAGTTAGTAGCCCCCTCTCTGTTTTTTTCCACAAAGCGATTGATGGTTTGAGCTATCTAGGTTTTCAGTGTTTCTTCTATGCCACTGTATCTGGAATCTGGAGGCATCCCACCATAAGCTGACATGATCAAAGCCAAACTAAGTGCCCTTATCCCTAAGAGACTTGAGAGACTAGTTCAAGTTTTATTTTTATTTTTGTGCATCTCCGTCTTGAGAGACATCTCCCCAGTGCCTTTTCCTTAGAAACCTGCTAATAGATGTTTTCTACGAAACAGCAGGGAAAGGAGGTTTAGTTCTGTGTGTCAATTCAAAATTACATGAAGCATGAAACACTGTTTTCATAGGGTGGGGCTAGGGTTCAATCAATGTGAACTCTTACTGAGAATTTCTTTTTTAACAGTTGTCCAGCTTTACATTTACCTCCACATTCCATGTTTTTTTGGGGGGTGGGGCTTTTTTTTTTTACTGATTGTTTTCTTTTGTGGTTTGTGTTTTGTGAATCTAATCTCATTATTTTTCTGTAGTTCATCTTAATAACATTCATATTTTTTAAATTTTATTTTGAAAGTTTTTTTTTTATTTAGTAAACTGAGTGGTACAAATATCAGATAAATAGTAGTTTGTAAAGATAAGGGTAGGATGTGAGGTTATGTAAATAAATGCTTCTCTTCCTTCTGGATTGGCTCGTGTTTTTATAAGCTACCTTTTCTTTGGTTGTCAGATGTCCACCTCAAATACATGGAAGCCTTTTCAGACACAGTGACCAGCAGCCATAAAATCTTCCAAAATATCACAGCTTGAATGTTGAAGCCAGTTGATTTGAACAATATTGAAAAGTAGCCATGTAAAAGGCTGCTTTCCTGTGTTTCAGGGATTGCTTATGGAAGTTCTTCTTCCCTGCTGACTTCCAACCCATGAAAGTCACAGAGATTGCAAAACCAGGAAAACCCAGACAGATCCTAGCTTTTGAGTTGCGCATGAACATTATTGCAGATGCCACAATCGATCTGCTCTTCACCAAAAACCGGGTACAGTGTTTGTTTATTTTATTTATTTATTTATTTATTTATTTATTTATTTATTTATTTATTTAATTTTTGTTTGTTTATTATTTATTTCTTAGCTTTGTTTGTACGTCATCTACCAAGGACAGATGGCTGATTTGTTAGGTAGGAAGCCAGTGTGTTAGTGAAAACTGAGGTGATTCCTCAGAGTGAGGATAAATAAGAAAGTATGCTAAGAAACAGCCATCAATCTTTGCTTTTAATTTTGTGAATTTCGCACTAATGAAAGTAAAGTCACAATGGGAGGCACCACAAGAATAGTATTTCCCCAATACCCCCACCATATAGTCAATTCTGAAAACAACGCTTTTTAATTAATTTATTTATTTATTTATTTGTTTGTTTTGTTTTGTTTTGTTTTACTAATGCAAACTGGCTAGATAGAGCCCAGCAAACTCATCATACCGGGATGGAACAAAGTAGCTTGCTTTGGTTTATCTAGCTGACATAGAATACTTTATTTTGCTACTGGTACAGAAAAAGCCATGGGGAACACAGTAATGTAGGGGGTGCAAGCATCTATAAAGTTGTATTTGTGAGGCATCAGCTTAGTCATTAAGCATTGTATCACTTGATGATGTTAACACTCATGGCACACTTTTTATTAATTGCATCAGTGTGTTCACAATGGCTTGTGTGTCAGTACCAAAATTCAGGGCTCTTAAGTCTTGAAAAAGCCACAGCAATGGATTTACCCCAGTAACTTGATGCCAGCCCCATGTGATGCAGCAACAGATTTAACAGACAAGAGTACAGACCAAATATTGTGTGCAATATGAGCAAAAAGAATTGCTTGAGGTACACTATGGATATTTAAGCACCCCTGTGAGATGTTTCATATTTGTGTATTTTGTGATTCAGTTTGTCAGTGTGGTTTTAAAAAAGAGTAACTCTTTTGTGTCAGTAATTTACAAAGCTGCAGCTGTCCTAGTATCTTATCTCAGACTCCATTAGAAGAATTGTTTTTATGCTTTCAGGAGACCAATGCTGTACATATAAATGTTGGGGCTGGTTCGTATTTGGAAGTTAATATCCCTGTGACTGTGGGGGAAACTGGTAAGACTATACTATTTTCAATTGAATTGAAGTTGTTCACTTTACCCCTAATTTGCAAAAGTTTAAGTGCTATGAAAACCTCTGTGTAGGGCAGGTCACCATTGGTTCACCTAGTAAAGGCACTGCTGTGTGGGGTGCAGGGTGAGCTGTACGATTGGGAGCTGTTTTACCTTAAAAGTTGCAGTGTGTCTGTAGTATGGCTTGAGAGAGAGCATTTTCAAACTGGTATTATAAAATTCTTATTAAATAATCGTTCTAATGTGATTTCCGAAATTATGTTGATTGACGAAATAATGTTAATATCATAACGAGCAGAGCTTCTTGCGACTATTTTTTGTTTGCGTGGGAATTGAAAAGCAAATCGGTGTTAATTGTCATCATTTATCAGGAGTTAATTTGCACTTGGGGGAAAAAGAGGGTTTTAATTAACGAAAGAGTACATAACTGACCTTGAAACAGACATTTAACAGGCCGCGTCTGTGACGCTGATGACAGCGAGTGTACAGGACCAAGGTTAATTTCTTAGACTACCTCGATAATTTAGTATTTTTTAGTTATGAAAATATTTTAGCCTTTTCTATACTTGTGGTTAGGAATTAGATTTATTCACTTATTCAAACAAATTGTGTATTCGGTTAGGGGGTTCTGCATAATTTTAAAAGCTTAATAAATATATAATTAAGTGTTACATACATGGTATACATGTATAATAACTATCAACTACAAACAACCTCATTGACCTCAATTTCAAAGCATTAACGGATTTATTTAATTAACACATTTCGTTTGCAAATCACTTGCTACTAAAGCTCTCGTTACTATACCACGAGTGCGACAATTTAGCTTTTTAATGAGAAATGCATTAATTAACGACCTCATTGACCTCAATTTCAAAGCATTAACGGAATGATTCAATTAACACATTTCGTTTGCAAATCACTTGCTACTAAAGCTCTCGTTACTATACCACGAGTGCGACAATTTAGCTTTTTAATGAGAAATGCATTAATTAACGACCTCATTGACCTCAATTTCAAAGCATTAACGGAATGATTCAATTAACACATTTCGTTTGCAAATCACTTGCTACTAAAGCTCTCGTTACTATACCACGAGTTTGATACAATAACACTGGTTTTTGAAAATCCTGCCCCATAATCTTGTACAGTTTTGGAAAGAGAACTGCAAAGCAAAGCTGAGTGGTTCTGGTTGCTTCATCTGTGCAAAAATAATATCTCTTCTACAAAAAGACATCCTACACACAATATATAAAGTAATGCTCATGGTTTTTTAACATTCAAATTGTGCTGTAGTGTTCAATGCACTGGATGACACCTTTTCACAGGATAAAATGGAATTTTGACATCTGTAAATCTGATAGATCTTTTTAATGTAATTTATAACAAAGTTTCTGTTACAGTGCAAACAGGTTCTCTTAAGAGGGAGAAGCTTTTCTTTTGAGGAATGTTTCAGTTGGCTTCTTATATTTTCAACACATACTCAAGCAGTGTAACGTCACTTTCTTTTTGGGTGTAATTAAGTTTACAGCTCATGGTTCTTTTCTTTTTCTCAAGGCTACTCACCCACAATTAAAGGTCAGCTTTTGCATGTGGATACAACCAGCAGCATGCAATATCGGACTCTGTTGGAGACAGAAATGCTAGCTGTAAGTATATAGGAAATCAATCCAGATGTTTAAAACAGTAATGCATAATTATTACAAATCATTTATTGTAAGTTTTGTCGGTTCCACGTGATCTAGCCGTTTAGTCAACACTACCCATGCCAGTGTTTCCATTAAAGGACCACTACTATGAGCATTGTTACAGTGGTCTGTTTTGATTTCTTTTAGTCAGATGTTTAAATTTGCCTTCATTGAAATATGTAATGCATGCTTCCAAATTTCCACATCAGCATGGATGCTGACAATAAGGGGAATTACATTAGATATGGGTGCTATTACAATCATGTTTGTTTTTTTGTTTCTGGATGCTTATGTTATATTCTCAAAAAAACATTCACAATGTGTCACATTTGGGGCTTTTATATTGTCAACAAAGTAGATTTTTTTTAAGTTTGTATTGATAAAAAGTAAGGTACTAATGAGAATTAATTAATTGAAAAATCAAATCATCTTGAGGGCAGGAACAGCATGTCCAAGTGGCTTCAAAGACAAGGTTATATTGGCTTCCCTTCCTAATTACTGTTCATTGTCCTTTTAAAATTGAAATGTACCAAACACTTTTTACAATGAATTCACAAACTATCCCATTCTTTATAATGTACACAAAGCTATGTTAATCACATTTTAAATATGGTCTTGAGAACCATTTATCCAACTTTCAGTATAAACTGTACTGTAAATGTAGTTCTTTACTTAGTACTGACACGTCATTTTCTATCTTGAGAATCACTATTTGCTTTCGTATGCTTTTCTTTTCAATCTATGGACATAGGTAATAGTTTTCTACTTTTTCATGAGACTGATTATTTACTAGGTTATAATTTTAAGAGATTATATTCAAACAGAAACCTGAATCTCCCCAATTTGTATTTATTATTTTTATTGTATTATATTCCTTAAAATAAAAAGCAAGGTGCAATATGCTGAAAGGATGCTTTTCATCCTGCAGAGTGTCCCTCACTCACAAACTAAGTACAGTAAGTCATGGGAATTTACAATCCTCTGTTTTCAGCATTCTCGTGTTGGGAGTAGAACAGGTGATCCAATCTGACAAAACATTATACAGTTACAGACTTGGGTACAAACTTGGATCTTATTATGTTTTGAAGTAAATCCATGAAATGGAAATACAGGTAATGCACCTATGAAAAATAGACCCATCCTCTGATTTATCAAAGTAAAAGTACAGCTATGGTCAAATGTTTTGCATTACCCTATAGAATGAACTAGTTTTGCTTCATAAATCAAATGAAACCTGGGCTGTATTTTTTCACTGTAAAAAAAAAAAAAATGCTTATTTCACGGTCTAAATATTGGCATTTCAAGATATTTCATGATGTAAACATAATATTTATTAAAGCAGGAAAAAAAATCTAATGTTCCTAAATATTGAAATGCTTACTTAAAAAAAACAGTAAGTGCTAAATTGTAGAATATTTAGTGTTTTAAAGTGTTTTAAAGATTTTATTTTCACCAACAGTGAATGATCAAACAAAAAAAAACCCCATAAATACATGTAAAAATAACAATAGACACATGAAATGTCACCTTCTTTTACTGGACAGAGAGTAATCTTTAGCAGTAATATTTCCGACCTTTGCAGCAGCTGGTGTCTTTTTTGTTGAAAACATTTTTTAAAAATCATGCAACCCTATGCAGTAAGTTCAGTCATTTACCGGAAGCAAACTAACCGGCTGCCAGGTTCCTAAATGCAGTGTAAAAGGCAAAAGTTTGCTGAATTTCTTTTTAAGTGATACAAATATGTACAGTATATTTACACTATTCTCTCATATTTTCACTGGGAACTACATATTACACGGCAATGAGTACATTTCACAGAAATTGTGAAATCCATGATAACCGTGAAAAACATACTGCCTTAGTAATGACCACTGATACCAGAATACATGATTCTGGTTCTAATTTTTATGACAAAGTACAAAATATGTAAAAAAAACAAACAAACAAAACAAAACAATACATTCGGCTTGCTCTTTATGGATCTCATCAATAAAAGTTTTGACTAAAAAAGGAAAGATTGTATATTCTGCATAAAAAAGCATGGCAAAACTTGAACCACAAGTGTCTAATGAACACCAGCTGATGCAATATTGTGGTTGATACATGAAAGCACCACTGAGAGGGATATTAAAGCACAAGGAAATCAGGTGACCCTTCTGTTTAACACAGCGGGTCTGGTAGTTTTTAATGAATAGTCAAAGTGCTTGGTCATACTCTATTATCTGCATCATTGGACCCATGTATGAGGCCTGCGCTAACCAGTGCAATTTTCATTTTCCATTTACAGTTTCATGTCAATGCCAGCTATCCAAGGATTTGGAACATGCCACAGGCGTGGCAGTGTGAAATTGAAGTCTACAAGGCAACATACCATTTCATCTATGCTCAGAAAAACTTTTTCACAGGTAATTTGCTTAAACATTTTCATCTCAAAACGAGCTTTTTCAGATCCCTTGGTGTATGTTTTTAACCTGTGATATTTACAGGAAATGTAATATACTACTTTTGTTCTGTATGATCAAATAAGGTAGGTTCAGTAATACTTAACCCTCCTTAGAATAGTTTGTTTTAATATGTAACATGGGTTTAAGTTCTTTACTAGGCTTTTAGATACCATGCTACAGTCCTCATGTAGGTAACCTGTGGCCAAAAGGCTCAACTGGCTCAACTGGATATGAAAAAAACAAGTCCATGATAAAAAAAAAAAATAGTGTAAAACAAAATAGTAATATTTTTTGTGAAGCAAGGTTTAACAAAAGGTAGAAAAAAACAATGGGAGCATCTTAAACTATTCCTCCCCTAAAGGTATTGGTTGACTCCTATGTCGGACCTGGTCCGACATTGCAAATTTCCCTTTCCAGTCCGACATCATCAAAAAGATGCAAAAAACAGGTCTCTACTCGTTTTTTCTCCGGAAAAAGCCGAGAAAACCATTCAATGGCCGCGTGAGATCGATAGGCGCCGAGAAAAAAAAAAAAAAGGGGGCGTATCTCATGAATACAGATAGCCCCGGCACCACATAGATAACACGGACATAAACAAACAAGATAGCTGCTTATGCATCCAGCACTCAAAGAATATCACAGACATTTGCAGAGCTTTTTTTTAGATGTTATAGTAATAGAATAATGACTTGGATCACATTATTGAGGAGTTTGGTGATAAAACGAGTGATCAAGAGATGATTTATCGGTATGCACTACTATCAAGAGGTATGTGAAAAAAACATCGAACGAGGGGTGGGGCGGGGCTGGAGATGCAGTACCGAGTGTCCTGTTGATATGCAGGGCCTTTTAAACCTGTTTTACTGTGAAAAAAAATACTTTTAAACAGCGCATCTAAAATAAACTGCGTGTGTGAAAATAAATTGGACCTGACGCGCTGAATAAATGGACCGCAAAGGGTTAATCAGTCAGAACAACCTATTGAGTTTCAACAGGCACACTTTCTCTCTCTCTCTCTCTCCCCCCCCTCTCTCTCTCTCTCTCTCCCCCCCCCCCCCCCGAAGACTGGCAAGGTAGCTCTATATATAGGTTCATAGTTCTGCCCCTCCATGCCAACAACCAATTACAACATTACATACTCAAATTAAATATTACACATGTAATTTTCATTACTGTTTGCTCTTGGGTAGGTTCATACTTATTTTCCTAAAAACAACATGCAAGACTATACAAATGTTCTATGGTTCCCATTATTTCCTATGGGAGAGTAGGTATATCTTACACCCACGTGACTATCATGGACATCCCAGCCTCTGCGCCGGCCACAGCGTCAGGGAGAAGAAGAAGAAAGAAAAACACAAATAACAAGTACATTGCTGGTCTGTTGTTCACTGGATATAATCTGCAGATTATCGTGTCAATTAATGTGGATTGTTGCTGTTACTTAGTTTTACACGTAGCTGGAAACAATAACTGACCGTTGTGTGCACCTAACAGGCAGATAAAAGTGGATTGCGTGTAATCCAGATAGTAAAACAGCACACAAATAAATAGTTTTGAGTGGGTTTAACAAAGCAGGGTTGTAATGACAATGGTTTCCATTGAAAACCAAATAGTACATGACTAAACAGATGATGGTAATTGTACTGTAATTCTTGATATGTATCTTTTGTATACAACAGTAAATCGCCCTGGTTAAGGACGTCTGCTCAATAATAATAATAATAATGGTAAAATGTTATGCTAGTTTTCAATTATATGTGAGCTGTATATAGACCCCTCTTCCTTAATAGAGACAGTCGGTTCTGTCACATTACTCACCCCCTCCCCTAAAGTAGCCACCTGTTCAGGCAGACAAGATAAGTAATCAGCTACTGTATTCTGCTGCCCTGGGCAATGTTTCACCATGAACCTATATGGTTGCAGGGCAAGGACCCACCTGCTAATTTGGGTATTATGGTCTTGCATTGAATGCAGCCACTGTAATGCTCTATGATCTCTAGTTGGAATTCCTGACCCAGTAGTACCTAAGGCAAGCCACTCCTTCTCCACTTCTGAGTACCTTGTTTCCCTTGGGGAAAGAAATTCTGCTCAGGTACAGAATGGGTCGCTCCTCACCTTCTTTTCCTTGTACTAGGACTGCACCCAGCCCCACCTCAGAGGTGTCTACTTGTACCCTGAATGGCTTTTGGAAGTCTGGATTTTGCAGCACCGGTCTATTGGTGATGCATCTTTTGAGCTGTTTGGAGTCCATAGTACGACATTGCTTCCTGCTTTCTTTGTGAGTGTAGTGAGTGGCACGGTTAGACTGACAAACTGTGGGATGAATTGTCGGTACCACCCAATGAGTCCTAGAAAAGAATGGACTTGGTGTTTTGGTTTGTGGTCTTTGACAATTCAGAATGCTCGTCACCTTATCTACTTGGGGCTGGGTCGTGCCGCCACCCAACTCGTAGCCAGGGTTTCCTGTTAGCCCAAGTGCATTTCTTGGGGTTCAAGGTCAATCCTGCTTGTTGGATTTTCTGCAGGATAGCGGTCAGGTGTTCCAGATGTTCCATCTAGGTGGCACTGTGGATCACCAAGTCATCAAGGTAAGCGGCCTCAAACCCTCCTGGAACTTGTGGGGAGAACAAACAGTACCTTTTGTCCAGGTTTAAGATCACATGTGCGTGCACATTGGTCGTACCATCTCTTTTGGGCTTGCTGTGCATCCTGCAGGTGTTCCTTCTTCATGTCTCGGTAATGCTCAAGCCTGTCACGCATCTGCAATACATACGAGACCATTATTATTATTATTATTATTATTATTATTATTTATTTCTTAGCAGACGCCCTTATCCAGGGCGACTTACAATTGTTACAAGATATCACATTATACATTATTTCACATTATACAGATATCACATTATTTTACATACAATTACCCATTTATACAGTTGTTTTTACTGGAGCAATCTAGGTAAAGTACCTTGCTCAAGGGTACAACAGCACTGTCCCCCACTGGGGATTGAACCCACAACCCTCCAGTCAAGAGTCCAGAGCCCTAACCACTACTCCACACTGTTGACCATGCTCTGTGGAGACTGTGATTCACTTTTCCAACCTTCCCTTCCCTTCACCTGCATGCCGTACAAAAGTTCAAAGGGCGAGAACCTTGAGGACATTTGTCCCAGTCTTTACCTGTCTCGGACACAAATATGCGGAGCATGCTTTTCAGTGTTTTATTAAATCCCTCCACTAGTCTGTTTGTGGGTGGTGTGGAGATTTTCTTATACCCTTAATGCCTAACTCTTTATACAACCCTTGGATGATACGAGACATAAAATTGGTTCCCTGATCAGTAAGGATTTCCTTGGGGATACCTACTCTCGCAAACAGCTGTATTAAGGTGGGGATGATTTGTTTGGCCTTTATTGCTCTGAACGGGAATATTTCTGGGTACCTTGTGGCGTAATCATAGACCACAAGGATATAACTATAATAATGGGAAGTAGCTGAAGGGGAGCCCTGGCTCTTTTCATTTCTGGGGCGGTCCTCTGATATTCGATACAGCAAGGACAGTAGTTTTGCATGTCTTTTATATAGATTTGGCCAATAAAACCGGGCTCTGGCCTAGCATAGGTTTTCTGTTGACCCAAGTGTCCTGCCCAAGGGACTGTGTGAGCAAGGTGCATAACAATCTGTCTGCACCACTTGGGAACTATTAGCTGAGTGCCTTGTGAATCCGCTATGTATAAGATGTCCTTCTCTAGTATATGCCTCTCACTATTCAGAGACAAATCCTCTTTCACATTTCTGCCATCAATACTGTAACTTTCTGAAAAAGGAGTTTGAGGGTTGAGTCACTAGCTTGCAGGTCTAATATTATCTGAAATTTGCCATTGGGAGTCTACAGGCAACCTCTCCTGTTGCTCCAAGCCTGGTACTGGAGTGCTTGCCTTCTTGTCCCTCCTCCAGTGATGATGATTCTTCCTGGCTTTACTGCCCTCCTGGCAGAGCTCATCATCTAGGTCAGGTAATGGCTGTAATCCCTTCCTAGTTTGTGACTTTTTGATAACCACACACGCCGTAGTGCTTTTTACAAAATCTGGCAGGATAGGTACATCCTGGCCAATGATCACCTCATATGGGAGCCGTTCCACAACTCTTGATTGGCTAGCTCTACCCTGACCTCTGCACTGGGATATTCTTTGTCATCCCCATGAACACACTGTATACACGTCTTACAAGTGGGATCGATAATAGACCATAACTGGGACAAATTTGAGCCCGAGTGACACTAGCATTTTTCTGATCCCCCTAAACTGGAAGTTCTTGGAACATAACAGAGATTGGCAACCTTTGATTTCTTTACCGGACATACTGATGTGACGTCAGGCCAGAAGCAGAAACAAAAAAAAAAAAAAGCTCTGGCGTTTCAGCCAACTTCAAATATTCCAATTCCAAGGAATCTCTTAATTCTTATATATAACAAAATAACACAGAAATACTTTCTGTGAAGCAGCCTTTTTATAACTAGGCCAGATGTTTTACATACAGGGGCATCTTACAAGTGCCCTAAAAATGTGAGCAAGCAATGAAAAAATGAAACACTGTTGTGGAAGCTGATTTACACGGGTACTTCAAGAAATGGCTTGGATCAATAAACAACCAAATGAGCAAGATGGGCCAAATGGACCTCCTCTTATTTGTAACATTTCTTATGTTCTCAAAGTCACTACAACATAATACCTCCATGAATCGATACTGTTCAACTCTTTTAGAACGTAAAACAAGTAAGAGTGTAATGCTAAACTAGACCAGCCTGATTGATGTACACTGTAAAACATTTATTTTTAAACAAACACAGTAATGTGTTACATTAGGGAATACACACAAACATTGTATTCCTTAATTTTAAACACTATGTGTTCATTTTACAATTTTATAATGTTAGGTATTTTGTAAATCACCACTTCCAAATAATTTAATAAAATTAGTTCAGCGGATAAAAAAAAAAACTATTTCTGACAAAGAACTGCTTTACTAAAAACACTGCTAACATACACAATTCAATAGTGAAACATTCTAAGCTTAATTCTACATTTCTAAAACAAACGGGCCACTAATGTAGATGCCTTCCTTTTACGTGCTATTAAAACAGAATTCTGTTTAAGCGTATTCAAGCCAAATGTCTCTGTCAAAAAAACGCCCCAGTGCACCTTAAATAAGAACATAAGACATTTTACTAGTGAGAGGAGGCCATTCGGCCCATCATGCTCGTTTGGTTGTTAAAAATCTTGCAAAGAAAGTAAATTAGACAAAAGACAACCACTGTGGCTACTATAATAAACTCCAAGTACTTTTTATTGCTTTCATGCTGAATCTGTAGCTGTCTGCATTGGCGTACTTTTGCAGTGTGACTTGGAAGCTTTGGTCCTGTGCTTTCCTCTGCAGATGAAGCGTCACTTTGATCCTGTTTGGGAAACGGATATACTGGCAATGAAGTCTGTATTCATTCTGGTCTTTCCACGCTCATGCATGCAATTCAAAACACAGGATTTTCACAGCTATCGCATTACATGCACATAAAATACGGACAAAATCCAAACACATAATCCAAAGAATATAAAAACATTGCTACCATTTTTGTGCAGTAGAGTTTTATTGACACATGTCGGCAATTTATTTTTTTATTTTTTGCAACTTCTAGCAAGTGAACTGTAAAGATGAAATAAACAAGCATCAGTGAACTCCCTTTTGATCAGCTTCTAGCGCATTCCTGTTTTATGTGTTATCTTTGCTGTGACTTTTTTTATAAGTGATATGCACTGGGGTTCGCTTACTTAAACTAAAAGAACGGAAGAAACTACAGTAAAAGTAAACTTTGGCAAAGAGATCGTGGTGGCGATCTGAAAGATGTTTCAATAAATTGGTGGCATTTCCTCCTTTTTGTTTTTCACTTCTTTAAAACACTTTCAACATTCTGCCTTCAACCAGATTGCTGTGTCATCTGGCTGAAATCCAAAATAGTTCCACATTAAGCTTCTCTCTCCAGCAATAGCCATAACTGCTGCAGTAATTGAATTTTCCCAGAACGCGCAGGGTAGGCGGTCACTTCTGCTAAGCGGAAATGAGGAAGCTTTGTTCATGTTGTATTTAAAGCACACAATTAGAGGTTTTTTTTTTTAAATCTCAAAAAAACGAACAAACCAAAAAAAACACAGTATCGAAAAAACGCGATACTTTGATATTTATATTTTACCCCGATATTAGGTATCGTAGGATTTTGGTATCATGATATCCATAGGTATCGATATACCGCTGAACACTAATTTATACTGTAGTTTTCCTTAATTTAGTAAACCTACAGAGAACGTTACTGTATTGAGCTTTATTGTTCAGCTGTGTTTATTAATGCCACATCCTTAATTAGAAATCCACAAATGGGTTATATTTCTTTATACAGACCCACTGAAGTCATAAAACAGGATGTTCTTGTTCTAACCAATTCAAGTGCCCAATACCAACCTTCAGATCTTATTAGAAGTCAGTGGGTGTGCTGAGTAACCTCCCATTCAAACTAATTGTGACTGTGCTGTTTTTTTGGGGATGTCTGGTTTTATACAGTACATAATAATATTTGTCCCAGATACTATATTTCTAACTCCGCCAGTGCTAATAATGAAATTGTTTCCAAAGTACATAGTGCTGTATTGTGAAGCTTTCAAGTATGAGAAAGGGTCAGGGCAAACTAAGAGAGGAATAAGGTGTTTGTATTTTTTTTTTTTAATCACACATACATGCATATATATATATATATATCTATATATATATAATATATCGTGGGCCTTTTTTGAAAATTATCCTTGCAGCATAATCTTTTAATTTTTTTTTATTGGCATGCATATAAAAAGTAATTTCAAGAAGGGGTATATGTTAGTCTCTTACATTTTGTGTTAAAAATGATGATAAATGACAATGTATTATAGTACATGAATGCAGTTGCTTGAAGGTACCCACAGTAACCATTGCTTTGTTTGCTTTTCTATATTCTGCAGGCGTTTCTTTATTTAATATATATATATATATATATATATATATATATATATATATATATATATATATATATATATATATATATATATACACAGTGCCTTGCAAAAGTATTCAGACCCCAGACCAATTCTCTCACGTTACTGAATTACATTGAAATTTCGTTCTGTTTGATATTTTATTTTAAAACACTGAAACTCAAAATCAATTATCGTAAGATGACATTGGTTTTATGTTGGGAAATATTTTTAAGAAAAATAAAAAAAAACTGAAATATCTTGCTTGCATAAGTATTCAACCCCTGTGCTGTGGAAGCTCCCAGTTTACACCGATGAAAGAAATTGCCCTAACGAGGACACAATTACCTTACCATTGGCCTCCACCTGTGAACTATTAAAGTTGCTGTCACATTTTCTGGATAAAAACCCCACTGTTGAAGGATCATTGGTCAGGCTGTGAATCTGAAGGAAAATGAAGACCAAAGAGCATTCTACAGAAGTTAGAGATAAAGTAATACAAATGCATAGATTAGGGAAAGGGTACAAAATAATATCCAAGTGTTTGGATATCCCAGTGAACACAATTGGATCAATAATCAGGAAGTGGAAGCTGCATCACACCACCCAGGCACTGCCAAGAAAAGGCCGTCCCTCAAAACTCAGCGCTCAAAGAAGAAGGAGACTTGTGAGAGAAGCCACAGAGAGGCAACAATCACTCTGAAGGAGCTACAGAGTTCAGTGGCTGGGAGTGGAGTAATGGTGCACCAGTCAACCATATCAAGAGCTCTGCATAACACTGGCCTGTATGGGTGGGTGGCAAGAAAGAAGCCGTGTGACGGGGGACTGCCCCGTCTTTATGAACGTGGTTGGGACTGGCAGGGAGGGGGTTAAATTCCTCCCTGCCAGGAAAACATGTGAGAATGTGGCTGGAGCCCTAATTGAATAATCAGCAATTATTGATTAATTGGGCTCCAGCCACAGGGGATAAAAGCCAGGGGAGAGGCCCTGGCTAGAGAGAGAGTTCTGGAAGGAGAAGGAGCCAGTGTTTTTCTGTGTGTGCTGTTTTTCGTTTTGAATCCAGTTAAGGCGTTGCCCAGCCTGGTAGCTTTATTTGTAAGTTTTGTTTTGTGTCTATTTTGTGTTTTGAAACCTTTTTGTTTGGCCCTTGTGCCTATTTATTTGATTATTTTTTGTTTAATAAAGATCGTTATTTTGCCCTTTTCACTGTCTCTGAGCCTCAAACCTCTGTCATCCTTGTCACAGTTGGTGCTCAGAAGTGGGATAATGCCACCTGGAGGCTCAGGGCAGTATTATTATTTTTTTTTTTTGAATTTCGTGAGTTTTTTTGAAAAAAAGAAAAAAAAAGAATGGGCAAGAAGAGCAGACAGAGGCAGCGACAGAAACAGCAGCAACAACAGCAGCTGCCACCACCACCCCAAACCCTGTTGGAGGACCCAGCGAGCCTCTTCCCGTGGTGTTCCTGGTGCGGGAAGGAGGATCATCGGTGGCGGTCCTGTCCAGATGGGCCACCAGCTGACTGGTGTGGGCGCTGTGAGGCGGATGGCCACAGCTGGGCAGGATGCCCCCACAACCCGGACCAGGAGCAGCTGCAAACCCCGTCTTCGGCAGCCACCCCACCACTTCCAACATCACCGCCTTCACCACCATCGTGGGAGATCTGGGAGTGGCTGGTGCACCCCGAAGCAGACCTCCCCCACGACCTTCTCATAGCCATCCGCACGCTGTGGCGTCGAGATGGGGAGAGGTGGGAAGAGTGGGAGAGACGGCATCACCTGGTTTCCCTCCAGGATATAGCTAGCATGGTGCTGGATTACTTGGAGGTAGACATGGGAGGGGTTCCCGTCATTGAAGTAGAGGAGTGGTGCGCTCACTGCTGCCAGTACGGGCATGAAGAGGACGCGTGTCGAGAGCCAGAGGGGGTGGAGCCGCCGTCCCGAGAGCCAGAGGGGGTGGAGCCGCCGTCCCGAGAGCCAGAGGGGGAGGAGCTGCCGTCCCGAGAGCCAGAGGGGGAGGAGCTGCCGTCCCGAGAGCCAGAGGGGGAGGAGCCGCCGTCCCAAGAGCCAGAAGAGGAGGAGCCGCCGTCCTGAGAGCCAGAAGGGGAGGAGCCGCCGTCGCCCCGAGAGGGGGAGCCACTGCCGTCGCCAGAGGGGTCAGGGTGTCCCGGAAGGACCAGCGTCGCCGTTCCCGCCTCCGCCACCAGAGGGAGCCGTGCCGCCGTTCCCGCCTCCGCCACCAGAGGGAGCCGGGCCGCCGTTCCCGCCGTCGCCTCTCGAGGGTCCGCTGCTGCTGCCGTCGCCTCCCGAGGGTCAGCTGCTGCTGCCGTCGCCTCCCGAGGGTCCGATGCTGCTGCCGTCGCCTCCTGAGGGTCCGCTGCTGTTGCCGTCGCCTCCCGAGGGTCCGCTGCTGCTGCCGTCGCCTGGGGTCTTCGGGGATCCTGCTTCGCCTGGGGTTGCTACATTGTGGCCGCACGTTCACGGCAGGATAGTGTGTGGCCGGAGCCCCGGAAGAGGGAGCTGCCGGCCACGAAGAATTGGGGGGTGCCGGACCTCCCACCATGGCCACCCCCATGGACACCGTGCTTCCCCCTCTTCCGGGACCGAGACTGAGGGGGGAGGTGGCCATTTAGGCCATGTTGTGCTTGGCACAAGGGGGGGGGATATGTGACGGGGGACTGCCCCGTCTTTATGAACGTGGTTGGGACTGGCAGGGAGGGGGTTAAATTCCTCCCTGCCAGGAAAACGTGAGAATATGGCTGGAGCCCTAATTGAATAATCAGCAATTATTGATTAATTGGGCTCCAGCCACAGGGGATAAAAGCCAGGGGAGAGGCCCTGGCTAGAGAGAGAGTTCTGGAAGGAGAAGGAGCCAGTGTTTTTCTGTGTGTGCTGTTTTTCGTTTTGAATCCAGTGAAGGCGTTGCCCAGCCTGGTAGCTTTATTTGTAAGTTTTGTTTTGTGTCTATTTTGTGTTTTGAAACCTTTTTGTTTGGCCCTTGTGCCTATTTATTTGATTATTTTTTGTTTAATAAAGATCGTTATTTTGCCCTTTTCACTGTCTCTGAGCCGCAAACCTCTGTCATCCTTGTCACAAGCCGTTACTCAAAAAGTACCATCTGAAAGCACATCTGGAGTTTGCCCGAAAGCATGAGAGTGACCCAGTTGCGATGTGGGAAAAGGTTTTGTGGTCAGATGAGATCAAGATAGAGCTTTTTGGCCAAAACTCAAAGCGCTATGTGTGGCGCAAACCTAACACTGCCCATGCCTCAAGACACACCATCCCTACAGTGAAGTATGGTGGTGGCATCATCATGCTGTGTGGATGCTTCTCATCAGCAGGGACTGGGCATCTTGTTAAAATTGAAGGAAGAATGGATGGAGCAAAATACAGGGAAATACTGCAAGAGAACCTGCTTCAGTCCGCTAAAAAACTGAAGCTTTGGAGGAAATTCACCTTTCATCAGGACAATGATCCCAAGCACAAGGCCAAAGCAACATTGGAGTGGCTCAAGAACAAAAAGGTGAATGTCCTACAGTGGCCCAGTCAAAGTCCTGATCTCAATCCCATTGAGAATCTGTAGCACTATTTTGAAAATTGCGGTCCACAAGCGTCGTCCAACCAACCTGAACAACCTGGAGCAAATCTACCAAGAAGAATGGGCCAAAATCACTCCGACACTGTGTGCAAAGCTGGTACATACTTGCCCCAAAAGACTTAAAGCTGTTATTGCAGCAAAAGGTAGCTCTACCAAATATTAATGTGTGGGGGTTGAATACTTATGCAAGCAAGATATTTCAGTTTTTTATTTTTCTTAAAAATATTTCCCAACATAAAACCAATGTCACCTTACAATAATTGATTTTGAGTTTCAGTGTTTTAAAATAAAATATCAAACAGAACGAAATTCCAATGTGCCATTTGTAATTCAGTAATATGAGAGAATTGGTCAGGGGTCTGAATACTTATGCAAGGCACTGTGTGTATATATATATATATATATATATATATATATATATATATATCCCTAGAGATCTTCAATTAAGCTGGCCTGATGATAAGTTAATAGGATTTTTTATTTTTATATCTGGAAATTACATTTATCAAGAACAGACTGTAGATGTAGAGCAAGTCCCTGGCAGATAGGCATCATATTCAAACATAAATATTATGAGCATATAGTTAGTTTATCTCATTGTCATGAAACTTGTTATTGACATTCTGTTAATAAGCACTCGTGCAAATTTAATTACACAATGCATTGCCATTTGATAAGGTGCTATGTACATTTTGTGGACTTTCTCATGTTGCTTTTAAAAACATCAGTTTTTAAAATAGTCAGGTGTTATTTTATTTTATTTTTCCTTGTGCATAGATTGATTTATCAGTACATTATTTTGTTAAGTTATGCTATTGTGTTTTTGTTTGGAATAGTTTTGAGCTACAGCAATTGCTGAACAACTAAGTGAAATATTGGTTCTTGTTACAATATGATTGCTAAATACCTTACATGGAACATTAAGCATCTTTATGCACATTTTTAAATGTATTCATTTTTTTTAAAGATTTGATACAGGACTGGGCTAGTGATAGTGTGCCTGATGTCTACTCCTTTGTCCCATATTCCTGGAAGTTCAAAGTCATGTTTCACCAGTTTGAGATGATCTGGGCAGCAAATCAGCACAACTGGATAGATTGCTCCACAAAACAGCAAGAAAATGGTAAGCAACTCTCGTAAAACAAAAACTTTTGCGTGTGTATGTGTGATGCATATATATATGATTTACTTTACAATTAACTGTAAAGTGCAAATCAGTCCATATAGTTGCAGTATTTCTTTTGGCAGTACAATCTTTAAGGCTATTAAATTACTTTTAATACAGTACTCCTAAACATTTAATTGTATGTAGAAACATACAAATACCTTGGATGTGTTTATCTCTCAGGTCAAAATGAAACTTAAATACAGAAGCAAAATATAAATTTGACATAAATAACACTGGTGGCAGGAGGAACAAAATAGATCTGACAACTAAGCTGTGAAGGATTCATGTGCACAGTTTAAGATAAGGGTATCGAATACTATTTAAAGAACTTCTGGAACTGCATTGTGTAAAAAAATGCCTTTGTGTCTTCCGAAAACAAACATTTTTTACGCTGAACATTTCAGACACTTCACTTCTAATATATTTTATTTGGCAGTCCGTTTTACTAGTACACCTTTTCCTATCCTTTAGTACATTAAAATCTTCAAGTAGACACGGTCATGTGAAACTGCATCTACCCATATTAGCAAATCGTTTTGTTCTTGCTATGTCAGTGTTTCCCGTTTTTAAAGATTTTTTGTTTTTTTTTGGAATCGGCAATTGTTTTTGCCCCATTTTTCTCCCCAATTTGAAATGCCTAGTTTTAAGTCACCGCTACAACCCCCGTGCTGACTCGGGAGAGACGAAGACGAACACACGCGTTCTCTGAAATGTGTGTCGTCAGCCGCCAGCTTCTTTTCACTCTGCAGGCCCGCCATGCAGTTACCTCAGAGCTACAGCGTCGGAGGACCATGCAGCTCTGGGCAGCTTGAAGGCAGGCCTGCAGGCGCCCGGCCAGTCTATAGGGGTCACTGGTACGCGGTGAGCCGAGGACACCCTGGCCGACCTAAGCCCTCCCCACCCCGGGATGGCACTCCGCCAATTGTGCGTCGCCGCCTGGGAACTCCTGTCCACGTCCGGCAGTGGAATATCCTGGACCCTGTAACGCTTGAGTTTTATACTCCATGGAACGGCAGGACCGGGAAGCGAACCTGCGACCATGCGGTTAAAAGACGAACGCCTTACCAGTCAACTAAAGAGCAAGCTCTCTAGTCGAGAGGAAAGTACGTGTCTTATGCTGATGGTAGCATTATAAACCCATCAGTCACTAGGAGTGGGATCATTACAACCCAAACTGGCGACCTCCAGGCTATAGGGCACATTTACCTTTACTGGATGCGCCACTCGGGAGACCCCCCCCCATTAAAGTTTTGAATAAATTGTGCTTCAAATCCAACACCACTGGTAATCTTGTTTACTGTTCTTGGCCTGGTACTCAAGGAACAGAAGAAACTGAGAGCCCAGGGGATTAGTTTCAGACCTACTTCTATTATATTCACACAATATAACAATAAGTTTTCCTACACATTTAGTTTAATAATTAAGATAACAACGACTTGTACTGAAAAGTGTTGAAGTTATACCTTTAATTGTGAATGAGCTTTAAAAAAAAAAAAAAAAATTGGAATTAAAAAGAATGTAATTACCAGAGATTGCTCTTGTTCTGTAAGGGCTTATCCAAAATGTCTTAGAAATGGTTTAAGGGTACTCTATGTAATTGTATTTGTCTTTGGACCCTTAATGAGAACTGAAGCAATTAAAGCTGCAGGTGGGAATAAAAATAGGTCAAGGACAGTACTTTGTATGCATCTTGCCTCGGGGATCATTTTTATTTGGAACAGCTTTAAAAGTGGTTTAACTAGCTACATTGTTTGCCAGTGTTACAATTGCAGAAATCAGGATTTACATTCCTTGGTTTTTGTCATAATTACATTTTATTTAAATTTACATGATCAATGTTTTCAATGTGCTTTATATCAAATAACTTCACACTTTTATAGTCAAGATGTCTTACTTTATGCATAATTCAAACCTCTGTATATATTAGAAAAGGCCAGTCCCATCTTATGCACTTCATTATTTTGTAGTTCTTTCAAAGTGCCACATACTCAGTTCTGTCATCCACAGTTCTGTTTTCAAAATAATCATTGAAAAATTACAGAACTACTGCTTGACTTTACTTCAGTGTGCAATTATTTCTTGTTCATTTGCAGTTTATCTGGCTGCCTGTGGGGAAAGGCTCAATATTGATTTCACTCTGTCATTTATTGAGTTTGTTCCAGCTACATGCAATACCAAATTTTCTTTAAGGGTAAGTGCAATGCTTTTTAACTGGCTACTATTGTGTATGCCTGTGATTTGACCGTCCTCAAATGTTTGCACATTTTGACAGATTTCAAGGTATATAGATGGCTATATATGATATTAATCTTAATTAATCATTGTACTGAGGTCTTTGTTATCTGTCATGTCACTGCAACATTCCTTTCCATCCCTGAAGGGGCTTAATAAAGCTGTATAGGGTAACATGTATCTGCTGTAATAGATTTATATTAATCTTCATAAAAAAGTTGATATTGTTGAATACAAATTTACGTTAGTGTTCTATTATAAAAAAGTATTTATGGAGCTATTTAGAAAATCAAATGTTGTGTTAAGAGTAATTCATCCCCAGGTACATATGTAGAGTATTCTATGTGTTTTTTCTCTTCTTATAAAGGCTGAAGATACAGATCTCCAGTTATCGTTGCCAGATTGCCACCCCAGTAGGTACTCCCTTCTTACTTTGGCGAAGAATTGTCAGCCTAACAAAATCCCTCCAGAGGGCTGCATTACAACTGAGAGTCAAGGGGGTCCTAAACAAGGAAAGCCAAGGTGGAGGAATATTACCCATTCAGAGTAAGTCGTGCAAGCTATTAACTTATTCTTGCCTTTATAACCTTATGTTTTAAATACCTTCTGTATACCTTATTGTGTGTGTGTGTGTGTGTGTATATGTATGTGTACACAATATATATATATATGGATAGATAGATAGATATAATTAGGGCTGTCAAGCGATTAGTCTTGCGATTAAAAAATGAATCTTAGTTAATCTCGGTTTTAATCGCATATGAAATTGATACAATTACTACATCCATCTAATTTAAATGTGTTTTATTACTGATGCTATTATTATTATTATTATTATTATTATTATTATTATTATTATTATTATTATTATTATTATTATTATCATTATTATTATTATTATCATTATTATTATCATTATTATCATTATTATTATTATTATCATTATTAACTGTAAATAGCATTTTTTTTAATGTATTACAGTTATGTATTTGAGACTGAACGCGGTACCCCGTGTATAATAATTTGCCATCTTTGTTTATTTATTTTTGGCATTGGCTCAAATACGTGAAGGAAAACCATTTAAAAAAATGTATTAACAGGATGTAAGTTTTTGGATTGTCACATTGCCTGCAATGTTGTGTGGTGCAAGTAAATATTAGTACACAAATACAAAAAAAGATGTATTCATGTAAACGTTTTGAAAACTGTAAATAACTTGTTGAAACAAACTCAAGAGAAGCAGACAATCACTGGAAACGATTTAAAACTACCTCAGTTATCATGTGTTTTTGCTTTACCAAGGATGAACTGCAGAATGCTGGCTTGTTTGGGCTCACTTGAACTTGCGGCAGTTTCGTTTCAGGTCGTCTAACAGGTCTCTGTACACCCTGTTTTCTGTGATAAGATGCTGAGTCTCTGCAGTGCTTTTTCTAGTTTTTGTTGACTTCTCTGATGAGTACTATTTAGTTTATGTTTTAACTGTGAGTGTCCATCTGCACACACAGCCATTTTTGTTTAGTGGCAACCGGTAGTTTTCTTATAATGTAATATGAACAAGACAGACGAGGGTACAGCGGTACCCCGGGGAACCGTGTGGTGACTCGTTTATTTAACCAAGAAATGTACCCATTGAGACAATCACTAAAATTTACTAGGGGCAATAATTTTGATCAGTATACAGAGATCAGAAAACACAATAAATAGGATATCTATTTTTAAATGTGATTGTGGGCTGAAATAAATTAGTGTTTTTAAAATAAAATTATAAATATGTAGCTACACTAAGCACTTCTAGGAAATTAACTGTTTTTACATACTACATGCTGCAACAATATAAGACAGAAGAGCTGCCAGCATATTTTGAGAAGTGAAGGCGTGTTCAGCATATTCTAGATCCATTACTAGCACTAGTAACTACAGTAGACAGTACAGACCATTGTAAATCGAGGCTATATTTATTGTAGTTTGCCGGTATTGCAAGTACACATTTATCTATTACGTACAGAGAATCAGCAGTACCTGCGGGGCACCGCCATGTTTTACTGTATGGAACTGCTCGTCGATCAGACCGAGCTGTTTGACTGAACAAGCGGAACAGGATGGTGGAACGGTTTCACCAAATCAGTTTATCCAGTTCTGTTCAGTCTCAAGAAATTACGCCTTCAGTAGGAATAGCTGTGCTGTTGTTTTCCTAGGGGTCAGTACATGGACTCAATGGAGATTTTGTTCATGTCAAGCGACCCAATGCGTGTGTGTGTGTGTGTGTGTGTGTGTGTGTGTGTGTGTGTGTGTCTATATATATATATATATATATATATATATATATATATGTTCAAAATATGTTCACAGATTTGTAAATTGTTAAAACCATTGTAGAGATCCAGTTATAAATGCTGTTTAGAATATTTGAATAACCTCAGTTTTTATATTGATGCATACATTACATTTCCCATAGAAGTTAAAAATAGGTTATGTAGCAATGCAGCTGAACTGATTCACAAAATTGGCTGTAGTGTAAATGATTCTGATCCATTTCATTACATCCCCTGGGTATGGATATAAAAATAATGATGGCACTGTGTGCTGCAAGCTGTCATGGAGATGAAAAGGTAGAAGTATCAGGTATTGTGCACACAATTCGAGACTAAATGACTTTGACCATGTACAAGTTTTTCTTCCTATTGAAACAGCCGCATAGAACTTGGCTGTAAAGCAACACCCTTCGCTATGTAGGTCTCACATTTTGGGGATCAAGGATGCATAACAGTGTGATAAGAAAATGTTGATTCTTTGAACAATGTTTTTGTGTACTGATTGTTTAAAACAATTGACTAAATTAAAAGCTAATGGTTCATGTATTTAATTATGTTTAGAGATGGCTGGGTTGATTGCTGGACTGTACCAAGCCTGATGCTCATGATTGACTACACGTGGCATCCAATCTATCCTCAAAAGGCAGATGAACAATTGAAGCAATCCTGTAAGGATACCAATGTTGTTAGAGAATTGTTAACTGCTGCAAGAATTTAGTATGATTTTTATGCTGTTTTTATAATGCATGTCCATTAAGTTTGACAGAGTTTATCCTCAGTATCCCATGGGCTGTAGTGGAGTTGCCTGTCCACTTGTATAGTATGTAAGACTTTAAGTTTTCCATACTGTAGATCTTTATCAGGTTCTGATAAAACTATTATTCTCCCCAAGAGAAATACCTTAATATTGTAATAGAATCACAGCTGTCAGTAACCAGACATTACAGGGAAGTAATCAAAAAGGCAAACAGAATGCTTGGGTATGCAGCCCAAAGTGTTGAGCATAAATCCAAGGAGGTCATGATGAGGTTATATAATGCACTGGTGAGACCACACTTCGAATACTGTATTCAGTTCTGGTCACCACAGCACCAAAGAGTTTGTTTACCTTGAAAGAGTCCAATGAAGAGCAACCAGACTAATCCCAGAGGGTATGGAATGGATTACCTAAATTGTGGAGACTAAATCACTTGGATACTTTATGACCCAACTTTACAAAGTTTTGAAATCAGTCAGCTTCTAGGAACCAGACTAGCTTAGATGGGCCAAATGGCCTCTTCTTATTCATATATATTTTTTTTCGTTATGTTCTTTAGTGACTAAGAATATCAAAATTACTATAGAATAGAGGTTTGTGCATTAAAAAAATAATGGATACAATTAGATTAAAATACCTTTTCACAGATTAAAAGTGTGTGTTCATGCACACATATCTGTCAGTCAGCAGTCCATCATCCAGATTGGTCTTTATAGCATCAACCTGTGATCTTGACAGTAGCCTTTGCAGCAACCAATCGTGGTGCTGCTTTCAATACTTTAGTACCATATTCCTTTGAATTTAATATGCACTTTTAAAAAGCCTGTGTCTTAAATTGGAATACAGTATAGTGATGCGTGTATTAAAATCGCTAACAAAAGACATGACTACCCAAGTACACAAACAGCAACGTGACTGACTGCCGAGAAAAGACGAACAAAGACGTCACTGCCCGAATACACAAGCAGCAACGTGACTTACTGCCAAGAAAAGACAAACCAAAACATTACTGCCCAATCTCTCAATCATCCATGACATACAGGTAGCCATTTCCAAAAAAGTGTCATTAGCTTCCTGAGGAATTCAAAGAGAAGTTTTTACATTTTCAGCTTTTCTAACACACAGTACCAGCTTGGACAGATTGAACATGCTGATCAGACCCTCATATTTTTCGACATGTCAAGCAATACCACAGTTCACAAATTGGGAAAAAAAAAACAGGTGTGAGAAGCAGCACATAACTGTAATGTTCTGTGTAATAGCAGATTGCTGCAAACTGCCTCCATATGTATAATTTGAGGTTGTGTCTTTGTAAATGCATATTTATTTGATGTTTTATGTTTTCCTCAAATTGAGGGTGGGAAATTTGGGCTGCATCTTAAATTCGAAGGAATACGGTATTTGCTTTGTAGCCAAACTGATGCTGATGCTGGGGTAATGGTATTGTTCCTCCAACCTCACCTTCCAGCTATAAGAGGAGTTATGTGTAAGATCATTAAAGATAGGAAGCACACAAAGTAAAAGGTAACCTAATGAAATGTATTATTCGGTCACTGTAACCGGGGGTACGGTCACGTGTGTGGGTCGTCCCTAAACAATACTGAGGCAGACACAGATCATTGGGTGTTGACATGCCGCACAGACGCGCAGATTTAATTAATACAAGTGCTGACACTAGGGTACCAGCAATGGGTTGATAAGAGTCTGCAACACAACATGAAATAAAACATAGCAATCTTTCGCTCAGCGCCCATCTGTATGGCTATGGCCATGCAGTAGCCACGAGCTGTGGCGCAGATGCTTTTTGAGCTCCTCCCCGAACACGGCCCCAGCCAATCTGGACCTCCTGATCAGCTCTGCGCTGGGCGAGCGTACCTGCTCAATTACTTCCTTAGCAACGCCTCCTGTTGCGCGTCCCAGCTGCTTCATTACTTCCTTAGCAGCGCGTCTCCTGTTGCACGTCCCAGCTGCTTCCATAAAGGCACGCATGCACCCAAGAACCAGGGACATGGTCTCCCTGTCAATCACATTTAGACCTTGAATGATGTTTTACTGTAATTGGAAGAGAATATCAGAATATCATTAAGAAAAACTTAGCCTGCTTCTTAAAAGCAAAGATACTGCCACAACTTGTCCTGAGTATGATCAAGGATAAGCCTTAGTGGGGCAAGTGATTTCTCATCCTGGGATGTAATGTATTGGAAGTGGCAGTAATTGACCTTGATGTAATCCTATCTTTGTGTCAGTGTTAGACTCATTTCTTAGAAAGATTTTTATAATGATTAAGCGTCTCCGGAAGTGGAGCTTTGTATGTGATTGTAAACATGATGCTGCCACTGCCGATGACTCATAAAAGCATTTGACATGCGGTCTCTATTTTCAGTGTTATGGAAACTCCACCAGCAAAATCTATCATTACCTTTTACAGTATTTTGACTTCTGACTTACCTTGGTTGCCATATTGCAGGCTTGTCATGTTTTGGTTTCCAGAGATTATCAGCCAAATGCTTTGATAGCTTAAACATTTGCAGACACTTGGTTTATTCTCTTTCAACACCTCATGTTTGGAAACCATTTTCGAAATAGACTTCACATTTTATATAAATACTTAGAAATGTCCACGTAATCATCAGACCTAATATGACTGCCATATTGTGGACATAGGGGTAATTGTTTTCTTTTGCTGTTTTAAAATCCAACATACTGAAGGATTTCTTGGTTAAATTTTGATAATCAGTATCGTCAGCTTAAAACTGACAGTTTGATGGCCATATTTGTTTATTAGTAGTCTGTATTGACGTTCAATTTGTGCTCCGTCCACGAGAGTAATAATATTGATTTTATTTGATGTGTTTTTGTTTAGTGTCAGAAATGGAGGAATCCATGCTTTCAGTACTCCGACCATCACAGAAACCAGAAGACAGAACAGCTTCCTCACCTAACCAGCCCAACGGGTTTCCACTTGATCCATCAGAACTGCCACCAGATAGACTTCACGTGGAGCTGGAACTTTCTCCTGACTCACAAATTACACTTTATGGACCAATGTTGAAATCACTTCTTTCTATAAAGGTATGAATGATTGTACATCTGAGGAATTGTGGTTGGTTTTGTATATGTATGTACAGTACAGTAGTTCCGTACTTAGTACAGTATGTATTATTACATCTAAGTGTGTCATCACTTGACCACTGAGTTAAATGTTCATGTGTTTCCCTTTTAAACTAAGACACAGTTTGATTACAACAAGTATATATCATCTCTTCAGCCTTTGATATGCTGTACACAAGGAAGTCTTGGGACACGTCTATACAGCCTACTTGGACAGTTTTTAGTAAAAATAGGGAGATGTATCCCTAATTGTAAACAGTAATCTAACTCTGGTAACAAAAGTAAAGGTATTGGTATTATTATCCCTAGTAGTAGTAATAGTTGTAGTCATTTTATCATTATTTTATACATTTGTATACATTATAGCCATTGACACCCATTATTATACAGGCCTTGCCAAATGAACAGACTACATTATTGGAAATACAGTCCGAAGACCTTGCATGCATGTCTAGATTCGTGTTGGGTGACTGAGTGACATGTGGTCCCTGAGTTCTTCAGTTTTGACAGCAACCTGCTAAATAAACCATTTAAGTTTTTCTACTCACCTATTTTTTGTGTCATTGTTTAACCTATATCAGGAGAATTACTTTGGGGAAGATGACATGTATACGGATTTCGAGGAGGCGGTTTCAAGCCCTGTGATGCCACTTTCCACCTCCTCCAGCTCTGGGTGGACAACAGTGGGAGTTGAGGACCGTGATAAGAAGGATAATGAAAACAGAAGCAAGCAAATCCACCCACTCACCCTTCGCCCCTGGGAGATCACTGTACTCATTAATTTATACAAGGTGCATGGTCGGCTCCCAGTGGTAAGTGAAAAAGAACAGGAATCAGATTGTCAGACAGAAACTGGTTCACACTGGATAATTAGGTTACATTCAGCAGCCACAAAATAAGTGTCTTGCAGGATGTCAAGTATTATGTAGAGCGATTTGTTGACAGTTTTGGTAATAGTTACAAACTATTACTAGCAGTTATCTGTGTATGTCTTATGGTCTGTCAGTGTTGGTTGAATGTGTTTTTTAATCAGACGGTTTTCTGTCTAGCTGTTAGTTTTTCATTGTCTCCCTTACAGAACACGAGAGGCAATGTGAATATAAAAACATTACTGTTCAGGTTTAAAGACTGATAAAAAATACTGTTAACTGTAAACCCTGCTTTATAAATGTTTAAGTATTTTTTTAATTTATTTTTTTAGCAAATGTTGCTGTGCCGTAATCCAGACTATAGTCATCCACAGACCATATAATGTGTCCCAGGGTATGAGATTGATAATCTGCAAAAAATATTCAAGCAGTGGCCAAGCAAATACATCCTTTAGTATCCACCACTGTTTAAAAGTATTGCATTAGTTTTAACCACTTCAGACATGAGCACTAAGGCATGGCAATGGCCTTCCCAGGTGGAGTGCACCAAGAAGATTTTCTCTAAAGTATTTGTCTACTGAATTCTAAATATATTGTAGAATATATTTTTTGTTAATGGTAGAAATTGCAATTGTGTGTTTTACAGCACTGCAGCAGTGATGGCTCTGAATGCCCCACAGCTTACATGGAGAGACTGTGCTTTGAAATGAAAAAAGGTTACAAAGAAACAATGCTGCAGCTTGTGCTGTCCCCAGTACACATCTTCATGAGTGACAACTATCAGGTAGGCTAATAAGATTGGAAGACAACAGGTGCACGTTATGTGTTAGGACCATCTCTCTCTCACAACAAAAAATTACATTTAAACAGAAAAATGGTTACCTTACTACCAGACATCTACAGATAAGTAGTATGTTTTTTCTCTTTGGCTTCCTGGAGGCTGTCCTCTTGTTTAATGAGCTGCAGGACTGCACCTCATTATTGTCACATGTCACCCAGACACCTTCGTAGGAAGCTTAAAACTAAAGTGATGTGGAGTTGAAGGGGTTTTCCTTTTTTTTTTTTGTTGTTGTTTTTGTTTTTTTTTACTTTGGTTGCAAACCATTTTTTTTTGCCAAGGTTTCCTTTAGAAAAAAAAAATCCACATATTTTCACATTTACTGTAATGCAACTTTCAGAACACAGTGCTGTTACATCCATCCATGATGCTATTAAATATAAACTGATTAATCCAGCATTGAAATCTGCTTACTTAGACTATGCATACATATATACATATTTTAATTATGATCAAACCCCAAATTACTGGTACAAGCTCGACAAAAAAAAACATTCGGTCTACCTTAAATCATCATGCACATCCATATTGCACCCCCAGTGCCGCGTCACCTATAGAGACGTTCGTAGACATCAGACTAAAGTTTTAATAAATCATCTCACTAGCACTTAGGCCTATTTGTTATTAAAACTTTCTGATGAGCTAAAAATTACGTTTTAAATTATCAACCAAAATATATTTGGGTCTATTTTTTGGTAATGGTTGCTTGAAGCTGTTGTTACAGTGTGTTTCAAAGTATTCAGGATAGTGGATAATAACTGCAAAACTCAAATTGAGGCGATCTGCGATGTTTTATTCAAAGGTTATAAGGAGCACTGACACATGATCATAAAATCAGTTCTTTGTACAGAGTAGGAACAGTCACAGGCTGTATTTTTTAAAGTAAGAAAAAAATGTGCTGGACTTTTGATTCAAAATGTCAGATTGTCTGGATTTTTTAAGAAACTGAAAGGTCATGTAAAGGACAATGCTCTGATAGCACTATAGTTGTTGTTTTTGAACAGTAAATGTAAATACAATACCAAAATGCATACAAAAGGGTAAATGCTTTAAAAACACTTAATGTTTTATTTTCTGCATGTTTTCTACAGAGGCCGGCAACTGATGGAGTACTCCGAGAAGGCCACATCAGTCTATCGGGGCTACAGCTCCGGGCACACGCAATGTTTTCAGTTGAGGGCTTACCTTTGGGAAGTGATTCGCTAGAATATGCCTGGTTGATTGATGTACAGGCTGGAGCTTTGACAGCTAAAGTGACGGTTCCACAGGTACACTAATGTGCAAATCAACATAAAAACAATTTTTTTTTTGCAATCTGTTGAGGTCTGTCCTTGTAATCTAGGTTAAACCCTTTACCTTTGCATGTATTTGATTGAACCAGTATGTCTTCTCATTATCATGAACCACCTATTGTAAGTAATGGAAACTGTGCTTAAAGGAGTGCTAATCAAGATTTTAAAATCCTCTTTCTTCCCTTAGCACATGCAATATTCTCTATTGAATATCTTTTGTTTTTTAGCGGAAACAAATTGGGGGGCCAGTGATAATGTTATAAAGGCTAATAAGAGGTTTGAAATTGGATTTAAAACCCTCATGGGATAGAGGCTTTGCAGTATTAATTTTTATGGTATAATGGGATTAAGCATCCCTTGTATTCTTGAAACTTCTCCGGGTATAATGTAGTTTCAAAACTGTTTCTCATGGTGAACCTCAACCTATTTATTTAGTGAGTACTTAAAAAAAAAATATAGAGATGACAGTATCTTTTTAGAACTTTTTAAGCAGGTTAGAAGAGCCCAGAGGGATTTATGTTTCTGTTACACTTGTGGTTGGAGGAATAGAGCAGATATTAATAATGTCATTAGGGATTGGTCTCCCCTTTTTTTGTATGTGGCATCATAATTACATGTTGCCGTTTGTATGCAGTTTGGAAGCTCAACAAAAAAGTGACTTTCACCCTCACAATATGTTAGGGACTCAACCAAGAAAAAAAAAGGATTTCCAGGATTCTTGTCCTGTGGTATGGTTATGCAAAATAGTGTAAGTTCACTTGTAAAAATTAGTATAAGGTCGTTGCTCATGGACTTTTTTTTACTTGGAAAGGAGAGTTCAGTCCCAGTGAGGCAAAATGTAATGGATTCATTATTTTGATTCAGTCATTCAACTTGAGCTACATACTGCTAAATAAGTAATTCAGAAATTATAATCAGACTTGGAAGAGGTATGAACAGCAATCAGCATCAACCTTCAATAGATTGAGACAGGAAAATAAACTTAATGAAGCAGACACTTAAAATTCTAACATTATTTTACTTTAACTTTAGAAGTTCTTGTCTAGACGCATTTTAATGCAGTTATATATCTTGTATAGTTGGTGTAATTTAGTGTCTGTCAAAACAAAAACCTAGAAAATGATCTAATCTGGACATGCAGTTGGGTTATTCTTTTGCCAGAAATATTAAGTTTAGTCTTGTCACACCAAAGAGCACATTCTTACTATAATATATGTATGGTTTGTCATTTTATGCCATTTCATAATTGTACTTAATGCATACCTTGATTTTATGGCTCTTCTAGTTACAGTTTATGCAAAATTAAACCATTTGAAGTTGCTTTCATTTGCCTGAAGGTGCTCTGTCACTCCAATAGCCTAACAGCATATTTTGAACAACTTTTTTTTTTTTAACAGAATCCACTCATGCCAATGAGTGTCCATATAGTCATCAATATGACATTCGGCCATCGTCCTTTGTCACTGAAGGAGTTGCAATAACTTGAGTAAATTTTCACTAAACAACCTGTCATGACATTCTAACCACAAGCATGTGAGATAAAACCAAGACCATAACTCTGTTGAAAAGCAGTTAGAGCACAAGTTTTTAAGTGGGTCATTCAACATGGCCATCTGTTAGCAGCAGCTGTGTAGACTTTATAAAGCACTATATATAAAAAGAATAATAGGAATTCATTTTAACATCAATGTACATACCTCGCACTTACATTTTAACAATGTTTTCTTTAGCACATGTTCTTGAGGGAATTAGTAGGTCATGGTATCTGAATTTGATGCCTTTTTTCATAGATATCTTTTAAAAGTGCTTCAATTGGATAGAAAACATTGCAAGTATTAAACCATTCAGAAAGGTTCAATCACTTATTAAAGCATCTAGTAAAGTAGTAGTTTTGAGGTGGAGTGGGAGAACACTAGAAATACCAGAAACCATTTGATTTGACTATCCAGCATGCTGTGCCAATGCACATTCAGAATAAGGTGGTAACGGTTCAAAGTTATTAATGAATTAACAGAAGATTAAATGAGTTATCAAGTTAAATAAGAATGAGTCTTGGCATTAAGGAATTCAAAGTGGTGCACAGAAATTGGATATGTAAAATCTTTATGGACCATTTGGTAGTCAAATTTGAGGAAATGCTAACTTAGACTTTAAATTAGGTTAATACCAGAGGGAAGGATCACTCAAAGTAGAAAATGTCCAGATTATGAAATACATTTTTTGTTTCAGGAAATGTACATTGTAATCACACTTGGCCTTAATATATTAGATTACTTCAGAGATTAAAAAAAAAAGAGCATTGTCTTATGAAAGCTAGCCATTAATATAATATAATTCCTGAAATGCTTTATTCAGTTTGAATTTGTTGACAGCCTTCTTTTGGATCTGAGATATAACTGAAGAGATAAAAAGGCATGCTAGGTCTCAGATTTGTCTGCCTGCTGTGCACTGATGAATAAATCTGTCAAGGAATTGAGACGAGAGGATTGCATCTATAAGAAAATAAAATCAGTCCTGTTGGAGTTAGGCAATTAAAAAAAATCACAGGGTATCATTTTGATTATGACACTTTATTGGCATGCAACAATAAAGGTGAGTAAGAATCAAAAGTATCCAGTGGTTGTTTAATGGGAAGTTTGTAACATAGCCGCATGCTCTCGACTCCTATTGGTTTTCTGTGGCATGTTAATATTGGAGGTTATTCATTTCTTGATCTATGATTACTAGCCTGTACTAACCTTGCCAACATCTCCTTTGCCTACAGCTGGCAAGCCTGCTGGAGTGGGGGGAGACATTTGTCTTCCATGTGGCGTCTCGTGAGTTTGAGCTTGAAAGACCAAAGTCTGTGGTAATCTGCCAACATGGAGTAAATCGCCGCTTCTGCGAGGCTAAGGTAATATCATTTATTTATTGTTTTCTGTGATTCTCCCTGCAAAGCCTCCTCTTTCTTTGTGTGGTTTGTTTATGAACCAATTAAGTAAGTATTTTAAAATACAACAAAAAATCTATTATTCAAGTTTGTCTTCGTTGCTACTTCAGGCCGCTACACACCAGGCACGATGCTATTTTTCTGTGGGGGACAAGATACTTTCGCAGCGACATGACCATACACACCTGAAGCGACACAGACGAGTGTCTTCTCTGACGGCATTTTAACATACGTAAGCAGTAAGGCATGACAAGGTGTGTGATATACTCCAATATCACATTGCCCGGGGCGTGTGGATATTAGAGTAGATCACACACCCTGAAGTGCCTTATTGCGCTTATAAAATGGGTTACCTAATTAAATTGGAAAAAAAAGAAAAAATGTTTTTTAATTAACAAAAAAGTCATCTTTCCGCCTAAAACTGAGCTAAGAGAAAATAGTTCCATATACAGTAACTTTAAAAAAAAAAAAAGATTATAGATGTTGAATTGAACATTGCCATTGAGTGCAGTTTCTTTATTTGATTTGTTATACGTCTTGTAATTCTTGGTTTGTTCATTTAATTTTAAAGTAAAATATTACTGCCCATTTTCATCATGACACAGCACAAATGAGTCTGCCTTTAATCACGCAGACCCTTCTTCACAAGATCTGCGACAGTATCAGGTGACAGTGCTGTTTTTTTTTTTTATTTTTTTTTTAATTGTTTGTTATCTGGGGAAGTGACAGGAGGTATCTATACCAGATTAGTGCTAGCGCTTCACAGGTCACTTATCAAACTGACTTTGTGGTTTATGGCTGGACAACGTGGAAAGCTACTATGTTAAGAAACAATGTAAAACAATGCAAGGCACAGCAGAAGAGATACCATTGTACCTGGACGAATTTATGTGGAGAGAAATGTACGGCAGGAATTGTCGAGATGCTTTTATAAATACTCTGCACCACAGATCACACAGTTGTGTAGGATGCAACTGTGTGATCATAATTGCGTCAACGGTGTCCGATTTCAGACTCATTCAAATTCCCACATAAGGTCAACATTTACATAAATATCGTTAGTCATGTTTATTACGATATATTCCAATATGTCTGCCTTTTTTCCCCAAAATTAGTGGTGTATGGATATCTACCAGTGATTGGCCCCAATTTGAAAAGGTGCCGACCCATGGTAATATGCTGTAATATCACCCCCATGTGACCTGTCTTAACCAATCAGGATAGAGTATTTAAAATACCCATTTTATAAATGGTAATAAATCATACATACTAGGCTTATCCAGTTCCTTTGAAATGGACTCCCGTAGGTGCATTGAAGCTGTTCTCTGATTGGTCAATTCCTAGTTGTCCCATGACAAATCGCAAAAATAGGATTCAATCCTATTTTGCGTCACTCCCGCGTTGCCTGTCATGTCACCATTGGTATGAAAGATCCTTATCAAAAAGTATAGGTTCTATTCATTTTGTTGCATCGCTGCACATTTTTGCTTGTCGCATCGCGTCTGGTGTGTAGCAGCCTTTACCCTTGTGTGTTCTAAGCAAATATATATATATATATATATATATATATTTTTTTTTAATGTTAACTCACTAATAAACAGTTATCCCTTTTTTATGATCTTGTGTAGCTGACTTGTGTCCCTGGGCCATGTCGGACTTCAGAAGACGTGAAGTACACCATGACCCGACTTGCAGTAGATGGTGCAGATCTATTTGTTGTGGAACAAGGGTGTGCAGCCAACATTAAGGTGACATTTTTACATTTCTATTAGGCACATCACCTTAGATATGCAATTCTCTATGCAAATGCCCTGTTAAATTGTATGTTCTTCTGTATCTTGGTATAGTTTTAGAGGGTAGGTGGATGGGTGTGTTTGTCCATCACGCCTGTACATATTTATATATACTGATGCACAAAAGAAACGCAACACTCAGGTCTAATGGATTTAATCAAATATTTTAAACATAGATATTAAACAAAATCACAGAAAATGTGAACAAAAATACAGATCAAAGAATCATGATAACTTTTCAGTATGAAACGTGACACACTGTCAAAATGAAAACATTACAAAGTTAGTAACCGGTATTACCTCACTGAGCATTAACACAATCCTGGTAGCGTTGACGCATAGACCTGATCAGCCTCTGGATAGACTGCTGTGGGATGTTCCGCCACTCTTCCTGTGCAGCTGCAGCTAGCTGGCGAAGGTTGGCTGGTCGCTGTTGTCTCCTGTGGATGGCACTGGCGATTTGGTCCCACAGAAGTTCTGTTGGACTCATGTAAGGCAAGCCCTTGACATTGTTTTCTTGAAGTCGTGCAATTGTAATCCTAGCACTGTGTAGTCTGCATTGTCCTGCTAGAAAATCGACACTTCCGGATTGGCTTGCAGGAACGGAAAAACTGTTGCCTCAAGGACTTCATCAATGTATCGCTGAACAGTAAGGTTGCCCTCAATCTGCACCAAAGGTGTTCTTGTGTTATAGGAGGTTCCTGCTCACATCATCACACTTCCACCACCCCACCAGTTGGCTCGAACAACGCAACAGTCACTATAACGCTCACCACGACGTCTCCACACATGTTGTCTTCTGTCAGGTCTGTAAAGGGCAGAAAACATCCCTGTAAAGGGATGTTTTCTGGCCCACAGAAGATGGTGATTTCGTGTCTTATCTGTCAACATGTTACCCTTGAACGACCTCCGGGCATGCAAATCATTTTCATGCAGATGGCGAGCTACAGTCATTCTGCTGATGCGCGGGTTTTTTCTTCCTGGAATTTCGTGTTGTAGCCACTGCTGTCTGAAAACGACTACGCAGGTGGATCAGTCGGATGTGACGGTCCTGGGCCGGTGTGGTGACCCTCTGCTTTCCAGGACGTGGCCTGTCCTTCACAGAGCCGGTTTTCTGGTTTCTCTGAACTAGTCTGCTGATTGTTGAAGCAGAACATCTCTCTGGGCAACTTCTCTCACAGACAGGCCTCCTTCAATAATGCTGATAGCAACCAGGCAATCTTCATTACTCAAGCGGGGCATGGTCATATTTTTCGCTGTTCTTGCATTAATTAAAATCATGTCTTTTCAAATGGCTATTTATACAGATTCTAAATCAACTCATTTTGGCAATTTTAACTCAACTGAAATACCAAACACTGAGCACCTGGCATTTTTATGAAATCACATGACTTGAGCTCACTATTTTGTTATCCCAAGGAACAATACTACTCAAACAATCAACAACCCTATCTGCTCACTATTTAAAATGTAAATAACATTATGTATGTGTCCAGTGAGCTACTGATGTAAAACTTGGACTGTTGCGTTTTCATTGTGGTTCAGTATATATTGTTCTTGTAATATAAAACATCATATTAATAATAATTACGACTAGAAGCATGGCTTAGTACAGCCATATGTCTGCTGGAGGGCCAGACTGGTTCATCAAGATAGCATGTGCTTTCATTGTTCCTTGGGTACTTGTAACACTATTTTCAGGGTATTCATGGATATAAGGCCAGTCTTGGAATTGGCAGCTCGTTTTTTAATTACAACTTGGATGAAGGGTCAAGTGGGCAGCAACAGAAATTTACAATTTCAATACAAACATGACGTTTTATGTTCTCTTTAGACAAGTGCCATTCGCCTTGCCAACTGTAACCTCCATAACCAAGCAGTAGGAGAAGGAATAAGTGCTGTGATTCAGGATGTCCATATAAGGCAGTACATTGAACAGCAGGATAACTGCAGACTGGGAGTTCAGCCCTCAGTTCTGCGCAGGTCCTACTGGCTGGAGGCAGGTTCTGTCAACTTCGGACTGATAACCACGGATGTGGCCCTGGCAGCAGATCATCCCTCCAAACATGAAATTCAAAGACATTTCTTAGAAATGCACGACAATAGGACTAAAAGGTAAGCGGTTTTCAAAGCAGAAGTTCTGTGTTGATGGCCAGTGTCAATGCTATAATACAAAATATAAAAAGAAGAAAACACAATTATGATTTCCTGTAGTATTTAGTACCATGTTTGAATAATATTTTTTTTTTCTCTGCTAAGGCTCTGGTTCCTTTGGCCAGAAGATGTTAGGAATAAGAGAAGCAGGAATAAGTGTGGCTGTTTAGGAGGATGTTGTTTTTTTGGAGGCACTGCTGCAGCAGTGGACTTTTTCAAGCTTGATGAGATGACGCCCTCCAGTAGCTCTGATTTTTCCAGCTCCAGTGCAGACTCAATGTGCTATGGGCAGTCCCTGCTGCAGCCTGCGGAGTGGATTATCACCAAGGAGGCACCCAAACTCCCAGAGGGTAACTGCTGCTTTTTAATCACAAACTATGCAGATAACTGAGGGTTAAACAATTATTAAACTGTTTCACCAGCTCTATCTCGGTTTGCCATAGACCCCATTATTTCAATGGTAAGTTGCAACGACTTGCTACAGCATTCAATGATGCCATGGCATTGGTCAAAAGATTTTTAGGGAGCTAAAATAATGAACGTTTCTTGCATGTCCAGTAGATTAAAACTAAACTGAACTACAAAATATACTTGCAGTATCCAAAATACACACACACACATATAACTGACCAGATTGACAAATTTGGGAAATACTGTGGACTATTTGTTGTTAAAATGAAGAGAGTATTAACATAGCATTTTGTAAGGAACATACTGTAATCCACACAACAAGGAAGCTACACGTGAGATATCCAACATACAGTTTTGTTTCTAGATCAGAAACAATGAACAATGAGAGATTTGTGTCATCACATTATCCTTGAGATGTATATATTATTACTGTAGGATGTCCGTGTGTAAATGACATTTAGTGTTGTGCCATGAGACCTTTAATCTGATTGGAGATCCACATAAGAAAGGGATTGTGGTGGTAATGCACGGTGGTGTGGGGTGGGGGGCGGGGGGAGCGATTTAAATCTGATTGTGTCACTTGTGTAACTGCATACAGGGGGGGCAGTGGGACATACCAATCCTTCTCCGGGGCCCGTGACGGCTCTCGGCGGCCCTGTTGAGGAATGAGGGGTAGAGTACTACACAGTGCTGCTATTCAGTTTTAAATCATGCCAAATAAGACATCCATTACAAATCCTGTTACTGTTCAATTTGATAGTTATGTATGTTATGTGTTTGTTTTTTATTATTATTAAAATGTACACCCAATGGTACTCCTCTGTTGACATACATTTTGTTGTAATAGTCGCTTGTTTCAGGTAATTGAATATGCATTGGGTATTGAATATTGATTGGGTTTTGCTACAGTAAAAAATACCTTTTATCACTGTACTTAAACCGTTTTGTCTTAACCTTTGCATTTTTAGTTAAGATATTTTCCCTCTATTCCTGCCTAGGTAAGACAAATGGAACAAAGAGAAAAGAGTGGGTTACACAATCGTTGGGAGCTGACCTGGAGAAGAAAGGTAAGGTCCTGAACTTGCAGGTTCCACTGCACTCTCATAGTTCCACCTCATCTTCTGATGAGAACAGCAGTTCCAGTGCAGCACTCCCCCTGCTGGCCAGCGAGAAGAACAGCCCATCTCCCTGCACTGATGAACACATTGAGCATGTGGAGTTCACACCTGGGTCGAAACCACAGGATGTCAGTGGAGAGTAAGTACAGAAGTTACAGTCTTATTTTTGGTTCCTAGAAAAATGTACTATTTTTACTTGTTGAATTTACTTATTTAGTTGCTAACCTAACATTTATCCAGTCACTGTTAAAACCCTGAAATGGTATTAATAAATTGTGTTGGGAGTTATTGTTTTGAACAACATGGAAGAATTTCATTTGCATGTGTATTCACCAGATTTGCTTAGTCAGGGCATTCTACTCTATAAAACAATTTTGAGCACACACAATAATCTAATGCTTGATTTTGATATGTTTATTTTACCAGTTCATGCCACGGTGTAAGTTTTACATCCTCTTTTTACAGGGTTCTTGCTGAAGCTCCAGAGAGCACTCCTGTCTCCCCCAGCAGCACCCAGGAGCGATCTTCGCTATGCTCTCCACTGAAACACCAGGCCTCTGTCAGTTCTACTCGTCTGGGAAGCACCAAGAGCCTGTCCGCAGCTGTCTTTGGTGAGAAGCAGCTCCCCCCAGCTGGAGTGCAGTTTAATAACGATGTGACCCGCAGCGATGAAAATGTATTGGATTCACCCAGGGAGAGGCGGAGCTTTGGTTCCTTCCCCTTCACCCCCTCAGCAGACTCCAACACCTTCCACCAGTACCGCTCCATGGACTCCAGTATGTCAGTGGCCGATAGCGAAGCCTACTTCTCTGCACCAGAGGAGTTTGAGCCTATTGGCATTGATGAATGCCCAGGGACCTACACTAGGAGGAACAAGAAAAAGAAACGTGCCCAAAAGATCAACTACAGCAGGAACTCCATTTACCACAGCGCTGAGGGGCCGCTGACATATGTCCTAAATGGGGAGACCAATCATGAGCCCAGGCCTTTGCCCATCTCCATGCACCCCTCTCAGGCATCCTTTGTGTCCGCACTAGGGGTGGAGGAAGAATCTGCTGAACATGTGTACTCTGTAGAAATGGAAAAAGTCCCAGAGGTTGGCCAGATGACATCCCAGCCACATGTGATGGACTGCTACCAGAACTACCTTTCTCGTTACCAGGTGTTTAACTGGTCGGTTAAACAGCCAACCAACAAGAGAACCTCCAAATCTTCTTTACATCGCCCGCTGGATCTCAACATGCCAACCAGCGAGGAGAGTTCCTCTTCATTCGACCAGCTTTCCATTCCAACATTTACGGTAGGCAGACACATCTTGACCAGATTTTGTAATTCCCTAATAAATACGTTTTTCCAAGACAAATTAGCATTTTATTATAAGTCATTGGATACAACTGCAACACCTTCTCCACACAGAGTTAGCTGAATGCAGAGCTTTGTAATGCTGTTAATGTTTGTTATAACAATAAACAGTAACAAGTTCACTTACAGTACATTATTTTAGATGTATCTAGAGAACCACTCAAGATATGAAAGTTCTTGAGGGTATCAATCTTTTATCATGATTAGCTGCTTATAGCTGTGTTCTGGCTATTGACTCTAGGGGTAGGCAACTGTGGTCCTGAGGTGTAATGGTTATAATTACTTGACTAAAGCCCCTTTCACACTGGCACTCCTACCCGGGTCACAATCCTGCATAGTGTGACACCACATACCTGGGTCGTACCCGGGTTGACCCGGGTCACAGCGACCCACCTCAGGATGTGGGTCGACACACTTTGGCCCGGGTTGAGCGAGACAAAATGCATGATGGCCATTCGTAAGCTGACTCAATAACAAACAGTCATGCCTGCGTGAAGGTTTCACTTCCGCAAGGAACATTTCTGTTTATTCTGTTTAGCCATATTTTATTTATTGAGACACACCATGTGTCAGATAGCAGCAGGGATGAAGAAACATTCGCTCTAATCAGTATGGCTGACGGTTCAATCCAGAGAAGCTTGGATGGAAGCATCCGTAACAAGCTGTTTCCGGGCCATTGATACGCGCATTGTGTATTTGCGTCTGTCATCCAGGTCAAACCTGCTTTATCTAAAGCTGGTTGAAATCGCGTAACCGACCCTCATGACACCGGGTCCTCCTGACCCGGGTAGAAAATGCCAGTGTGAAAGGGGTTTAAGTGATTTATGACCTGTTTTAGAGGTTTTAATTGGTTCAATTTGATAATTGAGGAATAATTAAGGAGATGTTTAGAATAAAGATCTGGGCTGGAAGTGCCAAAGTTGCCTACCCCTTGCTTAGTCTATATCTTGATAACAACTTTGCATTCACATCTGTTACAAGAGGTTTATTCTCCATAGTGTGCATTTAGGTTGTGTCAAAAGGTCTCTATTCATGTTAAAAAGATTCTGTAAGTTGCCATTGAATCTGCAGTGGATATGTGTGTCACTTACATGCATACCCTATTATCACATTACTTTACGCAACTGTTTTTGGCCAATCAGAGAATATTTCTATGATGTGTGTGTGTGTGTGTGTGTGTGTGTATACTATAAACAATAAATACTGTTTTCTTTTTAGATTGTGAAGCATGGCCTTGCTGCTAATTCTTTATTGGACAGAGGTGTTCAACTCATGGGATCATCATCGAGGTACAATATATGTGTATCAGACCAGACATTCCTGTTTCAGAAGGCTCTGAAAGAAAATGAACTCCTCTGTAATGATTGCCTATTGATTTTTGTACCTGTTATGCTTCTCCTAGCACACCTTACACTCCATTAGAAAAGAAGGCTATGGAAAACACTGATGATGAAACAGTCACTGAAGACTGGACTCTGGATCAGCCTCTGTCTCAGACGAGAACCACTGCTATAGTAGAAGTGAAGGGTGCTGTGGATGTTGTCTTGACACCTCTCGTGGCCGAGGCTTTGGACAGGTATAACATGTCACTAATTGGAAACAACAGCATTGTAACTGACAGCTGTCACAATATCTTTGCTTATGGATACAGTGAGTAATTTACTTCATCACAGTACTCCATTTCTAAAAGCATATGAGCTCTATTTGGTATGCTAACCGGAATGTCATAATTGTCATATTTTTAGTAGTTTAGTAGTAGTATTTGGGGGGAAAAAACAAAACACATTTTTATAAAATATAATACATTTTGGTTGCAGCACTTCTTAATGGCCACAGAACTTGTGCAGCTATTCAGTTTACTGCAAATGTTTACTAAACTGCAGTAGGCTAGCATCCATAACCGTCTGAATTTGTAAGATGAACATTAAACCAAAAATTGCATATAGTTAAAGATTAGTATTTTGATCTACAGTACATCGAACATCAGATTAGTGTTCCAAAATATTACATAGTTAGTTATTAAGTTTAGCCTGTCTGATAGTTTGTTGGTTTTGGCTGAGGTACCTGATCTGTATTTCCTTATAGGTACATTGAGGCAATGGTTCATTTTGCAAGTAACAGGCATCCTGCTTCCATATTGGATGATCTGCATGGCAAGGTGCTAAGTGAGGCATATCAGATCAGCAAATCCACTGTCTCCGACTCAGTAAGTGCTTATGTTGTTTAAGAATAAAACTTGTAATAAGTCTACTGTACTGTGTTTTCTTATTTCTAGCAAAGTGATCAAAGTATTTTGAGGTACTGTAGTTGCCTCAATGTTGCAGCAAGAAAACAAAAAAACAAAAGATGCAGCAGTCATACTTTATATTCACCAGACGTATGGAATGTGATTTATATCTAAAATAGTGTTCCTGAGAAGTGAAGCATTGTAAAGCAGTGTTCTATTTTTTTTTTTTTTAAGTTGTTACATTTAAAAAGGGTAATAAAGCATATTTACGTTTTAAAAAAGAAAATTATTTTTTGCTCCCAGTTTTATAATTTTATATTATTATTATTATTATTTTTTATTTCTTAGCAGACACCCTTATCCAGGGCGACTTACAAGATATCACATTATTTTTACATACAATTACATTATTTTTTACACACTGTTTCTACATACAATTACCAATTTATACAGTTGGGTTTTTACTGGAGCAATCTAGGTAAAGTACCATGCTCAAGGGATTGAACCCATGACCCTCCAGTCAAGAGTCCAGAGCCCTAACCACTACTCCACACTGCTGCCCACATCATTTGGTAGCTCTAAATGGAACAATGTCCTTATATCAGACAATAAATCTGCCATGTTCAGATGCGTAAACGATTGTTCTTTGCAGGTTTCTACAAAACATGAATCCAGGGGATCGAAGGTAGAGAATGCTGCACCTGGATCTACAAACTCGGGAAACATGCAAACTGACTTGTCAGCAAATCAGGATAATGTGAAAATCAAAGGTCTCCAGGCCAACGTTTCTATACCGAAGGTAGAGGTTTAGACAGAATGCTTTAGTGTTTTACAGTAGCCATACAAAACGTGTGCATGTGCATGATCCCTAAATGTATGTAAGAATTATTTCAATGCTGTGATTTGAGGCAGTCATCTCAAAACATGGATTATGAACTATATTTCATGCACTGTATAATCAGTATGCAAAGTACACAAGGGTTATTTCATTGGTGAAAAATGCATAATGCATGTTACTGAGTTAATATCTTTTTGAAGTAAACTGATTTGCATCAGGTTAGTACACAGTTCCTGGTGTTTTTTGGTTTTTAAATGCAGAAACGTATTATCAAAAACAAAAGCAAACCAGTGTTCTGTTGGTTGTTAACTAATAGAATACCATAAATTGTTATTATACATTGTTAAAGAATATTGATGGTATGCCAATCAAATGGTAATAATACATGCAGTCTGTTTTATATCCACCAATGCTGGAAAGATGTATAATCTTTTTGTGATGGATATAAATTGTAGCTACTCATTAATGTATTGGGTTATCGTATTTTATTTACATGCCATGCCATGAGCAAATAATATACTATAGGAAGTCCTTAAAACAGCTCTTGGCAGAAGCAACTTAATATCTGAAAACATTGATCGGTAGCTGTGAGAAGAAACTTCAAACAAGGCCCCTTAGGTGGCAACACTCTAAGTAAGGAAGTCCTGTAACTTACAATCCTTGTTTGTTTGACAAATATTCACAACATTGATGAAGGCATTATCCAAAACACTTGTTTACTTGACTTAAATTAGAGGGTTTATGGCAATTACTATAGACTGATTGCCACCTAAGTCTTAAGTCTTGAAAAATGCCCTACACCCCTTACATCTTGGAAAAGGAGTTTGGATGACTTTGAAATTTGTTCCCCTTTCTCTATGATTTTAACATAGTTATGTTTCTATCCATGTTAAGATACCCATTCTTTTCAGTTAATATGTTTTTAATTGCAGGTAAACCTGTGCCTACTGCAAGCATCTATTGAAGAAGGTTCTCCTTCGAACTCAAGTAAAAATGTGACTCATGTTTCCCTTGTGGCATTGTGTTTCGATAGAATCGCTACACAAGTCCGAATGAATAGGTAAAAAGCGTACTTATAGTGCTTACTTACAGTAGATTATTTATTTAAATTACTTAAGTCTACTTTCCAAATAATTTAGAGAATACAACTCACTGTTGAGGCTTATGATATATAGGCTACCTCTGTAAATGTATAGAGGAGGCTTAAATGACAGGATTGGTGACTGAGAGCAGCACAGTTTGTTTATGTGCGAGTTCCAGCCACTGTAAAAGGGATCGACATATGAAGTTGCATTGGGATACAGATTTTAGATCAATACTATAAAAAAAGGTAACACAGTCTACAGATATAGCCAACGTTTAATTATCCTTCACACGCAGATTTGTGTTATATTGCAGGTATTCATATATCTTTTCTACTTATTTAAACATCACTTAAAGTTTTTGTTTTGTTTTTAACCAGGGGTGTTGTAGAAGAAGGACCAATTAACACAGAACATGGCAGGCCCTCTGTATCCTTTGAGAAATATGCATCTGCCACTAAAATGCAGCCCCAGTCCTCAGGTTCCCTGAGGTCAAACGCCGGGATTGAGAAAGGGAAAGAGATTGCAGCTAAGCTCAATATACATCGCATCCATGGCCAACTGAGAGGTCTCGACACATCAGGTAAAGGCCTCCTATTGATCATATCCTGCTCGGTGTTAAATACAGACTTGGGTTTTAATCTTTTTTGTGAGTTATTTTTGATAACTTTTTTTTGTATGATCACTTACACCAGTTACTATCCTTACTGTCTGCCATTTATCACCTGTTACTACCAATGACGAATGCTTCACTTCTTGTTAACTTGAGTAATTATTCACAAAACAAACCTGAAACTTTTTAGAAGGTCAGATGCAACCAATGCACCCTTTTTAAAAGCAGTTGAATAAAAAGTTTATAAGAGGGTCAAATCCAGGACCTCACAATAGGCACAATAACTTCAGTTAATTTTCATAAAACAACCAGAAGTCTGGCCGTATGTTTGTGACAGTGAACTGTAGTTAAACATTTGTAGTTAGTTATGTATCCTTAACATGTATTTGATCTAATTGTTCCTGAATTAAGTACACATTTCAGCATCTGTACAGTGTGTTAGAGCCAAAAGGTGTTTTTGTTTGAATACAGCTCGGCCGCTAACTTGCAGTGAGACCTGGGGCAAGTGACTTGACTTGAAATGCTTGTGACATTTCTGATGTCAAAATTCAGTGAAGGTGGCATCCTACTATAATAGAGACATTGCCCCTGATTTGTGAACAATAATACATTGAAGAAGAATGAAAGTTCTCAAATGTGACACATATAAATATTATTGAGTATGTGTTCTTTCTTTATCTAAAAAAGACATAGGCACCTGTGCAATCACTGCCATTCCATTTGAGAAGTCCAAAGTGCTGTTTAGTCTCGAGGAGCTGGATGAGTTTACCTTGGTGGATGAGACTGATCCACAGGGGGGTTCTGATCTAACACGAACAGCAGCCAGCCTGGAGAAATGGGGATGGATCATGTTCGAGTGTGGCATTGAAAATGTGACCGTGAAAGGTAAAGTTAATGGAATTGTGTTGTGTGGTGTAATGTTAAAGTGGAGAGGGATCTCATTTCTTTAAAAAAATATATATATATATATATACATCTATGTCTCTCAATTGTTTTAAGTGCTTGTACATTCTTTTGTACGTATTTATGTTTAAATTTAGGAGGAAGACAGTCGGGGGCTATTTTATACAGTGCCTTTGGGGTTATGGGTAAAGCGGATGCCCCTGAACGGAATGGCTTGCTGAAGTCAAATGGGTCTTCTGGCTCACAGACTGGCAGTGGCTACAGCACTGATGTGTCTGAAGATAACCTACCACAAGATGTGGCGAGTCCGTCCTCGGACGTCAATGGGAATTCAGACTCGGATGAGCAGGTGAGGAATGACAGGAAAAATAATGTTATCATAACATTTACAATACAGCAGTTTTGAATGTCCATTTTTTGCTATTATTCCTGTACATCGTAACTATAATTCCGGTACGTCGTATGTATAATTTTTTAATTGGGCTGTGGGCATACTATTTTTTTTTTTTTAGAAAGCTTGTGGTTTCAAGGATTTTTATAGGTCTTATTCTTAGTTTTTGGTCTTTTTGTTTATTTACATTATATCAGCTTAACATTTAAAAGTAAAAAAAAAAAACTTTTAAAACACAACCATCTCTCATTCCTAGCGTTTCTGTACGCAATTGTTTGATTTTAGAAGTTGCATTATTCTCTTTGTTGCACTAATGCTCAACATTTATGCATAAAATGAAGACACAGGCAACTTTATTGCAAAGACTGAACAATACTATGATGATCGTCACATAGAACACGTACTGATATAAAAAAAATATATATTATATATAAGTAAATGTTTTTTCTTTGTTTTTTCACTGAGGGTGTGAATATTACAGCATATTCCCATGGGTTGAAACTTTTTTCAAAAAGGGGCAAATCACTTGTAGATAGCAATACGCCACTAGAATCTTGAGAAAAAAAATGGTAGCCATATTTAAATTTATATTAATAAACATGACTAACCACATTTAATATATCATTTTAAAAAAAAGGTAGCCATATTTAAATTCGCAATAAAGATGACAGACAAGGTATATCAATTTGGATCTTTTGGGAAACCAAACTCTAGATGAGATTTTGGATGAGTCTGAATCAGACACCAACACTTATTCATGTGGTGAAAAAAAAGTAATACTGCTAGGCATCGAACTTACCGAAGCACAGCTTCTGGACATAGAAAAAGAAATGGAAAAAAAAATACACAGAAGTTCACTGCCTGGGCATCGGGTGTCCTTTTTGTGCCACTGTCCGAGTATTTCAAAATGCAAACATCATCTTTGTTGCCACTGTGAAACGGTTTTAAGGACTATTTTTTAGGTCAGAGGCAAAAGGATATTTAATAAAATTTACTTTTTTGTTAATTAAAACATGTTTTTACTTTATTTAGTTAGTTCACCCATTCTATAAGCGTAATAAGGCACTTCAGGGTCTGGAATATACTCTAATATCCACACGCCCCAGGCGGTTAAAGCCACTCGGCTTCGCCTCGTGAATTATAACGCACCTCGCCGTTTGGATATCAGAGTATATTCCAGACCCTGTCGTGCCTTATTGCTTACTTATGTAAATGTAAAGTGACATAGTATGCTGTCTCAAAAACAAGGATTTGTTGTGCAGGAAGAAAGTGCTTCATTAATGTAGCAGTGAAAGATGAACTGTGCAGTGATGATCTGGTAACCTGCTCACTGTTTAGGATGAAGGTGTACAATCTAATGATTTGAAGAAAGATTTGACGCTCTTGTCGCCACCTCCTGACTCCAGCAGCATGAAGCTCATGATAACAGAAATCTGGTTCGGTTTTGCAGCTCCGACGAATGTGCGCTCATCTGCCCAGGCATTCTCAAGGTACAGTTCTGGACTACTTTTTTATACTTAAAATCTCCTTTAACTGTGTATTGAGAATACTCTGTGCTCTATTTTTTGTATACATCTTTTATTCTTTAAAGGGAGTGTAGCAGGGCAGCGCCCTGCCTGTAAATAATATTGTTGTGTGGTGATTTGGTGGTGGTTGGCAGGGATGGGGTTAATTTCCTATCCCTGCCAAAATACATGTGAGAATGTAGAAAAAGCTAATTGAATAATTGATAATTAGGCTCCAGCCACATGCTATAAAAAAAGAAAATCCTTTGTTTGGTGGTGGGAGTTGCTGAGTGAATAGTTTGGTGTTGTGTTGCTGTATTTTTGTTAGAGGTTCAAGTTCAGTGAAGGCTCTGCCCAGCCTGAACAGTTTTGTGTTTGTTTAACTGTTTTATTTTTGCTCTGTGAGCAGTGTTTTGATTTCCTTTTTTTATTAAACAGCGCAGAAGTGCGTTAACTACAGTTTCCTTGCCTCTGAGTCTCTTTTGCCTGCCAATAACATCTGGGCCCGCGACGCTACCCTGTCACAGGGAGGTATAGATGTGATGATGACATCATTGTACCAAGTTTATATATATATAAAAGAAATTTATTTATTTCAGCATTTTTCTTTGCAAAACTCCCAAAATGCTAATTCAAAAGTATTTATACCCTGACAAGGAAAGTAAAATTAATAGCTAGTTGAGGCACCTTTGGCGATAATAACCTCTTTTAAACGATTTAGGATATTTGTAAATTAGCTTTTGGCATAATTCTTTTGTGATTTTTGACCATTCTAAAATGGTTCCAGTTCATTCAAATTTCGAGGACTTCTCTTCTGCACAGCCTTCTTCAACTCATACCAAAGATTCTCAAACGCTTTTAGATTGGGTCTTTGACTAGGCCATTCCAGAAACATGATTTTATTCTTCTTTAACCATTCTGAAGTAGATTTTGATGTGTGCTTTGGATCGTTGTTGTGTTGGAACATCCAGTTTCGCTTAAACCCTATGCTGCCTACGGAAAATGTCCATATTTGGTTATGAATATGAAGTGTTTAATTGCTTGTAGCTTTTAAACCGTAAATCGGAAATTAAAACCCAATACACCTGCAGAAAGGCATTAAGTAGATATTTTCAGTATTTTGTTCTGGGGTGATTTTTTCTTTCCATATGAGCTACTCATCATAATTTTTCTTTGAAAAATAAAAAAGTACAAATATTTTAAAAAATTGCAAATTTCAACCTTTTTCCAAGTATTCCATAAAAAAACCTTAGAGTATATGGTAGCTTCACAATTTCTCAAGGATTTCAAATCTGAAAACAGAATTGAAATATCTTGAACAGTTGCAGATCTAGATACAGTTTTATAATGTATGGAATTTTAGAAAAAAAAAAATCAACCTGTGAAATGGCAAATGCCAGCCAAGCCTAAGACTTGCCAAAAACTAATTGGAAACATTATTACCCTGTTTGAGATTACAACTATATTTAAGTATAAAAATGAAGAAACAACTACACACAAGATTGTATTTATTTATTTAAATAGATGCAAATTACAAGGTCAAATAAACTTAGACAAAATTAAGATTTAAGATGTTTATTTTCAAAACTACAACAAATAATAAATCAAGACTCAGTCAGGGCCCTACTCCATCCATCTTCTGGCTTACACACACCTACACAAAACATTAAAATACCAATTAATAATAATAAACAATTATCCATCTTTTTTCACACACAGAAAAATTAAACTGACAACAAAATAAAATAAAAAAAAGTAAACTAATAATGAAATACATGGCTGATTAATAATAACTACAACTAAATAATGACTTTGCACAAACAAAATAACATATTCATGGCTAAATAATACGCAAATAAAGTAAATCATGATAAAATACATGGCTAAATAATAACTAACTTACAGCTAAATCATGCCTCTCTCTCTCTTCTTTACACACATATACACAAAGTAAGAAAAAAAAAACCCTAATAAAATACAAAATAATTACCGAAAATTTAAATAAATTAAAACAGCTAAATAATGTTACAGCTAAGAATGGTGCGTCCTATAAAAAAAAAAAAAACAAAACAAAAAAAAAAAACATATCGAAACAAGAATATTCAACATGTACTGCTGATGTAGTTTCGCATCGCTCGCAGAATGTCTATTTTCTCCTGAGGAGAAACAACTTAAAAAAGGGGGAAAAGAAACTAAAATGAACGCAAACAGAAGTGAAACTAACTTAAATATTTTAATTTTATTTTTTTATATGCTAGTACAGTAGTTACTCGTGTTTGGATCTTACAAAGTTAGCTCTGCCTAGCAAGCAAGTAAGCACGCACACACACAGACAGACATGACGCAGCGATTTTTTTTTAAACCCAACAAATATAACGTTTTAAAAACAAAATAAGGAAAAAAAACAATACGACTAATTATTTTAAGTATTTACCTTTTAGATTATGTGCTGATTGTCAGTCCTGGAATTGTAGAATTGTAGGTAAAGAACTTCGAGTCCGCTGTCCACTCAGTCGTAATGGTGCTGCCAGTGAGACTCGTCTTCAAACTCAAAATAATATATACCAATGGTATAATGGTAATGGCAAGGCCCGTGGTCATGGCAATGACCCAAACACACAAAAAAAAAACAAGATAGCTGGTTGGACGGCTGAGAAATGACCTTTTTTGTCATCATGAATTTTTCAATGAAATTAGAGCGCGTCGGCTGGAAAGGGTTCAACCAAATTTTGTAGTAGAGGGTTTCAGATGATTGGCCAATATATTTTGGTATGCTATTGAAGCCATTTTACCATGTATTGGAACTAAATTTCCTGTGCCATTAGAGGAAAAACAGCCCCATAGAAGGATATTACCACCTCCATGCTTGACAGTAGGTATGGTGTTCTTTTCTTCGTATGCCTCACCAGACTTTCTCCAAACGTAACAACTATCAGCTTGACCAAATAGTTGATTTTTTTTGTTTCATCACTCCACAAAACCTTTGACCAGAACTCATATCCATCATTCAAATGCCGTTTTGCAAACTTTAAACTATTTATCCTTGTGACATTTTCCTAAGAGTGTCTTTTTCCTTGGCCTGCAACCATTGAGACCTTCACCATACAATACTTGACCTATGGTTGAAATGGAAAACCCAGTTCCACTTGCAGCCAATTCACTTTGAATATCTTTAGCAGTCAATCTCGGATTGCTATTAACCTTCCTCACAATTCTTCTACTTGTTCTTGGTGAAAGAGCCTTCTGTCTTCCAGACCGAGGTAACGTTGTGACATTACCATTAGTCTTGTACTTCTTGATAATAGAAACAATAGTTGAAATTGGGATACTCAAATGCCTGGAAATCTTCTTGTATCCTTCTTCAATGTTATGACAATAAATAATTTTCTGCCTAAGGTCTTCAGATAGCTCTTTACTTTTCCCCATATTGATTTATTGGTAATGACAGCATTCATCCTATGCCTAACCGTTTTATACGCTCTACAATCCAGCATTTTCTAGACTTTTCTAGAATTAGGTTCTGCATTATCATATTGACAATACTATCATAGCATCAAAGGGTATGAATAATTTTGAATTAGCATTTTTTGAGTTTTGCAAAAAAACAATTGCTGAAATAAATAATTGTAGACATCTATTTCTTGTAACTTTTTTCCTCATCCACAAAGCAAAAGTTTTGCTACAAAAGATTTTTCCTAAAATTCTTTGTTTTTGAGAAATTTCTAGAAATTATATATTTCTATTGGGGTATGTAAACTTTTTGACTACAACTGTGTGCGTGTCGCATAGGTATTTTGAATGTACTTTTTATAGCATTAGTATGGCAGTTTGCGTAGTAAATTAGACAGTTCCAAAGAACCTTAACCTGTACAAAAATCATTAAGACATTCAATAATGTCACTTTCAAATGTCAAATAAATTTCAAGATCAACAGAAATCAGTAACGTGTATGCCCTCCATTGGCATCGATGACAGCCTGACATCTGCCCATGGATCGAATCAGAGCCTGGATAACATGCTCTTCTTCAAGTGCCTGGAAAAGTCCTTTTAACATCTGTGGCTCGGAGTGACGTTGTCGCACACATCGATCAGGCTCGTCTCACAAAGGCTCAATGGGGTTCAGATCTGGTGATCGAGACGGCCAGGGAAGCAAATGAACATTGTTCTGAGTGAGGAAAGCTGTGGCGGTCCAGGCTGTGTGTGGTCGTGCATTGTCGTCCTGGAAAATGACGTTACGATGGTTCATGAATGGGATCATATGAGACCGTATGATCTCATGAGAATAGGTTGCCTTGAATGTGAACAAGGTTGGTTCTGCCACTGTCTGAGATTGCCGCCCCACCATGACACTCCCACCACCAAATTTGTCAAGCTGTTGCACACAGTTGGCTGCAAAACGTTTATGACGTCGCCTGTATACCAGGGCTGCACGTCAAAGCAGAAATCTGGATTAATCACTGAATACCACATTTTTCCATATTTCTATGGGACATACTCTGTGATTATGACACCACTGAAGTCGTAGTCGACGATGTTGCGGCGTAAGAATCACTCCTCTAACTGGCCTTCTTGCTCGGATACCTGCCTTCCATAGGCGGTTTCTGACAGTCTGGTTGGAAATTCTATGCATTCATGGTACTGCAGATGTTGTAGAGGTTGCAGTGGTGAACCTGTCATGTAAATGACATTGGTGTATAAATCTGTCCTGGGCTGCCGTCGTCACACATGGTCTACCGTATCTTGGGTGGTCAAGTGTTGTTCCATATCGCTGGTATCGGTGCCAAAGTCCAGTAGTGCTCTGGAAAACATTCAGACGCCGTGCCACGACGGACTGAGATTCCCTGGGTTCCAAATGTCCAATAGCATTATTCCATTGAGCCTCGGTAAGTCTAGGCATAACTTAAAATGTGTCTACATCGAACAACAATAAGACATGCACGCTGAGAACACTCCACTTTTATAGCCACATCTTGGCATGTTGCACTTGCAGTGAATGCACGTGAATATTGCAAGTCTTAAGCAAATGGTGTTATTTTTGGGACTATTCATGTGTTGTTCTTTCGGCGTACATCATGTGTTTTCGATCCTGACAATGTGACACTCAGGAAAATGTGTTTAAATAAAATACAATTCTTTTGATCAAGTTTTTTAGTGTTCGCCAATTATTTTTTATTGTTTTCTCCCCAATTTAGTAATGTCCAATTATTTTTAGGCTCAGCCCACTTCTACCACCCCTGCGCTGACTCGGGAGCAGCGAAGACGAACACACGCTGTCCTCCGAAGCGTGTTCCGTCAGCCGACCGCTTTTTTTCACACTACAGACCATGCAGCCACTCAGAGCTACAGCGTCGGAGGACAACGCAGCCCTGGGCAGCTTACAGGCAAGCCCGCAGGTGCCTGGACAAACCTGGAGGGCTGACCTAGCCCTCCCTTCCCCCCCCCCCCCGGCGGCGCTCGGCCAATTGAGCGCCGCCCCTTGGGATCTCCCTCGGTCAGCAAAGGAATTGCCTGGACTCGAACTTGCAACGTCCAGACTATAGAGCGCATCCAGCACTCCACGCGGAACGCCTTTACTGGATCCGCCACTCGGGAGCCCCCTCTTTTGATCAAGTTTTGTTGCAATTTTTAAGTGATTGAAGAAAAAATATCTGCTGTGCATTTCTTTTTTGAAGGGTGTGTATGTATGTATGTGTGTGTGTGTGTGTGTGTATATATATATTGTAGAAGGAATGAGGTATACAGAGGGTACAATAAAGTAAATGAAGTAAAAGGAACGGTTGTACCAAAATGAAATCGCTGTATAAAGGAGATGAATGTGTTGCTGGTTGTTTTTAAATCCCGTTGTGAGAAGTAAGGGATAGAGTGAACTACAGAACCCATAATCATTAGCGTGACCAGTCAATGCGTACTGGGTAATTAGCGCAGGTTTAAATTGACTGGCGAAGCTAATGAAGGGGGGTCGTAGGAACGGTGGAGAGTTCCGTGTTGATTGTAGAGACGGCGAAAGTTTACAATATTAAAATTGTTGAAGTAGTTGGAGACGGCGTACGGTGGAAGATTTAAATTGAACAACGAAGTACAGTTCAGTTTATGAAGAAGGAAAGCTGTAAGCTTTCTTTTATTGACCTGAAGAGGCACTTCGGATTTATAAAAACAACCAGCAGTTGAAACGTCTTTTAAGTTGGACGAAGTACAGAGGCTTAAAGGAAGGGTATGTAAACCCAGGTTTTTGCATTGTTATTCATTCGCTGTTACCAGACAGACGGCCTGTGTTAATGTGTACAGGGAACTGGCGTTCTTTGTGGGACTGACTGATTGTTAAGATTCTTGCGGTGCACTAACAACACCGAGGACGCTGCTGGGAAGTACCACACTGCTTGTGCACACAGAAAGTGCGCGTCTGTTCTTGTGGGACGTGAAGTAACAGCGTGTTTAATTCTTTTTACTCAACGGAGTGGATTTACAATGCATATAAGTCAGTGACGGTTATACCTCTGAGCTACGGGGAACAAAGGCTGAGAGGAGCAGAGATTGGCGCACACGGTGTACAGTGGAAGAAAAAACACCGTGTGCTTTATTTGAAGTACTGTTTTATTAGTTGTTAGGATTGGTCTCTGGACGGTATACTTTTTAACTTTAAGACCTGCAGCATATAAAGGACTTCCACCAAGTACCAGGAGGGGCAGTCGTGTCCACCTTGCAGTACAGGACCTCTGTAACCCAGGAGCAGCAGAGCTGAACCAACGTACTCGCTGGAGGAGGGGTGGCCTGTCTGTGCACTGCCTCTAGAGGGGACTGGAGGAACTGTATGCAACGCAGGAATAAAGTAACTGTGGTTTATAAGGGTTGGGAGTGCCCACTAGAAAGCTGAACCTACTCACCTTGCAGTTCCACGCCAGGAGGTTTAAGTGGATGGTGAGCGACGGACCTGAGACAATCCTGAACTTTATTACGTGTATGATTTACTCCCTCAAGACTACAGGGACACTCTATGTTGTGTTGTGGATAACGCAGAAAGAGCAGCAGCACAATAAAAGTTACTGTAGTTTTGTATTTCCTGTGTGGCGTCCATCTGTTCACCCTGTTCTACACCTTCTGGCTATCCTACACATTACGTAACTAATACCAACCGGGTTACAATATATATATATATATATATATACACACACATACATTATTTTCCTGTAAGTCACTGACGCCCATCTAATAATATATATATATATATATGTTATTTTTTATAATACATGGATACCCTTGTGATGCTAATATTAAAGAAGACGAGGTTCAGCTGTAAAGATCAGGGTTTTTTTTCGTTGTTTTTTTTTTTTTTATTTAAATAGTGATTTTCAGTACTGCACAGACGTTCTATGTCGTTATCCGTTTAGTTTCTCTGAGATACGAATGTGCCAGCTTTACATCTTTTTTTTTTTGTATTCTCCTTTTGTTGATCATTTATGAACATTTTCAGACATACAACATTTTAAATTTTACAGAAAATATCAGATAAAAACCTGACATGATGCATGTTTTTCTTCAACAGGCAGCTGAATCTTCTAAGCACAGCAACCCCTGCTATTGGGGCCTGGCTGGTTCCAATTGACCAGCTGAAATCCTCTCTGAATAAGCTGGAGACTGAAGGAACTCTTAGGGTGTGCGCAGTGATGGGCTGCATCATGACTGAGGCTTTAGAGGTAGTTTTAACCTTACCTTTTGTGCCGGTCAGCCCAGTGCTATGTCATGTAGATCTATCCTTAAACACACTAATAGAAAACTTTGAAACAGATGGCCCATGTTATTTCTACATTTTAGGTTTTATCAACTCATCGTTTGTTTGCAACTGCTCCTTTTAAAATAGCTTTTTTTTTTAACTCAATAGAGACAAATCAATATTTTGGACAATTTCTGTTGTCAGTCTGCAATTCTTTGTGGATTATTGATTGTTTTCTAACACATGTCAGAATAATTATAACCAATGTCTTTTTTTGTGCAAAGAAGATGGTGCTGGAACAATAAAAATCAATAGCAATTATTGCTTAAAAGAAAAACTTTTGCTTCTACTTTCATCTTAAAATTTTAGGGCCTGTTTCCATGTATTGATTTGGAAAAAAGCAACAATTTATAAAGTAAATGAGAAGAAATATTGACTTCAATTTTCTTTTTAACGCTGGACAGAAGATATATATATATATATATCTCCCATGTACAGTAAGTTTGCAAAAAATACAGGCTTTGTGTATGTATTTTTTGGTACCAAATTAGAAAATATGCTTATGACAGACAAGTTTGTAGTAAAATGTCAAGCTTATATGTAATTTATTACAGTTTATGCAGTCCAGCAACAGCAAAATAGTTTTTTTTTAAATTACACCCTTTTTTCCTTGTAGAAAAAGAGTATTCACATTCCTTTGAGAAGCAAGTACAACAGAGTTAGTAAACAGGCACGTTGTCTCCAGGAAAATCCTTCCTGTTTACTGTGTAATATTCTACACCGCTATCTACAGCTGGCAGACTACTCCATTATTGAAGAAGCCACCATGGTATGTAATAATACGGCAAATAATTGGGTATGCAGGGGAGGGGTATTTTAAAACAAGTTATACAAAAGCAGTATGTCCATCCTCACGTACACTTTTTTTAAAGTAAAAGTATCATTACAAATAGAAAAGTTGGAATGTACAGTGCCGAGAAAAAGTTTGTGAACCCCAATGATAATTATGGAAATTCCATAGTTTTACCATGATAGCCTTCTTGAATCAAAACCGGTCTTTTCTTAAATATCCAATAGGGTTTATATTAACAAATTCCATGTCTTTTGAAACAAAATGATGTATGAATTAGACAAACAATGAGTAATTAAGATTCAGGGTATGTGAAAAAGTAAGTGAACCCCTGGTTTTATCAGCTCAATTAAGGGGATAATTAGAATCAGGTGTTTAAATAATTAGGTAGATCTTCAGGGGTGAGTTTGGGAGGCCCCACCCTGTATAAAGATCAGAAACTTTTTTGAGTTTGGTCTTCACCATACCGGTGTGTGGAAACACTTCATGCCACGATCAAAATAAATCTTTGAGGACCTCAGAAAAACAGTTATTGATGCTCATCAGTCTAGAAAGGGTTACAAAACAATTTCTAAGGATTTGGGGCTCCACTGTCAGACAGTCTACAAATGGACCAGAGTCACTTTACCCAGGAGCGGTCATCCTACCAAAATCTCTCCAAGAACAAACTGGAAAATCATCAAGGAAGTCACAAAGAACCCCAGAGTAACATCCAAGGATCTGCAGGCCACTCTCGCCTTGGCTAATGTGAGTGTTCATGACTCAACTATCAGAAAAAGACATGGTGTTCATGGAAGGATAGCCAGGAGGAAACCACTGCTCTCTAAAAAGAACATTGCTGCCCGACTGAAGTTCGCCAAAGAGCACATAGATGATCCACAAGACTTCTGGAACAATGTTCTCTGGACAGACAGGACCTGAAGCGAGCTGTCCATGCAAGGAAGCCCTCAAATGTCACCGAGTTGAAGCAGTTCTGTAAGGAGGAATGGGCCAAAATTCCTCAAAACTGATGTGAGAGACTGACCAACAGTTATAGGAAACGCTTAGTTGAAGTCATTGCTGCTCAAGGGGGTGCCACCAGTTACTGAATCTAAAGGTTCACATACTTTTTCACACATGGATATTGAATAATTTGTGGATAAATAAATGTTGAAAAAGTATCATGTTTTTGTGTCATTTGTTTAATCAGGTTATCTTTATCTATTATTAGGACTTAGATTAAGATCTAATAACATTTTAAGTTTGACATATGTGAAATATGTGAAAATCCTAAGGGGTTCACAAACTTTTTCTCGGCACTGTAGCATGCAGGTCTTAAACAACTGTAAAACAGGTGCTTTTTATTAATGCTGTTTTAAGTTTATTATTATTATTCTTATTATTATTATTAATTATTATTATTATTATTATTATTATTAATACAGTAGTATTTACATTTTTTTTACCAGAATGATGGCCTTCCTGCTCTGGTGACTTTAAAGAAAGGTTTGGTGGCCTTGGCCAGGCAATGGATGAAGTTCATTGTGGTCACTCAAGGGTTTAAAGCGATTGGGTTACTCAGGCCAACACAGTTGCCCAAGCCTCAGGAACAGTTGCAGAAGGCATATGAGACTGGCCAGGGACTGGACAGTGGGGGAGGCTTAAAGAGCGACACCAGTGCTGATGGGGCTGAGTTTGAGTTTGATGCAGGTAATAATAATCTATAATCACTGTGCTAGGATTTTCATGTATGAATGCCTTTGACTTTACAGCGAAACTAACACTGTCATTTGTTTTTAAATAGATGTCTGTGTAGTTAGACCATCCCTGAAGAGAAAAGTACTTTGTGCCTCAAAAGGAAATATTTAGCCTGATCAGTTAGCTAAAGTATTGGCTCAGATTTTGTTTTCTTCAGCAAGGAAGCTGCTGCTTGCATGTCTGCTTTTCAGCACTTTCTTTGATGGTGAATATTGCCTGCAGATACAGTATATCTGCACTGTATTACTGCTCTTTATGAAAGTATATTTAAACAAACCTAAAACTGTTCAGTTATCAGCTAAAGTATTGTTGTTGAGTGTGTTCTTGAAATGCTTCTCTCTGTTGTAACCCAGTGATACCCTCCTTGTTTTTAGCTACAGTAAGTGAACACACAATGCTGTTAGAAGGGACTAGTGCTCACCCTGTGCCTGCAGGTGTTACCTCAGGCCCGGTCAGCGGCTCTGAGATTATGAGAAAATGCTCCAAGTCTCATAACCACACCGAATCTCCTCTTAAAATAAAGGTAAATGGAATGTTGTTATATGTTTCATTCTACCATATCACCCACATGGTCAGGTTACGTGCATTGAAGTCATTAAACAGCATTGCCAGTGTGCTTTAAGTCCAACAAGAAGTCATGATTTAGTTGTACAAAGAACACAATAAAAGTGAAGATTCAATCACAAACCTAATACAGTAACAGTTGACAAGCAATATCCCACAACAGGAACTGCACTTGACAGCAACAGGATAGTCACTATTTAATACCAGAGTATGATAATAACCTTGACACAGTTTCAGTGGCATAACTGTATTCCCATGCTTAGCATTATCAATCAATAATCCATTGTAATGCTCTATAGAATATGAAATAAAACAATACATAAAAAGGTGTAAACTGGGTTGAAGACCATCTTATTTTTAAAGCTTCATGGACAAATTTAACTTCCTTCACCAAAGCAATAGTGACAAGTAATTGTGCAAACAATTACTGGTGTCTGAAAATATACCAGTGATGTACTGTTTTGGGGTTTTTAAAGTAGGCTTGTATTTTTTCGAATCATGGTTAGTATTCTGTAGTGTTCAAACAAAAAACAGTATAATGTACAGAATTATACAACCTTCAAAACTGTCCAAAAATGAATTGTGTATTTCCCCATCCATAGGGTGTCCATCCATACCAATCTCTTAGTTACACTAGTGGAGATACAGCCACAGATTCCCCTGCCCATGTCAGCCAGACTGCGTTGCCTGTGAAGGACAGTCCCAGAAAGGAGAGCCTCCTCAGCTACCTTACAGGAAGCTACCCCAGTCTGCACAACCTCCTGGAAGCAACCCCGCAGAGAAACACCACAGGCAAGAAAAGCAGCTCACTCACCAGGACAGGTACAGCAATATCCTGCAGTTCCCTTTCAAGTATGAAATGTAACCATTGCCTAATGTGATATATCTCTTATAGCTCGAATTACCTGAGCTGCTCCTCAAAGAGCCCCATAGGACTAGGGTGTCTTCCAGACGTGGTGTCAATCGAGTGCACTGGACCCCACGACTTGTCACATGGCAGATATACTGCAATTTTGCAGGACCTGTTTGATGAAGGGAAATCTCCCTCCACAGTTAAGGTCAAGGCAGCTAGTTCGGCTTGCCATATTTAAATTGACTCGGTCTACCCAGGAGCTGGTCACTGGCCACTCCACAAGAGGCCTTGCAACCTCCTGGGTGTTATTCCAGGGCACATCTGTCGCAGACATTTGCAACGCTGCAGTATGGGCCACGCTTCATACTTTTACCAGGTTCTACCGACTGAATGTCGTAGATCAGCAGAACCCTGGTTTTGGGACTCATTTTGTTTTTTAACGCGTTTTTATTATGTTCCACTTTGAGTCCTGAGGTAGTTAGCCATACACCCTTTTTGGCCTTCTGGTGTTAAAAGTATAACCTTGCAGCATATACACTGCATGAGGGTTCTCCCTCACTGTACTGTGGACTATATGCCATGGACCCTTATCGGTCCTCGGCCAGAATGCTAAAGGCAGTTTATCTTCCTTTGTAGCACATCTGCTGGTGCAGCAAGCTCTACGCTTGCGACGGCTTGGGTATTGTATCCCAGTGGTAATGATTACAATTCATGCTTGAAAGGGAGCGTTAGGTTATTATCATAACCTTGATTCCCTGAAATAGAAATGTAACCATTACCCTTCAAGGTCACTGCGTTCACTCCAACAAAGCAGGCCTGAAGAGAAAATGGCGCTGAGCCTTATGCGTCACTCATATTTATCTCCTGGGGGCGGAGATGACGACTGACGCATACAGGGATCTTAAAGGAGCAGCTTTGATATAAGCGCTCATATAATTCAGGCTATAAGAGATATATCCCATTAGGTAATGGTTACGTTTCTATTTCAGGGAACTAGGGTTATGATAATAATAACGTTTTCAATTTTAACTTGAAACCACCTTATAAATTTACTACTGAAACAACCACACACATTTTTGTATTTGTTTGTTTTAAACACAATGGGGTGGTTTTGCAAACCCCAGTTAACACTAATCTTGGGCTACCTTACGTAAGGTAATATTTAGGTAGTCCAAGAGTAATCTTAGTTATAAGAAATTGTTGCTATAATTGCTAGTCCTTTGTAAAACAAAAAAAAACAAAAACAAAAAAAAAGCTCATTTGACAATGTTAAATTAAAATAGATTTTTTTTTTTGTACAGCTAACAACGTTGCTCCAGATATGCTGACAGAGCACCCATTGTTAACTGAGCCGTCTTCTGTGAGCTTCTATAATTGGATGTCGAATGCTGTGGGTAACAGAGGAAGTGTGGTACAGGAGCCTCCTGTCACAAGATCAGAGCACAATAGCCTTCAAACAGGTAGGGCAGTGGCCCACATGCTTAATATCTGCTCGTAAATTTATTAAACGTAGTAAACATCGATTGTTCGTTTTAATGTAAGGAGAATGGGTTTTTATTTACTAGGCTATGAGTGTACTCTACCTGGTGCTCACCTTAAATGTGATTTCCTTTCAAGTATGAAATGTAACCATTACCAAATGGATATTTGCCTCCTAAAGACCCGAAACCTGAAAATTGTATACCAAAGCTGCTCAGTGAACCTGTGGTGCAGTGGTGGCCCCGCCCCTGAGGGCACAAAAGGACTGCACTCGCAGATCTCAGTGCTATTTTTCCTTTCAAGACTGACCTGATCGGAGAGCCTTGCTCAGATAAGTACATTGTTGCTTCTATCTGTATATATTTTGCATTTACTCGCTTTGATTGTTGTTGCTTGCAATTCAACCACAGTATCTTGATGCTTGTTGTTTTGGTGACAACTTTTAGCATCACCATTGCGAAGGCTGTTAGTCCTTGCTAACAAGCAGGCTTCCCTTAGTCTCGTGTGTGGTACTGATTGAGTGGTTTTGCCAGTGGCTTTTACAGGTGGGCATCCCTGTACGTTGCCACCCACAGTTACTGTGAACCGGTGGACCTGTACCGAACCAGTACAGAGGTCACCAACCCGACCCGCTCCGTTCCCAACCGGTGCCCGTACTACAGTCACTGAACCGCCCTTGTACCAACCCGCTGCTAAGGTCACTGAACCAGTACCGAATCGACCTGGTACCGTCCAGGTTCCAACCCGGTTCCAACCCACTACCAGTCGGTGCACGGGTCACCGGTCAGATGCAACCAAACTAGTCCCATTCGGGTCTTCACCAGCCCAGTCGATATCTAGAAGCAGATGGAGGCAGCACCTGTACAACTGTATCTGTACTCTGCATTGTTTGCTCCTTGCATCAGACCTGGGTTCTATCCCTGTGAGAGATGCAAGGCCTTTCTGCCTATTCAAACACTGGCTAATCGCAGCTTCTGAGAGTTTTTGTGCCCCTTTTACCAAGCGGATGCTTGAGAACCATTTTAACTGCCCTGGTTCTGAGCCAGAACTGCACTGGTCCTGATCCAGCACCAACCCGACCTGGTTTCAGCCAGCTACCGACCATTTCTCAGGCCACCGGTCCGGTACCTAACTGGTCCCGCTCGGGTCTTTACCTAACCGGTTGATGCCTGTAAGCAGATTGAGGCAGCACTTGTACAACTGAATCTGTACACTGTATGGCTTGCTTCTTACATCATGCCTGGATTCTATTCCTTTGAGATATGCAAGGCCGGTCTGCTTAGTGTGGACAAGCACGGCAGGTGCTCTTACTGCCTGGGATCAGAGAATGCCAAGGAGGAAGAAGAGTCACCGTTCCAGGCGATTAGCAGACTCGGAGCAGATGGAAAGGCTTTGGGCAGCTGTTTCCCACCAAGGAACCTTTCTTGCTGAATTACTGCGGGAATGTTTGGCGCCACCTGCCCCGCCTGTCCCCTTGGTGCCCCATGAGGTTGCGAGCGCTGATTGGCCACAGGAGGACATACTGTCCATCGGTGCCTCTGAGGAGGTCGGCGAACAGGAACTGGCATTCCCGTCTGAGGATGTGGAGTCTGACAGCAAATCCCCTGTGGTTAAGCTCTCCCTATTGACAGAGCTTATATCACTAATCAAAAGGGCCACTGCAATTTTGCAAGTGCCCTGGCCTACAGCAGGGGAAACAAGGCAGTCAGTTTTTGACAATGAGCTTACCGCCACTCCCACATCCACCCCAGTTTACCTGGATTTTCTCTCTTGAGATCCAGTCTTCCTGGGACCATCTGGCAACAGCTCCTGTTGTTTCCCGGTTGATGAACGCCCTATATAGAGTCCATGATGCGGAGAAGCTAGGCCTTGCCCATTTTCTGCTGGTTGAGACTTCTATTGCTGCCTTGGTCCAGGCGCCTAATTTAGCGCTCCTATCCAAGGATGCTGTCTGCCCTAACAAGCAGTGCCAGGTCTCCTGAGGTGATCCTCAAGAGAGCCTATTCAGCCAGTGCGTTTGCTGCACATCTAAGGAACTACAACAGCATCCTGGTAGACTACCAGTCGCATTTTCTGTGGTCCCTTTCTGAGCACCACAGGCCCTCACCACAAAAGCTGGGTGAGCTGCACCTGGTTAATAAGCACCTGCTCTGTGTGTCCAAGCTAAATGGACAGGCTGTAGGTACAAACCTGGCTGCGCTGGTAGCTGCAGGCAGGCACCTTTGGCTTTCCCAGACACGTGTGCCTGACAGGGACAAAGCACCGCTGTTGGAAGCCCCGATCACTCCAAGGCATAGGTTTGGTCCCGCGGTGGGACCAACTACCTGAAGGGGCTTGGCGGCTTCGTCTGCCTATGAAGGACATTGTTCCTCACTGGAGGCTAAACGTGGTGCTTAATGCACTCATGAAGCCTCCATTTGAACCCCTGCATTCAGCTGAGCTGAAATTGCTATCTTTTTATTTATTTTATTATTTTTTATTTTTTTATTTTTTTTACAGAGGCCAGGACAAAGGTCACGCTCCGTACCAATCCTCGGCTTTCCATGTTAACCAGTCTGTGGATTTGGAGGCTTCTATCCCCCTCCTTCCCGTCTTACAGGGAGCGACAGCTCCATACGCTCTGCCCAGTTTGGGCCTTGTCGAGCTCACGGCCCGTTCAAACCAGGGGCCTTGTAACTTTGTGTGCGTTATTTCAGGGTGCATATGTCGAGGACATCTACAGTGCGGTGGTGTGGGCTACTCCCCATACCCTTGCTAGGTTCTACACGATGAATATCGTGGATCCTCAAAACCCTGGTTTTGGAACTAGAGTGTTAAGGACGGCTTCCCAGTTGACCCTTATAACACAGGTATAGAGGTGACTCTCCCTCAGTTCTTTCGCCCTAGCTGCTTGTTACTGGGGTTCCAAGTTGTACGCACAAGGCAGCCTTCAGCTTAGCCTTGTAGCATTCTGGTCGTTCCACAATCTTGCACTTTGGTACACTCATACATTCAGTAATGGTTAAATTTTGTACTTGAAAGGGAACGTTAAGTTATTATCATAATCCTGGTTCCCTGAAATAGAAATGTAACCATTAACCTTCAAGGTCTCTGCGTCCATGATTGCTGCAGGCTTGAAGGAAAAATGATGCTGAGAGCACAGTCCTTTTGTGCCCTTAGGGCGGGGCCACGACTGCGTCACAGGCTCAAAGAGCAGCTTTGGTATACAATATTCAGGATTTGGGTCTTTAAGCGGTAAATACCCATTTGGTAATGGTTACATTTCTATTTCAGGGAACAAGGGTTATGATAATAACCTAACATAATTTATTAAAGCACTTCATGATTAATTAGGTGTCTATGGAGAGATGCCAGTGAATGTACAGACGTGTTTGTTGGTTCATACTGTTAAGTTTGTAAACATCTCTTGTTTCTGATCTAAGGTGTTACATATAACCTTCCTACAATACCGTCTGCTTCAAACTTTAATACTGTACTGTCCAGTGATCAAAACACCCTAGATGGCACACATTCTCAGCTCAGTACCAGCCAGGATGATATCGCTGTTATAGAGGAAATGAATCAGGGACCCCTAGCAGTACAGTTGGCTGATGCACAGGTAAAAAAAATAATAAAAATAATAAAAAAAATAAAAGTTTTGTATCAATTTTATGTTGGCCCAGTTTCTGCCAAATTAAATTATGAATTACAGTATACTGTATTTATTGGAACTTCACACTTAAAACTACCAAAAGATTTTCAGAATCCAATTTAGAATATTTATTGTGTGTTACAAACAATATCAACAACATTTTTTGTAAAATTGGTCTGCTCTTAGCATGTAGAAATGCCACCCAGATTTGAGTATACCGTTTGTCAAATTAGATTTTAACATTTGTGTATTACATGTCTAAACTTTTCTAGAATTTTTTTATTATTTTTTTTTTAGTTTGTCTTGGTGTTAACCTTGTGTCATTTTTTACTTTAAATACACTAGGTTGTATTTAAACCCTTACTAAGCCACACCGGTATTCAGTCTCAAGATACTGCACCACTAAGATACAGAATGTATTTTGGCGAGCATCTTTCGTTTTCTGGAACTCTGGAATGTCTCCGAGCAGATATTGTCGATTCAGATACATCTAAGGAGAGAAAGAAAAGATCAAAAAGGTATTGGTTATATCGAATCTCCCAAATTAAATAATACAAATAAAATATACATTATATTTAAGTGTTTTACACTATATTTTGTTCAAGTTTAGATTTAGGTTTTGCAATATATATATTTTAATTGAGAGAGGTAAAATACCTTTATACAGACAAAAGTCATAGATATTTTTAAAATTACAGATGTTTTGTAGTTTATCATTTTTTAAAATAGCCTTGTGCATACTTTTTAAAGGAAATGTGACTTTCTAAAACATTTGTTGATGTATTTTTTTAATATTTAAAGGACATGGTTCAAACTAAATAATTCCAGTAAGCCTTGCCTAATATTTCCTATTCTCATACATTATGGTAAAGATGAATTTTATTTTATGCTACAATGCGGGTTAACTTTTACAAGGTTGTATAAATGAACTATTTGACATTGAAAACATGTCAGTCATAGGTAATCAAATGCAAGCCAATGCGTCTAGCTTGTGGAAGTTTGAGTACTTTTTAAATAAAATAAATGGCAGACCTGAGTGCCTCTCTTTTTTTTTTTTTAAATTTCTGGAAAAATATATATTTAAAAAATTTTTTTACTTATGAACAGTCATAGGAACTAAACGTTCTGAATAGTTTTTTTTTTTTTGTATTGGATGTGTTCCTTCAAAGGGAGGTGCAACATGCAAAATACCAGCCAGTTTGTCAGTTTTAATTACAAATCCTATGAAAAAATACCTTAAAAATCAAATACAGGTTTAACATAATGTATGTATCTTTCATAAACATATTAGATACGGTTTACTGGAGTTATTTGTTATTCACTTTAAGACTGGCTACATACAGCTATGGCCAAAGGTTTTGCATCACCCTACATAATTAACACATTTTTGCTTCATAAAGTCGAATGAAATCTGCTGAATAATGTTATGTTAACACGTTGAATTACATACCGCTTCTGTAGTTTTCCATATACTGTGACATTTCAAAATCAAACGTGAAATACTGTACTACTATTATGGCAGTAGACTTTTGCGATATAATTTAGTAGTTTCTTTGATTATTATTATTATTATTATTATTTATTTCTTAGCAGACGCCCTTATCCAGGGCGACTTACAATCGTAAGCAAAAACATTTCAAGCGTTACAATACAAGTAATACAATAAGAGCATGAAATACAATAACTTTTGTAAAGTACAAGTTTGTAACTTTAGTAAAGTACAAGTTTGACAAACCACAATTCAATAATACAGCAGGTAATAGTGATAGTTACATCAGGATATGATTAAATAGTGATAGTTACATCAGGATGTGAGTAAATACAAAGTACTACAGGTTAAAAACTTGGCAGATTACAGTATTCTGAAGTACAGGATTAAACGCAGTAAAATAGGGGCTGATAAGAGCAAAATAAAGCACATTACATGATGTTAAATAAATTATCTAAATTATGTTCATATAGTTTTTTTTTTTTTAATTGTGTCTCAATCCTAAAGTTCTAGGTGATGCAAAACATTTGGCCATAGCTGTACTGTAGTGATATTTATTTATTTTTGTTTTACATATATGTATCAATTTGATTTATAGACGGGGTGCAATGAATCCTCCTCCTTTGGACTTCAAGCCTGCCCTGATGTTTGAAACCTTCAGTATTAATGCTGTAGTAATGGAGAAATCCATAAGCACTCCCCAAAACTCCACCAGTGCACTTTCTTTCCATGACCTCAACAGACGGCATTACAACACCTTCCATTGCAACTTCACAATATCTTGCCAGTCTATCAGCCAACATGTCGACATGGCACTAGTCCGGCTCATACACCAGTTTAGCACCATGATCGATGACATCAAAGCCACCCAGACTGACATCAAGCTGAGCAGGTACACTGCAGGATCCACCTCTCCCACCCCAACCGTCAAAACCCAAAAACACAGGGACATCCGCTGCTCAGACTTCAGCCGCAGCTCGCGGGGCAGCCATAATGGGGGCAGCAGAGGAAACAACAAGAAGAACTATCGTGCAGGGAATGAGAATAATAAGAAAGAACCGCGCAACAAAAACTCGCTGGGCCGCTCGGAGAGGAGGACCTCTAAGCTGTCTCGGAAAGGGTCCAAGGAGGCAGCTGATCACATGACCATCCAGATGGATGACTCCGATTCCATTACTGTCTCTGAGCAGAGCGAGACTTCTGCAGAGTGCTGGCAAAACATGTATAAACTGCTTAACTTCTACTCCCTGATCTCTGATCCAACTGGCATTTTGGAGAAGACCTCCCCCGGCCTCCCAACAGGTAAGGCTTTAGAAACATGAATAGTATTATGCAGTGCCGCAATAGCGTCACAGCCTAGATAGTAATGGAAGGGAGAAAGACAGACACAGTAAGCTGCAAGGTTAAATGTGCTAATGCGCTCTTTTAATCCACAAATAAACAAAATTAATATGGTACATACACTAACAAAAACACACTTGACAAAACAAAAGGCACAAGGGCCAAAACAAAAAGTTTTACAAAAACTCACAACCATAAACAAACAAACAGACAGCACAGCACGGAACACAAACCACCGACTTCCACCTCTATCGCCAACATCAATTCTAATCATCCCTCTAACACACGTGAACACCTATCTTATTCACCTGTGGCTGGCCACATTCCCACGTGTTTTGACAGGGAGAAATTTAACCCCCTCCCTGCCAACCTAATATTCCACACCAACACACACCCGTGCACCGGCAGGGCTTTCACCCTGCCACACTGCCATAGCCTTGTTTGTGATCTACCTCGACAGAAGCAAAGCAGCTCCTCATGCAGTCTGTATTGGGACAGCTGGTTCATTAATTATTTATTAGGTTTTATGACATGGTAGTCTTCTGAAGTGCTTCACCTCATTTCACAAGGACACTCTGTCAAGTACAGTGGATTGACCTATGCATTTACAGTGTATTTTCTTTTTCAAGCCTATAATCACTAACTCCCAAAGACTAACCTTTTGGATCAGGAAAATGGGTTTGAATTTTGTCAGCTATAACCAGTGATTGTTGGTTTCCAGATGGTGGTCGGACCTCTTCAGAATCAACATGTAAAGTAGTCTTTGAAAATGAGCAGGATAGGAGCCTGGTCAGCACAGAGCCCCAGCATGTCACTCTGATAGTGTTTGGGATCGGTATGGTGAACCGCACTCACCTTGAGGCTGACATTGGAGGCTTAACGATGGAAGCAGATCTTACAAAAATCCATGGCAGCTTCACACTGAAAGAAAAAATGAAAGGTAAAGATTTTGACTGAAACTTCTGTGATTGTCTTACAAAGTGGAAAGTTAGATAAGAAAGACATAAAGAAGTGCAACACTCACCAGAACGAGCTAATGGGTTGCCTTTCTATTTCTCTTTTATGCAGATATTTTGCACCAAAAGATGACGGAGACATGTGCCTCTGCTCACATTGGTGGGGTTAATATAGTGTTGTTGGAAGGAATCACACCAACTATTCAGTGAGTACACCTTTTTTTCTTGTTGGAAAATGTAGTTCACTTTTATTTTAATTTTAATGCACCTAGACTATGCATGCTCTCTTTATTAAATGTGTCACTGTTGAATACGTTATTGTAACATATTCCTATAAAAGTGCATTATATTGCATTACTAACTTATTTTCATAAGCAACAGTATTCTTTTATATTTAAAAGTGTACAGGTATTGTTTTTTCTTGAGCATGCTATATTTTAATTGAATGCTTATAAAACTAATCATGTTAACTTAAAACAAGAAAATGTAAGGAATGTAGACAAGGATGGTTTTTTTGTGCACTGTAACCCTTAATGTGCAGCAGTCTGCACACTTAAAATATATATGTTGCGCTTTAAAAACAAAAGTCCCTTTGTCACTTTTGATTGTAAATACAAGCTTTTGTTTTTGCATCATCCTGAGTTTAGATCCCCAGTACTTATATAGTTATCACTTAAGGAATGGATTGCAGTAACAGAGTAAATAGTTCAGGCCAGGGGTGTAGTGCTTGGGGGTCACAGTTGAGCGTCTCTCCCCCAATTCTCTTGGGCACGGAGAGCACTGCTTCCGTACTTGTAGAATATTGAACTATTTTGCTCCTATTATTATATGGTGAAATACATGTGTATACCACATACAGATAAGCAAATAATACAGTAACTGTTAGAAACCATTGAGAGATAAATAATGAAAAAAGTTTGAATATAGCGTGCCTGGTCTGGAACAACAGGTGTGAATAATGTAGGTGAAGGGAACCTGTATTAACGCTGTGCTAAGGTGTCAGTGTTTTACAATTAGATGTAATAATTGGAACAGTTCTTGTTTTTAGACCCATATATAAGAAATAATGTAGATAAAATAAGCTAAAAAATGTAAAAGATAAAACTCAATCGCAACAAACAAATAAAGGGTATCTGTGGCCTTACTCTTTGCAAACAGATGCACTCTGTTTGAAAACCTCAGTCTCATTAGCTCTTGAAGCGGCTGCAATAAGACAGTGAGACGAGCTGATTCTGGACCAAACCATTCAATATATGAGAAGGGGGAGTGGGAAAGTATTACGCATAGGATTCATCATAATAATAATAATAATAATAATGACAGCGTTTTAATCGTGTGTATTAGTGTATGAAAATGGTTGTGAAAATATGTACAGTATTTGTTGATTTATTTATCTTTTAATATAAATAGTTGTATGTCTAGTTGCTTTACAATAATACCTCAATATCTGGTTGTCTGAATTTGTAATCAATTGGTACACTTGTTAGCCTTTTCAGATACAGTAAGTACTAGTGATAAACTGCAGGTGGCGTGGTAGGGTTGAGAGAGCGGCTGGGGGGGGGGGGGGGTAGATAATAGCGACCCCTCACTTCTAAATATAGCACTACACCACTAGTTCAGGCACTGCTTGATGTCTGATTCATCAAAGCAAACAACTTAACATATTATAACTGCATATTATGGGTTATAATGTTAAACAAAAATCTTTGCATGAATGATTATTTTTAAAAATGTGCTCTCTTTATTTCTTTGTTTTTCTGACATTCTCTTCAATCTTCTTGCATCGGCTGGAGGATTTCCCTACATGTCCAATAAGCATTGCCAAACAAGAGTTTCTGTATGTTTACAGTGTATTATTGTTTTAGGGCTTGCGCTTTTGATGTCATAGTGATGCTAGCTTGGTTGTATAGTGATGCATTTTGTTTATAGTTTACATTTCCATCCCAATAGAGGAACAGAACCTCATACCTGTATGGCTATTATTTTTAGTATGGCAACTTTTTTCTTGTTTCTCATTTGATATTTGTTAACAAAAATACCACTTTGGTAGGCATAGCAGTATGCCATTTATTATTAAAATCTATTATAAAATGGGTCTTTTAAACACTCTATCCTGATTGGTCAAAACAGATCACATGGGGGTGTGAATATTACAGCACATGCCCATGGGTTGAAACTTTTTTCAAAATGGGGCGAATCACTTGTAGATATCCATACGCCACTAGAATTTTGGGGAAAAAAAAAAAAACAGTAGCCAAATTTGTCCATTTAATATATTTATTTTATATTAATAAACATGACTAACCACATTTAATGTATAATTTTGAAAAAAACGGTAGCCAACTTTAAATTCACAATAAAGATGACTGACGAGGTTCATCAATTGTGATCTTTTGGGAAACCCAAACTCGCCTCGTGACTTATAACGCACCCGGGGCGTGTGGATATTAGAGTATATCCCACACCCTGAAGTGCCTTATTGCTTATGTATTGCTCTCATTAGTCATTTAACTTTATTACATGATTACCAGATGGTGCCATGTTGTATAAGTAGATTTGCTTTGTGTACTACAACTCAGTAATATAATGGGAATTTTCACTCAGAAGAATTGGATAAAGTAAAGAAAACACTTTATTTATGGTATCCAGACACTATCATCATATAAGTGTCTAGTCTTAACTGTTCACAGAGGGCCGATGATACAAGGAGTCTGCTATACCATTATTTTTTCCTAGTGTTACCATCTGACTTTTTGGTCTATTTTATTCTACTTCTTCTGTAGTCATGGTGAACTGAACCTTTATTATTTCTAAAACAAGCAACAGTAAGACTAGCTTTTGTTTATGAAATAGGCCTCTTTCTGTAGATCAATTTACTATTTTACCAAAAATCTTATCTGAGAGTAGTTGGATTGAGAGCAGCCACAAGTAAATCGCCAGATGTCCAGAGTGGTTCTGTGATCATTGTAGAAATACACAAAAACTATGTGAACATACTGTTATCTAATGGCAATGAAAAACAATGCAGTACAAAACCCATTGAGTCTGGCAGATTGATTTTGTTGCCATTTCTGTGTAGTTTTAAAATAAGGACTCATTAGCACCAACACTTCAGTTGTTAGCTATGCCCGTACATTGAGGAGACGATGTAATATTTAATTGAATTCTATTTTTATTAAATAAATAAATAAATAAAAAGAATGGTCTATTATTATTATGCCCTAATTGACTCCTGAGAATGGAGTATTTGCTTTTTTTATATATAATAATGAAGTACTAAAGTGCTCTTACCAGTTTCTACCTTTTGACCAACACTTCTCAAATCATAATAAAAAAAAATTGTCCACAGGTGTAGACTAGAAACTGTCAATAGGATACAGAGCAACTGATAAATTTCACACATGATCCATATTTTACCTTTCTTCGATGATTGCAACCTCTGATTCCATCAGGGGAGTTGAGGTGGAAATCTGCAGTCGTTTTGAGACTGAAAGATAATTTGTGTGTAGGCTTGGGTACAGATTAAGCTATTTGCGGCAGTGAGATGCAGAAAGAATGTGTCAAGGATGTTATTTGCATAATGCATTAAGTTTGACGTGAGAGAGAAACGACTTACACAAAAGTGTGTGCTACAGATGCCAGTAAATGGAAATGGAAAAAAAAGTCTTTTCTGTATATTGCATTAGTAATATCATTTATATATATATATATATATATATATATATATATATATATATATGTGTGTGTGTGTGTGTGTGTGTGTATATATATATATATATATATATATATATATATATATATATATATATATATATATATATATATAATTTGTTTTTAAACCACAGTTGATTTGAAAATAAAATATAAAATGTGAAGTGTTACTCTCAACATGATTTTAGCTTTTTCCAGTATGTATTTGGATTTGTGTTTTTTTCTTTACTTTTGCTCCCCATAAAGTAGGTGTTAAACAGTATGTCAGCAAAAATATCATGCAATGTGTATTATTAATAAATAAATACATTTATATATGTTTCAAAGCTTAAAATTACTTTTTTGTTTTAGTTGTGTATGTCAAATTGAACGGACTGCATTTCTTAATGTCAATAGCTGAAAGACTAGAATTTAAATAATACTGTTATTATTTTTCAGAACTGTAGTAAAATGCAACATTGCCAAATCTCAGGCACTGTATAGTGCCCAGAGAGGATTGAAAACAAACAATGCAGCTGTTTTCAAAGTGGGCACCATCGTTATTGACATCCCACAACACCCTGCTACCCTGCACAGTATGATGGTGCGCAGCTCCCATCAGCTCTCCAAGCAGATCTCAGACCTCATTCGACAGCCATCCACAATGTAAGTGGTACAGTCCATTAAGAGTTTATACAAATAGTTTGATAGCAATAAATATTGACAGTTTTATCAGATTTTTTGTTGATAGCAATTTGTTTTTATTTTGGTTGACAGATACCTATGATAACCACATTCTTTATTGTTTATGAAGTACATCTTTAGACGTTTTTGTATTAGGATTCATCTACAACATGTATATCCCCACTATAATCACTCAATCCAAAATTAAACTACCTGCCTGAATATTGGTTACTGTAGTAAGAACCTCATATGGATTTCCTGGATTTTTGGGAATAATTTCCATTTGTTAAATTGCTTTCAGACTTAATATTCCAGCTTTCCATTATGGATTCTATGAAAAGTGTACCGTAAAAAACGTTTGTGTAAGTCTATTTTCTAGGCATTTTTGTGGGGCCCTTAAAAGGGTGGAGCGACTAATACACCAGTGCGACGTACTGTATGTGCTGGTGTGTCTAATATTAAACTACTGTACCAGTGCCACAATGGCATTACTACAGCCACGGTTATTATGGCTCACACAAACTTTTTTTTTTTTTTTTTTAAATGTAGTCGTTGCCAATTATTTATTATTTTCTCCCCAATTTGGAATGGCCAATTATTTTTAGGCTCAGCTCACCGCTACCACCCCTGCACTGACTCGGGAAGGCGAAGACGAACGCACGCTGTCCTCCGAAGCGTGTACCGTCAGCCGACCGCTTTTTTACACACTGCGGACTCATCATGCAGCCACCCAAGAGCTACAGCGTTGGAGGACAATGCAGCTCTCGGGCAGGCCCGCAGGCGCCTGACCAGACTACAGGGGTCGCTGTTGCGCGGTGAGCCGAGGACACCCTGGCCAACCTAGGGGGGCGCTCGTCCAATTGAGCGCCGTTCCCTGGAAGCTCCCGTCCTCGGTCGGCAAAGGAATAGCCTGGACTCAAACTTGCGATATCTAGACTATAGGGCACATCTTGCACTCCACACGGAGCGCCTTTACTGGATGCGCCACTCGGGAGCCCCGGGCTCACACAAACTTAACTGTCCTACATCCTGATTTTTTTATTTTTTCAGGATCTACAGCATTCAGGTCATGTTGCTAGGTAGAAACACAAAACCACATAATTTAAAGTTTGAATGTGCTACTCTCAACACTCAATACAAAGTCATTTTGAATGTTTAAACATAAGCTTTCAGACTTTTCACTGACCTCCTCTCAACCCAGACACGTGTACATGGAGGAAAAAAATAGTGGTTAAAATTACCAATCTTCAGAATATGAAAATGTCACAGCTATACTGCTTTACTGTTAACACAATAGCTGTCAATCTCTATGAATGTCCTCATTCCCACCTCAGCCATTGATTTGTCAACATTCAGACTGAACCTGCCCCTGGGATCCATAGCAAACAGCTATTGGTTAGAAAGCTGAGTAAACTTATCAAGTCTTCCGTTCGTTGTAACTGAAATGCAATAATGCAGGTGTCTTTGAGCCTGGATAATGTAGGACAGTCAGACAAATGCTACACAACAGGTTTGAAATTCCGCGTTGTTGAATTTGCTGAAATGCAATGCAACACAATGCTGAAAAAACAGTACGTGACTGGAGACGAAACAAAGACAAACTTATGTATGGCAAAAGAAAAATGAGCCGATAGAGGAGGAATGTGTTTATGGCCCAATTGTAGAAAACATTTTGTTTGAATTGAGTACTTTGAATGACTTTTAATACATACTGTAACTTGTTCTACATGTCAGTGCAATGCAGTGGTACACTTGTAAAGTATGTGTATGGTTATGGTTCTGATATAACAAAACAAAATGAATCTATTTGTACAGCTGGAAATGAATGCAATTGTACTGCACCGTATGCAACACGTGTTGTTTACTAGTTATTAAATGGTGCACTGTTTAGTTTGTTTATTTATTTATTTTTTTGCTTTTTTAATTAATGAAGCAGCACTGTTTTAATACTTTTCTTTTAAATTTGAATGAATACAACAAATTTGTAAAAGCCAGTGCAGCTGGAACTGTTGTCCAGGTATGGTTTTGGAAAGTTCAGTAAAGCAAAGAACATATGTTCTTGAACTTGTTTGGGTACTTGATAAGCTAAAATAAAATAGGTTAATACAGATCTGAGATGTATAACTTGATTTTACGCTCTGTTAATTATTACTTTTTAAATCCATTTAAGTACCACTTGTCAGTGGTTTACACTGTTACTACTGGAATTTACAGTACTGTAGTAGTATTATATCTATATTTTGATGTATTTTGTCATTGCATTTAAATTTACTTGAACCAATTATTTAGAAATTTTGAAAAACAGAATAGTTTCTAGCAGTTTAACTAAAAAAGAAAAACAACACTGTAAAATTATGAATGGAATAAAATGTTACAAACAAGGGTTATTTAGAAACTAGACCTGTGTATCTTTCGTTATCTATTGGTGTTGAGCATGTAGAAGAAAAATAAATAAATTGTAAAAAAAAGTATTTTAAACAGATATTTTCCTAAAATTTAAGTCTCAAAAAGGGGGAGCGACTTTTATGCCAGTGCGACCTATGAAACCTATGATTTTTACAGCAATTAAAATTGATTTTTTTTTTCTGTTAAATTTAATCAATACCATTTGTCTTTCAGGCCTCAGCCTCCAAGGGAAGATGTTTTGACTCCCCATTCCTCTGAAAAGACCACCTCAAGTGTTAACCAGACCCCAGTCGAAGCCAATGAGTTTCCGCAGCTGCCAGAGGGCTTGGAGAAGAAGCCAATAGTTCTCAAATTCAGTGCCATGTTAGATAGTATCACAATAGGCGCAGCATTATTGCCATCGCTTAAAGCAGAATACAAAATGGGCCAAATGAAAAGCCATGGAGTGACAGGTATAGTTTTGAGACAAAATAGTCTATATTAAAATACCTTATAAAATGGCTTGGATAAATTAAGTGCTGATTGGCTTAACAAGATCACATGACCGTGCAGTAAGAATTGTCTTCCCGCAACTTACTTACCTGATCTATATTACTACACCTTAATAGTAACAATTATCTAAACAGTGTTTCTGTAGGTAAAAATGTCAACATACAACTGAAACCGCATTTAAATCATCCAACAAACAATGCTTTTTTCATCTCTGTCACTAAGAATTACAGAAAAATGGCAAATATACTGTGGTATTTAGTCAGAGAACAAAACCAAGAAAACTCTGAGGGAAGCAGTAGCAGTAACATTTTATTCAAAAGCCATGTGAGAAATCGCCAAGTCTCACTCAGCATGTAATATATATGCAGCAGCGGCATCTACTTATTAAACTAAATATTGCCTTATTATTATTATTATTATTATTATTATTATTCTTAGCAGATGCCCTTATCCAGGGCGACTTACAGTCGTAAACAAAAATACATTTTAAGAATAATAATGTTTCCATTAGACACAAGATACATCTCACCACTACCCTGCCTTTCAGAAACGTATTTAAAACAAAATTAAAATCTCTGCTGACACAACCGTTGGGCTTTTAAACAAGGTCAGGTTCGGCATAGAATTCTATTGTGCTCGCCGCGGACGGGAAGGATTGTGGCACTGCGTAAACTGACACGGAAGTCGTTTAGTCCACATATCATTTAATGCTGGTTTACAATCTAGGGACATCGATGTGAAAACAGCCTCTGAAATTATTGGTCAGCTTCTCTTGAACACCGCAAAACCCAAGTTGGTTGTTAGCTGTTCTGTGAATCCTCCCTCACATGTGGGAAATCAGTCTGCTTTCAATTCCCAAATGCCATTTTATCTCGAACATGTTACTAATAAATGGGAATGTTTAATGTTTATGGCAAATAAAGTACAAAATATATGTATTCAGGGACTATTTTTTTGTTTTCAGTGGAAGGATACATAATACATTTCAAATTTTTCCTTTAAAAAAAGCTAGTTTGTGTAATAAAAAAAAAAGTTTTAGCCATTTTATAAGCGAAATATCCCACACCAATTCTTAGGTTATTTCTTTCTAAACCCCCTGAATTCTGGATACCGACATATAATTAACTATTGCATGCAATTGTAACATCAAGACTATCTATAACATTTATTATCTTAGATAATAAATGTTGTATCCTACTGCAACCCTCCTTTCTCTACAAAATATCTATCTATCTGTAATTTATTCTTTTTTATTTTTTTTTAAGGTGCACAAACAAGGTTTACATTTGAGCTGCCCAATCACAAACTGCAATTTCAATCTAAAGTATCACCGGTTGATATGTCGTCAATGCCTCCTTCAGCCAGTTTAAATCTGCCACCAGTCACCATGTCTGGAGAATATATAATGGAAGAACATGATAGCCATTCTGATCAGCCTTGGAGTGCAGATAACTTTCCATCCAAACGGGGCAACTACCTCCAAGGAAACTACCTGCGTTGTGTGGCTGAGGTGATGAGGATAATCATTAAAGATAATCATCTTTTTTATGGCTACTGGATTATTCCAGTTGTTTAACTTGTGTCCACTTCTGTTGATTTTCTTCCCAGATTGGTTCATTTGAGCACAACCTGACAACAGATCTGTTAAACCACCTGGTGTTTCTGCAGAAGGTGTTCATGAAGGAAGTGAATGAAGTGATACAGAAGGTTTCAGGTTGGAAAATATAATCACATAGTTCCCTTTCAAGTACAAAATGTAACCATTACCGAATGGGTATTTACCTCCTGAAGACCCGAATCCTGAATATTGTATACCAAAGCTGCTCACCGAGCCTGTGACGCAGACGCAGCCCGCACAGATCTCGGCACCGTTTTTCTTTCAAGACTGACCTGAATGGAGAGCCTTGTACATTGTTGCTTCCAGCTGTATATATTTTGCATTTCTTGTGTGCACTACAGCCCGTTGCTTGTTATGTCCCGCTGTGGCCTTGTGCCGTGCGTGAAGCCAGCAGCTCGAGTCGTTCTTTCCCAGGGATCCAGCAACGGCTGACTTGTGCTCTCCCCCAGTCTGCATAGCTCCGGCTAGAGCTTATTTTATTTCTTGTTTTTACTTTTTAGCACCATACGAGACGTTTTATATTATTTATGTAATTGTTCAATTACTGTCTTTTGTGTTTTTATTTCTCTTTTTTCCTTTTTTTTTTTTTTTTTTTTTTTTTTTTTACAGATACTATGCACAGGTTTGTGCGCAACGCGGTACTCAGCACACGTGCAGCAAGAGCAGCTGGCGAGCTCAGCACCACTGCACAGGACTGAGGTACTCGCTTCGGTTGTTGTTGCTTGCAATTTCAACCACAGTATCTGGATGCCGTTTTGGTGACAGCTTTTAGCATCACCATTGCGAAGGCTGTTAGTCCATTCTAACAAGCAGGCTTCCCTCAGTCTTGTGTGTAGAATTTGCCAGGCTTTGCCAGTAGCCACCCACACTAACTGCGAACTGGTGGATCCGTACCGAACCGGTACTGAGGTCACCGACCTGGTTCTGAACCGGGACCGAGTTTACCAGACCAACCCGGTGCTAAAGTCACCGAACTGACCCTGTACCGACCCGGTGCCAAAGTCACTGACCCGGTTCTGACCTGGTACCATACCGACCCGGTGCTAAAGTCAACAACCCGGTACCGACCCGGTGCTACAGTCACCGAATTGGTACTGACCTGGTCCTACACGGTGCAAAAGCCACCGAACCAGTACCGAACCCGCCTGCTGCCGACCAGGTTCTGAACCAGTACTGCACCAGTCCTGAACCAGTACCGACCTGGTGTTAAATACACCAAACTGGTACCAAACCGACCAGGTACTGACCTAGTTCTAGCCTGCTACCGACCAGTGCTCAAGTCACCGGTCCGGTGCCTAACCAGGCCTGCTCGTGTCTTGAGAAACTGCTATTTAACAGCTTCTATTGTCGCCTTGTTCCAGGCGCCTAATTTAGCGCTCTTATCTTAGGACACTGCCTGTCCTAAGATCACTCTAGGGCATACATTTGGTCCTGTGGTGGACGAGATGCTGCAGTGCTCTCGCCACGCGCGCAGGAATCCACTAAGGAGCTGGTTCGCCTGCTTCCCAAGTGACCAACTCCCTCCCTTTTCACTGTGGTGTCTCAAGAGGTAGCAGCTCTGCTGCAAAAATGGACTATTCGCAGGATACACCCACTCCGGTTGGAAGAAGGGTTCTACTCCAGGTACATCCGATGGGGGCCTCTGACTGATCTTCAACCACAGACAGGTCAACCTGTATCTGAGCCAAAGGAGGTTCAAACTTTTGTCAATGTAACAGCTGTTGCCGTCAATCAGGCTAGGTGACTGGTTCACCACGGTGGACCGCAAAGATACCTATTTCCTCATCCCCATAAAACCAGTGCACAGAAAGCACCTGTGGTTTGCCTTTCAGAAAATAGTGTACGAGTTCTGTGTCTTGCCATTTGGCCTCTCTCTAGCTCCCCATGCAAAGTGCATGGAAACTATCCTGGCACCATTGAGACTCAAAGACATCAGAGTACTCAATTATCTGGCTCATTTGTGCCCAGTCTCTAGTACAGGCAGAGGCCCACATGGAACTGGTCATCGGCCAACTTCAACGGTTGGGCCTTACGATGAATCAGTTCACGCCTTCCAGGACATCCTCCTATCTAGGAGTATGCTTGGACTCCAGGTCCATGCTGGCCACTCTGTCGGACCCTTCCATTGGGTCTCCTGCGCATGCACACCCTGCAGGCCTGGTTGAACAGCAGGGTTTTTCAGCCCATGTTGAACCACGGCCGCCTATTGACAGTGTCCCACCACTGTCTAAAGTCATTCTCCTGGTGGAAACAGCCAGCCCATCTACGCCTAGACACAGCGCTGGGCAGTTTCACCAGAAGGGAGGTCGTCACCACTGCCGTGTCCAGTCTGGGCTGGGGCACTGTGTAGAATGGCTGGGTGTGCAAGATGTGTGGGAACCCCTCTTGGTAGGGTCTCCACATCAGTGTTTCAGAGCTGTAGACAGTGACGGGGACCCGCTGGCAGTAGATGCTTTAGCACATCATTGGCCGAGGCATCTGTTATATGCCCTGCTCCTGCTGTGTCTGGAGAAAATCAGGCCGAACCGGGCCAAGGGACTCTTAGTAGCCCCTTATTGATGCAGCTCCTGAGCGACCAGCCATGGAGACTGCCTAAGCGCTGCGACCTGTTCAGACAGGCGCAGACGACCTTCCGGCATCCCAACCCATCGAGCCTGCAACTCTGGGTCTGGCCCCTAAACAGCGGCATTTGAGCCATCTGGGTCTGTCCAATAGGATTATTGACACCCTACAAAGTGCCAGAGCGTCGTCCATGCATTCCCAGTACAGGTACAAGTGGGACGTCTTTCAGACGTGGTGTCTGCCTGGGTTCAATGGCATACTGCAATTTTTGTAGAACCTGATTGATGGTATTAGGTCTATTTGGCAGCTATTTCAACTTGCCATGTTAAGATTGGCTTCGTCTCCCCAGGACCTCACTTCCTGGCGACACAATTTTTGAAAGGGGCTCGGCAGCTTTGGCCGTCTATGAAAGAAATTGTTCCTCACTGAAGGTCAAACGTGGTGCTTAATGCACTCATGAAGCCTCCATTTGAGCCCCTGCATTCTTTAATTTGTATCAAAGCAGCTTTCTTGCTCGCTATCACCACTGCAAATCTGGTGAGTGAGATGCAGGCATTTTCCAGGACCAGGACAAAGGTTACGCTCCTATCAATTCTGCCTTTTTGTCAAAGACTATCTCGGCATTCCATGTCAAGCAGTCTGTGGAATTGACAGGTTTCCATCCACCTCCTTTCCAGTCTGACAGGGAGCGACAGCTCCATATGCTCTGCCCAGTTTGGGCCCTAGCGTACTATGTTGACAGGATGAAAATTTGAAGCCTTTGGGGTAAAGTCCCATGGTCAAGCCCTGTCTAAGCAGAGGCTGTCCAAGTGGATAGGCGACACGGTCAGGACTGCCTATGAGCTGGCCCCCTCCAGAAAAGCTCACTGCCCATTCCACCTGGGGTATGGCAACTTCATAGGCTTTATTCCAGGGTGCATCTGTCAAGGACATATGCAATGCGGCGGTGTAGGCTGCTCCCCATACCTTCACTAGGTTCTACAGACTTAATGTTGTGGATCCTCAAAACCCTGTTTTTGGAACTAGTGTTAAGGGTGGCTTCCCAGTCGACCCTTACAACACAGACATAGAGGTGCATGAACACTAGAGCAAACAAGAAAACGAGATGGGTCACTAGGTTTGTTTACAGGAATTTAGGTTTATGCTAGATGCCAAAAAAATGTAAACTTAAATATGTAGTTTTGGTATCATAAGAGGCGTTCTTTTGGAATGTGTAATGCGAGGTCCACAGCAGGTATGGCTGTGTGATACAGTATTTCCATAAATTTCATTTATGATATTGATCAATATCAGGAAGATATTAATTTTAGATTGGGTCTTCTAAATCGACCACTTTAAGTAGTAATCTTGCAAAATCACACAGTGCGTATACAGCATGATAGAATTGTTATTCGTCTGATGCCAACCTGGTTTACAAATGTACTGTAGCAAATTATATTATACAATTCAAAATGTTGTTGGTGCTACTGCCCTATTTAAATGTTGATAAAAGAGAACCAGTTGAATGCTGCATAATGGAATCATTATGTATGATGTTTTTTGACATCATAATATTGTAAAACAATAATAAAAATAATGTTACTGCCTAGAGGTATATTTAATTATCTTTTGTTGCTCTTGCAGGAGGAGAACAACCTATACCTCTCTGGAATGAACATGACATTTCAACTGATGGAGATAAACCCAAAATCCTGTTATATTCTTTGAACCTCATGTTTAAGGTAACATTTAAAAAATGTATTTGAAGTGCAGTATGCCTGTGTGTGGTAGACATTCAAAGCAGTTCAATGCGAATCTTTACATGTTATGGGTCTAAAATATTAAGATTACCTCAAGACGATTTATTTTTTTATCAATGTATACCGGTCATAAATATTTTGTTAGGGAACAAAAAACTGCCGATGATGGTCATTATCATGGTACATTTTAAACCTCATCAATATTAAAATGAAAGACAACCTATCGGATGCAACTCAAAAGTTTTATTCAAACACATCATATCAAACATCTGCACAGCCAAAACGCTGCATTTAAATGAACAATTAAACATAAAAGGGTTTATTTTCTAACTTACCACATATAAAGCACTACTTCAAAAAATGAAATACTATAATAAAATAAACATTTCAAAAGAAACTAGTGTATAAACAGGTTTATGTACATACAAAACTGTAAAAACAAAAGTAGTTTTTAATCTAAAAAGAAAATAACATGATTTCTCTCGTGTGTGTGTGTGTGTGTGTGTCACTCGCAGCACAGAATCCAGGTTGAGCTGCTGCAGCCTGCAGTTTTCTGATCGAAATGTTTCTGCTGAAGCGCTGTGGCTAGCTTCAAGATGAAATCTCTCCTACTGATATTTTCCCTGGTGCATTCCTTGTACAAAACGAAGGAATTGATGGCTGCTAGGTCCAATAGAGAACGACAGGCTTGTGTATATATATATTAAAAAAACAGAATATTGTAGGTTATAATCAAAATAAAAACATATATTGTAAAAGGCTGTTCTAGTGTTAATGAAATTTAACTTTTAGATGTTCTCACACACACACACACACACACACACACACACACACACACACACACACACACCACAAATATAAATTCTAAGTAGTAAAACGTGTACTTAGTAGAAATTATATTTGTGTGTGTGTGTGTGTTGGAAAGGTAACCAGACACACAAGTAGCTAATGTGCGGCGTAATTCAGAATGTGCGCGACAACAAGTGAATTAATTTCTCTTGTTAAATGTTTTTATCTTCATGGCAACGCATGAAGCTCTCCTCACGATATTCAGAGTCATTCTTCTCCTACTTGGTAAGCAGACACAGGCATTTAAATATCCCCTCCCCCAAATGACTATGAATTGAGTAATCTGCATTGGTATGGCCGATTTTTTTTATTTTTTCTAAATCAGAACTGCATAGCAACACATTTCCTGAAAAGTAGGGCAAACACGTTGTGAGGAAAACTGTCATGACTTGTGCATGTAAACGCTGCCACTGACTCCTAGGCTTCACATTGGATTGTGGTAAGATATTTTAGATTTAGAAGAAATTTTAAAAATATATGATGAATTTGCAAAACACTATTCATTTTGTCTAAATCAGGGTATTCAGGTTACTGCTACAACTCCATCCATGAGAGCAGTGAGATTTGAGACCGGTCTCATTGAGCTGGAGCTCTCCAACAGGATCCAGTGTAAAGCTCAGCCTGGAAGCAGCAGCTACCTGAAACTTTTTGGGAAATGTCAGGTGGACCTGAATCTGGCATTGGGGCAAATCGTTAAACATCAGGTCAGGGAGAGACTAATCTGACTAATTTGATGAGCATGAATCTTAATATATAAAAAGATATTCTTTTACATTGACGTACTAAATAAATGTATCAGTAAACTGTTTTTATTATTTCTGTCTCCAACCAGCCTGGCAAATGTAAGCTCTATTTAACACGGTACAGTATGTTTCCCATTGGCATTCTGCTGGCTGTTTAAAAAAAAAAATATATATATATATATATATATATATATATATATATATATATATATAGAAGCATGTTAATTAACATAAGCTAAAATGCTTTACTTTATTGTATTTTTTTAATGGTATTCTAAGTCTAATTTCTATCATTTTCTGTTTCCACAAGGTTTATGAAGAAGCTGGTTCAGACTTCCACCATGTAGCTTATTTCAAAACAAGGATCGGCCTAAGAAACGCTCTTCAGGAGGAAATTAGCTACTCATCTGATAAAGAAGCTGTGCTTATCACTCTGAACAGGCCTATAGTATATGCACAGCCTGTGGCATTTGATAGAGGTGGGTCTTTTGCTCTGTTATCAGTATGTAATTAAAGTTTGTTTTCCCGCTTTCTCAGAAATAGACAGTGAATACTGTCTGCCACATAATTATTAATTGTACTTTTTTTTTTTTTTAGTATTTATTTTTTAGAATTCAGCTACCATTTTCTTTGCACTTCTCTAGATTACCTGCAGTATGGACAATTTATTTTGTTTTGTAATGGATCCGTGTCAGAAGTCTTTTTGGTTTCAACTTAGTCAGTATAATAATTGTCTCAATAAGCTAGGCTACTTTGCATATCAAACAGACCGGCTACAGTAAAGCACACACATTAAAGATGGTGCTGAGGCACTTTAGTGTCATTCCACATTTGTGTTATTTTCGTTATGAAAAGCTACAGAGGCCAGATGCATGTTGGATAAGAGTTTAATTTAATCTCTCTCGGGTTAGAGGATATTTTAGCAAGAGCCCACACAGATTCAATTTTTGCTGTGTTTTCAGAACCACCTGGCTATGTTCAGTATATACTGTTTAATAGAAGCCATTAATAAAACTGTTCAATGACTTTCAACGGATACATTATTTGTAAAGCATGCCTTTGCTATATTTTATTACAACAAATACATATATTAATTTTCTTTTAAAGCTGTGCTTTTCTGGCTGAACTACAAGGCTGCATATGACAACTGGAATGAACAGCGATTGGCGTTGAATAAAGACATTCATGTGGCTACAAAAGAAGTGGTGGATAAGTTACCAGGGATCCAGCAAACTTCTGCTCAGGCTTTCAGTACACTGTTCCTTCAGCTAACTGTAAACGATTTAGGGATCTGTTTACCCATCACAAACTCTTCACAGGTACCATCTAAAATATACCAAAAAGTTTAACTCTGCGATGCCTGCTTTAGAAAATAACTTCAGTAACAATATAAATAATAATGGTAATAATCAATAGTTAAGTCATGTGTGTCCTTACACTTTATAGTGATCTGGTAGCAGGTTACATGACAGAACAGTAAAATAGTCAAAATAATGGATCCCTAACGTATGCATGATACAGGTCTTGTTATGCAATTGAAATATATGTCATAACGCAATAAATGCTGGTAACTCTCAAATTCATATGGAAATAAAACATACTGACGTGAAACATATTGCAGTACTTCTAAGTAAGGTTACAATTATATATATATATATATAATATATATATATATATAAAAACATTGATTGGAGAGAAAAAATGACAGTTGTATTCCTTATTTCCTTAGAAAGGACATATACCAGTAGTTGAAGGCATCATTTTACCCTGTCCCTCCTCACCAAAAAGGAGTTATGAAGCAGGGGCCGGCAGATCTATAGGACAGACAAAATATGAAAAAAAAGTAACATAAAATTACTCTTAAAAATGCTCCATAACATTTAGTTTTTTTTCCAAAACACACACTATAAATGTTAACAAATGTTTTCTCCCCAGTCCCAGGCCAATCACAGCATTGATTTAGACACGGGCTCAGCATTGGTTCTCACCATTGAGAGCACTCTGATCACCGCCTGCTCCTCAGAGTCTCTGGTCAGCAAAGGTCACTTTAAAAACTTCTGCATACGATTTGCTGAGGGCTTTGAAACAACTTGGGATGACTGGAAACCAGAAGCGAGGGGAGATATGATCATAAATGCTTGTGAGTGTTTGCAATGTTAAAGTCTCAATTTCATATTATGCTACTTAATAAACTACATTTTACCTGTTCAGGAGCTGTTCTTCAGTTCTTGTGTCTTTTTATGTTAAGAAGCGGCAATGCCTGGCTACAGACAAAGACACTGATCTTGTCAATGTTACTTATGTCTGGACCAGAAACAGGCACTCTTGAATTCAGGAAAAAAAAATTATATATATATATATATATATATATATATATATATATATATATATATATATATATATATATATATATATATATATATATATATAATAAAATGTATTTTCTAATCTTTGTTTGTATTATTATCAGGTGTGGTACCAGATGGCACATATGAAGTTTGTTCTAGAACCACTGGGCAACAGTCAGCAGGTATTCATTTTTCACACTGTGCAAGAACTACCATGGGCGAATATCACCAACTACAGCTCTTTTTCTTTGACAATTGGTTTTATGTTTTTAAGAATTATGCAAGTAAGGAAAGCAATAAAGTAAAAAAATGAAAAACCTGACCAGGAGGAAACTGTTTGTTTATTTCCTTAGACGTATTACCCTTTTCATTTATTAAGCTCTAATAATATAGTAATCCTAGACTGTTTCTGTAGTTTGATTGAAATGTATAGACAAACAGACGTATATAAATTGACAACACATTTGCTGTAGTTCTTCAAGGTTGAAATGCACTTGTTTTGGGATGTGTCTTGCTCAAACAGAGAGCAGTAGTGCTGGAACCTGGACCTTGAATGTGCTGTGGAAGATGTGTGGAATTGATGTCCATATGGATCCCAACATCGGAAAGAGACTAAACGCTCTTGGTAACACACTCACTTCCCTGACTGGTGAGGAGGATGTGGATGATATTGCTGACCTGAACTCCATCAATATGGCTGACATCTCGGATGAGGATGAACCCAACACCATGTCTCCCACCATCCATACAGTAAGCCTCGTTCATTGATTTTCTGTGTTTAGGCTGCACCAACGTGTTGGATGAAACCTCCTCATAACTTATTTTGACAGTCATTTTTGTATTTAAGAACCAACCTTGCCAAAGTGATGGTATTATCAAAGCATAGTTTATTTATGATTTTTAACCCTTGGCGGTCCTATGTCGGACCTGGTCCGATATCGCAATTTTCCCTTTCTGGTCCAATGTTGGACCCTGTCCGACATCATCAAAAAGACGCAAAAAACTGGTCTCTAGTCGTTTTTTCTCCGGAAAAAGCAGAGAAAACCATTCAATGGCCGAGTGAGACCGATAGGAGCCGAGAGAAGCCGAGAAAAAAAAAAAAAAAAAAGGGCGTATCTCATGAATACTGATAGCCCCGACACCACATAGATAACACAGACATAAACAAACAAGATAGCTGCTTCCACATCCAGCGCTCAAAGAACATCACAGACATTTGCAGAGCTTTTTTTAGATGTTATAGTAATGATGTTATAGTAACGACTTGGATCGCATTATTGAGGAATTTGGTGATAAAACAAGCGATCAAGAGATGATTTATCGGTATGTACTATTAGTAAGAGATATTTGAAAAATATAGCGAACAAGGGTTAGGGCGGGGCTGGAGATGCAGTACTGAGTGCCCTGTTGATATGCAGTGCATTTTAAACCTGTTTTACTGTGAAAAAAAATACTTTTAAACAGCGCATCTAAAATAAACTGCGCGTGTGAAAATAAATTGGACCTGACGCGCCTGAGACGCGCTGAATAAATGGACCACTAAGGGTTAAACCTTGTATTCTTGTTTGTCATGAGCAAATGAGTTCTCAAATAAAAAAATGTCTGCCGGTATGGCAACTGTAAGGACACTGCAATCTGAACAGTAATACTATACAAGGTATTTTGCCTATGAGATTACCATTGTGTCTAAGCCTAAGGGACTATGACTGAATCAGTTCCATATGTTTTTTGATTTTTTTTATATATATATATTAAATAGTTATTTATGTATTGAAAGATTAATGTAAATAAAACATTTAATTAAAATACAAGTTGCACTGAATGAATTGATTATTCATCTTAAGCCTAATCACATTGTTTTTTTTATGATCTTTATCATGGTATCTTTGAACACCAGTTTGTATCTTAAGGTAAAGTACAGTAGGACTAATTACACCTGAAACCTCATTTTAAGGTCAGTTATTTACCATTTAGAATACAGAAGGACCTACTGTAACTGGATTGGACTTCACTAGACTTACATTTCGGAAACGGCTTGTAAATCATCTGCTTGGTGTGAGTCCTAAAAGCCAGAGAAATTCAGTTCCGGCAGAGTTTCCCAGTGATTGCGACAGTTCTCATTCTAGCAGATCCAGCTCCAGACCATCCAGGCCTCTCTCCTGGGGATGTGTATGTACAGTAGCAGTCAACATGTGTTTTTTTTCTAGAGGGCTGTAATCAAAGCCAAATCAAATCAAGCTAAATCTTCTGCCTTGTTTCCTGTAATTACTGGTTTACAACCTTGGTCCCTATGTTACCCTAGCAGTCCAGGTTTTTGTTTCAGCTAGGAATTTAATATTCTTAGAGAAACATAAATAATAAAGGAAAACTAGTTAAAAGAAAAAACAACATTCCTAGGTTTTGAAATCCATAACAAATCTTTTTTTTTTTCAATCATGAGTGTTGTATGTAGAAAAAGTTACAGTATTTGAACCAAACAAACTGACAAAGTACTGAAAACTTGCCTGAGCTGGCTAGTAATCACGGTGAAGGTTCTGTCTTTTTTTAATTGGAAAATTCAAATGGGTGTCAGCAGTCTTTAAGCTAAAATAGATAGTGGGTGGGGTTCCTACAGCTTTCTAGTTGGGTGGAGGTGCTTTTAATTAGAAACTGATTTTGCTTTTGATTTAATCATGCTGTGCCTGGTGTCGGGGTTTGATTACGTTTGATCGGTTTTTGTAGATCTGAGTTGTTTGCTCATTTTATTTTCGGCATGGTCTTCCATGCAGGAGCCAATTGAACATCGGCGCCAGGGATCAACTGGGGGTCCGATAATTGAAGGACGAGGAAGGAAGTTAACGAAACGCTTAGTGGACATCAGAGAACTGAATGAGCAGGCTAAAGTTATTGATGACCTAAAGTAAGCCTGCCTCAGATACTGATCTGTTTTCTTTTATTCATTGTCTTCAATGCTGCTGTTGTTGTTGTTGTATGTAACATTGGCTTGTTTCAAATAGGTTTTCCCACTGCTGTTTGGTAATTGTATGCATTACTCCTGTACTACCTTATCCTTGCATCAACAGTGGGTGTCTGTTGTTTTCTTAGTAGTACAGCACACTAGTTTTTATGTTTAAAACAAATACAGACTGAGATTGGTGAAAAGACATTCAGTATACTAACATTCTTTTTGTCCATGCTTTCAGAAAATTAGGGGCAAGTGAAGGGACCATAAACCAAGAAATCCAACGCTATCAACAGCTTGAGTCTGTAGCCGTGAATGATATCCGGAGGGATGTTCGAAAAAAGCTGAGGAGATCCAGCATGAGGGTGAGACAACCACTCAATGCTCTCGTTGTTTTAGGAGAAGGAGGGGATTTGTACCACAATACAATCTATACAATTGTATATTGGCTGTCTAGTCTGAGACTTAATAAACAAAATGAATCACTTAGAAATAATCTTAATGTTGTGTTTGCACAAATAACATGAATGAAAAATGTTCCACAACCAATTTGGGGATTTTTTTTTTTCTTTTGTAGACAATGGTGAATATTAAATTAAATTTTTTAATTATGTGTTTTAAACAGGCAGCCTCTTTAAAAGACAAATGGGGTCTAGGATACAAACCCAGTAATAGTAGGTCAAAGAGTATATCAGCTAATGGGAGACCTCCACTGAAGAGGATGGAATGCGCAAGGTAGTGTGTGTGTGTGTGTGTGTGTGTGTGTCTATATATATATATATATATATATATATATATATATATATATATATATATATATATATATATATATATATATATATATATATATATATATATATATATATAAAAATACAGGGCTGGCAATGGAACATGAAACAAGCAATGTGATTGGTCAAGCACGGTTCCAGCTGTCCGCATATTGGATGGATGCGGACAGTTGGAGCTTTGTCACATTTTCTAAATCACTGCGCTGCCTCACAGAATTTAAAGTATAGGACGGTAGCTGTCTTGCTTTTACAGTTACAGATGTACAGCTGTAACTATGAAAATGAGTGACCAATTACCTGCAAAAAATCCCAAAGTATTAAGTAGACATGCTGATTTGGATGAAGAACAATTAAATGAACTGGAAGATAGCAACAAAAAAATTGCTGTCGTTATACTCAGTCACCCTGACTTTGTCACTTAAATTAATGTATTTTTAGTGGTTTGTAAACGCTACAGAAAAACACAAAAAGACACTTCTGCACATTATCCACCTCTCTCAGACACATACCTTGAAAAATTACTGAAATCCAAGACGTCGTCGTGTTTATTTTTATTCCTTCCGTCTGTTCTGCTCAAACAGTGTGTCTGCACTGTCAGAGACGGGAAAAAAATTAACTCTGTGTCGTCTCAACTCCGCCCCCTGGTGTATCTTTTCAATGGCAATGTTCACAATATCAAAATTGCATGTTCCAATAAAATTAATTTACTCAGCTTAACTTAGTGTGTAGTTCAAAGTTATAAATGGGACTACTTTATTGGCTTAAGGATATTATATATAATATATATATACACTATATGTATACAGACGTGCTCAAATTTGTTGGTACCCCTCCACAAAAAACGAAGAATGCACAATTTTCTCTGAAATAACTTGAAACTGACAAAAGTAATTGGCATCCACCATTGTTTATTCCATATTGTAAATAATAAAACAAATGAAAATGGCATGGACAAAAATGATGGGACCGCTAACCTAAAATTTTGTTGCACAACCTTTAGAGGCAATCACTGCAATCAAACGTTTTCTGTAGCTCTCAATGAGACTTCTGCACCTGTTAACAGGTTTGTCCAGTTTGGCCCACTCTTCCTGAGCAAACTGCTCCAGCTGTCTCAGGTTTTCCCAGCACATCTCCACTCTGGCATGCACTTGCCGATTCTTCCTGAGCAACATCCGAAGAATCCGACCCTTCCTCACCAACTATGCTACCCAGCTCCTGGTCCAGGCCCTGGTACTCTCCCGCCTAGACTACTGCAACTCCCTCCTGGCTGGCCTCCCTGCGTCCGCCACCCGTCCGCTCCAGCTCATCCAGAACTCTGCTGCCCGCCTGGTGTTCTCTCTGCCTCGCTTCGCCCACGCTACTCCACTACTCCGCTCGCTCCACTGGCTCCCGCTCACCGCTCGCATCCAGTTCAAGACTCTTGTACTAGCCTACAGATGCCTTGACCAGACTGCACCCAGCTGCCTCCAGACCCTCATCTCTCCCTACACCCCCACTCGACCTCTCTGCTCCGCCTGCACTAGAAGACTAGCTCTACCTCCGCTACGCTCCCCTGCCTCCAGAGCCCGCTCCTTCTCCACCCTTGCTCCGCAGTGGTGGAATGACCTTCCTACAGATGTCAGGACTGCCCAGTCCCTGACCACATTCCGGCGCCTCCTTAAGACTCACCTCTTCAAACAGCACCTGTAGAACTCCTCTGTTTGTATCCTGGGACACTATCACCCTTCATTTAAATGTGATTTATTTTGCTCTTATCTGCCCCCTATTTTACTGCATTTAATCCTGTACTTCAGAATACTGTAATCTGCCAAGTGTTTAACCTGTAGTACTTTGTATTTAATCACATCCTGATGTAACTATCACTATTTAATCATATCCTGATGTAACTATCACTATTATCTGCTGTATTATTGAATTTTGGTTTGTCACACTTGTACTTTGCTTGAACAAAAGTTATTGTATTTCTTGCTCTTATTGTATTACTTGTATTGTAACACTTGAAATGTATTTGCTTACGATTGTAAGTCGCCCTGGATAAGGGCGTCTGCTAAGAAATAAATAATAATAATAATAATTTGATGGGTGCCTTCTCCAGACTGCAAGTTTTAGCTCTTTCCATAGATGTTCGATAGGATTCAGATCAGGACTCATAGAAGCTGTGTGTTTTGGGTCATTATCCTGTTGGAGGACCCATGACCTGCGACTGAGACAGAGCTTTCTGACACTGGGCAGTACGTTTCGCTCCAGAATGCCTTGATAGTCTTGAGATTTCATTGTGCCCTGCACAGATTCGAGGCACCCTGTGCCAGGCGCAGCAAAGCAGCCCCAAAACATAACCGAGCCTCCTCCATGTTTCACTGTAGGTATGGTGTTCTTTTCTTTGAAAGCTTCATTTTTTCGTCTGTGAACATAGAGCTGATGTGACTTGCCAAAAAGCTCCAGTTTTGACTCATCTGTCCAAAGGACATTCTCCCAGAAGGATTGTGGCTTGTCAATATGCATTTTAGCAAATTCCAGTCTGGCTTTTTTATGTTTTTCTGTCAAAAGTGGAGTCCTCCTGGGTCTTCTTCCATGGAGCCCACTTTCGCTCAAAAAGCGACGGATGGTGCGATCAGAAACTGACGTACCTTCACCTTGGAGTTCAGCTTGTATCTCTTTGGCAGTTATCCTTGGTTCTTTTTCTACCATTCGCACTATCCTTCTGTTCAATCTGGCCTCGCCCAGGGAGGTTGTCTACAGTTCCATGGACCTTAAACTTCTTAATAATATTTGCAACTGTTGTCACAGGAACATCAAGCTGCTTGGAGATGGTCTTGTAGCCTTTACCTTTACCATGCTTATCTATTATTTTCTTTCTGATCCCCTCAGACAACTCTCTCCTTTGCTTTCTCTGGTCCATGTTCAGTGTGGTGCACACAATGATACCAAACAGCACAGTGACTACTTTTCTCCATTTAAATAGGCTGAATGACTGATTACAAGATTGGAGACATGTGTGATACTAATTAAAGAAACTAATTAGTTTGAAATATCACTATAATCCAATTATTTATTATCTTTTCTAAGGGGTACCAACAAATGTGTCCAGGCCATTTTAGAATATCTTTGTAGAATAAGCAATAATTCATCTCTTTTCACAGCTTCTTTGCTTTATTCTATGACATACCAAAGGCATGCAAGTATACATGATAAAATAGCTTTTAATTTCATCACTTTTCAGGAGGAATGAAGCATTTTTTCAAATCTACTGTTTGACCTGGAATATAAATGCAATAAGGCCCTTCAGGGTGTCCATATATGTTGAATATACAATCTTCTTGGGGGTTGGAGGCCCGAGGCGTCCGTGAATTTGACGTATACGGACTCCCTGTCGGGCCTTATTGCTCATATATATATAAACACGTATTTTGATTTTGATTTCTAGACACGTTCAATTACTACAGTATGATTATCAATAACCTACTACAAGCACATTTTCAATTAGCAAAAGTAACTTTTGTTTTGAATTGCACTAGTTAGATGTAAAGCTTTATCTGAAATGGGGATCTACCTTTGTTTGTTAGCTGTCGAATAGGAGATGCTGAAGACCCGCCAGAAATCCGTGTAGATGCCAGCTCCCCTGCACCACGAGTGACCTTCAACATGCAGGACACGGTAAGAGCAGTCGAACAAGGAGCTTTCTTTAAGAATACTAACTTACTGTAACTAGCTAGTGGCTCTGAAATGTGCAAACATCCATTTTTAGGTGTTTTCTTTTGGTACATTATGCTTCATATTTTTTTCTTAGTAAGCTACTTGATTGTAAAACGAGTTCCCTTATGTTCGACATGATGCAGTTTGAGGTACTGAAAAAAGAAATTGCTGTGTATGCCTGTAGTTGTGAATTCTTATTCATGTAACGTAGGTCAATTAACATGTGACACCTGTATAAGTTATAAGAAATTCAAGTCAAACCAAAGAAGCTAAATGTTGTATCTTTTGTGGCAGATCTTTTACAATCATCCTGCTGCGCGGTGTGACATGGCAAGCAGTTACTATTGTCCTTGCCATATCCCAGGGTATCCTCTACAATGTTGTTAATACAGATAATTAATGACTTGGGTTATGTAAATAATAAATGTCAAAGCAGTTGAGAAAAAGGGCATACATAAAGCAAAGAAAACAGGAATGGTAAACATATTATTCTAAATGCTAATGCTTTAAAGTTAACAATCCCTAAACAGATGGAAATCCTATTTAATATATTTTTTTTTATTTTTGTAATGTTTAAACACTTTGTACTCCTAGTTTTTTCTTTAAATTGAAATGCATTTTATTTTTATTTTTTTCTACATTTAATTAAGTTGAATAATTCATCTTTTGACATTGCACAGCAGTCCTGCAGTCCTGGTGAAAAGTGTTTCAAGGTATTTGTAAAATAAAAAAAAATAAAAAATAAAAAAAATCAAGGGAAGAAAGGCTTAATCTTGTATGCAACTAACACATTTAATAAAAATATATTCTATCTGATTTATCTGTCTCTTTCCACAACATGCAAATTCAGTACAATAGAATATATAAAAGGAAAAGGCCTGCCTTAAAAGAGTATTGTGAAGACTTGTAATAAATATGAAATGGTGGTGTAGTGTTCTCATGAAATGAGTTACAAAAACCTAAATAGGGTTTAACATTTAAAAACAATCGAATACATTTTGGCATATCCAATAAATGCTTCTTGCTGCACTCATTTGGTCAACAAGTCATGTGTGTAGCGATGTTTATCCTCGTCTGAATATTCACTATCGCTGCCTGACAAAGCTAAACTGGGGTAGTCGGGCCTCAACGGTTCATATAAGTATATTTGACTTTTTTCATCCATAATAATCTGATAAATGCCGTCGCAAATAAATTTGTTAGCCGCAACTATAGACTAGCAGTGTGTTCGGAAATAGGGAAATCAACAACGTCATATCCTGTGCGCCATATGAGACCCAATGCATAACAGTTTAACATTGTTTTAATGCTTTTATATTGTAAATTGGCCAGACAGTGGCTTTAAATTGTGTCAAAAGTTTTCAGCCACATGTTTTCTATTGAAATGATTATATATGCACTACAACCACAGGTACCCTTTAAGTATTTTTTGGGAAGTATATGAAGTAAAACACAGGAATTGGTATTCTCTATAGGTTGCTTTTTTTTCACACCCTGCCCATTTCATTGTGCTCTCCAGTTATTGCAGAGTGCTTGTTTAGAATTTTTAATTGTCATTAGCCTATAACCAAACATTTAAACTCGCTAAATTTGTTGTAGAACACATGGATATGAACAATCAATCTGTAGTCCTACAGTAGTTTGTGTTTTGAGCGTGCACATGCCTACCTTGTCCTTCTTCAGTCCTGCAGACTAGGCAATACTAGGGACTCTTCATTTGCTTTTCATTGTGTACAAGATATTTCCATTCATCATCATGTGCACCCATTAGACAATCCTATCAATGCTTAGGTCAATCTGTCATCAGTTTTATTTGTTTATGGTGTTGTTTACCTTTGTAAGAATGTCTTATTCACAACAGTGTAAATCTGCCACCATTTAGATCAAATGACTAGACCTTGCAATGTATAATTCGAGATATTAAGAAATTGTAATGGCACACAGTACAGACAAGATTAGGAGATTGAAGGTTAGGTAGTGTACTAGAAGGATTTTCTTCTATGTATTCTGATAGATTTGTTGAACTTGCATGTGACTACTAACAAATTATTTCCGATTCACAGGTTAATTGATTTTCTCTTCTATATGAACTATAAACATTGGATTATGGGGTTCCCCTATTTTAATTATGCTTTTTCCTTTGCTGGGGGTGTAGTTGGTAGATTTTGGTCCTCAGTTCTAAAATAAATATGGTGACAACAATGTATGTTTTTATTTTTTAATTTTTTTTTTTTTTTAATGATTATGAAACTGCACAGTATAGGAATACTTTACCCACGTTGCTTGATAATATGTGAATTTCCCAAATTACTTTTCCATGTAAGTGAAATTTTAAGCTTGAAAATAGTTGCTTTTAGAATTTTACATATATACAATTAATTGGATAACTGGCAAAGTAACTTGTTTCAGGCTGGATAATATCTGTTACCATACATGGAATACTACAGCAATATGATTGCATTGATGCACGTTTACATTTGCGGCTGTACTTTTCTGCTTCAGTTGAATCATTACCATCAGGAAGTCATGTGGCACCCCATTGCTTATTCATTCATCTTCTGAACACTTCTGTCTGCGCAAATAAAAATGCATGAACTTTGAGCACTTAAGAAAAATCTCTCTAAAATAAGATATAGCTTTCAGCTGATATCACCCAAACTCACTCACTTACTAGGTATTTGTATACTGTTTGTAGCAAATTCATTTTTCATGCTATGCAACATCTAATATGCAGTCATTGGTTAATAGAGGTAACATTTAAAACATAAATAAAGTGACTATACTTTTCAGGTGTTTATAATTGGTATATATTTTTACATTACTGTTTTGTGTTGCATAAATGTTTTACTAACTTGTAGAATTTGTTGCATAATCTGGTCATCCATTAAAAATGTGCCTGATCTGTGGTTTATTTTGATCTGTTTTAGATCTACTGTAATATCATACAGTGCCCTTTTTCTACTTTTCATTGAAAAAGAGGCTTTTGATTATTCCAGGATAATTAGTTTGCCACAAATCAACAATGTTCTTCGGGCAAAGAGGTTTTTTTTTTTCCTTTTTTTTCTTAAATACAGTAGGAAAAAAAAACACAACCATTTTTTTTTCCAAGAATATTTTCTTTAGTCCTGTCTGAAAAGGTATAGTCACTTTTACAAAAATATAGATCATTTCAAACTCTGTATGTTGCCTGACAATCAAAATACCGTATGTAATTGATCAATACATTTTGGCTGATATCTGCTGAATAAAGCTAATGTAATATATGATCTGAAATCAATTGAACACCAAGTAACCATTCATTTTTTATTTCTTCATGCGGCAATCAGTTTCCGGAGGAGACAGAAACGGACCTGTTGTCAGTCACCATTGACGACCGACTTCATTTTCCATCTGTTAGTGAAGGATCATGGTCAGTGTTCAGTACACCCAACACTCCGGTTGTCTTCTTACCAACCATTCCCTTCCAGCACGAAGATAGCAGGCGAGATGACAGCCTGTCATCGTCCAGTCATGACTCTGACAAAGAGGAGGATTATGACAGGGAGAGACCCTGCTATTACAGGAGAACACCGTAAGCATACCCCTCGTCTTTTTCAACCTATAAAACACTCCCACGTGGAATATGCACAACTGTATTACCTTTTGTCAGTGCCGCCTTCTCTGTGTACTGTACTGCTGGATTTGAAAAGCTTTTTTGAAATGCTGCAATGCAAATGAAAGGTTAATTCCCAGCCCTCAAAGTGTGTCACAAAATGATAAAACATTATACAAATTTGGCCCGTTTTAGCTCTATTTTCTCCTTCCTAGTTCCAGTAAAACATTTTAATAGTTTACTATCTTGTATTAGTTTTTAACATGTTTTCAGTCATGGACATATTTAAGTAGTGTTACAAACAATGCTGTTGTATAATTTGACAAAATGTACCATTTATTTTTGTAATATTTGTATTCTGTGTATTAATGCACCATTTTCCTCTTCTTTACACAAGAGTGGTGTAAGTAATGCATAACTGTTTACTCACAATACAGTTGTTATGTAAATTAGACAGGCTATTTCCTTATGTATTGTGAATCAAAAAGAAAGATAATCAGTGGTTAAATGCAATTATCTCTAGGCAAACTTCAGGCAAAAAATCCTTGGGATTTGCTGCTGTGAGCCAAGTTATCAGTGAGCGCTGGCCGGGAACACCTGCCAACAAAAGCATTTTGAGTGCAACTGTTGAGAGAAACATAGATTTTGAGATGGATATTCGGGTTGAGATTGACAGTGGGAGATGCGTGCTGTATCCAGCTACCCAGCCACCAGAACATGATGACATAAGCCTGCAAAGGTAATTGCTTCAGCTAAACAAGTTTTAATCTGACATTCTGTTTAATTTATTGTTGCTGACAAATTACAACAGCCCATTCTAGAGAAAACACAATCAAGCTAATTAAAACATTTGTAATACTTTTTGTAACATTTGAGGAGACTATTTTGCATTACAAATTCTCTGTTTTGAAAGGATACAGTTTTTCAACTGTGTGTTCGTATGGTTTTGTAAATGGATATAGAAATGAAAAACAGCTGGTGGAGCAGCATGTTGAAATAAAGTATTGTAAACAATCCTCATATAATATTGTTATTGTTGTGTATTGTTAGGAGGTAGTGCAAATCAATGTTTTGATAGAAACTGTGATGATATACTACTAACGTTTTACAGGAGTTATGACCGAAGTTCAAGGAGCTTGGATCAGGAGTCTCCACCGAAAAAGAAGAAACTTCAGCCAACTTATACATCAGCTACACATTTGCTGTCTGGAAAGAAAGTTCCATCTTCTCTACAGACCAAGTCAAGTGATTTTGAGACTACAGTGTTCTACATACCTGGAGTAGATGTAAAGGTAACCACCAAAATACTTGCTATGCAGTGTTTTAGTAAAAAGAAAGCTGTGTATAAGAATATAATATGAGTTATGGTGTTATCTAGTCTTGTTTTTAGGAAGTCTGTTTTAAGGCCAGCAATCAGACTGTAAGTGATCAGTGATTGATTTATCTGTATATGGAACAGGCCTTTATGAATTATTTGATCCCATTTAAGCACATTGTGCTGTTTTTAAGGAAAACCAACCAGCATTAATAGAATAGTTCTTCCAGTCAATAAAGTGGACGTACTTCTGCAAGCAGCTAACTATTGATTTTGAGAATTCCTAAACAGCCTGTTTTATTGTGCAGTTGGAGATTATACCATGCATCCCATTTCTTTAATATGAGAAACTTGCTGTTTAATAGTTGACATTTTAGCATTATATAGCTTTGTCATTTCCTAGATGACTAATTAAAAAACTAATATTGAGAATGGCGCAGGTAACATGTCTGTCCCATTAGAAGCTAATCAAAGTTAAGTTTAAGTTTTTCTACATTTCTTTGGCTCTCAGTCTAAGTAAATAATGTATAACCCTTCTTTATTTTCCATTGAACCACAGTTGCACTACCATTCTAAAACTATGAAGACAGAATCGCCAAATGCTTCCAGAGGATCCTCTTTGCCAAGAACCTTTTCCAAAGAGTCCAAACTGTATGGTATGAAAGATAGTGGGACTGCCCCTCCTCCCACTACAACCCAAAGCAAGACTAACACGCTTCTTCCTCCCCCACCCCCACCTATTCCATCAGGTACTGGTAGCACTCATTGATTATCCCTGCATACTCTCATAAACCCCAATCATTCTTGCTTTATTTTTGTTTTTTGTCCAGGTAATTGGTTGTTGCCAGTTGTCTTTACAAAATACTTCATGCATCTTTTTCTCACAGTAGAATTTATATTTAGATTCAATACACTTTTGGGAGTAGTTCAAAGGGAAATGACTGCATAGACACAAAGTATAAAATGAAGTGTATATATGATTTTTAAAACAAAAAAAAATTAAACTAGATCTAAAAAGGGTAAAATAATTTGTAACAATAATGTATATACTGGGGCTCCCGAGTGGTGCATCCTGTAAAAGCACTCCACCCGGAGTGCAGGATGCTCCCTATAGCTTGGAGATTGCCAGTTCGAATCCAGGCTATGCCACTGCCGACCATGGCCAGGAGTTCCCAGGGGGCAGCGCAAGCACTGCACAGACAGGGAGGGTTTAGGTCGGCTGGGGAATCCTTGGCTCACTGCACACAAGCAACCCCTGTGGCTGGCCGGGCACCTGCGGGCCTGTGTGCAATTCAGAACTGCGTGGTCCTCCGACGCTGTAGTTCTGTAATGGCTTCACGGTGGTCTTGCAGTGCGAAAAAAAGAAGATGGCTGACGGCACACGTTTCGAAGGATGCAAGTGCTTGTCTTCGTCTCTCTTGAGTTAGTGTGGGGGTTGCAGCAGTGAGCCGAGTTGAATAATTGGGAATTCCAAATTGGGAGAAAAATTTGAGGTAAAATAATTGGGGATTCCAAATTTTTAAAAAACATAATATATGTACAGTACTTAGTTTGTTGGCCCAAGTAAATAATGTACTCCTGCAGTTGTTAAAAGTAAAATTAATTTAGTACTCTATAGTCTTAAATTTAGTCACTTGGTAATCAGTGAATCTGCATTTGCTTAATCTCCTGTGGGATACATTTAAACATTCCTTTTACGATTTTTTTCCCCTTTTGGTAGAATGTCAATGTCTTGTGTAACTTTTTGTATAAATTCACCATGTCATAGCCAAAGGGAAAGGAAGCGGAAGTGTGAAAGCAGCTAAGTTGTATGCATGGGTGGCACTGCAGACTCTGCCAGAGGAGATGGTCATCAGTCCATGCCTTCTGGACTTTCTTGAGAAAGCCTTGGAAACCATACCAATAACTCCGATTGAGAGGAACTACACAAGTAAGTTGGGGCTAATGCAAAAGAAACACATTCCTGTGGATAAATACAGGACAAATGTCCCACCCAGTTTTTCATTTTGCATTGGTAGTAATATTTTGGGTGCCATTCCACTTGTTAGGCTTATTGCTTCATAATACTGTATATTTTTTGGTCACTGTCAAAGATTTGCAATCCTGGATTTTTTTTCAATTGCAGTACTACTAGTATCTGATATTAATGTGAATGTGATTATGTCCCTTTGTTAAACTGTATATCGCATGGGTAGAAACATGTACATCCTGGATAGAGAGAAAATATGTGTCACTGTTTCCTCCAAAAATAACTTCTTTAATCATCTGTAATGACAGCTATCAGCTCTCAGGATGAAGATATGGGTCAGTTTGACTCTGTGGATCAGCTGGAGGAGTCCACCACATCCCTGGTCTCGTCCTCAACATTTGCTTACTCCTCATTTCCTGTCGATGTGGTGGTTTATGTGAGGGTGCAGGTATGGATTAAAGGGTTTTGATTCTTCTTGTTTTGCAAACTAACAATTGAAAATAAAGTGAATTAGGTCTAGACAAGTATACAGTTGGTTCCAAACATATTAGGGTATTTAACAATTGGTAATAAAACTGTTAATCTTGTAACAATAGAATGAAACTAAGGATACAGTTTGAAACATAATTTGCAGCATTACCATTTTTTTTTACTGCCGTTTTATTTATGCCAACTTTGAAGCAGCATTTTATCACGTTATTCATTGCACATATATGTCATTCTTCAGAATTTTAATTTTGTTATTCACATTAAAATATTGTTTGATCAATAACTTTGTTAGGTTTTATTTCTCTTAGCCATCTCAGATCAAATTTAGCTGCCTGCCCATGTCGAGAGTGGAGTGCATGTTGAAGCTGCCTTCCTTGGACCTGGTGTTCTCCTCAAACCGAGGAGAGCTGGAGACTCCGGCCACTACTCACACAGCAGATGGGGGCCCCCCTGCCGGCCCCACCACACCCCTCGTTCAGAACGTGCTAAAGACTGCAGCCAATAAAGGTACAACATTATTGACAAGTCACAGAACCCTTGTATAGTAATAGCCAACGAATACCTAAAGCATGGATCAGTGTTGATTGTTAGATACTGAAATATTACTGTAGAAGAATTACACAAAAGAGACAGGGGTACTGGCAATAACAATAAATATTGTTTGATTGATGTCAATGTATTTTGGGCAGGGTGGGTCAAATGAGGACACTGGGTTGCAAAATGCAACCTTCAATTTTAATATGGCCAGTAGATTTTGCTGTAAACACGCCACATTGGCGACCTAAGCATTTACTTACTGTACATACAACAGAATTGTGGCTCTATGACAAAAGGCTTTCTGCTTCAAAAGTGGCAGAATCTGCACCTCCCCTGTTGATCTCACAGATAAATTTACTCATTGCCATGTAATATGTGAAAATTCCCATTTCTGAAACAATAGTGTGAATATACATATTTTGTTAATCATTTAAAAAAAAACAGTTAATGATTGAACAGACTGCATAGAGCTGCACGATTTCTTTAAAATGTCTTCAACCAAAAAGAAACCAGCTGCATCAAAGATCGGAAATAGTTCTGCTAAAGATTGCTCTGTCCGGTACAAGAAGAGGACATTTTTCGTGTCTGTTGTTATTTTTACCTTTTATTTATGTTTTTTATTTTCTTTTGATAATTCACTGATTGGTGAAAATAGAATGTCTTTAAAAGGTGGACATCAAAAATTAAAGACTCTACAATTTGCCATTTACTGTTCATAAATATTATGTTTAATCATGGAATCTTGAAATAGCTCCTTGATCCATGGCAATACGCTCTGGGCAGCAGTATGATTGATCAGCATGAGAAATTAAAAAAATATATATATTTACATTTCAAGTAAAGTGATCTGAAGTTAAAATCTGCTATAAATTACATCGATTTTTGTTTTTTAGAATTATATTTTGTGTTGCTTACCTGGCATATGTGGAGTTAAAACGGAAGTAAATATGACAGTAAATGTTCACTTCCCAAGAATTTGTATATAGTTATCTTCCCTGGCATTTGATTATTATAGTTCTATTTCCTGGCATTTTATGTATGCCTATTTATACTGATGCACAATGAAAACGCAACAGTCTAGGTTTTACATCAATAGCTCATTGGGCACATACATAATGTTATTTACATTTGAAATAGTAAGCAGATAGGTTTGTTGATTGTTTGAGTAGTATTGTTCATATATCTTGTGTGTGTGTGTATTTTTTTTAGAAGAGCGAGAATACATGCATGTCTGTCTCCAGTTATATGACTGAACGGGGTGAACTCATTGGTTGCTGACTTTGAGACTTGTGAGTTGGTATGACACACTGCCCGATGCAATGGAATTGCATTGCAAAATATGAAACATGTTTAAACTTTGCGATCGGCCGATCCTGTAAAATCGCATCGCAAAGCATAACACACTGCCCGATGCGACTGAAAAGTCACATCGCTATCGATCGCATCAGGCTGAACCGACTGGGAAGTCCAGGGCTTAACCGACTGGGAAGTCTCAAAACAAGTGGGCCTTTATTAAAATACAGTACAAGTTGTTGTTATATAATACATGATGTTGCTGCTGGTCATGGTGACTTGCCCTGATACTAACGCTGTTCCTTGGCAGGAGATGTTCATGAATTACCTTGTTTGTCTTTTGCAGGTCCCTCACCAGGACTTGGAAGTCCTCTTGGCAGAACCAGGCACAGCAGCAGCCAGTCAGACCTGGCCAGTTCCAACGCTAGTTCATCAGGACTGAGTTTCACAGCTTGTATGTCGGACTTCTCACTGTATGTGTTCCATCCCTACGGAGCCGGGAAACAAACATCAGCTGGCCATCCTGGTTCAGGCCCACTAGGTAAGAAAAAAGTTTTAACTCTTTGAGTGAAAAAAGAAATCAGCCATATTTTCATCATAATAAAAAAAGTTCAGTTTGCAAGTACGAAATGTAACAAATTTACTGAATGAGTATTTGCCTCCTAAAGACCTGAAACCAGAAAAAAATATATCAAACCTGCTCGCAGAGCCTGTGACGTAGTCATGGCCCAGCCCGAGGGCATAAAATGACAGTGCTCACAGACCTCGCCGCCATTTTTCCTTTCAAGACTGACCTGACAGGAGGAGCCCATCAGAGAAGTACTTATTGCTTATGAATGTATACTTTTCGCTAATGATTGTGTTTTACATAAGTTATACTCTCTGCAGTTCAAGCACAGTCCCCCTCCATTTCAGGGCGTGACTGTAACATCAGTCACGGACCCAAAGGATGCCGTGCTGGTGTCTCAGGAGGTAGCAGTTCTACTGCAAAAACGGACTATTTGCATGATGGACCCCCTACAGTTGCAGGAAGGGCTCTACTCCAGGTACTTCCTAGTGCCCAAGCAGGATGATGGCCTCAGACCGATCCTCAGACAGGTCAACCTGTGTCAGAGATGAAGGAGGTTCAAAATGTTGACAGTGCAACAGCTGTTGCAGTCAATCAGGCCATACAACAGGTTCACTACGGTGGACCTCTATTTCCACATCCCCATAAAAAAAAAAGCACATGAAGTACCTGCAGTTCGCCTTTCAGCGAACTGCAGGCTGTAGGTTGTTGGCCTCTCTTCAGCTCCCAGTGCCTTTTTGAAGTGCATGGAAGCTATCTTGGCCCCATTGAGACTCAAAGGTCAGAGTACTCAATTATTTGGACGACTGACTCATTTGTGCCCAGTCTCCAGCACAGGCAGGCGTCCACACGGAACTTGTCACCGGCCACCGGCCACATTCAACAGTTGGGCCTTATGGTGAATCATGTGGGCAGCAGTGTGGAGTAGTGGTTAGGGCTCTGGACTCTTGACCGGAGGGTCATGGGTTCGTGGGGACACTGCTGCTGTACCCTTGTGTTGGAAAACATGGAACAAGTATTGAATAGCAGTTTGCTACGCATGAGGAATGACGGCTGTATTCATGTTATTTTTCTGAAAAGTGATTTAACATTGGATAGAAAAAACTGTTAGTTCCAAAAATGCAAGCACTGCTGTAATAGATGAAGACTGGCTATATACTCTGGGTATATAGATACTTGCACTGCATTGACTCCGAGCAAGCAAGAAATAATAGCAGCATCATTGAGCAATGGCTGGCCAGCAGCACACGGCTGTACAAACAAGTCCTTTGATCTCCAGCCCTGACATGAAAGAAGTTTGCCCTTCGGGGAGTCCACTGGGGTATAAAACTAGTTAAACAGGTTTTTGCTTAGAAAATACAGCTGGTTTATGAGGGGGTCATAAAGCTAGTTTTCAAGGGGACCAGAAGGAGCCAGGCTCTAAGACTTCAGAGAGATCCAAAGAGATAATGCCACTGGAATCAAAGGGTCTCAAGAAGATGACAAAAACCAGATGTATGGACCTTTGTGGCACCAGGGGTCTGAAGAATGCACTGTTCAGAGGTCTTCACACTAGATCACACACACACACACACACACACACACATACACACACACACTCACACTAAATGAAATATATGGTAACAGGATAATGACCTTTTCTATTGGTTAAGTGTCAGAGAAAGAGGAGGAGAGAGACACCTATGCAGAAGGGTATTTAATGTCATGCAACAATTGTAAGAACGAGTATTCTGTTTGTCCTGTACCTGGGACCAGACTCCCTGCATATTTCAATAAACCTAACAACTGAGTGAAGAAAAGGACTCTGTGCAGTTTCTTGAATCTACTTACTCACCATCCTTTTTTTAAGTTACATCACCTTGAGCAAGGTACTTTACCTAGATTGCTCCAGTAAAAACCCAACTGTATAAATGGATAATTGTATGTAAAAATAATGTGATATCTTGTAACAATTGTAGTTGTAAGTCGCCCTGGGCAAGGGCGTCTGCTAAGAAATAAATAATAATAATAATGTGGAGGGCCAGCTCACGCTCAGACAGCCTCCTATCTAGGAGTGTGCTTGGACTCCAGGTCCATGCTGTCCACTCTGTCAGACGGCAGTACAGAGTATAACCGTCTGTTTAGAGCTATTTTAGTGAAGTTCAAGAGACTTCTGGGATTGATGGCAGCAGCTTCTCAGACTCTACTTTTGGGTCTCCTGCGATGCGGCCTTTGCAGGCCTGGTTCAACAGCAGGGTTTTTTGAGCTCGCTTTGAACCGCACAAGATTATTTACAGTGTCTCGCCACTGTCTAAAGGCACACTCTTGGCGGAAACAGCCTGCTCATCTATGCCTCGGCGTAGCGCTAGGCTGTGTTGCCAGAAGGGAGGTCGCCATCATGGAAGCATCCAGCCTGGGCTGGGGCACCGTGTGAAATGGCAGGGGGGTGCAGGGGTGTGGAACCCCTTGGCAGGGTCTCTACATAAATATTTTGGTGCTGCAGGCAGTTTACTTAGCCTTGCAGCATTTTTTGCAGAAGGTTCAAGGGAGACATGTGCTTGTCCGTACAGACAACACAACAGTGGTGGCCTCAAGTCACCCAGTCTCCATCGCATGGCCGGCAAGCTTTTGCTCTGGGCACACGAGAACCTCTTCTCACTGCGGGCAGTACATATTTTAGTTGTGTAAAGGAAAAAAGTACAGTGCATACAGTAGGCTACACAAAAATACTTTTCGGCATATTTCGGTTGTCAATGCACTACATCATTAATTATGGATAAGAAAAGATTTCAGTTTAATCTTTTTCTTTTTTTTGGTTTCTTTTTTGTGCTTTATTTTAAAGTAACTAAAAGCCTGGAAATGTTTAAACAGGAAGTTTCACATACAAATAGCTAGTTGAATCTACGCCAGTGAGAGGCATGTGTAAAATAACAGGCACAAACAAAAGTCGTAAATCAGGAAAAAATGATAATACAGCCAGGGTAAGCGCGAAACTTCGATATTATAATGAGATTCATACATTTGCATATGAAAAGTAGTTTGAGACGAACAGTCGTAACTAAACTATCTCAGTAGGGATGAAACTGAGTTACAGGAGTGAAAATGACTTTTGTACATTGTGGGTAGGTCTACGAAGTCACAAAAACCTACAAAAAGTCAAGATACAAATGAAAAATCAATGATACATAGAGCCCTAAATGTACTGTATTAACCCTTAGCGGTCCATTTATTCAGCGCGTCAGGGCCAATTTATTTTCACTAGTGCAGTTTATTTTAGACGCGCTGTTTAAAAATATTTTTTTTCACAGCAAAACAGGTTTAAAAGGCACTGCATATCAACAGGACACTCAGTACTGCATCTCCAGCCCCGCCCCATCCCTTGTTCGCTGTATTTTTCACATACCTCTACATAGTAGTGCATACCGATAAATCATCTCCTGATCACTCGTTTTATCACCAAACTCCTCAATAATGCGATCCAAGTCATTATTTTATTACTATAACATCTAAAAAAAGCTCTGCAAATGTCTGTGATATTCTTTGAGCGCTGGATGCAGAAGCAGCTATCTTGTTTGTTTTTAAATTTTCGGCTTCTCTTGGCTCCTATCGGTCTGACTTGGCCATTGAATGGTTTTCTCGGCTTTTTCCGGAGAAAAAAAGACTAGAGACCTGTTTTTTTACGTCTTTCATGATGTCGGACAGTGTCCGACATTGGACCGGAAAGGGAAAATTGCAATGTCGGACCCGGGTTAAAACACTGCTGTTTAATTCACCGTTAGTTTTCTTTCTTTATTTCTCTCACTCATAATATGCTGTCATAGGCAAACATGAAACCCGGTTTATATCATGACCTGCTTTTATATCACGAATTCTGCCTGCACGGCAATCATGATATAAACCGGGTTCATCTGTACCAGACAAATTGGTTCCAAAAGGGAAATATCATTACTCTCTGTTGCAATAAGTTCTCTGTCTTGTGCAGGTGCTGTGGATGAAGAGACCTCTTCTGTCACGGGTCGTAAAGACTCCCTGAGCATCAACCTGGAGTTTGTGAAAGTGAGCCTGTCCAGGATGAGGCGCTCCGGAGGGGCTGTCTTTATTGAGAGCATTGTGCCAGGGAAAGGGGGCAAGTTTGAGACCACTTTAATTAACATCTCAGGTTTGTATTTCCTCATTTTCACATACATTATTCTTGTTTGCTGTAAAATGCAAATCACCAAAGTGTTACATTGTTTAAATTTGCTATAAACTATAAGAGATGATTTGTAGCATAGACATACCATAGAGATAACTGAGTTTCTGTAATAGGCAATCTTGATGAAATCGAATGTTTTCATAAATGAGTTTGATAGCTTTAAAAGCTACGCTTGTGTATCTCTATACAATATTCATTAAAATGTGTTCTATATTTTTGCAGCTGTATGTGACATAGGTTCAGCTTCCTTTAAATATGATATGAGGAGGCTAAGTGAGATCCTGGCATTTCCACGAGCTTGGTACAGGAGGAGCATTGCGAGACGTCTCTTTTTAGGTGATCAGACAATAAATTTGGCAGGTGAGCAACTATTCTGATTAAGTGCTTCAGGGAGTGCGGTTTCCACTGGCCTGCCTTTGAGAGGAAGAGCACAAACATATATCTCTGTATCCACATAAAGCACAAGATATAGTTTGGTGTTAATAAAACTTGTTATTTTGGAGATCTGTTGGGACTTTTCAAGTTTTTTAGGATGTTGAAGTCAACAAATTAATTTGGAATTTACAAATAAAGTGGGAAGCCTCAATGATAGTTATATTTGGTTAATCTAAAATTATCCAGCCAACTGTAAGAAGCTTTAAGGTTTCATATTGTTCATATGCTTTCATTTTGTCTCAAAAGTGGCTTTTTACTTATTTTTTCTAAATGATGCTTTTCAGTGAGACCTTTCTCCACTGTACATTCTGCGCTGCGAGTGCTCCATTATCATTTGGAGAAATTTGAACTGCATCGAATCTCAAATCGAATCTCATCTCATCTCATCTTCAGAGCGTGGAGGTCTTTGCATAACATCATTTTTTAAAAATATTTTTGTCTCCAGCTTCAGGGCCTGCAACACCAGACTCTGTTGAAGGGGTCAATCAGCACCTTTCTCCTGAGTCAACCCGTAAAGCATACTGTAAGACATGGGACCAGACCTCCCAGTCAGCCTCTTATCAGCACAGGCCACAGTCGCCTAATGTGTTCAGCGAGCATGCCCAAAACAACTGCATGTCTCCAGGGGGGATTTCCCACAGCCTCAAGTCTCCTGCTGTGTCCCGCTCCAGGAGTATCTCGGACTCCTCTGCACCAAGAGGTAAACTATAAGATCATATAAAAGGTCTTCTTGGTATTATTATTATTATTATTATTATTATTATTATTATTATTATTATTATTATTATTATTATTATTATAGGGATACAGGCAAACAAAGTTAACATTTTTAACATAGTCCTCCGTGGCACATAAAATGCCAATACAAATCACTGACATTTGTATTTACATTGTCAAACCATACTTTTAACTGGTAGTTTGTTCAAAACAAAATTCTAGTTTTAATAGCCTGTGAAATAAGAAGCCTAATGATCCTTACCTAAATAATGCCATATAATTTGCCATAAAAGTACTTCTTTTGAATTAAAATAAATTAGTACTGATTTTAATATAGAATAGCACTGTAACATGTTGCAGTTGTGTAGAAGGTTTCATTACTTTTTAAACTGTACCCCTTCTGCTTGGAGTCCTTTTTACAATTTTCACTCTGCTGAATAGTACCACAGTTGCAACAAAAGGTTGAATAATCTGATTTAACAAATACATTTTCCCCATTTTATTTAATATGTAATTTATGTCACAACAGTTTGGGACTGACAAACTGATGGTTTAGTACAGAATACCAAACAGTAATTACAAGTATTTGTTTACACAGAATCAAAAGACTTTTCAGAAAACACATGTAATCGCTTTCTATTTGGCAAAGTTATTAAAAATAATCCAAAATAGTCTGCAATTTAAATGTTTATCACAATACCATTTACTTCCCATCTCAGCATAATTGTGTGTGCCATTTTATATGTTAACAAAATCAAAACATTAACCTCAAGTTAAACTTTGCATTAAAGCCAACATAAAAATTATTTTGTATTTATTCCTTAATTTTTTTTTTTGCAAGTAAGAAATGTATCAATTTTTTACTCGAAAAATGATATAATAATCTGGATGTACGGTACTCTACCAGACACCGAAAACAAATTCAACCAGCCGTTATTGGTGTTACTAAAATGCAGCCACGCCTACTAAATAAAACACAAAAAATGTCAAAGTATGAGTATTGTGATAATTATTTGTTTACTGGAGCATCTGTACTGCTATAAAATGCAGAAAGGCTGTGCTTCACTGATTTAGTATTTAATTATACAAGGAGTTGAAAATGCAAGGTCCATGAGCAGCACAGAGCGCTCTCCATAGGCTGAATGCCTGCTTCACCCACCCTAATATCAGAGTGGAAATCTGCTTAATCAAAATTGTGCGTGCGCGCAGGTGGGTGATAATTTTGAAACTATAGTCAGACTGTAACTTTTGAGCTGCAAAACAAAAATGAAATAATTATGCACAGTGGTTTAGAGATAATACTATATTACTGTTTAAAAAAAAAAAAGAAATGAAGAAAAAAAAATTCAAGATCATTATTTTCTTCTACTTTCATTTTTATTTTTGCATTTCTGAGTCATCCTGTGTATCCCCTATTGCCCTTAGATATACCCCCAGGGATACACTTACCCCCGGTTGAAAACGCTTGGTGTAGATAATAATAATACAAAATAAAGCAATACAGTATTAATAATTACTGTATATGAATCATTTCTTTAGATGGAGCTTTGACAGTATATGCACAGTGTGTGAATTCAGTTGTTCTCAATATGGGTGAATATGTGCATCTGCAGGTTATTTAACTGTTTCTGTAATGTTTGACAGATTCCATCGATAAAACGTCCACACCATCATTTAACAAGGCCAATAAAATTGCCAGCCAGCAGGGCTCGCCCTGGGAGACGCTGGTCGTGTTTGCTATTAACCTGAAGCAGCTAAATGTACAAATGAACATGAGCAACATAATGGGGAACAACACGTAAGTCACATTCCAGGTTATTATTCAAACGGTGGCTGTATTTGGATCCTCCATTACACATTAGGAGTCAGAATGTAGCAGAATGTAGCAGTCCATTAGGAATATTATAATCTGGTAACCTTTGCTTTTTAAGGTACTTTTACACAAGTTTCTTTTTTTTTTTTTTTTTTTTCATTTAGTTGGACTACTAGTGGTTTGAAAAGCCAGGGCCGGCTCTCAGTGGGCAGCAATAGAGACCGGGAGATCAGCATGTCAGTTGGCTTGGGAAGGTCAAAGCTGGACTCCAAAGGAGGTGTTGTGGGGGGCAATATTGATGTTAATACTCTGGAGATGGTTGGTAAGTTGCATTCAGATTAAGGACTATAGCCTGCTGGAAATTGTATTCCTAAATGAGGATCTGTTCAATTGTTTTTGTTTTTTTAAGTTTCATATTAGAAGTGTATAGAAGCCCTTGATGTAGATCACCTCATCATGCTCTTGTGTTTCCTTTCAGCGCATATCTCTGAACATCCAAACCAGCAGCCCAGCCATAAAATCAAAATCACCCTCGGCTCCACTGAGGCTCGCGTTGACTATATGGGCTCTAGTATCCTGATGGGGATTTTCAGCAATGCGGATCTCCAGCTGCAAGATGAATGGAAAGTCAATCTGTGTAACACCCTGGAAACAAGCTTGTCAGAGAAAAGGTATACACCAAGTGTGAATGAATATTTCCTTTAAAGTTGTTTTTTTTAAAGTTAAACTATAATGACTTTTTTTTTTTTGTGAATTATCGATTTTAACTGTATTAATATATGTTTCAAATCTAGTATGATAGGAAATGATTGTAATAGTGTTCCCATATGTAATAAAAAAATAGACTTAAACATTCAAATTATGAAACTGTTATAAGTGAATTTAAGTACATAAGAGAACATGGATTTCTTTTGGCCAAAGTCTCATTTGGTTAACATTCTTATTTCAGTGAAGTCTTTGTCCACGGGGATCTACAGTGGGACCTCTTCCAGGTTATAATATCTAGATCTACCACTCCAGACCTGATTAAGATTGGTATGAAACTTCAAGAGTTCTTCACCCAGCAGTTTGATACTAGCAAGCGGGCTTTGTCAACCTGGGGTCCTGTCCCATATATACCTCCCAAAGCACCAGTCATTAATGTCGGAAAAGGTTCAAATGAACAGTGTAAGTATTGCAGATCATGAGACTTCTGTTCCTCCAGTTGATAAACACTAAATATTTGGATCCTGTTACTTGGAACGCATTTTGCTGTACTTAACAGACGAAGCCCTGCTTAGCAGCAACAGACTAAACTTTTGTTGCTTGTGTTTTTTAATCTCATTATTATTATTATTATTTTTTTAATAAATTATGATAAACTGCATGAAAATTAATATTTTGTTCCTAGTCATGGATGCAGCTCATCACCGCCACTGGCCAGGGGTTTTGAAGGTGATCGCTGGGTGCCACATATCCCTGTTTCAGATGCCTATGCCAGAAGATGCTGTTCAGTTGGGTGGATCTATGAGTCTCCATGGGAACCACATGACACTAGCCTGTTTCCATGGGCCTAATTTCAGGTCCAAGTCCTGGGCTCTCTTTCACTTGGAAGAACCCAACATTGCATTTTGGACTGAGGCTCAGAAGATATGGGAAGACGGTAATTATTGTTTAACCTTTTATTACAGAAACAGTTAACGTTTTGATTATTTGGATATCTTGTTAAATTGGTTTAACCTTTAAGTCCTAAATGGTAGGCACATTCACTAGACAAAATCTTTATTCAGTTAATTGATATATTACTAGATATATTATATCATAAGATATTCAGGGAAATTAAACTTCATTCATATGGTCTGTATTTTTATGCAGAACCTGCTTGTATTATAGGTATCTTTCAGTCCTAATTTGGTGTGTGTTTTTACTGCAGGTTCTAGTGATGATTCAACATACATCGTGCAGACACTAGACTTTAATTTGGGTCACAATACTATGGTCACTAAACCTTGTGGAGCCTTGGAAAGTCCTATGGCTACCATCACCAAAATAACTAGACAGCGTCATGAAAACCCACCACATGGAGTAGCAAGTGTCACAGAGTGGTTTAACTATGTGACTGCCATGAGAAATGAAGGTAAGACATTAAGATACTGTTTTTTTTTTCTTTTTTCTTTTTATTAATACATGGTTATTTAATTTATTAGTTGGCTGTCAATGTTTCAAAATATGTGCTATACCTCTATGCAGTTAATTTGCAATTTGTTGGATAACAAAGGAACCAACAGTCAGTGACCTGTAATGGTTATTTTGTGTCTTTGTACTTTATCTCTTGTTTCAGTCTTTCAGTTCTACTATTCTGAAGTCCCGAAGGTTGTTGCCACAGAGCCCTGTATTTTAAAAGTGCAGGAGACTTAATTTTTCAGTACATGTTTATATTTTGGTGACTTAATAATGTCCAACGCTGGATGACCAGCAAGACCAGATGTTTCAAAACAGTCCTACATATCTGATACTGCATACTTCACTGTAATTCATTTTATTACATTTAGAGCTAAACCTCCTTCGAAATGTTGATGCGAACAACACAGAGAGTGAGGCAGCAGCCAAAAGCTCCAGCCTGCTGAGTGGATTCCGAGGAGGGTTGAGCTACAACCATGAGACTGAGACTATCTTCGCTCTGCCAAGAATGCAACTGGACTTCAAATCAATTCATGTACAGGAGCCAGAGGAGCCTTCATTACAGGGTAAGATATTTATTAATTTCCCACATTTAAAAAGGTTTTTAGATTCAACCCACATCCAATGTTACTAGTTACAGCAAAAATGAAGTAACAGAGGTTCCAATTAAGCATGCAGCTATGGCCAACAGTTTTGCATCACCCTATAAAATTAACGAATTTTGCTTCATAAAGTCGAATGAAACCTGCTGAATAATGTTACGTTAACATGTTGAATTACATACCACTTTGTAGTTTTCCATGTGCTTAAAGAAAAACTCACAAGAAAAATGTGACATTTTGAAATCTAATATGAAATACTGTACTACTATTATGGCTTTTGGTAGACTTTTGCAATATCATTTTGTAGTTTATTCGATTACATGATGTTAAATAAAATATCTGTTCATATATTTTTTTTATTTTTTTTTTGTTTTTTTTTTATAATTATGTCTCTATCCTAAAATTCTAGGTGATGCAAAACCTTTGGCCATAGCTGTAAATTTATAATAATAATACTAATAATACTACTACTAATAATAATAATAAATAATAATAATAATAATACTAATAATAATAATATATGTAAATACTGGTCTGACAGACAGGGTTCGTACGGGTGCTTGAAAACCTAGAAAGAATTGGAAAACTGCTTTAATAAAATCCAGTCCTGGAACACCCTGGAAAATTGGCATTTTATTTATAGGGTCATGGAAAGTCATGGACTTTTTTAAAAAATGTGGTACTTTTTTTTAATTTACTTGTTGCATTCCACATTTAAGCCCCGGCCTCCCACAATATATCGGATATGACCAAACTCGATTTGGCTCGCTGTTCGTGCTTTTTGATTGGCTCGCCGTGTTGTCAGTCAAGTAACCAAAACTGATTGCTTAAAGTCTGAAATAATATGGGCATTAAACCTAATTAACCCCGCCCGCCCGCCCAGATTCGAACTTGCGATCTCTGGTTGTATGACTCACCCTGCACGCCACGCAGCAGTGCTTTTACCAGGTGAGCTATCCGGGGACCCCTGTGTTTTATTTTAACAATGTATACATTGCTTCTTTCAGAATCCAGCAGCAAGCCAAAGGTGGAATGCAGTGTTGTGACAGAATTTACTGATCACATATGTGTTACTATGGATGCAGAGCTGATCATGTTTCTGCACGACCTGGTGTCCGCCTACCTGAAAGAAAAAGAAAAAGGTAATCATGCATACAAAAAATAATAATTAAAAAAAAAAAAAAGACCAGGATGTTTAATGTGTCAGGGTATCCTGGTTAAGTAAAGAAATAGGAGCACACTGAAAAAAGCATGTGCAGCAATGTTTTGTATTCACGGGGTGCTAAAGGCTCAAATAAATGTTCAAAATTAAATAATCAAACGCCAAGCACTGACCAAATTTCAGCTATCAAGCTTGTATCTTTATTATTAAAAAATCATTTTTATAGAAACTGTAGAACAAGAGAATTCATGCTCATGCACACGCATTGCGGCTACTGGCCTTCGTCAGTACAGTGCAGTACAAACATTAGTTTCTATAAAAAAAGGATTTTTTAATAATAAAGATAAAACCTTGGTAGTTGACATTTGGTGAGTGCTTGGCGTTTTGATTTATTTATCCTGGTTAAGTAGCCATCCTTTTAGCTTGTTGAATATTTACATACAGGATTTAGCATTTTCCTTTTTTGTGCACGTGTGTCTTGGGTGTTAATATAAAAAAAATAATAATAATAATTAAATAATCCATAGTATAAGTGAATAAATTATAAAACATACCTTTTTCTGTTATTTTAAAATGAATGAAAGCCTTAGTGAAGTTTTGGAATACACTGGCATTTTTCACTAGTTCTCTTGCTATATTATGAAAGTTTGTTGAAGAAATACTTAAAGCTTAAATCAACACTGTTTTATCCACATGGTCATTTTGATGTTAAGTAAATCAAAATCATACATGGAAAACTAAATTGTTATGTTAACTGGTAGTTGACATTAAAACACTTCATAGAAAATTATCATCCAATGCTTGTCTACAACTCTTTTCTTTAGCATTGTACTTGAACTTGTCTACGCAACATTAACATTAACAAGGGTCTGTGAGGGGAAAAAAAACAGCAAAACTTTTAGCTGAGATTTGAAGATGATTTGCTTGGTGTTTTTTTCTTCTACATCCAGCCCTCTTCACTCCTCGCTTGTTTGCGACTCGACAAGGGCAAAGGAGTCCCACCATCATACACAATAAGAATTCTGGTGAAAAAGACAAGGAGGAGGCTATTAACTACGCCACAGTGGACTGGAGAGAGTTTATGTGCAATACATGGCATCTTGAGCCTACACTGAGGTAATTTTTGTATTTTCAGCTATATAGATCTTATATATATATATATATATAATGTTGTTGAAGCTGACACCCTGGGATCCTTCAAGAAGCTGCTTGATGAGATTCTGGGATCAATAAGCTACAAACAACCAAACGAGCAAGGTGGGCCGAATGGCCTCCTCTCGTTTGTGAACTTACTTATGTTCTATATATATATATATATATATATATATATATATATATATATATATATATATATACACACACAGTGCTCACCCTTTATAACGCTATAGTGGGGTGCCATAGTTACAAGATCGTGCTATTTGTGTTCAGCCTTAATACGAGTATAAAAGGGCTAATGTAATGGCATTATGGAGCAAATAGGCCCTACCGTGTTATAACCGATTCCGCACTATAATGGGGAGCGTTATAACGGGTGAGCACTATGTGTGTGTGTGTGTGTGTGTGTGTGTATATAGAATTTTCTCAAAAACAAAGAATTTAAGGAAAAATCTTTTGTAGCAAAAGTTTTGCTTTTGTGGATAAGGAAAAAAGTTACGAGAAATAGATGTCTACAATGATATATTTTAGCAATTCTTTAGCAAAACTCAAAATGCTAATTCAAAAGTATTCATACCCGTTGATGCTATGATTGTATTGTCTAGAAACTGTCTATGAAACTAGTAAAGGTGCTAGAAATTTCAATATGATAATGCAGAACCTAATTCTAGGAAAGTCTAGAACATGCTGGATTATAGGTGAACATTCTAAGAGAGCATAAAAGGGTTAGGCATAGGGTGATTGCTGTCATTACCAATAAGTCAATATGGGAAAAAGTAAAAAGCTATCTGAAGACCTTAGGCAGAAAATGATTTCTTGTCATAAAGCTGGAGAAGGATACAAGAAGATTTCCAAGCATTTGAGTATCCCAATTTCAGCTATTGTTTCTATTATCATGAAGTACAAGACTCATGGTACTGTCACAACGCTCCCTTGGTCTGGAAGAAAGAAGGTTCTTTCACCAAGAACAAGTAGAAGAATTGTGAAGAAGACTAATAACAATCTGAGATTAGTCGCCTTGGATATTCAAAGTGAATTGGCTGCAAGTGGGACTGGGGTTTCCATTTCAACCATAGGTCAAGTATTGCATGGTGAAGGTCTCAATGGTCGCAGGTCAAGGAAAAAGCCACTCTTAGGACAATCGCTTAAAGTTTGCAAAACTGCATTTGAATGATAGATGTGAGTTCTGGTCAAAAGTTTTGTGGAGTGACAAAACATAAGTCCCAATCTAAATCCGACTGAGAATCTTTGGTATGATTTGAAGAAGGCTGTGCACAAGAGAAGTCCTCGGAATGTGAATGAAATGGAACAATTTTCCGTTGAAGAATGGTCAACAATCACTAAAGAATCATGCCAAAAGCTCATTGACAAATATTATTGCTAAAGGTGCCTCAACTAGCTATTAATTTCATGTTCCTTTTGCATTAGCTTTTTTCATTTTACTTTTGCATTAGCATTTTTGGAGTTTTGAAAAACAATTGCTAAAATATATAATTGTAGACATCTATTTCTTGTAACCTTTTTTCCTCATCCACAAAAGCAAATCTTTTGCTACAAAAGATTTTCCCTATAATTATTTGTTTGAGAAATTTCTAGAAATTATAAATTTCCATTGGGGTATGTAAACTTTTGACTACAATTGTATATAAAAGTGCTGGGTGTTCTACAAATGTTAACCTATATGTGGGGTTCAGGGGGCAGAGCTAGGCACCAACAACCTATCATCTGCTGTCATCAATTAAATCTACCTTATTTAAACATTAGTCACCTCTACCTCGCTGTCTTGTGTTTTTTCATTTTGGCTTAAACCTAAGCGATTTCAAGACCCATCAACTTTTGCATACCTCAATAATGGAGTACTTACAGCAGTTGTCATCGGATTCAGAGGATTCCCAGGATTTTCTGTCATTAACAGATCATTCTCCTTCAGCTTCAATCCAGGGTCCATCCAGTCTCCATTTTTTCTCCCCTTCTGGTATTTCAGTTACATCTGATCAGGCTCCTGATCAGGCTCTCGACCAGGTTCCAATTCAAATGTTGCCTACCGTTCCTGCCACCCAAACATCGAATCTGCGCCGATCCAAGCGTCTTCGGCCTCAGGACGCCCCTCCGGATCGATTGTTTTGGAAGGACTGGCCCATGAATAAATTGATAAAAACCCTTCTTAAAAACGGTAATGCGATTCCGGCAAGGAGTGATAGAGAGTCTCTTTTCATTCTCTATTGCAATTCAGTCCCAGCAGAACCAGTCTTTCCTCCGAAAAAACATAATCAGCCGCGCCCAGCCATTCAGTGTCCTAAAACAGACAGCAGGCAGTCCATTCCGGATCTAACCACCCCCACAACTAGCACCGCTAACCAGCAGCCAGCCATTGAAATCCAACATTCGCAAATATTTAACGAGATAAAATCATTTATGCAGCCTTTTTCCGATACTCTATCTTCGGTCAGTTCTCAACTGTCGGATCTAGATAAAAGGGTGTCTATTATGGAACTGGGAAAACAATTTACAGCGCTGTCATTAATTCCAGCATCAAATACTGCAGCGCCGCCTACAGCTTCTTCTGGTCCAGCCCTAATTTCAGCCAGCGAAGCAGATCCTCCAATACACAACCTCGCTACTTCATCTACATACGGATCCTCCTCTCCAACTGCAGCTAGACGTCACACTATATCTCCACAAATCAGACGTATCATCCTCGAAGGTAAGGACATTAATCTTGTTTCACTATTAATGACGACTTCGGAATTCTTGGACCATAGAGTAGTCGATTGTGGAGAATTGGCGGTAACTCTAAAATCCAGTGATCCCAGACTGCTTAAAAATCTTACATTTGGGGAGTTTGTCCTTGCTTTCTCCATATTCAGAGATGTGTTATGCTCGGTATATCCTAACCGCAGAGCTGAATTGGAATCTTACGAATACTACATCGTGGAGCTGTCTGTCAGATACGGAGGGACTATGTTTTATGAGTATCATAAAGCATTCTCTGCAAAAGCAGCAGCGACATTGGCAGCAGATAATCACATTATCAATTGGGCAAAACCTGATCCAGATCTATTTAACAGAATTTTTGGTGGTCTAAGGGCTAACGCATGTGGGGTCTGCGCTTCAACAGCTCACTCAACATCCCTCTGCCCTAAAGCTGCAATTGCATCAACTTCTAAAGCACCCGGTTTCGCCGCTAATTCATACAGATCTTCAGTACCTAATCCTATACATTCTTCAGCTCCCCTCGATCAATCCACAAGGAAAGACAAATACGAGCGCAGTATTAGATTTTCAGGAGGAAGACAAATCTGCAACAATTTCAATACTGGCTTCTGTTCGAATAGGCAATGTAATTTTATCCACATGTGCAGCAATTGCGGTGACGCTCACGCTAATACAATCTGCCCTTTAAAACGCAAGTGACTTTCCCCGATGCTCACAGTCTTTACTCCTATAAACATCCTGGCATTATCAAGTAAATTACAGAATCATCCCGACAGTAACTTAATTAATTACCTGATCGACGGATTAAAAAATGGTTTTTCAACCGGTCTTACTCAAATTCCTTCTTCCTCGTTCAAAAGCAAAAATCTTTATTCAGCGACTCCAAGATCCTCAATCAGTGCAGTCTCTCATCGAAAAAGAAATTAAAAAAGGATTTATAGTCGGTCCATTTTTAGCTCCTCCTTTTCCAGTATATAGAATTAATCCTATCGGCATTGCCACAAGGAAAATGTCAGGAAAAAAGCGTCTCATTATTGATTTATCAGCACCACGGGGGTCAAGCACCAGCAGCATTAATTCATTAATTCCCCAAGATCAATTTTCCCTGCATTACATCACTATTGCAGATGCAATACATTCAATTAAATTAGCAGGTCGTGGTTCCTGGTTAGCAAAAGCAGATATATCAGACGCATTTAAAGTAATGCCAATCCATCCTTCTCTCCGTCACCTGTTTGGTATATGCTGGGAAGGGGAGTTTTATTTTGCCACCCAGTTGACTTCCGTCTGCCGCAGCAGCCCGAAGATATTTGATACCCTGTCGGAAGCATTATGCTGGATTCTTCTTAATGTCTATCATGTCCCGTTCTTGCTCCACTTGCTGGACGATTTTTTAGTAATTTCTCCTCCTTCAGATGCACCAGCAGAAGCGATTTCCAATCTTAAAAGCTTATTTTCTGAAGTTGGCGTTCCGCTTTCAGAAGAGAAATCAATCGGTCCCCTTCATTCTTTGGAATTCCTTGGAATCATTCTAGATACAGAAAAGTTTGAAGCCAGCCTGCCTGAGTCTAAATTTAACTATATTCGTTTGCTCATTCAGGATTTTCAGATCAGTAAAACAATTAAAAAACGGGCACTGCTTTCATTGCTGGGTTACTTTAACTTTGCAATACGTATCATTCCACAGGGGAGGACGTTTATATCTCGACTGCTAGCGCTGGCATCAACAGCAAAAAATCTGAACTCCTATATAAATATCTCTTCAGAAGCTAGAAAAGACATTAAAATGTGGTCTGCGCTTATTCAGCACTGGAACGGTCTCTCTATGTTTTATGATGATTTCATTTCAGCTCCACACGATATGGCTTTATTTACTGATGCCTCATCTCTGGGATTCGGAGGTCTATTTAACAATCAGTGGTTTTGCAGTACATGGCCCGAGGAAATCGAGAACATATCTCCTCATCTAAAATCCACAGCTCTGCTAGAGATATACCTAATAGTAGCAGCTGCCCAGCTATGGGGTCATCTCTGGTCTAAGAAATCAATACTATTTTACTGTGATAATTCAACTACAGTGCATATTATAAATAAAGGACGTTCCTCTTCCCCTCTTATCATGCAACTGCTGCGGCGGCTAGTATGGATTTCAGTCTCTAATAATTTCCTAATACAAGCTCGCCACCTACCGGGCATTTTTAATAATGCAGCTGATGCTCTTTCTCGTTTACAGATTTCCAAATTCCACAGTTTGCTGCCTACAGCTCTGCAATATCCAGCAGCAACGCCAGAGTTCAATCAGCTGATTTTCAACTAAATCCAACTATTAATAAACTTCTTATTTCAGCTCAAGATTACATGGCATCAGCACTTGCCCCATCTACCAGATCCTCGTATTCTACAGGTTGGGCATGTTATGTAACTTTCTGTTTACAAAACAGGATTAATCCTACTCCATTCAACCAAGACTGGATCATGGCGTTCATAGTGCATGCAAAGGACTCTCTACATCTGGCACCAGCTACAATCAGCCTATATTTGTCAGGAATTCAGCATCAATTTCGCTTGATGTCCATCAATTCCCCAACTCTATTATCAATTCCAGCGGTTCGTCTCCTTTTACGAGGAATTTCCAAGTGCTCTCCGGCTCCTTCTTCTGCTCGCCTGCCTATTTCTATAGACATTCTCAGTAACTTGATTTCAATTCTCCACCATGGCTGTTTTTATCTATTTGATGATTTAACTATGGAAGTCATATGTCTATCTGCATTTTTGGGGTTTTTGAGATGTTCTGAATATACAGTTCCTTCTATTGCCAGCTTTCCTACCCTCGGTATCCGCTGCAGTGACCTCAAGCTCATCCCAGATTCTCATTTCATCTTATTTCTTCGCATTTCAAAAACAGATCAACTGCGGCAAGGACAATGTATTCAGCTTTCTAAGATCAACTCTCCTCTGTGTCCCTTCACTTCCATGTTGAAGTACATTGCAGAACGCAAGGCCATTTCATCCTCCGACCCTTTGTTTATCAATTCAAGCCAGTCCATTGTATCAAGGCATTGGTTTTCAACACACCTTTCCACTGTGGTATCCAGAGCAGGTCTTCCTTCGCAATTCTACACTCCTCATTCATTTAGAATAGGGGCAGCTACTTCAGCTGCAAAAGCCAACATTAACCAGCATTTAATTAAAAATATGGGGCGCTGGACTTCATCAGCAGTTGAAACTTATATTCATTCTTCATCATCTGAAATATCCTCCGCACATCAGTCCATTGCTAGTATGTCCGGAGTGGGGACGACCTTTCTGCCTCAGCCACCAAAGATTTCCCCCTAAATTCCCCCTAAATTAAATTAAAAGAAAGGGTTTTTTTTTCTTTCCACTGTGCAGAGGGTCTTCACATAGTCATTAGGGTACAGTCTACTAACCCCTTTGTCACGTTAAGTGTTTGTTTTCTTTCGTCTAAATGTTTTCTCTTTTCTTCTTTCTTATGCATTGGCGGTTCTCTCTTTTTCTTCTTCACGTTGCGTCAGCGGGGAGCCGGGGGTCCATCTTTTGGGGGGTTAGTGATTCCACTTTCTCCAACCCTTTGTTAAGCTCCGCTTCATTTACCTCATAGAGGAGGGTTCTCCACGAGTCAGAGGGGACCCCCGGCCAAACCCTTCCATCTGCATGTATGTTTCTTTTGGGATTCTTCTTTCAGGTCTGATGCCTCTATGTGAGGGTCCCCAAGCGGTGGCATCCCTCGTGTTTGTCGGGTCTCCTCAAAGACGGTGGCCCCTCTCCTGTTTGTCGGGTCTCCTCAGCGACGGAACCCCCCCTTCTATTATGTTGGGCTTCAAAGAGGCGGAACACCACATATTATATGTTTTAACAAATACTAACTTTGTTTTCTTTCTGGTTCGCCAGCCTCTTCGTATGTCGGGTAACCTCAGAGACGGTGCCCCTCTTGGTATGTTGGGTCACCTCAAAGACGGTGGCCCCCCTCCTGCTTGTCGGGTCTCCTCAGCGACGGAACCCCCCTACTGTATTTGTTGGGTCAGGAACAGCCGGAACCTCTTTTGTGTTATCAATACTAATTCATGTTTTTCTTTCCGGTTCGCGAGCCTCTTCGTATGTCGGGTAACCTCAGAGACGGTGCCCCTCTCGTATGTCGGGTCACCTCAAAGACGGTGGCCCCCCTCCTGTTTATCGTGTCTATCGATCAAGTAAATGTTGGGCCTTGAAAAGGCGGAGCCCCTCTCTCCATGTGTGTATGTTTACTAACTCTGTCAATAAACACTATCAGGTGACATAGCTCCGCCTCGTGAAATGACAAGTTCCTCATGTTTTCAAAACCTCTTCCATGGTGAATGGTGTTTGTCCCTATTGCTTTAACTGCTGCATGCTACTAAAATCAAAATAATTGTATTATTCCCTGTGTGATTGACAACAGAGTTATAATGGTAGTGTGTGCCTGTGCATGTATATATCGCACTTACATTTGTTACATATATCTTGAAAACCTGTAGTTTTTCAAGTTATCGTGGGCATTGGAACCTATTGGAACCTAAGGGTTATTTTTTTGTTATGTTTTGTTTTATTGTAAACTTTAAACCACCAGTACTAAACTGAACCGCAAAGTTTAAACAATGGATAGGGCCTTTGGGAATGTACAGGTCACCTACGCAAGGAAACTAACAATAAAAATGACACTCAAACATAATAAAACTGCTTGAGATTTAGCTCATGGTGATCTAATTGTTTGCGGAAGAGCACTTGTAATATGTTACTCGTATCATTGACAAGGTTCTGTGTTTTATTTTAGATTAATTTCCTGGACTGGGAGAAAGATTGACCCAGTAGGAGTGGACTACATTCTCCAGAAGCTGGGATTCCATCATGCCAGGACCACAATTCCAAAGTGGCTTCAGCGAGGAGTCATGGATCCCCTGGATAAGGTTCTCTCAGTCCTGATCAAAAAGCTGGGCACCACACTTCAAGATGAAAAGGAAAAAAAAGGCAGAGACAAGGAGGAGCATTAACATACCTACTGATTTTACCTTCAGTTCTTTATGACACTTTATGAATTAAAAAGGTATTACCTTGCAATGGGAAATGCTATGTAAAAAGAGATGAGGTGTAATATATATATAAACACTGGATATGCCTTTGCTACCTTTACTTTTACATTGACACAATATTTTTCCTGTGTAAATGTAGCTGTAAGTGTCAGTGTAGCTGTTTACTGTGGAGTATGCTGCTACTGTGTAATGATTTTTAACAAAAGTATTGCACATTTATTGTGGTACTCTATTTTGAAGAAAACAAGTATGTAGTTTTAAATTTGTTTAATTTCTGCTCAACATTCCATTTTTAAATGATTATGTGAAATAGACTTAATGTATATAAAACACTGCTGACTCTTCAATGTGAATTTCATTTCTTAACATAATAAATATTGCCATTACATTGTTTTGTGTGTTTTTATAACTAAGAAACAAATTTGGGGGGCTATATTTTATTTTTTATTTATTTACTTACTTTCAATTATTTGTTTTATATATAAATGGCATCATAATGCAACAGTACACTGTTACTTGACATGGACTACCATGGAGGTTGTCATCTCTGGGTCAAAATAAGGAACACTTTTAGCAGTGCACTTTAATATTATTATTATTATTATTATTATTTATTTCTTAGCAGACGCCCTTATCCAGGGCGACTTACAATATACCACATTATTTTTACATACAATTACATTATTATTATTATTTTTTTACATACAATGACCCATTTATACAGTTGGGTTTTTACTGGAGCAATCTAGGTAAAGTACCTTGCTCAAGGGTACAGCAGCAGTGTCCCCCACTGGGGATTGAACCCACAACCCTCTGGTCAAGAGTCCAGAGCCCTAACCACTACTCCACACTGCTGCCAGTGGAAGTGTCTAGACTCAATGCAGAGGCAAACTTAAAGGACTGCCTCTTATAACAATGGTGCCTTCGTCTCAGACAAATGAGGAACAAAATCAAGAAGTGGACACTAAGCTCAGATTTTTTTCCTGTTTGACAAGGGGAAATCCCCTTCTTTCCGCTTACCATGTCAAAATTGACTCCCAGGAGCTCACTTCCTGGTGGGGCAATTTTTTAAAGGTGCTTGGCAGCTTCAGCAGTCTATAAAGGATATTGTTCCTCGTTTTGAGCCCTTGCATTCAGCTGAGCTGAAATGTTTAAATGTTAAAGTGGCTTTCTTGTTTGCTATCACCTCCGCAATGCAGGTGAGTGAGATGCAGGCATTCTCAATTGCGAAATCCTGCTTAATTGTTACAGAAGCCAGGACAAAGGTTACGCTCTGGACCAATCCTGCTTTTTTGCTGAAAACTATCTCGGCATTTCATGTCAACCAGTCTGTGGGATTGGAGGCTTGCCATCCACCTCCTTTACAGGACTGCCTATGAGCTGGCCAACTTGCCCCCTCCAGAGAAGCTCACTACCCATTCCACCAGGGGCATGGCAACATCGTAGGCTTTATTCCAGGGTGCATTTGTCAAGGACATTCGCAATGCAGTGGTGTGGGCTACTCCACATACCTTTATTAGATTCTACAGACTGAATGTCGTGGATCCTCAAAACCCTGGCTTTAGAACTAGAGTGTTAAGGGCAGCTTCCAAGTCAACCCTTACACCACAGGCATATAGGTGAATTGTCCCTCAATATTTTAGCCCTAGCTACTTGTTACTGGTAACGCCTCAGCTTAGCCTTGTAGCATTCCGGTCGTGCAGCAATCTTGCCCTCGCGATGGCTTGGGTATACTGACCCATTTGGTAATGGTTACATTTCGTACTTGAAAGGGAACGTTAGGTTATTATCATAACCCTGGTTCATTGAAATAGAAGTGTAACCATTAGCCTTCAAGGTCGCTGCGTCCATGATTGCAGCAGGAAAATTGACGCTGAGTTCTGTCCGTGCAGTCCTTTATACCCTCTGGAGCGGGCATGACTGTGTCACAGAGGATCGGCTGAGCAGCTTTGTTATATCTTATTCAGGTTTCGGGTCTTAAAGAGATTAATACCTATTTGGCAGGCTTGTACCATTTCAGTGTGACATTGTTTTTAACCTCGGGATATGTTAATAATGTAATGTAATCTTTTTCACATTCTATGTTACTTCATGTTTACAGACTATTTGAGTTTATGACTCATTAGATGCTACCAGGGATGCTTTGTTTTTGTTCACAAAACCTCCCATTTCTAGATGTTATTTATTATTATTATTATTATTATTATTAGTAGTAGTAGTAGTAGTAGTAGTAGTAGTCGTAGTAGTATTTTTTTTTGTTCTTGTAACAAATCAGTAATACTAATTCTGACTGATACATGTAGTACTGTTTTCGCACTTGGTTTCTGACATCAAACCCACAACCTATTTTTTCTCTTTTTCTTTTTTTTAACCCCAAAATTTTTGGTGGTCTTGTAAAATTGCGGGGGGGAGGTTAATTTGTCTGAAAGGTTTATGTTCAAGAATAGTGGGGCTTTTTAATGTGGCTTATACTATTTCCTTTGACAGCAAATGAAAGAACAGGTGTTTCTTGTACATGTTTAACTGTTACACTTTTACACACACACACACATATATATATATATATATATATATATATATATATATATATATATATATATAAGGTAACTACATTTTACTTTTTTTATTTTCTTTTTTAATCGCATTGTTTTATTTCTTACATACACTAGAGGAAGGGGAATATGTACTCACACTAATGTTTCCACAACAGTACTTTAAACTTATTACCCTGACAGACTCATTCAATAATGTGGTGTAGCCTATAATAAATTAAGTATTTTGTTAAAATAAAGGCAGGCAATTACTTTTTGCATAAGTGTATTAAATAGAAGTACAGTGCTCCAAACCAATAATGGATATACAAAGTTGTGCATAGCAAGCATGTATAAAAGGCACTTCATCGACACAGGCATTATCTGTAATATACAATATATATTACTTAACAGGATCCTGTTACTAATCCTCAGACACCACTATGGCTTGTTCATGTTGGCTTATTAGTGCGATCAGTTGAAAGCACATTTACCAGAAGTCTGATTGTTCAAACTTCATAAACCCAGGATTGGTTGCAAGCCCTACTTCGATATGAACATGATGTATCACTGCAGTTGTATTCTCCGTATGTAAGTAAGTAAGTATTTATTTTAGATGATGGCGAAACCTTACCAAGAAGCAAAAAAAAAAAAAAAAAATGATGTCCTATGTAACGCAGCATGGTTTTGGTACTTGGATTGTGAAATCTCCTGTCACTGAACACTTTAGTATGTGACTACTCATAAACATTGAAGTCAACGTTTAAAGGGAAAATTAAAATAACATGTGCATTGAAGAGGCATATACAAACAGTCACAATGATGCCCAGTAGATTATTGCAACAATTGGTTGACATGTAATAACACCAGTACAAAACCATTTCATTGACTATTTGGCAAGTAGGTAAATAAAGTCAGGGCTTCTATTTTTTGATCCTAGACCTGCTTGTTCATGCTTCAGTCTCTGTTTTGTGTATGCTAGAAGGCATTCTGGATTGATAGAAGGAAATGCTAAAACTACTTGGATAATAACCTCAAATGACTTTATACTTTCTTTTTTTTTCTCTGCTTCATAAGTTTTGGAAAACAATAGCAAAAATTGCAGTTTGTATTTTTTATTGTTATGTTTTCTTTGTTTAAAACAGTTTTCATAGTATTCTGGAATTTAGAATAATTATTTGGAGCATGTAACATATTACATTATTCTCAGGGACAGCTGAAGAATATTCAGTCCTGCTGTTTTTTATCAGTAGGTATCAGGGTTTTATGCAAGACCTTTTAGTGTCAGTTGTTTAGAGTAGACTATTTTGGTGTATCTGTGGTTGGTGTTAACACTGATGAAACCCAAGCTTTCAAAGATAGCATTACATTTTCTGCAGTGCATGAAACCAGCTGCTGAGAAATGCTGTCTAAATATAGGTTGTGGTTTTTATAGCCTTAGTATATTCATTAAGAGTAGCACAGACACCAATGTAGATGTACACTCTTAAACTGTTTAATGGATGGTAAAAGTTTAAACATAAGCCATTTTCATTTAACAGATTGTCAGTTTAGTTTCAGAATGTGTAGTTTGTATTAACCAGTTAATGTAAACATGTCTCAGTGTTTTCAGTTTAAAGTTACATCACATATTTAAAAAACTGATTAGAAGATTGGGCTCCTTTTTTTCACAAGTATCCCTGATGGCATATTTGATTCACAATGCAGCTGATTTAAAAAACTAAAAACATAAAACAAAACAAAAATTTAAGTTAATTGACAGTTCTGAACCTAAAGTTGTGGGTTGGCTTTTGTTGCAAAAATAAACAGGAAATATGCAGATTTCCTGTAAAGATAAAACCTATATTGTATAACATATACTTACATTTTTATGTCACAGTTTTAATATAATGCCATGTATTTTTGGTTTGTTTTAATGGATCAAATGAGTTTTTAAATGTAGCCCACTGAAAAGAGTTTGCAAACCAAAAAAGCAGTTTATACATGAACTAAGTAGCCACAGGAACTGGCCAGTGTTATAGTCCCATGCAGTTCTGCACAGGAGAGCAGAAGCTTGCATGTAGAATTTCCCGGGTCTTGCAGCATGTTTCATGGTGGATTAAAGGGATTTTTCAAATGTATGATGCTCCAAGGAGAAACATTTACTTTAATCAAGTAGGTGTGTTTTTCTTACATTTTCTAATTTCTCGTTGGTTGCTAAAGATGTGGTAAATTGTACCTGTTTTTAACTTGCATTTTCAACTTTCCGGTTTTACAATTCGTCTGTTTGAAATTAGTGAATGTTAGTATTTTATTTCTGTAATATTTGTTACAAGGGTGTCACTCTAGGATTACAATATGATTAAGCAAATACAGCATACTTACTGTGGAGTAATGTTCACAGTGCAATGCTTTTGGTTAATTCTTTGAAAATGTAAAGACAATTGGCTCACATTTTATAAATCAAAGTTAATAAAACTGTAGCTATTCTAACTATGAATATCTGGGACTTTTTATAAGGCACTGAAAAAAAAATGCATGTATAGCACCTTGGATGTTCAAGATAAGTGCCTTAATGAAATATGTTTCTTCTTAATGAATCATCTTTATTTATGTTAATGTAGAAAGGAAAATCTGAATTACAATTGTTTTTTCCATTTTACAAATGTTGTCTCCCATCTCACAGGTAATATCCACCCACTGTTTCTAATGCGACAAACATTCATTTTACAAAGTGTTTTAGATTTTACTGAACAAAATAGTGCAGATATCTATGCAGGCACTTATTACAAATGTATATTATTGTAAAGACTGTAACACTTATTTGCACATGATTTTTTTTTTTATGTAAATATCAATTTAAGCCTGATAATCACATGAATTAAACAGATGCTGTTTCACTCCATCACTAATGAGTACTAAGGAGTACCTAATATTAACTATTATTCTTCACTTTGCACAAAGAAGCTATTGAAAATGTTTATATCTTGCTAAGTTATCTTGAGTAAGTTTCAAAATGCATAACTTTTTGCCACATTACATTTTGGTGCACTCTGCAAATCTGGGTGAACCTTGCCTTCTTTCTAATGGGTGAGAACAGAGATGTGTTACCAAGTCATATGAACACAAATGACATGATACACTTAGTGATACCTGTCGTTCTTGGTCCATTGGGCATAAGACCGTGAGGCATTTAAATGTATTTGTAAAGTAGTTTAAACACTCAGGTAAAAAGTATAAGATTAAGAATTTGATTTGATCAGCCCCAGCAGAATAAACTGCCTTTTTTGTTGTTGTTTTGAGTATTTTACAGCACTGGGGAATCACCTTGGATTGCATCAACCACCCCAAATGAAAAGAGCTACTATATCTCAAAGGTTTAGAGTTGAATCAGTTTTTTTCATTTGATTTCTGTGGCAAATTGGAAAATTAATATCTAAAAGAAAAAAAATGATCTATCCTAACGCCAAAAATAACATTATAGTAACAGAGAGCTGACTGATGTCGAAGGACAAGACTATGGTGTTCTTTATCTCGATTATCAGTGTTCATTTCTTAAAAGAAGGATATAAACCTTTGGAAAGCAGGTTCACATCTTGCTAGAATAAATACATACTATATTGTTTTATACATTACCTTTTAATCCATACAGGATCTCAGAAACCTTTATTAAGATGTATTACTCAATCATGGAGTAACCACAAGTGACACTATTCCACATTCCACGTGGAAACTATTTTTCTTCTGCACCCCACACAGATGTTAATGTTGGTACTTTTTGTGGAAAGTGGATAGGGTGGAAATACATGTACTGATACTATCAGAACGTTTTTCACAAGCGGTGTCCCAGGTTTGGTGCTTGTAGCTCTCAATGAAACGTGATGAATTCTGACATTATACTCCTACGGTGCATTGTGACCAACAGGTCAAACTGTTTTGTTTTATTACAAATCGCACCCTTTTACCCCGATAACACTCTACAGTTTACACATTTTACAGTAACAATATTGCACTGTTTATTCATCTTTTTTATGAAGTATACTGTTACACCCAATAGAAGTCTCTTGCATTTCTCTTCTCTTTCTGAGACGTCTTTAGAAACCCTATGTGTACATACATATAGCACTGAGATGTACTCAATTGATTCAGACCACTGTGGACCTAAAAATACAGCTTCAGTGAGGTCATTAAAATAGGCCACTCAGTGGTTTACATGTGTTTGTAATATGTTGGATGTTTGATTCATAACATTTGTACACATGGGGCATCATTTACGAAAGGGCACAAAATGTAGTTGTAACGTGCACATTAAGTAGTGAACCTAACATGCACCATAAATCTAAATTGACTGCCCCATTTACTAACATAGAACGCATTAATTTACGTGCACACTATTTGGCTAATTTACATACCATAGTGTGCACACTACATGTACACACTATTGTGAGCGATCATTTAATGTGCACGATAATGTCAGAGACTTACCCGTGACCACCGTGATATAAAAAGCTCCAGCAGTCCAGGCGTATCTTTTGGTCAGTGGCTTATTGTGAAAGGTAGAGGTGGCTTACATCGAAAATGACCGATCAACAGACGCTGCCCTCCGCAGGGGACATGCAGAGGCAACGCAAACTAAAACTGCGTGCAGAAATTAATACCTTGTAGTGACGCCCGTGGACTGGTCAGGTGCCTGCGGGCCTGCCTGTAAGTTGCCCTGAGCTGCGTGGTACTCTGACGCTGTAGCTCTGAGGTGGCTGCAAGGCGGGCCTCCAGAGTGAAACGATGTGGACAGCTGACGACGCACATTTCGGAGGACGCATGTGTTTATCTTCTTCTTTCCCGAGTCAGCGCGGGGGTGGCAGCGATGGGCCGGGTTGAAATAAAAAATAATTAGGCATTTCAAATTGGGGAGAAAATAAGAAAAATAACTGGTGATTCCAAATTTAAAATAAATAAATAAATACCTTTATTGATCAATGCCCTGGGTCAGTCAAAGAGCCATAGACATGGCCTGAGCTGAAAAAAAAAAACTGAAGAGAAGATTACTCAGAACTACTCTGCGCAACACGCACAGGAGGAGGACCATCCAGACAGGTGGAACGGACCAGCCTGGAAAAGAACATTGAGAACATCTTCACCCCAGAACAACTAGAAGGTGTGCAGGGCATCACTGACACCACGAGACGTAAAGATGACTCTCAACCAGGTAAGTTACAAACGACTCAAACCACTTAATTGCTTTTATAAAGTGTATGTAACATACAATACACTACAATACATTACAATTGTTTAGCGCCTTTCACAACAGAGTTATCACAAATCGCAGTACAAATAATTAAAAAAAAAAACTTAATTGAAAAGGAAAGTTTTTAACCTACTTTTAAAGATCAGAAGACAACATCTTAGGGCAGCAGTGTGGAGTAGTGGTTAGGGCTCTGGACTCTTGACCGGAGGGTCGTGGGTTCAATCCCCAGTGGGGGACACTGCTGTTGTACCCTTGAGCAAGGTACTTTACCTAGATTGCTCCAGTAAAAACCCAACTGTATAAATGGGTAATTGTATGTAAAAATAATGTGATATCTGTATAATGTGAAATAATGTATAATGTGATACCTTGTAACAATTGTAAGTCGCCCTGGATAAGGGCGTCTGCTAAGAAATTAATAATAATAATAATAATAATTATGGTAAAATTTAAGAATTAAGTGTTTTATTTAACCACTCTATTATTTGTATCAATGCAATGAACTATAAAATAAAATCTAAGAAATTCTAACATTCATTCATGTTTATTCACGCTTAATATAACCTGTTATTTACAGGTAATTTTCACTGCTCTATATGAAAACTTTAAAACTTTAAAATCTGCATAATGTCCTCGTCCCAGTCCCATTCCCCTTATTTGGATGTAGATTGTTCTTGATAACTGGTACATGGCTCAGGCTGCTGACTGCTGCTGGATGGCTGTGTTGCTTTAAAAGAGTAGGTTTGCCATTGTTCCTATTAGTTTTGTAAGTGTCAGGGAGGTTGTAAGTGGAGCATGATTCCCCGAAGTGTTTCAGCCCAGTTCTTGCAGTCAGTACGTGTTTTATACTCAGACAGTTATGAAGCTTTGACTTGACAACATTCATGAGTCTAAACAGACATTCAGCTTCAGCGTTAGAATGGGGCAGTGAAAGTACTGCAGTACTATTGCTGTTTCCTGCATCACAAAACTTTTTCACCTCAGCCCAGAAAGGCACAGTTTGTGTTTTCCAATCTGTTAAAGTGGATATTCCTCCACTGAGTCACAAATCTGTCAGTTGCCTCAGAATCAAATCCAAAGAGCTGAGCCAGCTTAACTATTTCCATCGTGCCTTTATTTATCTTCAGAGCTCAGTATTGACATTATTTGCTGCGTTCAGTGGGAACCGGTGCTGAGCTGGACAGTAAATTCACTAAATCTTTTCCTGAGTACCTCTTTGACCTCCAGTAACACCCGGGCTTCTTTGACTGCATTTTCAAAACTGAAGCCCAAGTAAGGTGACAGATCCAAGTGAGTTTCAATAGAACTGGTAAGAACATCAGTTTATGCTGTAGGGATCAGAACCATTCTGCAGACTTCAGGAGATTAATCAGTATATTGAGAAGCTCAGCAGGGTCAGTATTCTCGTCCTTGAATGCCTTGATTGCGTGCTGCACTTCCGCTAGAATAGACCAGTGGCATGCCGTCAGGACCTTCAAGGTATTCTCTGCTGACCAGAAAGTAAACCGTCAGTCAAGTGACATTACGTTGCCTCACTCACTTGCGTACAGTGTGCTTGCTTATACTATGAAGCATACTACTCTAATTATTAATTGTTGATTTGTCTGACGCCTTGATCCAAGACGACTTACAGGGTTTACTAGAGGTTTTTTAAGAGTCTAGGGGTTTCCTGAAGGGGATGTGATCAGCCAGTAAGAGATCTGCATTTCCCCCGCATAAGTCTAAAACAACGACCAGACGCTAGAAAAAAAAACAGTTGAGGGTATTCTCCGTTTCAGTTGAAGGGCTTGAGTGAGTTTAACCAATAGGCGGGTCAAAGAATGTCCTTCTTTTTTTTTTTTAGATAGGCGACCAATCAGGAGTGAGCAGAGGCGGGCCATAAATCTCCCAGGGTATTCTCTGCCTCACTTGAAGGGCCTGCTTTAGCAACCAATGGGAAAGTCAAAGCTCTGATGGCTGACCAATCATTAGTGAGCAACCCCAAAACATGAATATTCCTTGGTTAGCACTGCAGTTAGGAGGATAGCTGAATTTCGCACGATATTGCTTATAAATATACATTGATAAATACAAATACCTTTACAACATCTATTCATTTCGAATTTTATTTTACTTTCTCTGAAAAATTGGAGATTGTTAAAAAAGGGAGATATACACCACAGATCCCCGAGCTGACACGGGAAGGGAAAGGATATACTCGGCACTTTCAGAATTCAAATTATGAGAGGTATCTGTGGATTACAGGTAGCTGCCACTTAAAAAAAAGGGGGGGGGGGGGGTGGGGGGGCGACGACTCTGCTACCCCAGTCCATTTTGTCACGGCAATCCACTGGTATAGACTTCAGGTAAATTAAATACATGTGGTTCTGTTCATCACTGTACATGAAAAAAGCATCTCTGACATGTAGCAGCTGTCCTTCATAGAGAGAGCTGGAAGAGTAGCTTCAGAGCCTCCCATTGGTTTAGAATCCTACTCACAGCTGCTTCAATGGAGAGCCAACATGTAGAACACATTTTGGTAATCTTCAGCGATTCTTCTCCGCGGTTGATAGGTTCATATACCTGGCGGTATGCTTCTTTTTGGCTAGGCAATAAGCAAAACCAGTTGTATGTCTGTCTTATAAGGAATTCACTATTTCTTGGAAGAGTTTATTGAGATGCATGGGACACCGCAAGCTGTAGGGAATGACAAATGCAGTGAACAAGAACTAGATGAGGTAATCTGTATTCCTCTTCCAGTATTTTATGAAGCCCGTTGTTTACTCCAGTCATCACTGACGCGTTGTCAATTCCGATTCCTGCGAGGTTTTTGAGTATCAGTCCTGATTTTTCAATTACATCAACGAGGGCCACTACTATGCCTCTTGCAACACCAGATTGTATTGGGACAAGCTCCAGAAAAGTTTGACATCACTCTGCCCTGCTTCTCGCTGAAATAACACATATCTACTCCTAACTGCTTCGACATACTAATATCTGTGGATTTGTCTATGATAAGGCTGTATTTTCTGTTGCCTAAGCCACTCAACACAGCCTGCTTGAAGTGAGGTGCCAGTACTTCCTTTATAATTTCATTTTGTACATTTTGTATGGTGCAGTGTCAACTCGGAAGCCACTTTTGAGTCACCAAATACTTTTTTGCAGGCTTGATCACATGTCAGAATGGCGCTGAGCTCCGCAATTAACATTGAAAGTCTGCCTTCCACTTTACGTGCCGTTGTTACCTTTTCATTGTCAACGGGCTTGAAAGAAATATTGAGAATTCAAGTTACAGTTTGTAAATTTCAAAATTGCCTACCTGTGAATCAGCCCTTCTTCAATTCAACTGTACTGTGCTGCAATCCCTGTTCCTGTCCGGATCGGATCCCTTGCCTAATTGATTGACTATTGAGACTTTAATTTGGTTACTAGCGTAAACTACGGGGAAACAGGAACATTGTTATTTCTGATAAGGGACAGTTTTATTCCAAGAAAGAAGATATTCCTTTAAAAGACATTTCATTTCTAAAGTGACTGTGACATTGCATTTTTTACATATTGATTAAAGTGTAATGTGTTTCATCCCATTGCATTCAGCGTGTTTAGTAATTAAGGCAAAACATTACCAATTATTATTTGCATGTTTATTATGTCTAACCTATCCTGTTTACTTTTCTCCGGTCTCCTTACAATTTGTAAATAAAATAATTATTATCTGCACAGGAAAGTATTTGTTGACTGGAGGCTCCCAAGAGGTTGAAAAAGCACAATATATATGTATCTGAACTGTAGTCTACCTTGATAGTATCCTTTAATGTATAATTCTTTGCTGTTTCCTTACCCAAACCTTGTTAGTCAGGTTCAGCACAGTTTAGGCATCATCATTTTGTTATTGTTGCTTGTATGGTTTGGTTCCACTAGGCTATATTTTTAAATCTTGCAGGACAGAGAATTTGGAGAGGGAAATACACCACAGTTATCCTATTGATTTACTATACAGAACCCAGGTCCTATAGCTGTGCCTGAAGAGAAAAAAAGGATCTGGGAGAAGTGGGAACACACAAGTAAATGCTGAATTTCGTGAGGCAAACAGATTCTCTGCGTGTTCGATGTGGAACAGGAAAAGGTTTTAGCCATTATGCGAAATCATTTTGTTAGTTTTTCAAACACAAAATTTCAAGTTGTAAAGACAAAATCTTCTGTTTCGAATTAATAACTCATTCATTTTCTGCAGCTCTTTGGATCCTACCCATACTGCCTCTGTATGCAAGTAATGCCTCCATGATGCCAGATAGATTTCAGCACCTGTCAGTGGTTAAAACCTGGTTTCCAAACAAACTAACTGTCACTCACTTTAAGGTGCACACTATGATTATCCCCCTTTGGTAAATACAGTGTGAATAAAGCTCATCTCATTGTTCAGAGTGAGCTGCGTCATTTAAATACATTATCATGCATTACCATAAAAATCACATATTAATATTGATTACCATAGTGTGGCACAATAAAATCAGTGTGCACCATAATATGCCCACTATTTCCTACGATGATGAATAAAATTGCATTAGTAAATAAGTAAATCGCAGAAGGGATTAGTGCCCTTTTGTAAATGACGCCCAAAGAGCTTTAATTATTTAATCAGGCAGTATTTAAATCTACCAATGTTTATATTCATTGGAATAACCCAACTGCCCACTAATAAAACCAGTTTTGTCTGGTGAAAAGATACTATTAAATTGTATTCTTGAAATATATTTTAGTATTAAACATCTTCATAATTTTTCTTCAGTTCTGTCAATCCCAAAACAATGGCCTCCGTTTTGAGTTTTTCTAGATACCTTTGTCAGCACTCCCCTTTTCTTCCTTCTCCATTTAACATTTGGTTTGGCACGTAATAAATTGTAAATTAGTTATTGGAACTGAATGTGATATTGCATGTGGGAAGAGGGTTTGGTGCTCAGCAACCCTGAATGAGAAACCCTGCCCAAAGGACCCAAACAAATGTCAGGGTCATTTCTGTATTTGAAAGCATCTCTCTAGATCCAGGCACCTTGTCATTTTAAGCATGTGCAGGCAGCATCCATAACATGTGCCTTTCTACAGCCATGCATCGTTGTGCTCGAATGTCATTTGTAAAAAAACAAAAAAAACAAAGATGTACTTTCATGGAACTCTGTGATCAGTTTTACTTGGTTTTAAATAAATAAATAAAGTCATGTTAGTCTAACTTACAAGGTTTTCACTTGTGTGGTAGATATTCTGAGACCCAGCAGCACCACAACAGTTTCAGGAGTCTCCAATGCTACGTGCTCTTTTAGTTACACAGACTGCTGCCAAGGTATTTAGACTTTGACATAAGAGATCATGTGTTAGTGTTAGTTTGTACATACTTGGCTGGTTTCTTGTCAATAATTCTTTTTTGACTTTAGCTGTTGAAAGAGGTATGCATACTGCATGCATGCACCTATTTACAACGCAGATCGTGTGCAACTTTCATTAACAGGATTTAGCATTTTCTTAGTCACACCTTTTTCCACAATTTATTTTGAGCTTTTTACCATTTACATAATTGTCGGTTTTGAGTTATCTTACCCCTACACATTTTCTATCCACCAACATATCTGGTAAATTAACCACCTGTTTTTTTTTTTTTTTGTGTGTGTGTGTTTCTCTTTTGTAGAATTGTACTATTGTAATGCCAGTAGAAGGGTCAGTTGTACTAAGAATCCCCCATTTATTAAAAGACTGGTTGGAAGTTAGGTTTATTAAAAGCAGCACAGCAGTGGAAGAGCCATATAACTTATTTAACCTTTTTGAATATATGCTAGGCATAGCATTACTCATTTAAAAGGTAATTTTCACATTTATTTTTATACCAATAATCAGCTTTTGAACACATCTGATCAAAACTAAATTAGTGCTGGTCATTGTTGAATGTTCTCTATTGTAGTTGACAGCATAAAAGTATAACTTCCTGTTGTGTATGTAGGTTTCACAGATCTGTAAAACCAAAACACCCCTAACCAAGGTAAAGCTAAGGTAAACTGTGATCCTTTCAAAACAAACAGGCACAAGAGCTCTGCAGCTTATCTGGGTTGTAATCTGATCTAAACATGAATCTTTGAAGTGGTTTGAAGACAGTTACTGGAAACAGCAGTAACATACAAGTTTTACTTGTACATTTTGGTAAGAAATTTGTCTGGTAATGGGTCTGTACTTAACAGTCAGATGACATGATCTTTCTCAAGACAAGAATATTTGGATCTTTCTATCTCTGTATCCACCTATATACCTACAGTATCTAACTGACCACTTGTGTGCATGTTTATATTGTCACTGTGGTATGAGGCAAATAAGAGCAACTCCAATTAAACATGGAATCTTACGCTGCAAACATAGTACTGTTTGTGTTTTAAAATAGAAAACTGAATTTACTACTTTTATTTCATGTTTTTCAGACTCTTTCATTGTTTTACGGCTGCTGACAAATATTTAACTCCAGTTTAGTTCAGCTTGTAGCAGTTTCAGATTGCATGTGATCTAATCTCCTTTAAGAAAGACTGATGTGGTTGTGATTTAGCAGAGAAAGTATAAACTGATTACTTTTCTCATTCGTCAATTAAGAATCCCTATCAGATATTTTATATGCTGACTTTGTCTTGTAAATACTGTGGCAACTCCCCTGCCCTTCACTTTGAACTGTGACCTAAGGTGGCTACATATTGTGGTCACATAATTTGTTTTATTCTCTTTGATATGTTAGCTTCATACTTGCTTCACAGTTGTAGTCTATGATTCTCCAGGTCCAAGTTTGATCGTGATTATCATACAACAAAAATGACCTCTTGTAATTTTACAAAGCTCAGGTAGCACATCAAGGTCTCATACCTCTAAAGGCATTTGAGCTTGTGATTTCTAGGGTTATATAAACACTGCATGCAAAATGTGTTGCTGACCTTGACAGTGACCTCTGACCCAATATTGTGCCATATTGAGGCCATGTGACTTTTTAGGGTCTTTATTCAAAATGAGGACCCACATGCACTGATCCTCTACCTCTGTCTGTGGTGAACATAATAGCTGCCTTGAGCCCTGTCCAAACTTTGTAGACCTTGCATTTTGGTATAATCTTATTTAATACTACTGTAATATTATTTTTGTGTTTGTTCCACAGCTGTCAAATTTAATTTTCTCATTCTCCCTTTAAGAGTTTTACATGTATAGAAAAAAAATGTCGTGTCCAATTGATTAAGCTAGTTTATGACATTCCTTATCAATAAAAGTTATTGAGAGTATCAGGGTCTAGGGATACAAAAAGCTGTTAAATAAACAATGAAGTTTAATTAACCAGGGAGACTAGATGAATAAAAAAAGTGTTGTTTTGTAGAATTACATGTTTTTTTCTGGACATTTTACCCTCATTCTCATTAAAAACATTTTACTGTACATATGAAAAATCAGATGAATAAAGTAAGTACTGTAACTTCATATTTACTGTCTTCCCCTTACAGATGTATAGTGAAATCACTCTGGTGTGGTTCTTATTGTAATTACTGCACTCAAAGCCTGTGTCAAGGTGTGTCATCAGTTCAGGGGCTGCTCTTCAGTTCCAGCTGCCAGTCATACATACATGTAACAGAGGCTTGATCTAGCTTAGGTCTATGGTTCATAGCCAAAAAAAAAGGTTTTGCATTTCTGTTAGTTACATAGCTCTTAGATGTGCAGTTTTGAATTAAACACATGTTATAGCAAGCATGTATTATCATTTTAAAACTTGATATCTGATACTACATTAGGTTAAAGAAAGTACTGTTTCCAAGCCTTACTTGAAGGAATTATGTTACGCTTGCAAAGCATGTTACTGCAGTGTGGTCAGCAGTGTGGAGTAGTGGTTAGGGCTCTGGACTCTTGACCGGAGGGTCGTGGGTTCAATCCCCGGTGGGAGACACTGCTGCTGTACCCTTGAGCAAGGTACTTTACCTAGATTGCTCCAGTAAAAACCTAACTGTATAAATGGGTAATTGTATGTAAAAATAATGTGATATCGTGTAACAATTGTAAGTCGCTCTGGATAAGGGCGTCTGCTAATAAATAAATAATAATAATAATAATACTGGCTGAAAGCATGTCAGTCAATAGGAGAAGCAGCTGGTTGGTTAATGAAAGAAAAGATGTAATTGAAGGAGTGGGGCAAATATCATTCTCCAGGTGAAAAGACAAAGGAAGTTTTGCCCGGGCCAGTCTAGTTTCGCCAAGGGCTTGTGGGCAAATCCCATAGTTACCACTTTTTTCGGCACTCGTCCGCGTCCAATCGGACGAATCTAGATTGGCCCAGAACTTGAAAAAGATGACTGGGCGAAACCTGTTTTTTCAATATTTTTCACTGAATTTCGGGGCTAGCCCGGGCGCGTCTAGTTCCGCCCAATGCTTCAAAATCGATGCTGGAAGAATGTGGTTCGCCCATGTCATTAATTTGGGTGAGTCTAGTTTTGTCCAAAGCTTCAACATCGATGCTGGGCAATTAGTTTTGCATTTCTACACTCTCCCCTGCTAGCTGCCAAGTGCATGTCGGGGTACCTGCTTCACCTCCACTTCTGACAACAATGTAGCGACTGTGTTCTGGGTTTCCAGGGGCAGTGCACAAAAGGCAGGACACCAGGGCTGGTTTCAATAGCGAATTTTTTTTTTATTAGCTCTCTCTCCCAAAAAGTTAAAAGTCAAAAAGTCTCACTCCTCCATATGCGCAGGCAAACTCGCCACACACACGAGAGAGAGAGAGAGTAAAGTGCAGGCAAACTCGCCACACACACTACAAAGAGAAATAATATGTTAATTGTTTGTGTTCAAATCTTCTTTTGTTTCGTTTTCATTAAGACAATAACAAATTTAGTGAAAGCCTACTTTGGAGATTTGCAATTTTAGTTTTTCAACTTCAGAATTCAGCACTACATGGCAATGCCTAGAAGTTGGAATAATGGCAGGATGCACTATTTCTCCACTGGCTTTTACCATGGCAATGGAAGAAATTATTAGGGCATCAAAATGGGTAGTGGGAGGAGAGCGCTTGGCTTCTGGAATGCGACTACCACCAATTCGAGCATACATGGATGACATGACAACCATGACGGTTATTGGGCAAATTAACCAATAACATTGAATGGGCACGAATGCAATTCAAGCCCACTAAATCAAGGAGCATCTCTATAATTAAAGGTAAAGTAGTAGATAAACGTTCTTCATTAACGGTGAGGCAATACCAACAGTGTCTGAGAAGCCAGTGAAGAGTCTTGGGAGATGGTATGACGGGGATCTAAAGGACACAGTTTGTGTGGGAGAAGTTAGACAACAAGCAGTGGAAGGGTTGAAGAGCTTAGACAACAGTGCTTTACCAGGCAAACTAAAACTCTGGCATTTTCAGTTTGGTCTACTGCCGAGGTTGCTGTGGCCACTGACTGTGTACGAGGTTTCTTGGACAACAGTAGAGAAGCTGGAAGCTTTAATCAGTTCATACATCAGGAAATGGTTGGGAGTTCCACGCTGCCTCAGCAGAGTGGGACTTTATGGTAAAGGAAAACTGCAGCTACCAGTCTCCGCTCTAACCGAGGAGTTTAAGTGCGCCAAGGTCAGACTGGAAATTACATTAGTAGAGTCACGCGACAAATGCGTAAGTGAGGCAGCACCTGTGTTGAAAACTGGAAGAAAGTGGGTGGCAAAGAAAGCTGTGGAGAATACAATGGCTGCCCTTCGAATTGGTGAGATCATGGGGCAAGTTCAGCATGGAAGAGGGGGTCTTGGTCTCAGTTCAGCTACTTCTACATGGCACAAGGCAGCCCCAGCTCAACGGAGGAAGCTAGTAGTCAATGAGGTGCAAAAGCAGGAGGAGAGGATGAGGTGTGTAAAGGCTGTTTCCCAGGCCAAGCAGGGAGAATGTATGAGATGGGAGAGTGTGGAACAATGCAAGATCGGCTGGCAAGACCTATGGACAATGGAACAGAGCAGGATCAGTTTCCTCATCAGATCAACATATGTTCTCCCATCACCACAGAACCTAAACCTCTGGATGGGTGAGGATCCCTCATGTACTTTGTGTTCATCACCTGCAACATTAAGGCACATTTTGAAAGGATGTAAGGTGGCTCTTAGCCAAGGACGGTTTACTTTGCTCCATGACCAGGTGCTGCGATGTTTGGCCTTAGCATTGGAAGACAAGCGTAACATGACCAATAAGTTGCCACCTGTTCCATCAAAACATTACACACAAAAGACAACATTCCTCTGTCCAGGAGAGCAACCACAAAGAAAAGGTGTTAAAACCAATCCTCGCCCAGGACAACTGGAAGCTGCTAGAGATTGGAAAATGCTGACAGATGTTGGTCAGTGGCTTATTTTTCCACCTGAGATTGCCACCGCTAACCTCCGGCCAGATATTGTCTTGTGGTCTGGATCAGCACGCCTTGTTCACCTGGTAGAGTTAACATTGCCATGGGAGGATGCTGTAGATGAGGCGTATGAGAGGAAGAAACTGCGGTATGCTCAACCTGAGCTGCCTCTGTCTCCACCACCACCAGGAGCAGAGCAGCAGGAGCCGCCTCTGTCTTCACCACCACCAGGAGCAGAGCAGCAGGAGCTGCTTCTGTCTCCACCATCGCCAGGAGCAGAGCAGCAAGAGCTGCCTCTGCCTCCGCCACCTCCACCAGCAGAGGGTGAATGCATGCTGGTTCTGCCTCAACCGCCGTGGGAGGACTGCTTGCCCCTCCCACCTCCACCAGCAGAGGGTGAATGCCTGCTGGTTCCGCCTCAACCGCCGTGGGAGGACTGCTTGCCGCTCCCAGCTCCACCAGCAGAGGGTGAATGCCTGCTGGTTCCGCCACAGCCGCCGTGGGAGGACTGCTTTCCCCTCCCACCTCCACCAGCAGAGGGTGAATACCTGCTGGTTCCACATCCACCGTCATGGGAAGGACTACTCCTGCCCTGCCTCGCACCGCCCAAGGATGCCTGCCTCGCACCGCCCAAGGATGCCTGCCTCGCACCGCCCAGGGATGCCTGCCTCGCTTTGCCCAAGGATGCCTGTTTCTCCGCATCGCCTGGGGCTGCCTGTTGCTCCGCATCGCCTGGGGCTGCCTGTTGCTCCGCATCGCCTGGGGCTGCCTGTTGCTCCGCATCGCCTGGGGCTGCCTGTTGCTCCACATCGCCTGGGACTGCCTGTTGCTCCGCATCGCCTGGAGAGCCACCAGCTACAGGGAACAAGGGAGAAGTGGAGCTCCCGCTGCCGCCTCCATGGCCAGGGGCTCCCCTCCCGAGTTCACCTCCCGAGGGTCCGCTGCTGCTGCCATTGCCTGCCGAAGGTCTACAGCTGCTACCTTCGCCTCCCGAGAGTCCTGTTTTGCCTGGGGTCGCTACCAGTACTGTGGCTGGAGCCCCATGAAGGGGAGCTGCCGGCCACGGAAAAGGGGGGGGGAGGTCAGGAGACCAGCTTCCCCAGCCGCACTTTCGCGGCAGGAAATACTATGGCTGGAACCCCATGAAGGGGAGCTGCCGGCCATGGAAAAGGGGGGGGGAGGTCAGGAGACCAGCTCCCCCCGCAGCAATTTCGCTGCAGGAGAAAGGGTGGCCGAAGCCCCACGGAGGGGAGCTGCCGGCCATGAAGGAGCCGGCCGGTGCGCGGGCCATTGGAACGCTACGGCTGTTTGGGTGGGAGGAGGACATCCCACCGTGGCCGCCACCTTTGGTCCGTTGCTGCCCCTGTTCCTGCGCCGGGACTGCTAACCGGGACTTTGGGGACTAAGGGGGGAGGTGGCCGAAAAGGCCATGTGTGCTGCGCACAAGGGGGGGCATGTGTGGCGGAGTGTCCCGCCCCTATGTATTATTATTTGTATTTTTGTTTACGGCGCGGATAAAAGCGCCGCGTCTTTTATTATTATATTTAAAAACCCTGTGAGGATGCATGGCTGATCAGCTACTGATTATTTAACTAGCTGACAGTCATGCATCCTTACCAAACGCGTGCAGACTCTGGCCGAGGGGTAATAAGATAATTAACAACTAGTTAATCCCTCGGCCAGAGTATATAAACCGGCAGCTCTCTGCACTCGGGGTTGAGTGTAGAGAGGAGAGTACGGGGAGCGGAGAGAAAGGACAGTTAAAAACAATTGCTAAAACGTGCTGGATTATCCAGCACGACACTTACTTGTTTGTTTGTTTATTCGTTTGGCCCTCGTGCACTTTTGTTTGGTGGTTTGTTAAATCTTTTGATTCTGTTTATTTACTTAATAAATCCACGCTGAGTGCAATAGCATTCAGCTTCACCCACCCATCCACTGTTTTGGTGTCAGTTACTTCCTGGTCCGTGACGTCATCCACCTCACCACTGCGAGCCAGACTGCCACACCCTGTTATATTTCACATATGTATTTGTCACTTGTATGTTTTTCTTTGTATAATTGTACACTTTGATTTGATTAGTGCACATTTTTTATATATATATATATATATATTGTCTAGTAGCACTTTGTAATTGATTTATCACTTTCTAGTAGCTTCTCCATTCAGTTAATGATAGTTTTACTTTTACCCACCTGTGTGTGACGAGTTTGCCTGTGCGTATGGAGGAGCGAGACTTTTTGACTTTTAACTTTTTGGGAGAGAGAGCTAATAACCACTATTAAAACCAGCCCTGGTGTCCTGCCTTTTCAGCACCGCCGCTGGAAACCCAGCACACAGGTAGACAGGTACCTCGACACGCACTTGGAAGCTGGCAGGGGGGAGTGTAGAAATGCAAAATAGACTCAAAATAGACCAAATTAATGGCATGGGCGAACCAGATTTGCCCAGCATCGATTTGGAAGCGTTGGACTAAACTAGAAAAAATGGATTTCGCCCAGTCGTCTTTTTCAAGTTCTAGTCCAATCTAGATTCGCCTGATTGGACGCGGGCGAGTGCCGAAAAAAAGTGGTAACTTCAGGATTTGCCCAGAAGCCCTTGGCGAAACTAGACTCGCTAGACCACCGGGTTTCACTCTTAACATATATAACTATTTATATACACAATGTGTTTCTTGCACTGCAAGATTTATGGAATTCAACACCAAAAAATACCAGTAAATGCAGGAGATTTTATATGAAATAATTTATTTAAATAGAAAAAAAGTAACAAAGCAGTCATCAATAAATATTTCAATTGGTTTAAATAAATAAATACATAAATAAATTCAGGTTGTATGTGTTATATACATATTTCCTATAACATACAGCTTATATCTTAATGGTATATTTCAAGTAGTACCTAAGCCCTTATATTACTCTGGGATATACTATTGGGACCAGATATGATCCTATGTCAGTCACTCATTATTATGGTTATGAGATATGTTTTAAATATTTATTTAACTTAAATATTAAGTTTAATTCAGGTGAGAATGCATTCAAACACAGCTATTTAAACAGATGTTACAAATATAAAAAGATCTACATTTAATAAATACAAAAAATATATAACTCCACATTTTGTGTGGTTTAAAATGGCATTACAGCTTAGTCTTTTTTCTGCTTGTCTCAAGATCAAGAATCCAGCTTGCTGAATTTACTTATTACTTATACTTTCTTGAAGAAAATTTTCAAGTGCATGTAGGAACTGCTGGGATTTCTTTGTGTCATACTCCTCACAGGTCTTATTACAGGATTGATTCTGTGCTTCTTCAGCGACCTAAGAAAATAAGCAATACTTATTATTTATTTCTTAGCAGACGCCCTTATCCAGGGCGACTTACAATTGTTACAAGGTATCACATTATACATTATTTCACATTATACAGATATCACATTATTTTTACATACAATTACCCATTTATACAGTTGAGTTTTTACTAGAGCAATCTAGGTAAAGTACCTTGCTCAAGGGTACAACAGCAGTGTCCCCCACTGGGGATTGAACCCACGACCCTCCGGTCAAGAGTCCAGAGCCCTAACCACTACTCCACACTGCTGCCCGTTAGAATAAGCGAGCAGACATTAGCTACATGTGTCTATTGTAGAGTATTTTACAGCACTCAGTTTTATCAACCCCTGGATTTTTTTAACCACTTATTTTTAGGGGTAACCTTTGCATAACCCCAGACAGGTGGATGTAAATTTCTCCATTAAAATCCAGCTGTACTCCTTAGTTTCTTCTAAGTTTGTGTTTTCTTGTTGCACTAGTGCACCAGGTCAGACTGTATATCATTTTCCAGTTTCAGCAAAAAATTACATTTTTCATTTATTTTACATCATGGAAAACCCAGGTTTAGTATGCAAAGAAGAAAAACACATCTAAATATGTGAAAACTACAATAAGGTTCTCCACATATAAGAACCAATACATTACTATTACAATATATATATAGATGCTGTCTCAGAAAGTAGAACAAACGTAATACAAAATATATTTAAAAATCAAGTTTACCTAGAAAATGTACTTACGTAACCTGCAGTGTCTAGAAAACATTCAACGTGGTTTTCAGCTTGATTTCTATTTTCGCCTATGTAGTTTTGCAACCAGGTCTCCAATTCCAAAGAAAAGCATCTCAGAGCTGTTGCTTCACACATTGGCTACAAAATAAAATGTAGCAGACGGGTTTTGATAATTGAAGTAAAAGGATTATTTGAAGCAGCATTGTTTGAAATCATAAATAATGCAAATGTATACAAGTATGAATCAAGCAAACGTTTAAAAATTATATATATATATATATATATATATATATATATATATATATATATATATATATAATATTTTAGCTCAAAGTAGTCAATGCAAAATGTACTCCATTGTGGTGGATTTTAGTTAAAGGGGTGATATAAAGGTCCCATTGGGTGGCCGCTGTTGCACTAGTCATCCTCTGAGGTTCTAGAAGTCTTTGAATTTCTTATTTTCTGTGTAAGTCTATGATGAAAACAATTTGGTGATTTGTAATAAGAACCTAATTGCATCTTGAACAAAGTTTTTTTTTGTTTGTTGTTTTTTTCAAATTTGTAAGATTTGGTTGATATAACATCAATAATACTTTGCAATTTATATTTAAGAATACAATATTACTACCTGATATCAATAACTAAAAAACACTAAAAGAAAAAAGTATTAGATTTTGTTATGAAATTTGATATGTATTCAAAGTATATCAATATAAAATTACACATACCTCATATTCGGGAGTGTAGTAGTCTTCAAGATTCTCTGAATTTTTCTGAAATATTAGAAAAATGAAGTGCATCAGTATTTAAATGTATGCTATGTTACCATCAAAGGTGTGTGTGTGTGTGTATATATATATATATATATATATATATATATATATATATATATATATATATAATAAAGTTGCTCATTAAAGTTACTTACACATTGAAGCAGTTGTTTTATATCTGTAGACATTTGTTCCCATTTCTTTTTTTCTGACGTCTCAGTTGGAGCCCCTTGGAGATAACAAACAATGCTTAAATAAAAACAAATAAACCCAACTGTGCTATGCATTTTAGTGTGGTTTGGTGAAGATTTTGCAAAACAGGTGTAGTAGTTGACGACTGAAAAATCAGTTTATGAAATGTCATGGTTTGGACTCAGTATATATATACCTCTCCCTTAGACCTGGAAAAAATCAATGGGTGGTAGTAAAAAAAATAAATAATCAAATTACATGATATCTATTTTCCCTCTGATGACTATTTGGAATTTCTACAAAGCTGATGGATGGTAAAATCCCTTTAGGTATAGCCCACACTACTGCTTCGTTTTTGTGTGACAGGTAATTTCCTTTTTCACTCTCATCCTTTGAGGGTCTAACTTTCTAACATGTGAATGTTCTGCAGTGAGTAGTGGGTTCCAAGAAAAATGCATTTAATACAAAGTATATGCTTTAAACCACCTTGTTTTTTTAAAACAACAAAGCGAATTATGGTTTCCTGTTGATCAAAGTGGTTCACCTGCAGTTTTTTATGAAGAGATGAAATGCATTTTGAAAGAAAAGATTTCAGAAGTCTGCAGTATTTTATAACCCACTCCAATTAATTTGGAAATGGTTTCATTAACTGGGTTCATGAACTGCAGCCTTGATTCAAATGGGCTTTAAGAACAGCAGTCCTTAACAAAACATTTTTTCTTTTGTTAAGGACAAAGTGAACTTATGGGTGATAGAAACCTGGTGAGTGAAAATTGCACACTGGTTTATTGATTGCACATGACCCCCATTGCATACATTTGTATGTCACACTTTAGTTTAGTTCTTTGGAATTTTGTAGTCCTGAAGTTAGTTCACTTGACTAACTAAGATAAATAGTATGGAGCTGTGAATCTCTATCTTTGACTGGTGAGCAGGATTCTGTGCTAATTAGAATGTACAGTATTTGTAATGTGTAATACAAAGCCATGTTAAGGTATTTGTTTGTAAATCTGTAGAAGTGCTGTAGGATTTGACTTGATAGAGCATGTACCTTTATTATCACTTACATGTTATGCTTTGTTACGACTTGCATAAGCCCAGAGAACCGCTTGTCTAATTGTAATGAACTTGCCGAGGACCTTCATTAGCACAAGTTACTGAGCGGATCAAATTCATAGGGCATGTGGAGGCTCCATGTCTGTCCAATCATCTGTCTTTATGTCACACTTAGATTTTTACCATTATCTGTAAATCTGCTTTTCAATTGTAATGAAACTTGCTGAGGACACTCTTAAGCATACTGTAGGTTAAATAACAGTTTAAAAATATTATTATTTATTTATTTCTTAGCAGACACCCTTATCCAGGGAGACTTACAATTGTTACAAGATATCACATTATTTTTACATACAATTACCCATTTAAACAGTTGGGTTTTTACTGGAGCAATCTAGGTAAAGTACCTTGCTCCAGGGTACAGCAGCAGTGTCCTGCACCTGGGATTGAACCCACGACTCTCCGGTCAAGAGTCCAGAGCCCTAACCACTACTCCACACTGCTACATGATATGAGGAAATAGAGGCTGTCTGTATGTAACACTTTCACTGTGCACCCAGTTACTTTGAAACAATTTATTAAGCGTATCAGGGTGAGTGTTGTATGGAGGTGCCCTGTTTGTCTGTCTGTCTGTCTGCCTGTCCGCTTTGGGCATTCTTTAACACAAGCAAATAAGATAATCAGAATATGGAGGCATTGTTATTTTTTATTGTGGAAGTTTTACAGTATTTAAAAAGAAAGACATAGCTGCTTAATGTTTTAGAATGATACATATCTATAATGCATTAAAATGCAGCTTAATGAACTGCAGTCCTAAGAACAGTGAAACACATAATAATAGGCAGCTAGTGCAGTCTTGGAAAAATAACTCCACACATCAGACCAGTTAACCTGAGCCTCTCCTGAGTATGCCCCCCCATAGTAGGGTTATGTTTTGCAACATTACTGTGTGCTGAAGAAGTTAATACAGGTGGAACTAGTGGTTTAATGATCAAAGACTACAATTGCTTATATTTCCACCCAGAGGGTAAAAAACTGCACCATTTCATGAAAGGGTTTGGTAACCCTGTCAGTTTGTTTATTTATTTATTTATTAATTTATAATCCATATACAACCAGGGTTGGCGATTTTTTTTCATTTAAATCAATTCTTTTGATTTTTTTTCTTTTATTTTTAAATTATGATTTTTTTTTTGTAGTACCGTAGTTGTAGCTCTACATTACCTCCAAACTGTACATTTAAGGATGTTGGAAATTGTGGTTTGTGAATAGTTACATGCCAAACTAAATCACATCTTAAATGAATACATAGATAAAGCAAATTATTTATCATTGTGGCATCCTCTAAATGTGAACTACAAGAATTTAGCGATGGAGTACGCCAGAGAAAAATACCCCTCACTCATCCGAGTCATTCTTTTCTTTTACTTTTCTTTATTTAATTTCCTCTTTCTGTGTCAGTCTAAACACACGCAGTTGTTACTTAGGACTACTTTGCTTTTTAGTGTTCAATTGTTAAAGTTCCTGATTGCAACACTAAATAAACCTGGTTTCAGCGGGTCTTAACGCAGTGCTCTATTTGGGACCCCATTGCACTGTCATCAGAATCGCTTCGGCGAATATGTTAATGATGGGGCAGGCACTCTGTAACGGGGCAAGACATGTCTTCAGAAAACCATTTTAGTGCAGTATTTTTTATTTTTTAGTCTTCGCTCCATTTATGCGTCACAGAATCGGAGCCAAGCGGCGTTCGCGCTTGCACTCGCATTTGCGCTGTGATCAGAATACAGCCCTAAGAGTTTTAATTTATAGACAGTAAGAGTTTAAGATGTTTGTGTTAATAAAAGGCTTTTTAAAACATACTTTTCATGTTTTTTTTCCTTGAGGAACTAGATAAAATAGGTAGTAAATGAAAAAATGATTTAAATCAAGGATTTGTTTTTAAAAAAATCAAGTGATTTAAATCGACTTGATTTAAATCAGCCAACCCTTTATAAAACATGTCAAACCATCATTAAATACAAATGGCTAAATATAGAACAGGAAATGGATTTTAGGGAACTTCTTAGATAGTGGCATTGGCAAGTAGGCCTTGACAAGTGACACATGGAAATAAATTGAAAGCAATGTCATGCTTTAACTGTGCAATGTATATGCAAAGTGAAAGGGAAAGAATGCATTTTGGCCTGTGCAGCACCCACACAGTACATTGTGTAGGAACTCCCAGCAGGAGGTATCGTCTTACACTGGTTTGACTGATAACAAATAAAACGATGGGTCACTTTCTGTGTATATTTCATACAGATGTGTGGGCAAGAAAAGTTCAAGAAATGACCTCTATTTTTATCTGCCTCATGCTAGCTCATGGTTTCCACTCTGAACTCTTTCTTTCCCTGGTTTAAAATAAGTTTGTATAGTCGAAATTGAGTCCATTGTTTTTTTGTAATTATCGTATTTCTTTCTTCGTTGCTGTTATACCCAGTACAAGACTAGAAAGAGACTAATATGCACAGTAGATCTCTTTGTCAGTGGTTTGTATTGCCTGCTAGATACGGAAATGAGTAAAGTATGTTTAAATGAATGTATTCTCTGGTTTGCAGTTTTTGTTTTGTAGATTTGTTACTTGGTTTTGTTGTTTAATTGTGTTCATTTTTTCTGTGGGTTTGCAACACTTAAGGTTGATTCTAGAGAGCGATGTTAATTCCGCTGCTTGGTGGTTAGCAGTGAGGCTGATGGTTTATTGCAGAAAACACCTGCTAGGGCTACATATTTTTTTTCTTCAAAATACCCCTAGTAAACAACTAGGTTTCATAAATGATGTTCAAAAAATGGCATGTTCCCACCTTTCCTTATACCTTAAACCTTTTCAATAAAATGTAAAATAATATATATCATTGTGCCAGACAAATGACTATATGATTGGTCCTTTTAAAGGCAATTCTGATGTTACACAAGAGCACCAGTAAATAAGCAGCCCTATGTTATTATTATTTATTTCTTAGCAGACACCCTTATCCAGGGCGACTTACAATTGTTACAAGATATCACATTATTTTACATACAATTACCCATTTATACAGTTGGGTTTTTACTGGAGCAATTTAGGTAAAGTACCTTGCTCAAGGGTACAACAGCAGTGTCCCCACCGGGGATTGAACCCACAACCCTCTGGTCAAGAGTCCAGAGCCCTAACCACTACTCCACACTGCTGCCCATATGTGAGACTGAATCTGTTGCCATTAGTACTGCTACGATTAAATCGAAAATCGATTTTTCAATCGACTCCATTTCTCATTATATAGATCGATATAAATACTGGATAATCGATTCAGTAATTACATTTTTGTAATGTGTATAGTTAATAACATTATTTAAGTTTATCAACAAAAATGCATCGAACACCCTGCCTTGCTATTTACAGTATTTCTGCCAGACAAGCTGTGGTCGTGCTCTTCTTCTCCTGCTAATGTTAACTAGCATCTGATTTGCTGGCTCATCCTACCAGCGAATCAGTTTTGAAAATGCTTTGTAAGTATGCCCCTCTGTGCCACCTTAAATCCAGAGCAGGACGACATGCTTCTATTCCTGGCAAACAGCCTGTAAATTAATTGTTGTTTTTCCTCCCAAAACTTTAAACTGCTCCTGTTCACACATGGTGTAATCAATCAACATGAAACTTGGCAGGTATCATCCTGTGCAGATTACAGTTCAGATGCAAAAACAATTGCGCTCCTTTGTAAACCAAGATGGCGGCCTGACACATTTTTTGGAAAAAAACTTTCAAAATCTTCTTCTTGGGAACCGGTGAACTGACTGATCTGAAACTTCGCCTACGTCATCAGCAACCAAACCCGCTTCACGTTTGTGAAGCGGAAGTTGCTGAGATAAATTTTACTATCAAAATGGATGCCACAGAATTTGCCAAAACATGCCCATCAAACTGCTTCTGTTTGCAAACTTTTTAACCAAGTAACACCTAACTTGGTAGGCATCATCCTGGGGACAATGGAATTAAAATATGGCTGTCACAAAGACAGCCGGAGTGGGTGGCGTCAGACCAGAATCAGGAATTCAAACAAAGACAGTGGTTGTGATGATGAGCTGAGTGCAATGGCTGCACTCAGCGTTTATTTACAAATAAAAGGTTTTAAACAGCACAAAACAGGACACTGCACTGGTAGCCAAAAGAAACATATAAACAAAACGGACTAAACACTAACACACAGGTGAAACGGAGACGAACAAACACGGTGAGTACAAACACGTTAACTATTATTCTTCTTATTATTATTATTACCTCCGTCTCCAATCCCGTTCTCCACTCACCGAACACCTAACCCTGAGTGCAAGAAATGTGCGTCTATATATACTATTGTGCTGGGATTCAATTACTAATTAATTATTCACTTGAATCCCAGCACGTGAATTAATTCTGTGCAACCCCGTGCTCACATATTACATTTAACCAGCACGTGAAGTGATTTGTGCTCTCCTCGTGCCTAAATACAAATCTACACTTTTTAAATACACGTGAAACACAGACCCGTTTATATCCCGTGTACCAATCTATACACCAACATTTACACACGCAACATACAACACAGAACACACAAATGCACACAGGGGCGGGGCACTTTGCCACATATACCCCCCCTTGTGCGCAGCACACATGGCCTCAACGGCCACCTCCCCCCTTAAATACCCAGCAGTCCAGGCCAAAGTCTCGGGCTGGGAAGGGAGGCTTCAGTGGGCCCATGGCTGGCCATGCTGTCAGCACCCCTGCCGGTAGTGGCACGGCTGACAGCATGCTGGTCCCGTCCTGCAGCGAAAAAGCTGCGGGGGCAGGTGGTCCCCCGACCTCCCCCTTCTTCGTAGCCAGCAGCTCCCTCCTGTGGGGCTCCGGCCACAAGAACTCCTGCAGCGAAACTGCTGCTGGGGAAAGTGGTCTCCAGACCTCCTCCCCCTTCTTCGTGGCCGGCAGCTCCCCTTTCTGGGGCTCCGGCCACCGTACTCCCTGCGGAGGTACGGGCAGCAGAGGCAGCTCCTGCTCCTCTGCTCCGGGCGGTGGTGGAGGCAGAGGCAGCTCCAGCTCCTCTGCTCCTGGCGGTGGTGGAGGCAGAGGCAGCTCCAGCTCCTCTGCTCCTTGCGGTGGTGGAGGCAGAGGCAGCTCCTGCTCCTCTGCTCCTTGCGGTGGTGGTGGCGGAGGCAGAGGCAGCTCCTGCTCCTCTGCTCCTTGCGGTGGTGGTGGCGGAAACAGAGGCAGCTCCATCTCCTCTGCTCCTGGTGGTGGTGGAGGCAGAGGCAGCTCCAGCTCCTCTGCTCCTGGCGGTGGTGGAGGCAGAGGCAGCTCCAGCTCCTCTGCTCCTGGCGGTGGTGGAGGCAGAGGCAGCTCCAGCTCCTCTGCTCCTGGCGGTGCTGGCTCCCTCTGCTGTGGCGGCTGGGCATGTGCGCGCCGTGCTGCCTTCAGCAGCATAGCGAGAGGCTGCTGGGGGACACCAGCATCCTGCCCTTCTCCCCCCCAAAAATTTTCAGGGGGTTGAGCCTGTAACCCCTCCCCTTCCGGCTCTTGGGGCTGAACCAACAGGCATTTCCCCTCTGCTGGTGGCTTGGGTCCCAGAGCTGTGGAAGCCCCGACTTGCCTCCCTTTGGGCTGTGGACGCACCGACTCCTCCCTTTTGGGCTGTGGACGCACCGACTCCTCCCTTTTGGGCTGTGGACGCACCGACTCCTCCCTTTTGGGCTGTGGACGCACCGACTCCCCCCTCTTGGGCTGTGGACGCACCGACTCCCCCCTCTTGGGCTGTGGACGTTCGGGCTCCTCCCACTCAGGCGTAGGACGTTCGGGCTCCTCCCACTCAGGCGTAGGACGTTCGGGCTCCTCCCACTCAGGCGTAGGACGTTCGGGCTCCTCCCACTCAGGCGTAGGACGTTCAGGCTCCTTCCGCTTGGGCTGTGGACGCTCAGGCTCCTCCCATTTGGGCTGTGGACGCTCAGGCTCCTCCCATTTGGGCTGTGGACGCTCAGGCTCCTCCCATTTGGGCTGTGGACGCTCAGGCTCCTCCCATTTGGGCTGTGGACGCTCAGGCTCCTCCCGCTCGGGCTGTGGACGCTCAGGCTCCTCCCGCTCGGGCTGTGGAGGCAAAACCAGCAGGCATTCACCCTCTGCTGGTGGAGATGGGGACAGCAGGTACTCACCCTCTGCTGGTGGAGATGGGGACAGCAGGTACTCCTCTGCTGGTGGTCCTGCTACCTGGGCTGCTGTTCCATTTATGGTTGCCTCCAGGTAGTTGAGGACAAACTCCACACCTTCCTCCAAGGTGTTTGGGGTGTGTTCCTCCTGATATGCCTCCCATCTCTCACAGTCCATCATCCACAGAGCCCGGACGACCATGGGCAGAGACTGGGCCTCCAGCCCAGCATTCTCCAGGAACCAGCCCCGCAGTTTGATGGCGTCTTCTGCCATTGACTCTTTTTTTTTTTCCCCAAAAACAATATTTGTAATCCTTTAACCAGCACGTGAAGTGATTTGTGCTCTCCTCGTGCCTAAATACAAATCTACACTTTTTAAATACACGTGAAACACAGACCCGTTTATATCCCGTGTACCAATCTATACACCAACATTTACACACGCAACATACAACACAGAACACACAAATACACACAGGGGCGGGGCACTTTGCCACAATGGCAAAATGGTGTTATTTCGTAAAACAATATGGCGGCCAGACCCACATTTCGTTCTTATAATTAAAACCGCTTCAGTTGAAAAATGGTTTATTTGATTAGCTCCAAAGTTGACAAGATCATCCCTGTGTCAGTACAATTTACTTTTTCAAAAATCATGTTTGTGCGTAAACCAATATGGCCACCTGATGCATTTCTTTAAAAATCTTCGGTCAAATGTAAAACTAGCTTATAGCTCCTTACAAAGTGCAGATAGGTTAATGGTTAATGGATAACACATATAGGAAACCATATGTGCTCTATCCAAAAATTACCTTGCCTGTGACCTTTGACCTCTCCAAGGTCAAATGTAAAATGAGCTTTTAACTCCTTACAGTGTGTAGATAGGGTCATGGTTACTATGGTGTTTAAAGTTATAAAGCATTGTGAGATAATGAACTAATGCAGTATTTTGAATTGAAACTGCTCCATAGAACTGATCTGTTGCTGACACTTGTGCTGCAATGCTACAGCTTGCCAAAAACTCCAACTAGTACTGAGCTTGGAAGCCGTAAAACTGCCTGGCAGTTCTAGTTATTATTATTATTTATTTGTCAGACGGCTTTATCCAAGGTGACTTACAGTGGTTACAGGGCAGTACAGGGTTACAATGCAAACTTCATATTTAAATACAGTGTAGTTACAGTAAGTGGAATAGTACTACTAAAATACAATATGAACTAGGATGCAACAAGTTAGGAGTTATATATAAAATGACCTGTTAGTAGTGCAATAATGTAGGTATAGTGCATTAGCTGAGGGTCCAGAACTTGGTGCTTAGGTCTGGCAAGTCCAGTGCATAGTAGGAGGGGTAGATCAAGAGAGCAGTGAGGGACAGAACGGTCCTGAAGTTCTCCGGTAGCTGGTTCCACCACAGAGGGGCTATGGAAGAGAAGGAGCTGGCATGGGAGGATGGGAAGTGGAGGGAAGGCATGACCAGTCAGCCAATAGAGGAGGAGCAGAGAGGGCGAGAGGGGGTGTAGGGAGACTCGAGGGATTGGAGGTAGGAGGGGGCACTGTGGTGAAGAGAGCGGTAGACAAGAACAAGAGTCTTGAATACGAGCAGAGATAGGTAGTTAGCAGAAGGTGCGAAGCTGAAGGGGGCGAATAGCTGACGCAGGGACTAGCAAGGAGAGAGTTATAGTAGTCCAATCTGGAGAGTACAAGAGCTTGGACCAGGAGGTGAGCAGAGTAAGCAGTGAGAAAAGGACAGATTCGGTAGATGTTGCTAAGAAAGAAGCGGCAAGTGTGTGTCAGGGAAGAGATGTGTTAAGAGAAGGAGAGGGAGGGGTCAAGAATAACACCTAGTTTTTTAGCAGAAGGCATATAGTCAATGGATACTGAGATGGAGAAAGAGGTGGGAAAGGAAGCAGAAGGAAAGTAGAGGTCAGATTTAGAGAGGCTGAGTTGAGGTGGTGAGAATGCATCCAAGTTTAGATAGCCGAAAGGCATTCTGTGAAGCGGGAGGAGATGTGGGAGTCAGAGGGGAAGATCTGGGCATCATCAGCGTAAGGTGGTAGGATAAGCCAGAAGAGGAGATGAGAGTATCTAACAAGTGGGTGTAGAGTGAGTAGAGGAGGGGTTCCAAGACAGATCTTTGAGGTACACCTGTAGAAAGGGGGGTGAAGAGAAGAGAGGGAGCCACGCCAGGAAACCTGAAAGGAGCAGTTAGAGAGATAGGAGGAAAAAAAAGACAAGTGCAAAGACGTCAGAGAGAGGACAGGAGAACAGCATGATCGATAGTGTCAAAGGCAGAGGAGAGGTCAAGGAGAATTAGAATGGCGGAGGCAGCCCATGCAGGGAAGAGAGAGTTACAGAGAGAAGGGTGGTTTCTGTGGAATGTGCAGGACGGAATACAGATTGAAGGGGGTCATGTACAGATTGCTAGTTGAGGAAGAATGCCAGTTGGCCCATGCTCAGGTGGGGAAGGGGAAGGAGAAGATGGACTGGAGAACAGCTTCTGAATGTCCTCTACTTTGGAGCAGAAGAACGAGGCGGCATCAGGTATAAAGGAGGAGGGTTGGGGAGGAGGTGGAGGTTTGAGGAGGAAGGAAAAGGTGGAGAAAAATCTGAAGGGTTTGGTGGAGGACAGAATGATAGATTGATAGTAGGAGTGCAGCAGAGGTGAGAGCTGTCAAGAAGAAAGAGAGGAGGGAGCGGTAGTGGTCTAAATCAGAGGGTAGCTTGGATCTATAGCTATAGCGCCCTTCACATCCTGGCATCCCAGAGTGCTGTACAAAGTTAAAAACAAAACAAGAGAGTTCATATATACAATACAGTCCAGCTACATCCAATTATATAAAAGCACATTTACACTTCAAAGAATCAAAAGTTTAAACTTGCCTAATATCAACTGGGATAGAGTTCCACAAATGATTTAATGATTTTTTGGAACAACTAAAAGTCCTGCATTTTCTGATCTCAAGGAACGAATAGGAATACATAGAGTTAGTAGTTCTTGGAGATAAGAGGGCCCTAATCCATGAAGGACCTTATAAGTTATAACGTCAACTTTAAAATCAGATTGGTAACTCACTGGTAACCAATGTATGGACCGAAGCACTGGAGTAATATGAGGTAGAGAAGGAGGTAGAGAAAGACGAATATGAGAAAACGTTCTGGACAAGCTGTCTTAATAACTCACCCTCAGTGCTACAAAAAAAATGTTTATGCAACTGTACATAGTACTTTTCCCTGCCATACACTTTTTCTATTCATCTTCTACAGAGCCATACTTTTCCTTTTCCTTTGTTCCCCTTCAACATTTATACATTTAGGACGGCGATATTTAGATCCACTGCTGTTTAAAATATTAAAGGCAGAGGATCTTACTATGGCCTGAGTTTGAATAATTAAAATAGAACATTATATGACAATGATACACTACAGTTTTCACAGCCTTGACACAAAATGGCTTTATTTTAATGATCTAAAATAAAAACATTTATAGTATCAATTCAGATAAAACCAGGCTGGGTGAAGCTGTCTTATCTGTGTGATCTGTAGTAAAGATCTCCATTGAAACCTGGGAGTCATTTTTTACTCCGAATGGATTTTACCCCTCAAAAACTTTTTTTTTTTTTTTTTTTCAATGGCAGCTTTCAAGTGGTAACACATATTTAGTTGTAATGGGCCTGAGTGAGATAATGAGTACATTCTCCACCCAAGTGTTTCTGTAGCCATTCATCTGCCTCAATGACGCAGAACAGTCTAATTTAATACTAAATAGAAGGAGTAGGTGTGTGTATGTGTTTATGTCTTGTGTATTTAAAGATGAAGGAACTGCAGCCTTACAGACTTATACCTTTTTTATCACATTAGTAGGAGGGGGAGGACAGAAGAAAATAGATGGTGTTTTCCCTCGAATTATCACTCACTCAGCCTTTTAATGGTGGCCTTTAGAGAATGTAATAGTTCAGCAGTAGTGATGTTTTACTGATTCAATCTTTTTTTTTCACTTAAATTCCAGGATAGAGAAAATAGTTTGTAAACAAGGAGTAAAATTATATGTGAAAACATCTGGTGATATTGCCAGTGGTTGTACCGGCCAAGAAATACAAAAAAATTAAAAAGTTTCACTGCCATACTATTTTAACCACTGGTAATATCAACAGGTAATTTTAAAATATCCATTGCTAATGTAATGTTCTGGTTCAATTTTTAAATTACAATTTGATCACAAATTATACACAGGAAAGGAGAACCGTAGGCATAGCAAAAAACAACAAACAACTTAAAATACCTTCCAGTATGGACCACAATTTTACGCAAAACTAGCAGCTGACATGGGACACTGAAAACCTGCCTGCCTGCCTATTTTAAAATTCATCAAACTTGTCCCAAATTAGTACTTGTTTTCACCTCTTTTTAATAATTTATATCATTTTTACCTTGAGAACCAAATGGCAAGAACACAAATCACAATAAGCAATGCGGGCAGGAGAAGACATCTGAGTGGATAACAGATGGGGACCAGGTTTTACTAGTGAGGGGGCTGATTAAACAGTACTGTTGTACTGCAGCTGTTATATGACAAGTGTTATGGACTTTAGCTTTGTTGTGTCCTGTTCTTTACAGAATCAAGTATGTGCTGTGTTGCTTAGAATGAGGGGCTTGGTGACATTTTGTTCATCCAAAAAGTACCTTGTCCTGTTATTGTAGGAAAACTGGACTTGGAATCTAAATGAAAATGAAGAGCACTTAATACTCTATACGTTGCACCCCAAGAGCCAGACTGCACACTGTCTGTACATTTGTCACTTTAGGGTTCTGATGATATGAGTATGTAGGGAGAAAATGTGTTTTGCAAAGTGTGTTTTTCCGTCTTACAAAAACATAACAGTTGAGCTTGGTTTGTTCAATTATTCATTCATGTTTTGCTTTTTTTTAGTTTAAGGCCAAATAAAAAAAATAATAATAATGTGAATGTGTATCGCATTTGTAGGAGAGAAGGGACAGAACTAAAAAGTTAGGGGTGCTCCCTCGTAATACCACTCAATCATTGTTTCCATTTTTAAGTGTTGTATTTTCTTAATATAAATTGTTCTATCATATTATCTTTCACAGGACTCACACACTGTTATTAGAGATGTGTCATAGTCATAGATAACACACTTATGTCTTTCACATCTAGAGACCTGGTTTTAGGTCACAGTTTGGTGCAGTTGTTTATAATCACCACAGAATTTGGCACTGTACTGATGAAAGTGATCTTTATTCACACTTTACCTCAAGAAATAAAATAAAGTTATGAAATGAAGCTATTTTTGTATTAAACTAATGGTATACAAACTAAATACTTTACCTCCTGGTCCTAATTACGCTTGTAGAATCATGTAGAACAAATGAAAGGAAATTGTAGGGACAGCAATTATGGTAGATTTCTTTTAAATAGGTAAGGAGACATTTCCCTACTGTTGTGTAGGCTGTTAAAGGTTACACATAGCACACGTGTTTGATAGGGATTTTCTCATCGGGATGTTATTAAGCTCTTTCAGAAGATAGTGGAAATATTGTGTAAAAACTTTCATTACACTTTCCCTGTTGAAACTGGAGTGAGAGTGGGTTAATACTGCTGCCAGGCAATTCAAGTAAATTAGTCATAGTAAATGCAATTATTATGATTTTGTGATTTTTCCTTAGCAAACAGTCATTGACTCAACAAAGTAGAATTTCTCATTAGTAATTATGAGGACTACTTCTCCAGATTTCTCCATTTTCCATGAGCTGTATCGGTGGCTAGTAGGAGGTAGAGAGTATTGTAGGTGGTGGGGGGCTTTTGGTCCCTGATTTTTATGTGGAATTAGTTTCAGCTTGTTCTTATATATGCACAATTTAAGAGATTAAAATCTTAAAATATTATTATTATTATTATTATTATTATTATTATTATTATTATTATTATTATTATTATTATTATTATTAATAATAATGAGAATAATAATGAGAATGTACCTAGCAACTTTAATTAAGCATTATATGTGGACATTCTGAATTGAAGAGAAAATTTAGAGTGCAAAATAATTGCTCACTCTAAATCAAAAAACATGCAGCTCATAGATGCGTTCTTACCTGTTGTTATGTGTGTTTTGTATAATTATCTATTGCTGTTTCTGCTTAGACCATTTTTTCCCGTAGGGTTACTAACTAATGCCCATTTTCATCCATGGGGGCCGCATCCAAAAAGCTGTATTTCATAAGTGGTTTTAAAAATCACCAATTAGATTGCATGTAAATTATGCCCCCCTCTGCAGCTATGACAACTGGGAGGTAGCAAATGGAAAACCTCTGTACAAATCAGTAACAGAGGGAACAGAATTTACAGATGAATACCCCTAATTTTTCACTTTAGAAATTGTATATTTTCAGAAGCAGACCTAATGGTTTAAAAGGAACGTTCTTGTTAGAATAGTTAGTAAGTACTGCAAATAATGATCAAGGCAGAAACAGCAATGAAGGATGATATAGTACAAATATAATGGTACATTAAGCAGGTAATAAAATCAGTAATATAAGCATGGACTATATGGGGCACAGACTATTATTATTAATATTACTATTGCTTTTGTTGTTGTTGTTATTGTTATTATTATTATTATTATTATTATTATTATTATTCATTCATTCATTTGGCTGAATCCTTTTTTCAAGGTGATTTACAGGATTTTCAATCAATAAAATATAATGTTACATGTACTACATCACACAAAGTAGCAAACGGATGCCAACGTGGTGTAGCTCAGTGTGTCGATACAGCACTGAAAGCTCGGTTTTCAGCTTGGGTTGGTGTAGCATGGGGTAGTGGTTAGTGACACAATTTAATTCCTCTGTTGGAAATTTGTTTGAAAATGTGGGAAAGAATGAGCAATCTGGGAAAAAATTAGCAATCCACTAGCCTTGCTGCTACTAAATGGTCGCTTTGAGCAAATTTGTGCTCTACTTGGACGATTATTGTGTCACAAGCCTCTTTCATTATGGCCTCGATGTTTGCTTTCCTTCGTTTTGAAGCAGGCCTGTTTTCCTCATTTGCAGTTGCCAGCTAATCAGTGCGTTCCCTAATTTTGTTTGTGTTCATTTTGAAGTTGTTTATTGCATTATTCACTCCAATTGTGTCAATGTCACGCTTCTGTAGGATGTTATACAAAATGTCAACTTTGGGCATGATTAAGGCAAAAAATTTCAAGTAATACAGAAAATCACAGCATGCAAGTGCTTGAATAGACCATATGCTTCACTGATAGTATTTCTGTCCCAACCAGGTTGCTCTCGAATATTTTCCATGCATTCACTAAGAGCATCTAAATTCTCCCAAACAGCACTGACAGTTCTCCCTTTAAAGTTCCAACGTGTCCCGCTGGACCTCAAGTTTGCTTGTTGTTTCTGCAAGAGCAGAAGTTCTTTTCTGGGATACAGAAAAAATTGTGGCAAAAGCTGACAGATCTGCAAAAAAACCCCAACTTTCTGTTCTTTGTTCCTCATTGAGCAAAGTTGCTGTAGTATCAAGTTCAGTTGATGAGCATAGTAGTGAACAAAATGTGCGTGCAGATCGTCTTTCAATAGGGTTTGCGCCCCTCGAACATGTCCACGCATTACTGCAGCGATCAGTTTGCCTTGCAATTTCAGTGGCTCCACTACATGCTTTACAGTATTGGATAGACCTACTGCGGATTTGTCGTTAACCTCTATGAATTCTATAAATCTTTCTTTCACCTGATTGTTGGGTAGCAGGTAGCCCAGTATTATCACCATCTGTGACGTGCAGGAAACGTCTGTTTTCTCGTCTGCCTGCACAGCAACAAAACTGCTTTGAGAGAGCGCCTAAAAAATGTCATTAAACACTAAACGTGCAATCTAAAAGTTTGTTTTGGCTGTCCCTTTAAATATAGGTTGATTTTCGTAGTGGTTTCTTAATCGAGAGTCTCCTAATTGTTTCAAAATACTACGGAAAACACCAGGATTGATGGACTCTGCTGTTTCATCATGACCTCTGAAAGCAAGCTCGCATTTTCTGCACAATTTGATATATGCTATTTAATGATCCGTGCCCTTGGACGATAAAGCAGCAGATGGAGACGTTGCCAGGTGCAATGAATAACTAATTTATTGGTTGAATTTACATGGTCCCTGTCTGGACCAAGACCATGCCATGAAAATAATAAAAGAACCTATCTTATCGGTTTCTTATAGGCTGTCAGGAGAGCTGTTGGCCTTTCCCAGCAGCGGCGGTTGGAAGCGCCGGGCAGGGTTGCAAAGCAGCCTGGGGGGGGGGGGGGGCTGAGTTCCCCTGGGCTGTGCTGGCTGGTGGACGCTGGCACCTGAGGTTGGTGTTGCTGGCTGGCGAGCATTGCAGTCTGAGGGCGGCCGTGCAGGCTGGTAAGCATTGCAGCCTGAGCGTGGCCATGTTCACTGGCGAGTGTTGCAGCCTGAGGGTGGCCATGTTCACTGGCAAGTGTTGCAGCCTGAGGGTGGCTATGCAGGCTGGCGATCGCTGGCTCCCAAGGTTGGTGTTGCTAGCTGGCGAGCATTGCAGCTCTCTCCCTCTCATTCCCACGCAGGCGGTGTTTATACCCCCCAACCCTGCTCCTGCCACTCCTGCCCACTACACTCGGACTGACCAACCGGGTCTATCCTGCTCCTTTCCCCATTCTATGTGGCGTGGTTGCACCCTTACAATACAGGTAACTGTGTGTAGGTAGCCACTGTCAATCTGAGCCACGACGTTCACCTTTCCCAGTAATTCCAATTTGATGGTGTTTTCCACATGAGCACCTCAACCTTCATGTTTTGCTAGTCTTTTTGACAAATGTTTCAAGTCTGTAGCCCAATTTTGTACACACAGTATCTCCACCAAATAAAAGACAAGGAAAACAAAAAAAGTGATTGATTTGGAACACTGGCAGTAAGCCACCTTGAACCAATTGGTGTTAAAAGTTCAAACATTTTCTTTGCTTGTTTCGGTAATGACAAGATCAGTTGGCTGATGAGGACCTAAATGTTTAACCTCTAACCTTTCTTCAAAGGTCAAGGAAGAAAAAAAATGATCTAACACAGATTCAACGGTGTTAATTTTGGATACAGCAGAATGAAAAAATATGTTGTGTGAAGGGTGTCTCTTATTGTCTAAGAGATGTCATCTCGCACAGTTTGTCTTCGTTTGGGCTAACTGTTGCTTGTTTGTTTGTTAGACGGCTAAACACAAAGTTCCAGAGCTGTCGCCAGAGGCCAGCACCCACCTGGAACATCACTGCTCTATAGTTACAATTCACCACTCGCACTACTTCACTCACTAAAGGACTGGTGACCGTGTATGTTCTGTCTGTGTGTGTTTATTTGTTTGTGGATTTGTTTATTCATTTGGGACTTCCCCATGTATTGTTTATACAGAGCAGTACCCAGCATTGAGTACTGCCTGTGATTCATTATTGTTTTTCTGTTGGTCAGTTTCGACCCTTGGATTATAAATAAAAGAACCATCATATCACCAGTACTGTGTTTGTCATTGTTTGGAGCACTGCACACCTGTGCACTATAACCCACTTTGCCACAAGGTGTCTGGATAAATCTGGGGGAGTTTTGCAACACTCTCCTCAAAAAGTCTGTCACATATTTCTAGTATGCTGCATGCTTCACAACCTTGCTGTACGAAAGGGACTTCTCACAGGCGGAGGTGAGACACGAACCCAGGACCTTCCCGCTCTGAAGCATAGCGCCGATACCGCTGAAGATTGCGTCACCCGCCCCCACGCACGCTACAATATTGAGGTGCTTCAGGGTGAAGATGAACATGAAAATCTTGGGAAACAAGACGACATTAATAATGGAAGGGAAACATGGAACCAAATCATTGCAGTTGTTTAATCAAACAAAAACTGAAATATTTTCTTATCAGTAATTAATTATAATTTACTTGTTTAGCCTACTGTATGTACTGTACTTTTTTTCCTTTACACAACTAAAATATACATAGACTCAAACAAAAGTTTTCTGCGATATTCTTAAATTAAATACTGAAAGCGTAGGGAAGCACCCTATACAGACAAATACAAACATGGTAAACCGCAGAATTACCGTGCAAATTTACCATAGTAAACGTCCATATATAGAAACAAGCTTAGTTTTATTTATGCTTTCCGATTTTGTGGAAACGTTTTAGTTTGTTTTCGTTGTGCCCAGGATCTGTTTGCGCTACGTTTAACACGTCACATTCAGTTTGACATAATACTACATTGTAATGTTTCTGTATTAAATTCATCATCGCATTTTAAATGTCTGTTGTTTACAGTGTCCCAGTAAATGTATTTTGTTAATTATTTCTTTCAATGTTTCTTTTTGTAATTTTTTTTTTTTGGCCCTGCGAAGTGTTAAATAATATTTCCTGATTTTTTTTACATTTCACTAACTAACAGGTCAATTTCGTCTTTGTAGAAATTTGTTTTCCTTTTCTTTTTGGCCGGTGCCATAGTTGCATCAATGTCGGAATCTACGATCTTGGTTAACGCAGGCAGGCGCATCACACAGGGCAAGGAAATCCACACACAGACGGAGGGCGGGCGCAAACCCGGGACCTCTCGCACTAAAGCATAACGCTGATACCGCAGTACAAAAGAGCCAGCTCTCTTGCAAGGAGCGTATATCAGGCTTATGTCTTCGTGTGTGATTTATGCCACCTACCAGCCCTGCTGCTGCCTTCCCCCATGCACGCTACACTATTATATATACCTCTGTTCACTATACCACTCATTTGTCTTTGCCGGAAGGAAGTTCTAAATCTTGACTTTTTGCATTGCAAATCTATTTATAATGAGATGCAAAAATCTCTCTGTATAATGAGCAGTCATTTATGCTGTTCATAAACTTTTTATTACGGTAGTTGTTCACAAAAAAGAGCTGTTTAGTACATGGCACGCACAAATTCTACGCAGGACGGAGTCTACGAATTCACAGTATTTACAAACACGTAAGCAATATTAGTGCATAGAGCCCGTTGAATTCGCGTGTTTAAAGGGGCAGATTGTTCTAAAGAAGAATTCCAAAACGATACAATACATCAATGCAATTTTAGAAATTAATGGGCTGGTTGCCAAAAATGGCCCTGTGGGCCATATGCTTGACACCCCTGCTTTAGAATATTAACTATTTATTTTAAACTATGCCATTCAGCTTTAACTGCAACCTATATACAGGAAGTGTGCTGTTGACTGTACTCACATAGCACTGTCACCCTGATCCATGGAGCCTGCTCTGCAGGGTGGCAATGGTGACAAGGAGGAGGAGAATTGAGGCAACGTCTCATCAATCAATATTTCTCGAGTAAGCAGAACAAAAAGAAAAATATGCCATTGAACAGCATGACTTTTATTGTATATGCATTAAAGGAGAAAGGAAAAAGTTTTTTTTTCATTATACAAGGAATACTTGTTTAAATTAAAAGGTAAACAGTGCAGTTTCACTTTACGTTGCCTCTGCCTGTCCTCTGCTGAGTGCTGTGTCTTGTGATCGCTCATTTTCAGTCAATGTAAGCCACCTCCACCTTCACAATACGCTACTGACCAAAAGATACGCCTGGACTGCTGGGGATGTTGATATCACAGTGGTCACGGGTGAGTCTTATCGTGCACATTAAATTATCGCTCACAATACATGTAGCATGCACGGTATGGTATGTAAATTAGCCAAATAGTGCTCACGTAAATTAATGCGTTCTTTGTTAGTAAATTATTATTATTATTATTTGTTTATTTAGCAGACGCCTTTATCCAAGGCGACTTACAGAGACTAGGGTGTGTGAACTATGCATCAGCTGCAGAGTCACTTACAATTACGTCTCACCCGAAAGATGGAGCACAAGGAGGTTAAGTGACTTGCTCAGGGTCACACAATGAGTCAGTGGCTGAGGTGGGATTTGAACCGGGGACCTCCTGGTTGCAAGCCCTTTTCTTTAACCACCGGACCACACAGCCTCCTAGATGAGGCAGTAAATTTAGATTTATCGCACACGTTAGACTCTCTACTTTACGTGCACGCTAACTCCAAATTTAGTGTCTTCCAGTTCCAGTTCCAATGACAAGAAACCTTGACAACTGTTGGAAGTTTTATAGATGTGGTTATAATGATGGTGATTTGGAGTATTTACAGATGATGAACATCTCAATCACAAAATATTTATCCAACCGTATTCATTCCCACCTACCTCTCCTTTATCCTCGAACCACTTTATAAAATTAAATATACAATTTACAATGCATTTCACCATGGGTAAACTACAGCTTTAAAATATACTTGCATGTAAACATATTATCAACATTAATAATAAAAAAATAATTATATTTCTTGGAATGCAATTACTGTACACTATTGATTTATCAAAATGTATGTAATTTTAGTTTTGTGCTTTTATGCCAAATGCAACATTGGTAAAGATTAACACTGGTATATACATTACAGCAAATGTCTGCAGTGTTAACCACATGTGTTGTTACATTAGATTTCCCAGGGAACTCCCTCCATTTGAACACCTGTGCTTTATACACAGCTGCAGACATCATGTTTCTCACCTCATTTAAAACAGGTCGTGTTATGAGTAAGACAATATGAAGGATTGGTTTCCTGTGAAATTTCAGGTACATGCATATATATATATATATATATATATATATATATACATGTAACCAAAACTGGTTTACAAAGCTGCAACAGTGCATGTGTAACATATTTAAATGTAAAAATATACATACTTTTTAAAAATAATACAGTATACCTAGGGCTTCTGATTTTTCGGTTTTAACCGATAAAACACCCCCGATACAAAAAAATGAAATCGGTGGATAGCCAATAAACACCGGAAAAACTGTGGAAATGGTTAATCAATTTACGTTGACTTTACTCTTTTCTCATTAAAAAAAATAAAACCTAGTACAAAAATAATAATAAATACATTTCTCAGTGCTGCTGGGCAATGTCCCGCCTTCTTGACTTGTATCTATCATTGATTCGTTCTGAATACTTTAAACCCGCCCCAACTACTGAGTGACAGCACATTCCTACATTTCTATTGGAGACTCTGCTTGCGAGATTTAAAACGAGATTACAATCAGGATGGAGGCTTGCTAGCGGGATTTAAAACTGTATTACAGTTAAGATACAGAGGATTTAAAACAGAATTGTGGCGAAATGTACAAAAATGCCTGCACACAAAAACCCCAGAAGAATGTGCCCGTGACCATAGGGATTTTATTGTGGAAGACAGCAAAGGAAAGAAGGTACAGCTTAAGTGCTGTCGAGTTACTATATATATTTTGACACCAAAAAAAAAACGCTGAAGCATTTTGGAAAGTAACCAAAAACACTAATTTCATGCAGTATATCAAAAACAAAAGCCCAGAAAAAAAAAGATTTACGTAAAACTCGAAAATAGCTAAAAATAAGCACCGAAAAATACAATTAATCAAACCTGAAAAACAGAAGCCCTAAGTATATAATTTGCTTTCCTACCTGTTTAATACCATATTATGCATTTTATATTTAAGGGATAAGGGCATTGCTGTGGTGTGTTATAAGGTAATAATGGAACCTCTGAGTCAACATGCACGAGGCGAGTTCCATTATTACCAAGGAACATGTCAGCAATTCCATTATCCTTTAAATAGAACATGCATAATATGGTATAAAACAGGTAGGCAAACAAATGATATAATGTATTCTTTACAAAGAATTATATAGCTATTTATTTATTTACCTTTATTCCTTTGAAACAGTGTAATCTCTCAGCAATGCTTTATTTGCCATTCCATTATTGAGTAATAATACCTGACCTCCATAGAAAACAATAGGAGAGTAATGTCAGTTGGTTGTATAATATTTTTTGTTTTTGCTTCTGCCTCAATCAATATTTGCCATGCTTATTAACTGCTCCAGCAAAAAAAAATTTGAGAAAGCATATTAATGTTGTTCTGTGCACAGAAGCTCATAGGTAAAGCCTGAGCAACACTGATATGGGTTCCCTCCTTATTTTCTCGCAGTTTGTCTTGAGTATTTATTTATTTTTTTTCAAAAGCATTATGGTTTTAAATGTGTAAGAAAATAAAATATTCCCTTTAACTGAGCCAAATGATGTCTGTTTCCTAACAAACTATATAAAAATGAGCCATCAGAAATGGTCCTGGGTAACGTGTGTAGAATTTCATTTTTCTGTATAAAAAGACAAAATAATTTGTATTACTGACATTTTGACACCAAAGGTGCACAGAACATGGGTGGTTTTAAGTGCTTTAATGAGATACTGTATTCTGCTAAGGTAATAGAACTTACAGACATTTAATAGAATACAGGTGTGTGCCAAATAACAAGAGGAGAACTCAAAGTGTATTGTCTCTATTTATACTGTATATATGAAAATATAAAGTCAGTACCTCAAATAGTCTCTCACAGGGTGACGGCTGCAGCTTTGCAAATGTACAGCTTTTTAATTTAGTGCAAACAAGACAGCAGGAGCAAGCAAAAGGGGGAGAGACTGTGAAAACAGAGTAGGCACAAGAACATGTGTTGTGGGAGTTACATTGGCAGGTAAGAAATGACGGACATTATGAGAAATTCAGAAAATAGTTTTAGCACTGGAACAAATTCATGCCGTCTTATTGTCCAGAATTAGTTAATTAGTCATTTAAATACGTGTTAGACAAAATGTCTACTTAAACCTTTTCATACTCTGGGATTTCCCATTTAAAAAAACACATTATGGATTTAAGATTGTATAAACTTGTTTTGTTTTTCTTCCACGTATAAAACAACTTTTTTTTACACATTACAGCTACTTTCTAAACAGTTTACATGGTTTTGTTCAAAACCAGTTTAACCATTCTGTTGTGTTAAATGAGCTAACTTCCTCAGACTGGCCTCTAGGGATACTCATTTACTGAACAAATAACAATCATTACCAACAGAGGGAGCTTGTCAGTCCATTCTGTGTCCTGCTAGCTAGACCAGCAGTGGGCAATCAAGGAGTTTGTAGACTCCCAGGCGGTCGCATGTGGTCCACTAAATACACAGAGGGAGGAGAGTGAACCTGACAGGGAGTGAACAGTAGTTAGGGGGAGAAGAAAAAGGGGGTATAGGATAGAACAGAGTTCAGCAGCATGCAGGAGGAGAGTCCAGAACCAGCAAACAGGTTTCTAGCTGTTGATCCACAAGAACAGGAGTCAGATAGCGACCAGGGAGAGGAAAGTGAAGAGTTGCAGCAGGCGACAAAACAGGTTAGTAATACAGTGGAGGAAAGTGTTGGTGCAACTAGCAAGCCTGCTGATCAACAGAGTGGGGACAGACAGAGGCAGACAATTGTAGTGAGGGGTTCAGTCCTTTGGATGAGATGTAAAACCGAGGTCCTATTGTAAGTGACTCTGCATCAGCAGTTGTGATGCCTAGTTCACCCCCTAGTCGCTTTGCATAAAAGCGTCTGCTAAATGACTAATTAATAATAATAATAAGGCATGTTGGCAGGAAAAAGTTTTTTTTTTTTTTTTTATTGGGCTATGGTACAGACCCCCAGGACAGAATAGAAATGATTGTAAATTGTGATATGACGAAATAAAAAATACATGTAAGGACAGCAAGCAGAGGTATTAAAAAAAGAAAAAAATAAATAAATAAACCAAATCACCTGGTCCAGATGAGATTCATCCAATGGTGCTTAAGGAAACAAGGGTAGAAACTTTGCTGGGGACCCTGAGAGGGGTGTCACATTTGCTCTCACGCTCCCAGGGTGGGGGGTGGGAAACCGGCAGGGATCGCTTCTTCTCATTGCGCAACAGCGAACCCTACTGGCCAGACACCAAGCACATTCAGACTGGATAAGAGGCAGGGCTGGTCCCTGTTCTCCGGGATCGGTAGCCCACCCACGTCTGCTCTAGATTGTTCGGCTTAAAATCGATTCTGGCTTTAGGCTTGTGAGATCGGAGGACGCTCACACACCCTCAGAACGTCTGTGCTGTGTGGGGACTCGCTGACCAGTTAATTCAAAGGGTTTGGTACCTTCTCTGTAACTGGGCAGACTTGTGGCAAATTAATTTTAATGTTAAGAAGTGTAAAGTATTGCATAATGGGCATAAAAACCCAGGTTGTAAGTATAAAATGAATTGTATGGAAATAGGGAACAAAGACTTTGAATAGGATCCCTGTGTTATAGTGGAAAGGAGTCATAATTAAAAGTATGTGGTGAGGCAGTTGAAAAGGTAAATACAATGTTAGGCTATATTATAGAAAGTGTGGAATACAAGTCTAGGGAGGTCAGGCTAAGATTATACAATGCCCTAATTAGCCCCTATCTAAAATACTGTGCCCAGTTTTGGTCACCTCACTCCAAAAATACATCATTGCACTCAATATGGCACAGAGAAGGGCAACTAAGCTAATCCCAGGACTTACTGACATGTGCTATGAGGAAAGGTTGAAATAATTAACTCTTCAGCCTAGAAAAAAGAAGGGAAAGCGAGGACTTGATTGAAGTCTATAAAATCCTAAATGGTAAAGTGAACCCAAGTTACTACTTCAAATTTAGCAAGAGGGCATAAATGGAAACTGAGTTTAGAACAGACGGTAAGCAGCACATTTTTTATACACAGTTATAAATACATGAAACATCCTACATAGTACGATCTAAAACACTGAAAACATGTCCTGATTATGTCCTATTAAATTAGACCCCCCAAGTGGGGGGAATGGTGTGATAACAAGGGACGAGCCTTTATGGGCTGAACACCTTCTCATTCTGAAACGTTTCTTACAGTATGTTTTTATGTTCTCCATGCATTTTGGCATGGTGGTAGAACCAAGCTTGGGTTCCTTCACAGATGGCTAAATACTGGTTATCTCTTTTATCAACTACTTTAAAGAAATGCATTTAAATATTCTGATTTTGATACTTTTTAGTTAGCGGATGAATGTTACATCACTGGACATTAATTGAAAAAGAGAAAGCATATGTAAAACATGAAATGGAGCTAAATTCAATATAAAATTCTGCACAACACTGTAATGTACAGTAATGACTAAAAGAACACATACAAACCACATGTATCATATCGGATGAGGGTGCTAAAGTGAAGACATGCTGACTGTCTGGGGTTTGGCGCCCTCTAGAGAGAGCTGATGGGCAGCAGCCATGAGAAACAAACACAGTCACGTGATTACACACAGACTCTTGCTTTTTTAGCAATTGTTGTACATGGTCAGCTACTGGTGGTGCTGTTAGATACTATTAATATGGAAAAATTGTATATTGCCAGAGAGGGAAACATAAGAAATATTGAACAATATATAACAATGATAAAAAGAAAATCTTATGAATACTTGAAACTTTTCTTTGAAACAAAAGATTTCTAAAACAGCTAAATTCATAATAATTAAAACAAGTTTTATTACCAGTTGATAATGACATTAGCAGTATGAAGCTACAGTTTAGGGTGAAAAAAACAAACAAACAAGAAAAAAACTTTGGGGCTTGTTTATAACCTCTTTCTATGTTGGTGTTGTGATTTTTTATTTTCTGTCTAAACGCTAAGGTTACTTGAATTTAAATAATAATAATAATAATAATGATTTCAATTACATGACAGTAGATGTTAAAACTTCATGCTGATTTGAACTCTGCTCTCGCCAAGATAAGCACCAACTAAGACGTAGCTTTACAGTAAACTAATGTGATCCATATGTGTCTCCATCCATTTGCGTTTCCTTCCGTATGATGATGTAGATATCCTTCTGCCTGGTGTTGATGACTGAATGGCCTCCGCTCATTTGTAAACTTTCTTATGTTCTTATGCTACCTTTTGGACTAATTGTCACTTTGTTGTTGAAGGTTCCTGTGCGCACCCCAGAGAGGACACATTTCACACTGAAAGTTATTAGAGGCTTGCACTGGAATATGGTTCCCAGATTGTGTCAAATAACATTCCACAAAGTATTAAACAAGCTTGGGTTTGGGCTCATCCTTTTATTCTTCTTTCTATCTTTCAGATATATGCCAGCGTCATAATGTGGAGGCCTAAAAGGGTCAGAAAATGCATGAATGCCAGTGATTTGCAACAGGTTTAGGATTGCTCATTCAGATGTCAGCTGCATGACTCAGGGTTTGTTTTGTTTTGTAATGGAAGGATTCCCCATAATTCATAAAAAAAACAAGGTATGTAAAGACTAAATAAATAATATGTATACTGAAAATAAATTAAATTATATTCATTAACACTATCAATGCATATAGTACCAAGCTATATATATAGCAGTGTGGAGTAGTGGTTAGGGCTCTTGACCAGAGGGTCGTGGGTTCAATCCCAGGTGGGGGACACTGCTGCTGTACCCTTGAGCAAGGTACTTTACCTAGATTGCTCCAGTAAAAACCCAACTGTATAAATGGGTAATTGTATGTAAAATAATGTGATATCTATATAATGTGAAATAATGTATAATGTGATATCTTGTAACAATTGTAAGTCGCCCTGGATAAGGGCGTCTGCTAAGAAATAAATAATAATATATATATATATATACTCATGCACAACTTAAATTTACACTCAGTTTGGCATGATTTATTTTCCTTAAACAAGAAATACCCTGTTTTTCCCGCTATCAACATTAAACATGTTTCATTTTTTTACTCTGATGCATTATGAGCATCAACAATTTACTCAAAGCCTCCACTAGTGTTTCTACTATTATAACAACTTTGACTTGCATAAAGAAGGAATAACATTGAGTGAAATAGCTCGCACCAAGGTGTGGTATCCGAAGCATAATCAGCAAGTACAGAGAAACATCATCTGTAATTGACAAACCCAGGACTGGAAGACCCAAAAAGCTGTCTAACAAGGATGAGCAATACTTGAAGATAATACCCTTAAGGAATAGAAAGAAGACAAGCGTTGAATTGACAACAGAACTGGCAGAAGGCTAAGGTGTCATTGTCCATCCATCAACAGTCCAAAGCACCTTTGATCATTGTTCCATAGTCCAATTTCTGTGTTCTTATTCATATTTTGGCCTTTTAGTCTTGTTCCCCTTTCTTAACAGAGGTATTCTTACTGCAACACATCCTTTAAGTCCTGATTTCAAGAGTGACCTTCGTACTGTTGATTTGATGGACAACGACACGTGCCTTCTGCCAGTTATGTTGTCAATTCAAAGCTTGTCTTCTTTCTATTCCTTAAGGTATTTTCAAGTATTGCTCATCCTTGTTAGACAGCTTTTTGGGTCTTCCAGTCCTGGGTTTGTCAATTACAGATGATGTTTCTCTGTACTTGCTGATTATGCTTCAGATACCACACATTGAAAATCGAGTGATGCAAGCTATTTCACTCAATGTTTTTTCTTCTTTATGCAAGTCAAGGTTGTTATAATAGTAGAAACACTAGTGGAGGCTTTGAGTAAATTGTTGATGCTCATAATGCCAGAGTAGAAAAGTGCAACATGTCTAAGACTTTTGCACAGCAGTGTATATATATGACTTGTGTAACCTTTTTCAGTACTGGAACATCAAAATAATAATAATAATAATAATAATAATAATAATAATAATAATAATAATAATAATAATACACCTCAGTTTGAATACAGTTATTAATGTTAAATGCGCATCATGCTGCGGGATTCTTTGCAACATCTATTGGCCATATTCCGCTGTTGTTGTTGTTGTTGTTGTTGTTATTGTAATGTTGTATTTATATTGATTCAGGACAATGCAAGGTTTCCAATAATGGAGGTTTTACACTATGTTCTCAATCGGAACAGCATAGTTTATACAAAACAAAAGTATAGGCAAGGAGAACATCTTACTGCTTCTTCGCTTTCTCTCGCTTTTACTGTGTATCCCTTTTTGTCACATCTGTTTTTTCTAACTTTATTGTTCATCGGTCTCTCTTTGGCAAACACAATAATACAAAACGAAACTTAAAGGTGCAGTCCTCCATATCCAAACTGATAAATACATATTTCAGCCTTACATTAGCATGGCACCCTAGCAAAGCATTGTGTGGAATTTCTTTATCAAGCAGGAAAAAAATGAATTTGCAAACTCTGCGAAGGAAATATTTTATTCCAGGGAGGAAGCACTAGCATTTTCATGTGCTTCACAAATGCTTTCATTTAACCCAAAACAAAATTGGTAAATGTTTAGTAAGTGTGTGAGTAATGTTTTTCTCATACTGATTTAATTTTGTACTTTGCACCTCCGCATTTTAGAGTGCGTATGCTTTTTCTTAGTAAATCTACTTCATTAAAATGATAAATTTCTGGGGTACACTGCTCACAATACTTTAGTTATATGTTTATTTATTGTTAAATAAAGGCTACTTAGTTGATCTTTTTCATAAGAAACTATATCTGTGCAATAACTGTAGATAAAGCATTCTGCATTGGATGCCACATGGTTATTATTATTAATGGATAATTAAGAGTTATCACTGACATAAAGGATGTTGTTATGTTGTTTTCTTTTCGATTTAGTTCCTGAGAAGAATAGTCGCTGTAGTTATTATTATTGAGGTGTACTTGCCGCTAATGCAAAGCTTGTTTTAACGTTGTCTTTATTACACCAACCAGAAACCTGTGCTTACAACTGCATTGTCATATTTTCTACATTTTCTTTAAATTCTCAAATTAATAATCAATACCTTAGTAGTAAAAAGCGATCCTGGTTGGGTCGGGTAATTTAAACCTGACAGGTACCCGGGTTTTCGGGTACCTGTGCCGACCTCTAATATATGTATATATGAATCAGTGCTTGGAAATTCAGGCCTGTGATTGGTTAAAACCTCACCATAGGAGCAAAATAGATTGAACTATTGCCCTAACATCCTTACACCACTGGGCAATAGTCTCCCTCTTACATGTGATTGATTCACATCACTGTCAGTACCGCCCCTTTTGAAAGGAACGCCCTTCACCTCCACTCCTCACAACAAGAGAAAATGCCTGAATGTGAAAAAACTGCTGAACAGCAATTCTGTGACTTAACAACAGAAAAAGAATTACAAAACATACTACAAAAGAAAGATGCTCGAAACAGTAAAATGGTGATTAAAACGTCACTGTCACTGTTTTCTGACTTTCTGAAATTCAAACTAATTCAGCTCGACCATGTAAACAAATATGACGGCAGGGATCTAAACTGTATTATGCAGCAGTCAGCAAGCCAGACGGAGAGCTGTACGCCAAAAAGACTTTGATAACTATGCGGTATGAACTTCGAAAAACATTTTCTGTTATTTATTTATTTATTTATTTATTTGAACAATTATTTTTCATTAATTCACGATTTTCTTCCAATATTGGAATGTCCAATTATTATTCAACCTAGCTCACCGTTGCAATCCCTGAACTAAAACTGGAGAGATGAAGATGAGCACACGCGTCCTCCGAAATGAGTGCCGTCAGCCATCCACTTTTTTTCGCTCTGCAAGCCCGCTGTGCAGCCATTTCAGAACTTACAGTGTCGGAGGACCACGCAGTTCTGAATTCCGTACAGCCAATGACTCCCCAGCCGACGTAATCCTTCCCTGCCCAGGCAGCGCTTGGCCAGTTGTCTGCCGCTACCTGGGAACTCCTGTCCATGGTCGGCAGTGATTTGAACCAGCGATCGCCAAGCTATAGGGCGCATTCTGCACTCCAGGCGGAGTGCCTTTACCCGATGCACCACTCGGGAGCCCCCTTTTATTTATTTATTTATGTTATTTATTTATTTACTTATGCTGTATCAGCTATATTTAAACAAAATATATAATGTCATATGTACTATCCAACCTTACTTATTTTCTTGACTGATTCATATATTAAATATGTACTGCAGTCTCAGCTCATTTTTGTCCCTCAGGACAAAAATGTTCCACTATGTTCCTCCTCTCCGGTCCGTGTTTACTGTATGTATGTATGTATGTATGTATGTATGTATGTATGTATGTATGTATGTATGACATTTTTTAAAAGCTGATTACTATGGATTTTATTTTAACCAAATAGATTTTTTAAATAATTAAAACAAATATATAAGGAACATCCAAAGCAGGTGTCAACACAATAAGTTGTGCAGTTCTCAACATGTAAAACGTTGAAAGGTGATACTTCAGATCATAAATGATCATGTTCTTATGTAAGATGTCTCCCTCTGCAGGCTTTACCATGTAACAGCAATCTGTCCAAGACAATAAGGCCAGATTTCCATGGAAAAAGATAAATAAGTCTCACCTTTTTGTCACGCTATTTTGGTAGTACCTTTGGGGTAGTTTGAGTTTCCATGTAGTCCGAGAAATTCTCCTTCCAAATGCAAATAACATATTGAATGAAGAGGTCTCCAAGCCCATCATACTGTATGCTTTTTATTTCCTATTTGGTCAAAGAAGCTTTCATGGGCTACTTCCAGCAGATCTTAGATCAAGGATTGCCTGATCTGGCCTTTAGTTATAGTAGAGAGTTGCACGGGGTTACGTCACAAAAAAGGATTTTTAGTGCTGGAGTCTCATAATCATCATAAGGAACGGCTTTTGGACATGTTTCCATGCAAAAAAACCTGAGTTTTTCATCAATTGTACCGCATTTTAGTGTGAGAAGGTGATTTACCCACCCTTTAAAGTCGAATCATTTTTTAGACGTGCACTAGCGTGTGGAATGTGTATGGTATGTACATGCTACGTCCCATAAATCATGACAGTGGAGAGAGCATTTGGAGTTTCTAAACTGTGTGGAAACCCGGCCATACACAGACTAGTGAATCATTTGATAGTACTTAATACAGCCTGGAGTTGAATAGACAACAAACTGAAATTCTTTGGTTCAGCAGGATTTGGGGGGATATTTTTTCTCACAAAGCTTATGGGTTAGTGTTTTTTTTGAGTATCAGTTTTCATAATTTAGATTCTAGATTAAAGTATTAATTAACATGGAAGTACACATTACTTTTTTTTATTATACTGTATTATAAGAAAATGACTTAAATGGTTGGCATAGAACTGCCATTACAGATGCCAAAGTATTAACCTCCTGCAACCAGTTTCTGCAATAAAACTTCCCACATGACACAAACCTCTCCTGTGTATGTGGATGAGTGTGGGCAGGTCATGTGAGTAGTCCAGACCCAATGAGAAACTATCATCATCATATGGTTGCTAAGGAATAAAACAAATAGATAAAAAAAATTGAACATGTCTAGTGGCACGAGAATTTAATGTTGCTGGTGCTATATGAGGTACCCTGACACTAGAATCTAGTGCCATAGTGCCACATTTGCACCCGTTATTAGAATACTGTAGTTCCTCCACATGGAACGCCCATTTGACTGTTTAAGGTGTATGTGGCAAAGTGGTAATTAGTGCACAGGTGTAGAGCAGGTGCAGTGCAGGTGCAGTAATGCAACAATGAAAAACATACAACAAAGTACGGGTGAAATGGTTTCTGTTTTATTTTGTAAATCCAAGCGATCTGATGACCAAACAGTAAACAAAAGGAGGGCTGGCAATACACAGTGATGCGTATTGCGCAGTGGATAATTATGGGTTGCAGTCCTGTAAATAATAACAATAATCGAGTACATACACACAAAACACATACACGGTCACAAGTCCAAAGTGAGTGCTGTAGTGCATGTTTATTACACACAACAGACAAACATGCAAAACAACATGGCCTGGGCATTCACCTTCATTCAACACACAGTATTAACACTCACCCCAAACTCACCTTCACTAAACAAAGGATTTTTCTTCATGTGGCATATACATGTGGCCATTCCTCCAATTAGCCCCTAATTATCTAATTAGATAATGGCCACATTCCACCTGTGATTGTTAACAGGGACAGATTTAACCTCATCCCTGCCAACCTTATATTCGCCCACACACTATTCTCACATGTAGGGCTTTCGCCCTGCCACAATGGGTAATTGGGGCTAGAAGCAAATTTCACATACAAACAAATTTAGAAGCATTGAGATTGTGCGTGCAAAGGCTCAACATGAGAATGGTAAATCAGGAGCCATATTACAAAAGCATCCTAAGTGACATTCTTATCTTATCTTCAGAGATAGAATATCCAAACTACAACTTTAGGAGAGTTGATATTATAGAAAATGGTCTCTGAACTTATTTTTCTTATCTTAATTTAAGATAGGAAATGGTATATTGCAGAACATTCCTAACTTGGTCATTTCCTAAGTTTCTTCCCTAACATTTAGGACTGGACAAGGAGCTAGTTTGGCTCACAGTGGCAAGAAGGTTAGGGGATTTGGCTACATGCAACTGGTGCCACTTTTGTAGACTGTAAACGGTCATGGAAACCAAAAAGAACGCCTTAACCAGACACCAATGAATACTGTTTTAGTACAAAGTTGAACATAGTTTCTAGGGACTGAAGGGTGAAAAAAAAAGACAAGAACCTAAACATAGTTTTAAAACATTTTATTGATAAATTAATTTGTTACAATGCATTCCAATTAAAGGCTTTTATAAATAAATAATATGTAATACCAACGTAAATATTTTATAGCATTAAAATAGTTATAGCATTAAAATAGTATGCAACTAAAATAGTACAGAAGAATCATGTTATTATAAATGTATTTGTATAATAATACAAACAAAAATATGAATCCTCATTATGAGGCAACTAGTTTTTTGATCTGTAAATAAATACCCCAGAATGATTAAGAATACTCCATAGTAAAACAAAAAAAATTCTGAGATACAAGTTGTTGCTTATGATATTTTACAGTAGATGGTGCTAATGTACAGAACAGGAGAACATTGGCTGAATGGGACATTGTATTGTGTTTTAAGAGGTATCAATTAGTTAATTTTGCAGTTAAACAGGTCTCATCTTGGAGAACAGGGTAAACGATTAACAATGCTCCTTGATCATACTAAGTGAAGAGGGAACAACTTCATATTAAATGCTGTGCAAATAATTTAAAGTTTTACTTCACAGTGTATTTTAAAAGGCTTTATAAACATATCTGAACAGCCTGGCCTTTTGGAAGGTTAACTATAGTTCCAAAATGTTCCTCAGCTACAGTAACATTTACAAATACAAATATTGACACTTTAGTATTCTATTGTACTGCTAAAGGTAATATATTCATGTTGTAGGGATTTTGGCAATACTATAGTTTATTTTATGTGTTGTTACAAATCAGTTGGATTTCTACTGTACCTTGTCTATTAAGACAAGTCAAGTTAAACTGAGCAAGGAACTGGTTTAACTTTTTTTTTTTTAAATCCCACCACATTGGTTATGAATTTCAGTGTAAAGTCTGTACTGTAATCAAAAGGTTTACTTCACCATCTACTGTCTTACAAGCATTGAGTTGTTTACAGTTGCTTTGTTCCATATTAAGCTATACATTCTTTTATATAAGTAGGTACACATCTTTGCAAATACAAATCTACCACCCAGCAGCAGAAATAAATAACACAATAACAATAATTTATAAAATACAATTATAAACGAGCAGTCCAATTTAAATTATTTCTATTAAAACATAGCTTTCTCAAAATGAGATAGTGTTCAAATACTGGCAATGGACACATCAAGAAGCAGAACTCTTATGTAAAAACACAAATATAAGCTAGATCCAACAGGCTTATCATTCTCTGAATATAGATAGATAAGTATATATATATATATATATTACATGCTTTCAGTCTGTCATATTTAAACTTTGTAAGCTGAAGCATGTGTTGGCCACCATCAGATTTCACATACATTTTATACTTTTTGGGAATGTAAAATGTCTTTAACAAAAAACAATGATAGCAAAATGATATTGCTATTCTTGCATTACAATAAAGAGAAGCAAGTCATTTAGATGGTTAAACTATGTTAGCTTTGTCAGAGTTTATGAAGAAATAAATAATACATGTACTTGTTGTCTAAAACATAAATAAGATTATATAAAAAAAAATTATATATATATATATATATATATATATATATATATATATATATATATATATATATATATATATATATATATAATGCATGATAATTCCAACTGTTTCACCTTAAGAATAGTGTCTTGTAAACATAGTCTTCCAGTCTTTTCATGTGGCAGTTACATTCCTCTTTAGATTCACGATTGAAAAATCTAGAACAGATGGATTTCATTGTTATGCAGTGTTCAGAGATGTTGTTTCCAGTCACAGAAGTATGAATTAAATTTAAATATATGTAATAGTTGCATATAAGTCTTACCTGCTCTATATGCCCCCTCATGCTAGACAGAAATGTGTGTCTGTCAGTCTTCTTAAAATAATCACATGGTTTGCATGATGGGTCCTGTAACAACAGTAAACAATATGTTATGTCACAGATACAATAACTATGCTACAGTGAAATGGCATTGGGTCTACTGTTGTAACATTATGTCCAACTTGTGTGTTTACTAGGGTTGAACTGGCTGTGGCATCTGTATCTCCCCGTTGATCGCTAAGACTTGTTTGGCTGATCTGGCTTATTGGGTGTCCCCTTCCTCCCTCATCACTCCATATGAGACCCCCGAAGCTCTGCACTCGGATGGGCATGAAAGAGTAGCTGCTCCCCTGCTAGAACCTAGAACCTCCAAACAAGCTCAAGGTCCGTTGTAGGAGAGTCCAGCTCCATGAAGTTCACACACGTCCGAAAGAGGCATTGCATGTGGCAGTCTGCCTTTCTTTAAAAAAAAAAAACTACTACTACGACTAATAATAATAATAATAATAATAATAATAATAATAATAATAATAATAATAAATACTCAAATGATGAAAGTGGGTTTTCAAATAACATATAACTCCAAAATGATCTTTTGAAAACTTACGTTAATACGTTTGGGCATCCTCGAAGTAATAATGCTGATGTATTTGGATTTGACATTAATTTTCTCTAGATTATCCACAAAGCACCACAGAGCGGGCACAAGGCAGTCATTCTAGAACAAAAAAAAAGACAGGATGAATTTACTACAGATGAGCAAAAAGTGTGCCTTTACCAGCAATAGATCAAATATATGCCAAATACACAATTTGCATTATACAGCAGGTCATTTCATATCAAAGTTTACCATACTAATTGTTTCTGCAAAAGTACCAGTTTGGGGTTTGCAGCAATTCATAAATTGTGCATGGTCTGTTTAAAAAACTTAAACAGCTTGTGATTAATTTATTGTACAGACCTTGTACACAGTTCCATGCAATTATTTTTCAGAGGCTTTTATCTCTTAAGAAAGAGTGTGCATGTGTTATCAGGTTGCTGTTGAGTTCAGTTTTTAGCTCCCTTTGCTACTAGCCCAGGCCATTTGTAATTCCCCTTCATGTTCAGGTTGCTGTTTAAAGACAGATCTACCAAAGAGGCTGGGGTGTGGAATCATTCAGGCTTTCTGTTTAAACAGTTGCCTACTTTCCATAGATGCGGTGTCATTCTTATCTACATGTTTGCAGATTGTTCTGTTAGGTGTGTTATTTTTAAACATTTTACTGAGCTAATAAGCACTTTTTACCGTAACTAAGCTTGCTTACTGGAAAAAAAAGTTGCTGAAAAAAGCTGCATTTTCCAGCTGAAACTGAAAACACTTTCAGAATTGTATGTATGTAATGATAACTTCAAAGGCAGCAAATGTTATGGAGACAAATGTGTCATCTTTTGCTGAGTAAACACCTTTGACAAGAGGGAAAAGTACCTTCTGATATGCTGTAATTTGCAAATCACTAATTTCTTTGTACAGTATCAGATGGCTTGTGTCAGTTAGTTTGTATCAAATGGAAATGATGTCACATTAAAATGATCTATACTCTTTAGTTATTCTTATTGAACTATATATTTTCAAAAACATATAGCATAGCTTTGTAAGATATAAGCTGATTTTCACCCAACTCTGACCTCCTGTAGAGTGGATGTCAGCTTGTATCATACAGCAACCTATAAACTGGCATTATAACAGTATAATAAATAATACTTTATAACTACTTTATAGCATGAAAACAAACTATCCATCTGGACTGTGTCCAATAATATGTACAGTAATGTAATACAATGTTATCCTTTGTTAATGATTACAAGTCATTTTAATTACCCTATAGCTTAATAATAGCTTTATACTAAAGTGTGACTGGAAATGAAGAACTGAAACTCAAAGATGAATTTACAGATCCATAACTACAATCTAAAAGAACCAAAAAAAAAAAAAAAAAACTAAAACTAAAACATCACAATTGGTTTATTATGTTAATGTGGTGGGTACACCAGGTTTCTCAAAGAGTTCGCTAGGGTCTTTAAAAAGGAAGTTACAGGAAACAGTGTACTATGGGTGATAACCACCAAAGTTATGTTTGAGAAAAAAATACAGAATCTCTCACATGCAGCTATGGCCAAATGTTTATCATCACAGAAATCAGGCAGCCTCCACCATTCCCACAACAACTGTAACACCAGTACAATAACCTGAACAATTAGTCACCAAGGTTCTCGAAACGGCTAAAACCATTTCATTTTGACACGCATGCAGTTCAATTGTTCCCCTAATAAGCCTGGTTTACTGTTACTGCTTTCTCTCTTTCAGGTTGACAGATACCACTTATTATAAAATGTGTCATAGCAGTAGTCATTATTAAGAGAATTCATGTTTTGTAATGTTATATAGCTTTCGTTCAGAGCAAAGCACACTAAGGATACAAACGAATTTTGGTGAATAAGATGAATAATGTTAATCAAGGTTCCTTGGTAGTATGATGCTGTTGCCTCACTGACTTAACAAAGTGATTTAAGCTTTTGCTCCAGAATATTTTTTTTAATAAAAATGAAATAATAAAAAACACTGTACGTTTCAAAACTAGAAAACAGCTGAAACATAGCATTGGTGCAAATGCTTAGTAAATTTGCCCCCATACTCTGATAGGACCTAGAAACTAACAGGTTAACTTACAACTTTGTAAGTTTAGGAAATAATGTTGCACACTTCAAATAAGGTGCCCACGCCAGTCAAAAAGAATATTTCATAGTTTAGCCCATAAACTATGAAGCTGTGTAAATTAAATTGTTAAAGATAATCTGTGCTGATGTACAGAAGCTACTTGAAATCCCCTGAAACAGGAGGTTGCATGTCTAGGTAATCTAAATAACACAGGGTGATCACCACACTGCAGCAAACACAGCCCTTATTGTGAACATCATGTTTTTTAACTTTCTGATATAAAACACATCTACCTTCATCAGAACACAGCAAGGAGAGTCGTGCATGTTTCTTTTAGTGAACACACGTGCATGTAATTGATGTTTTATTTGTTTACTACTGCTGTGTTCAATGTATGTGGGTGCACTGTCAAACTAAATGTGACTCACTCACTGTCTAAACTTTTCGCAAGAGACTTTAGATGCACATCTCAGTATTATAAGAAGCATATTATATACACAGTGCTGCACAATGAAAAACTATAATCTCGTTTTACAAAATATGCACGAAAAGGCAATAAAATCATTAAACCAAGTACTTACCTCTACGCCATAAGGAGTGTGTAGATCTACATCCTTAAGCTAAAAAAAAAAAAAAATCAAAAATAATGGTATTATTCTCATATCAACAAAAATTAAATAAAAAAGCATATTAAAATAATACATACAAATATATATGCATATACACTAACTTACCGTATGATCATTTTGCAAGCGTTTTACAGTCTTATAAAGTTCCTTCAATGCTCTAGTGTCCTTCAATGGAGCACCCATCACTGCACTGGTTGTAATGACTACAAGGCAACAAAGAATAAACTTCATTTTCAATGCGTGTCTGAAGAAACAGTAAAAGGTTTTCAAATTGCTAACTTCACAAATCACCAATAATGTGTACAGGTGCACAGCTTACCTATATATTTATCCTTGAGGAGACGAAATACCCACCCCTCGAAGTCTGGAAAGCTTTGAAGAATGGATGAATGAGTAATCCTTTTTTCTTTTCCACTGGCCAGTTGTACGTGTGTGCGTATGTATCGGTGTATGTATGTGTGTGTGCGTGCGTGGGGAGTGGGGATAGACGGTGTGAACGAAAACAAGCCTAATTTGCGGACAGAGCAGGAAAATAGAAAAAGTTGTGAATTCCCATTTTCACTCTGAATCAACAAACTAGCTGCGTTAACTTAAAAGAGACAATAAACCTCAAGCCTGGCTAAACAAATATAAAATAATCTTTTTTTCTGCCTCCTACACAAATTTACCTGTTGATACCAACAACACAGAGTCATCTGTGAACTACTATAATGAGTAAGAGGATGCTTTACTTGTGTCTATATTGGACTTTTTTTTTTTTTACTGCACTACCTGATATTCCTACTGAAATTAGCTGTCCTTCCACAACATAAAGAGGTCCCCCGATTGTTAACCATGAAAGAGTAGTTTGGCATCTAAGGCTTGTGATGTTCAAAAAGAAACAGGAAATATATTCTGGTTTAGAAATCTTAGGTTGGTTGTCTTCAAAGGCGGTACACTCATTTTGTTTCAGTCGATGGAGATTTTTATATATAGGTAAAATTGATTGAAGTGGAAAAGGTAATTCCAAATTATAGTAGTTATACAGTATTTCTAACATGTACGATGTGTTTCTAAATAAAGATGTGTAACAGTTTGCCTCCATGGTATTAGGTGTCAATCTACTTTCACTTTTGACTTTTTCATGCCAAGAAAATGAAGCATAGCTGGCCGATTTCCAAAAGCCATTATTTTGAAATCTTTCAAAACAAACAGACGGCAACAATGTTTCTATATAGCAAAATTATATAACATTAAAATAGGTGTTATCATTTCATGGTCATTATTTTGCATATGTCTTGCTACTGTTTCCAGTATAATGGACATGCATTGATCATGTAATAAAAGAGAAAAATACAATACACATTCTGCACAGAGTTTCATAAAATATAATAATAAGTTAATAGTTAGTTTTTTTTAACTTGTGTATGTTGGAAAGCCAGGACAAAGTGACTACACATCTCCCTGCTGGTACTGTAACCTGTACTGTACTGTGTATATCCATCCATCTGTCTGAATGTCACTCTTTAGATTTAACCATTTATTCAAAGGTTATGAAACTTTCTTGTAAGGACAATTTTACAATCTGGATGCATCTGTCCTTCTCACTGTGTGTCAGATTGACATAACATTTTTAAATGTGCATGCAGTGGATGTAGGTCATAGTGATCTAGTTTTCAAGTTACTACATTCTGAATTTACACACGTGGGGGGTGAGTGGAGGGTGGGGTATGTCACTGACATATGCATGATTGCAAACTAAAAGCACTTTTTGCTTGTTTTAGGTGGACAGTGAGTCCCTAGCACTCAGAAGCTAAACAAAGTTGTGTCTTTTTTTTTCTTGGACGGGGACCTACAATTGAAATCATGCTGTTAGTGGAACAGTAGGAGGACGCCTTTGTATATATCAAAGCTACGGCAGGACCCCATTGTGGTTTCAGGTTGGCACTAAAACAGACAAACCATGCAATAGCTTCCCCGTTTTCTGCAGACATTCCTTTATACTAAAACGATTGCTGTATACATGTTAGGTTAAATCACTGCCTAAAGAACAGAACTATTGAATATATATATATATATATATATATATATATATATATATATATATATATATATATATATATATATATATATGCACTGCTAAAGAAGAAATCATTAAATAATCTCATAAATAAAACCATGAAGATACAATCAAGTCTTTAAGGCATTGGCTAGGTAGACCTGTGTCATGCTCTTTAATACATAGTGACAGCTGAGATGCATTTTGCACTAGCTGACCTCCATTAAAAGCATGTATCCCCATTTAGCTCTTCACTTGATCCTAGAACTCCAAACAGACTCCTGATTACTGCCTTGATCACCAAAACTGACAGCTTCATCATTGGGCACCTGTTTTGTTCACTGATGAATCAAGATTTCTTCTGTCCGTTAATGATCGATATGTTCGAGTATGGAAAACCTGAGGAGAGCGATTTTCTCAATTCAACATCATTGACTACGGATGTTTTTGGAGGGGATTCATTTATGGTGTGGAGAGGAAACTGCATTGGTGGTCACATGGGTATTATTGTGATTAACAGCGCTATGGTTCATAGACAGTCTTGGACCCTGTGTATTGGCCCTGAGTTTGTTGTGTTGCACAATAATGCCTGTTATCATACTGCCAGGATTGTCATGCGTTATCTTGAGCAGGAGACTATAGAGGTTATGGACTGGCCAGCAAGAATTCCAGATCTTAATCTCACAGAACATCTTTGGCACCTTCTAGGACGTCATGTTTGTCAGCGTTTTAACCCTCATGTGACATCAGAGGTGTTGCATGGACAGAAGAAAGCAAAAGGATCCCCCAAGACGTCATCTACCTGATTAGAAGCATATCCTGGCAATGTACAGATTGCATCATTGCCAAGGGAGTAAAGTTATACTTCAGTCTTAACTTTCTGCAATTATTAAGCATAATATATGTATTTGTTGTAAAGAAACTCTTTAACATGAATATATCTTAAAAGGGGTTTCTTCAGTATCGATGCTTAATAACTGTATGCACTCCACAATTTTAGAACTGGTAGCTTGCACTTTAACCCATATTTGTATCATTTGGAATATGAAGCTGTGTTGTAGGTCAGTGTGTGTCTGATAGGCACTAGACACAGTACATTTACTGTAACCTTTAATCATAGTGACTGTTTGATATGAAAAGTACTGGGTTAGAATCTCAAAGAGCTTTACTCCATAAAACAACAAGTTACCAAACCAATAAATAAAGCGACTAGTACGGTATTTTATTAATTTCAAAATTGTAACTGGTGTTTTTGAGCCAATGATTAACCATTTGTAAATCACAGTATTACCAGCTACAGCAACACAATATATTTAAAGCAAGGCAAAAATAGATACCCTTTTTGAAAAATATGCTTTGTAGCCTCTTGATATCTATTACAAGTTGCGCTGTTTGTGTACCCTCTTTTTATTTTTGGAAAAACACAGGAGAAATGATTTAGAAATAATGTAACTAGTAATTGTTCAAGTCAAAGTCTCTAACATGCTGGAGAAGTGTTCATAATCTACAGTCTTAACATAAACATGGACAACATTTACTACAGTAAGTTCTTTGGATATGGCTTACAGTCTGATATATATTGCCAAATCAAGTTGAACTGGAAAGTTTAAAATGTAGCAGGATCTTAGTTGCTTCGTCTTCAAAACTAGCTTAACCTGACATCAAACATTAACATGTTCCCACGATTTACAAAAAGCTTCCAGTAGTGTTTTACTTGAAAAAAAAACCTAAAAAAAACGTTTTATTCTTCGTCAAAGTCAAATATTTGATGTTCATCTCTGCTTGATTATTGAATCTTTGAAAGGATCACAATGTCGTTAAATGCACATCACATCTGATTTTTGCATAATATTAACACAGGGTCAATGCTTTACTATACGGATCTGTGATAAGTAAGGGTAAAGCCTGGTGGAAAGCAAAGCGTATTCTTTTCCTTGTAGAAAAACCTACCAACTTCCACTATTACGTTTGCAATATTGGTGTGAATTGTGGAAATCCTACTATAATTCAGAAATTCTTTGAAAGCAATCATAAGAATCTCAAAATCATCACAGGCTCTGTGTGTGTGGTGATCACGTGGCCTAAAGAAAAACTCTATTGCAGTGCATTTTGTGAATTGCAGTGTAAAGGAAACTGTGGGTGGGGGTTGGGCCCTAATGCATTTACTCACTATCGGTAAGGTGGAGTCTCTTTACCCATAATGTCATCAAAAGGAAAAGGCCCTGGTTTCATACTTCCTGCAAGGGATTTCGTTAGGGGCTTGGGGATTCCATATCTCGGGAGCCCACTCTCCCCCGGCTGCTGAAGACGTCAAGCGAGATTCATTCTTTCAGGTGAAAAAAAGTGACTCCAAATTTTAGTGATATAGCCATTCAATAAAGCATTCAAATCTTATCAGGGGAATAACCTTGTAATGACTATTCTTGTACCGTTATTCATTGTGGTAACGTGTGTCAGCTGACTTTTAGATGTTCTCTATAGATAGGGCTTATAGTTTTTAATGTTTATTTATTCCCCTTTTCAGTGTTTATATTTTGAGATTTTTCTGGCTTTTAGTTTATGACCAAAAATTGGGGTTTATCGGTGCTGTTTATTTTTTATACTGTTCGAAAAGTAAATTGACCCTTTATATCTGGTATTAACCAAAAGTACTATTCTGGAGTTTTGATGTTTTGAGGCATCCTGAGAAATGCTGAAGTCAAATAACAGCACAGATGGGAATCACAGTGTGCACTGTACAACAAAACACAGCAAACTGCACCCTGGATCAGGGTAAGCGAACACAGAATAAGTAGTTGTCCCTGGTGTTCGTTTGGAGTTTATCGGATATTGCATAGTGTATCTTCTGTAGGCTTTTAGTTTAAGCTTTATGAATGACAGTCTTAGCTTAAAATGCATCTTCCCTTTATCCACATGTACAGTAGGTGTGTGTTAATACTTGCCTCACCTGCCAATGGCAACAGCAAAGTGGATATGTTGGTAAACTCTACCTGTTAAATTCAGCTAATGTCTGAGAGTGTCTCTATAAGTCTATCATTTGTTGCCTCAAAGGAGCCTTTCTTGCCTCACAACCACAGTGAATACCTGAACAAAATGACAACCGTCACAATACATTTATTTAAAAACAATGTTTAATAAAAAGTAGTGTTGTCTAGACTTCATAATAAAATTAAGATGATATTAAAATATTCACACACCTAAGATGAAGTTTTAAAAAGGTTCCATTATCAACCAATGTAAGACAACTGCATCCATTCTTTTTTTACACAAAACTATCGAACTATATAAAAAAATGTTTTATATAGGTGCAAAATAAACGCATGCCTTTTTTTAAAAAAATGTCCAGTATTTCATTTGCATATGGTTTTATTTCAATGTGTGTGTCTAATTCATACAAATTGAAATTGTAACTTCCCTACCAAGAAACTAAAATATCTTTGCGTTCGTTCCACTGTCCATTTTGTCGAGTCTTCATTTTCATGATCTTAAAATGTTATGCTATGCAAGAGAAACCACAAACTGGAAAGCCATACATGCCTTTTAAGCAATAACACATGACGTCAACTGCACACCATGGAGTGTGTTATTGCACACCATGGAGTGTGTTATTGCACACCATGGAGTGTGTTATGGCTTTAAGGTTGTTTTATTAAAAGAAAACCAAAAAACACTTGATTTTAAACATTAAATGAAGTTGTGTGAATCCTTCAGCCCTATATCACTATACTTTGGCTGCAGAGGCAACAAATTGGCTTGATAAACATATTACTGCTGAATTAATTGATCTTATGTTTTGTAGAAATGCAAATGTATTTACTTATTTCTTTATTTTTGTACTGCAGCTTTTTTCCCCCTGTAAAGTACATGTTTTTGTATGTAAATGTGATGTTTGAAATGACTGTTTCCCTGCAATCACACTGTGCACCTTTACTTTTTAAATGACCATACATTTATTCTAATCACCAGTCCGTCAGACTCTCAGGCTCAGTACATAGCTAAACTCAAGCAACTGAGAGGCTAGCAGGCTGGGTGTCAAGGTCCATGCAACAAGGTCCATGCCTGGGTCTTCACAGGTGCTTTTGCAGCAAACAGATTGAGATTTCGAGATTTTAAAGAAAAAACATTAAAAAAAAATAATTAGTTTTATATATTTCTGTAAGTGTTTGACATGAATAAATATGAAAAAAGCTGAATATTAAAGTGGTCTGTAGTTCCTAACCACAGGTACTGGCTGTGAAATTCACTTTTAAAAGCTGTTGACCCTGACACTCATTGATCTTAATGCATAAATACTGTACCATTAATTTAAGTTTTAGGAATATGATGAGGAAAAAAAAAAAGTTACATTTCCTGTATACTGTAGTATACAGGAAAATGTAACTTTAAAAAAAAAAAAAAAAAAGTAACTTTTTTTTTAAAAAAAATGAGGATTTTTTTGATAATATTATTCACCTATCCTGGGTCATAAATTGGAAGGGAAATTAATACGTATGATAAATTATTCCCACACAGATTCCACAAAATATGTTTATTGACGGTTCTGGAAGATTTGGCAGTAAACACTTTCTTTGCGATTTATAGGGTTGACAAAGGGCTGGAAAGTCCATTCATAATTGTGAATTACATTTCACCTGGTGTGTGTGAAGGTTTTAATTATAAGGGGTTTATTAGGCTCAGAATTGAGGGGGTCTGTTCAGTCATCTAAAACTAACAGAGCACTCGCAGGTCTGTCTTTCTGGTTTTGTTCTCTTTTTTCCAACATGCAAGCCACCCCGCTTCAATCACAGTGTTTTCAGGCTCAAGAGCCTAATCTGGACAATTCAGCTTCGGCTTCTTTTCAGTTTAACTTCTTTGAGGAAATGCAAAAGGTGTTTAGAGAAAGCGAAAACAATTTGAAAACGGATGTCAATCAGTGAGTGGGTGCCCTGAAAGGAGACTTAGGCCTCATACACACACACACAGCGGTTGGCACGACAACCGTATTAACAAACTGCACTTGCTGCAGTAGTTTGTTGTATACACACGCCTTTCATTACTGAAGTGAGTGCACTCCCTGTTTAAACTAACAACTGGACTCTGACCACCATTACACGACATTCGCTAGGTTTGTGTGGCGGCAGCATGGAGGCTGTGTTTTTGTTTATGCTTTTGGAAGAAAGTACAGTACGTAATCGATCGAGAGCTTGTCAAGGGCAGCTATGCTCTTTTCTGCAAAACCAGCGGAGGCATCGTTTTTACTTTTTCTGCACTGCTAAATACAGTGGTGACGATCTGCAGTACCATTACGGTAGATCGAAACATTTGGGCGATCTTCCGACCAGAATTGAATTTGCTGCCACCCAGTTTAGCCTGGAGGCCTTCCTCAGACCAAACATTTATTATTTTTTTGGTCTCTTCTTTGGGCCAAGCAAGTTCGCGGTCCGTAGTCATGTTTATCACACGGAAATGTCTGATAAACTATGACATCATTACTAGTGCAGAAATGCACAAGCACCTACTGTGGTTGTTTTAGTGCCATTTTAATACACACACACACACAGTTGCTGTGCATTAACTAACCAAACTGAATTAATAACCAAACTCGCTACTTGTTCCGAACAGGATTAACTAGTGCGGTTCTCACTGCCTTTTGCAACTGAACTATGTGTGCACCTAAACCCTATTAAGATCAAAAGGGGAACTCACAACCGCATTTAGTTACGTTACAAAAGGACACGTATTCTTTTAAACAAAAGGCAATGAATAGCAATTGAAAACAGCTGCAGATCAGATTGAGCCAGGACACTTATATGATGTAACTGAAAGCCTGCAACATGGAACTGAGCTGATCAATAGTATACAGAAACTCATGGCAGATAAATCAGAAATCTGCTGGGTTACAGTGCAAGAATATGAGGATGATTCTTTGGCAGAATATTCTGCAGACAATAAGAAGAACTATTATGTTTTATAAATGGTATTGATTTACAAATGCAGTCGATGTCAAGAGAAGAAAACACAAATGCTGATTATTTCAGCAGGATAATTGATTGGGATCAATGGGGAATGTCAAATTAGATCTTTTATTATTTGAATGATCTTTGGGGCCCATATTCCATTGATCGGTTTGCCAGTTTATACCCCACAAAAGTCGAGAGGTTCAATAGCAGATTTTGGTGTTGTGGCGCAACAGTCGTAGACGCCTTTACACAAGACTGGAGTAAAGATGCGTTTACACTGGCACAAATATTCCAGATCGAGAGGATAAAAGGAAGGATTTTGGATTTTGCTCGTGTAAACGCTACTGAACATGTTCCGGAATCCGCCCTCTTATCCTCTCATATGTTGAGTTCGTATTCCGGACTGAGAGGACAAGAGGACGAATTCCAGTCACTTTTTTTCAGTGTAAACGCACTGAGGATGTATTCTGGAAAGATTGCAGAAAATACCCAGCAGGCACTGCAAGCTAACCAGAAACGTCATCACAGTGCTGCCTTTTCATTTAAGCATTGGAATTGAAAGCGGGAACACAAGCAAATTTAAACTCCAACTCCAACTTGTAGCATCTAAAAAAGTAAGTGTAGCGCATTTCTGTATTTTTTATATTAAGTATTGGTAATATGTTTGATATAACAATTAACAGCGGTGGTTGCATGTTTTTTTGTTATGTAGTTTACATTTTTCGATGTGTAGCGACTACTGGCTAAACCTCATTGTTTTGTATTACAGATTTAGAAATAATGTCTGAAGGACGCTTGTGCAGCTTCACTGAAGAAGAAAGCAGGGTTTTAATATCTATCTGGAGCAAAGGCAGGATCCAACAAGCACTGAATGAGCAGCAGAAAAAACTACAGTCGTCACTACAGCAGGGCGTCAGGTTCTTTTTTTTTTTTTCCCCCTCAAAGTAGAGTCTGCTCCCCCCACTGTTTCAAGCAAGTGTAAACGCACCGTTCTGGTACAGACTGTCCCAGAATCTTATCGGAAAGATTCCGGAACGCTAGTGTAAACGCACCTAATATTTGGATTGTCCTCCCCATTCCAGTTATTAACAGAGTGCTGTCTCATATTGAATGTAATAAGGCAATGGGAACCTTAATTATCCCTAAGTGGGGGTCTGCGCCATTTGGGCCATGTCTGTGTACCAATACTGGACATTGTTGATTTCCGTGTTTTATCTGATGATTGTCAGAATTTAATTCCTGGTATTCACTACAAAGGGTTAATTGGCAGAATTCCCTGTAAATTTGATTTCATTGTCCTGAAATGTGTTTTTAAATCTAATCATTTATAGAATTAAATCAGTACAGGTTATGTGGTTTGTGTTTGTGTTCTATATAATTTCTTCTCATATGAAATGAATATGTCTTTGTGCTAATATTTCCTGTTGTTTCAGATGGTGAAAGATCGACATTCATGGCCCGATTGTTGGATAGGATTCCAGAATCTTTATTATCTATTACTTATGCCTGTTTTTTCTGGAAATGTCTATAAAGTTGAATCTGCTAATGCTAAGTATAAGAAATGGGTTAACTGGGACAAGTTTAATAATGTGGACTCTCTTCCATCAGATCCTGCCTTTCTTTCTCTATTTCTCTGTCAGATGAGGGTATTTCTGCTTCCTTACTCAACAGTATTGTGTATGGGTTATCTTACATGCACAAATTGGTAGGGTTTGACAGTTCTTTGCTAAATGTTTCTTCGCAGTTGGCATGTGAAGCTGCTAAATGGATATCTGACAAGCCAGTGAGTAAGAAATTGCTAGTTAAAGCCTGTATTTTAGAAAAGATTGCAGAAAAGGCACTTGACTATGCTCCTGCCAGTCCGTCGTATGGGATCTGTGTTTTTTCTCAGTTACCTGGCCTCAGCAGGTTTGGTCTTTGGGCCAGAAGATTTATTTTTAAGGGTTTTGGCCATGACTAAATATGGCAATAATCTTCGTAAGACACAAAAGCCTTTCTCTTATTCTAGGGTGAGGGAAATTTTTAAGGAAACAATTGGTCCATTTGTTGAAAACGTTACAGCACAGCAGATGGTTATGTGGAGATGAATTAGATCAGTGGTTTTCAAACTTTTTTAGGCCCCGTACCCCTTTCCAAAAAATCAAGTCTACCACGTACCCCCACTTATTGATGTTAACTGAGTTTTTTTTTTTTTTTTAAATGCTTACCAACCAATGTGATGGACATGCCTGCTTTTTATCACAGATTTCAGTAAAACTACACCCTGATTAGTAAAGGGTATGTTATTCTGTGTTTTAAAATGAACTAATAATACTGTGCATTTTCTTTTAGCCTAATAATTAGCGGCGTACATGCGTAGGCTAATGCAATCACTCGACAAAGGAGTTCAACGAATTAGTCATAGTGAGAAAACACATAAAGCATTGCAAATAAAGAGAACACAGTCGTGTCGCTCCAGCTCCAGCACAGTGATTTCACTGTCTAGGGTGGCCCAGCGCCTGCTCAACTCAATAATACTGTTATTTAAAAACATAAAGGTAGGTAAAACACACTGAACTGATTAAACTACAAACACTGAACATTTAAACTCCAGAAAGTAAACATACCTAGTAAATACTACACATTTTTAAAAGAAGCAACATCATACAATGATTTTTTTTTTTTTTTTTTTTTGCCTACAGACTGCAGAACCACCGCCCTGCTGTTTAAATATGTAATTTAGCCATGTGCGCGTAACGCTCTCGCTGTCAGCAGCCGGTTGGGTGTTAACCTCGCCCAACAGAAAGGAAACGTACACCACTACGGCTGTGGTTTTATTTGAAAGGTGATTCAACATTGTTAATTCGACTGTTAAGTCACAAAGTACTACAATGTGGTAAAAAAAAAAAAAAAAAATCAGTTGTCCACCATTACAGGATTTTTCTCGCGTAACCTCTGAGGAGCGCACGTGTACCCCAGTTTGAAAACCGCTGAATTAGATCACTCATTACCTGTGTCACAAAGTATCAGTCTTTGATCCTTGCATTAGCCTGTCTTTGTATCTCGCAGACTTTTCAACCTGTTTATTGTGTCTGTGTGTGATTGGTTAAGAACTGTTGATCAAGAAATGTGTTTATTGATTAGGCGGTAAACACTTAACGATTTCCAGGGTTGACGTTGGAGAGGTGCACCGCACTTCACTTTCTCTAAGGTTTTAGTGTTGGGTGGCTCGCAGATTTGTTTTAAAAAAATAAAAAATTAAGAAATTATATTATGAATAAAATTCTAACTATTAATATTACATCACTATAGAAAGAGTCACTCTAGAAAGAGTGCAAAGAAGAGCGACCAGAAGTATTCCAGGTTTAAAAGGCATGTCGTATGCAGACAGGCTAAAATATTCAATTTCATTCAAAATTCTAAAAGGTATTGACAATGTCGACCCAAGGGACTTTTTCGACCTGAAAATAGAAACAAGGACCAGAGATTAGATAAAGGGGCTTGTGATGTTTGTTTATAGTGATAAACTTGTCCAAATTGGGTGCTCCAACTGGCGACCTCAGGCGGACTTTCCAAACTGTATATTATGTCTGTGTGTGATTGGTTAAGAACGGAACTTTCCTCCAAGTCGATCAACTTAACTTTGGCAACTTCCTATTGCGAATTGAATAAACAGCAGTCTCAGTTTGTTCAAGGGGAAGTGGTTTGGAGAAAAATTGTGTACAACAGTTGGCTATTTTTCTCCATTCCCTAACCATGCCCAATCTGCACAGTTTGTACTTCGCTGAACTTTCCTGAACTTGAATCTCTCTGCTAGTTAGAGTGAATCGACTTCATGGAAATTAGTGCTGGGAAATTTGAGGGAAGCACTATGCGCAGCACTATGCGCAGCTGCTCACCTCTAGTAGTTTCATGTCAAGTCAGCGCCAGTTGTATGGTGGTGTTCTTGCTGGGCTGGTAGTTCTGTTTTTGAACAGGTGGGTATTTTGGTCCAAGGGACCCGTGGGTAGTAATTGGGTGACATTTCTTGATCGACCATACGATTTAGAATTAGTATCATTTGGAGCTACGAGGAGTTCGTTCTAGAGTCAGATGAAGTTGATAGGTTGCAGAAGAAAAGAACAAAGCTTTTCTTTTTTTTCAGATACACTTTTCATAATACTTTGATACTTATTTTTAACTTATTTTGGCAACTGGCACTATGTCATGCCATTCTAAACATTGCTGGGATAAACAGTTGCATTATCTACATGTCTGCAGCCCCAGATGAGAGTCTAACACTCTGTATTCCTCAAGGTGATTGGAAAGCCCTAGCTCGTCCCTTTATGGAGCGCAGAATGACCATCACTAAAGTACCTTGCAAACTCTGCTTACAGAGGATATTCTCAGAACTCCACTGCCTTCCCAATCCCTGCAGATGATATTCCCAAATATAAAAGGAAAAGGTGTTCCATGTGTCCATCATCGAAGGAGCAAAAGACAAACGTCTCCTGCGGCTCATGCACAAATCCCATCTGTCTTCAAAGTGCCCGTCACATGTCCAAATTGCATCTGAGCAATGAAACTACTCTGAAATATTTTAATAATGTTGTTTTCTCTTGCTAAAGTGTCATATTTGTGAAATGAATTTCATTTGTCTAGACCAAATAAACAATGGGTCCCACTGAACCAACTGATAGTACTTAATTAACTTTTTTTTTGGTGGATAGTAGTTATTATTATTATTATTTATTTCTTAGCAGACGCCCATATCCAGGGCGACTTACAATTGTTACAAGATATCACATTATTTCACATTATACAGATATCACATTATTTTTTACATACAATTACCCATTTATACAGTTGGGTTTTTACTGGAGCAATCTAGGTAAAGTACCTTGCTCAAGGGTACAACAGCAGTGTCCCCCACTGGGGATTGAACCCACAACCCTCTGGTCAAGAGTCCAGAGCCCTAACCACTACTCCACACTGCTGCCCCAGTTTTGAGTTAAAATCAAAGGGATTCATCATATTAAAAAAAAAGAAAGAAAAAAAGATCTGAATGTTTTCTTGGTTACAAATTTATTAGAATTGTTTTTATGACAAAAAACAAAACCCAACTTTATTATTATGCCTATTATACAACATGCATAAGCATCAAAGATCATGCAACATTACATTGTGGCATGTACTGTACATCATGGTCATTCAATGAACAGAAGGAGGTCTTATATTTCACAATACAACAAAAGTAACCCATTTGAGTTGATGAGCCACATTATTCATCACACATACTCATCGCACAAAAGCTATTTTCCCACTTACCATGAAACTATAAAATATAAGTGGAATATTAAGTTAGTACAGTGCACGCCCCCACACCCCACCCCTCCCTCCCTCTGTTTGGCTATCTGACTAAAGACGTGAAATATTGAAAACAGTGGATTAGTGAAGGGCCCTTAAAAAGTAAAATATAGTACTTCTACAATTTACAGTTAGCATGGACTAATTGAATTAACCAATTTAGTGAATTATCTAATTATTAAATATCGAAGACGCACTGTTAATGGGATATTTGTGATTTTTTTTTTCCTTTCCAATAGAACTCACAACACATCAGGCCATATTCCAAAATCTTTAAGGACTGTTTTGATTAATAAATCAAGCTTGCCATTCACCATTCCCTTTTTATCAGCTGTTTTACAAAACGTAAAGTCTGTTTAAAAGAACGTTTCTAAACATTCTTCAAAAATCTGTCCTTTTTGTGAATAGGACCCATTGGGGCCCTGGGTTTCTCAGTGAGACAATCCAGACTTACCTTTAAGACATGGTTTACTACAGTTCAGCAGGTAATTTCTAACCCTGAATCATCTTTCATCTGAAACTCTCACATTTCTGTCATCACAAAGCAGTTGACACCATTATTTTTCTTAGCGATTTATTACCCTGTATTGTAAGTAGGTGTGAAACAAGTATGTTTCCCGTTAAGGTATGTTTTCCGTTGTTATTGTGCTAAAAAAGTAGATTCAGATTTATATATATATATATATATATATATATATATATATATATATATATATATATATATATATATAATATATTAACAATTAAGGTAAGCGATTAAGTCTGAATCAGTTTATGTTGTTTTCTAATTTGTCATACAATAATTGTAAAAACTAAATACATACATATATACATACAAAACATACTGTAATCATGCAGCCTGTAAGTGTCCTATAAAACAAGAGGACAAGTGCTTTTTTAAGTAGAAATCATAGGCTGCAAAATCCGCTATCACGACAGTAAATAAATTCAAACTATTGCAATATGTATAAAATAAATGCAAAGGAACAAATTGGGACACAATGACTTACAAAAATTAAACTATTATATTAAAATGAGCCATCTCTATTAGTTTATGCACACTGTTGTGACATGAAAAAATTGTAAATAAGTTGACTGCTTAAACGCATACAGTACAGATTCTGTGAAATTTGAGAAAAAAAAAGTGAATTTCAATACAGCACTTTTATCAGTGCAACAGTTAACCAGGGCATGGACTTAAATGTACCTGTTCATAGGCAAAGACAACAAGATACTTTTGGTTTGAAGACTTTTGCATCAGGCAGGGTTTAGGAATCAAGTAAAAATGTGTCTTTCAAGATCTACAAATTTATTATTTAAATGGTTTGCTTCTTATTTTTCCACACACAATCTGCAATACGTCAATTAGTTTACTTTTTATAATATCAATTTGAAATGTCAATGCCAAAATAAAAAGGCACAATTTCAGCAATAAAACAATTGTAACTCTTTCAAACTCAAAAACATTTTCATTAAAGTTATTTCATACAGTTGAATTGTTCTAGGTAGCTTGTTTCTTCTTTTATACAGATAAAATAATTGTATTATATGGAGAATGTGATTCATATTTTTTCATTTTTTAACGTATTAAATAAATACTTGCTTAATCTATTTTTTTAGAGCAATAACAATGGAAAAAGTATTCTTTTTACCGAAAACATACTTGTTTCACACCTACTTACAGTACAGGGAAAAAATCGTTAAGGTAAATAATGGTGTCAACTGCTTTTGCGGGTGAGAGTTGTGGCGAGTTTCAGGAGAAAGATGATTCAGGGTTGAGCTACTTAACACAGTTGTACCTTTACAAAACTGGACATTTACTAATGTAATTCTGCTTGCATGAGAAATGAATACCACATAGAATAGCTCCACAGCAGGGGGAAAAACTGAAGCATGTAGGTTCTTTGACAGTCTAGAAGGAAAGGCATTTAACTAAAGTTTATAAAATCCTTAATAACATACGGTTAACACTAAGTTCCTATTTACAATGAAGAACACAGAATATGACACAACTTAAAACTGTGCATATACTGAAGCATCTACAGCACTAAAATCATTACAAAGGTAAATTATGTGCTAATGAGGGATGAGTAACTGTGTTTTTTTGTTTTTTAATACTGGTTGTTTCTACCAGCTTAAAATGTACATGTAACAGCTACATAAAACATATTGTTAAAGTAAAATAAATAATGATTTTGCTCCCTTGTAAGAGTGAAATACTTTTATCAAGATAAATAATATGAGTATTAATATAGCCATACATAATGGTGCCGTAAAGTCATATTATCCATGGTACAATGTATGTATGTGGGATTCATGGACATCACCCATTGGTGGATCTTCAAAAAATCAGCAGTGAGCTAGTAATCGGATGTGGATAGGGAGAAGGAATGGCTAGTAAATGGTTGTTAGCCAGAGAAGGAAGGAGTTGAGAGGCAGGGATTGCTTTTAAAACAACTGGAAGTTTCAAGGGCTGGTCAGCAGGACATATACAGCTATGGACAAAAGATTAGCATCACCTAGAATTGTAGGATTGAGACAGTTGAATATATATATATATATATATATATATATATATATATATATATATATATATATATATAGTAACACAGTAAGGGCTCTGAATGTAAATAGTCTGGGTGTTGTGTGTTTTGGTAGTGGTTGGCAGGGACAGGGTTAATTCCTCTCCCTGCCAAAAACATGTGAGAGTGTGGCTGTTCCCAAACAAGGTAATTGGTGTTGATTGAGAACAGCCACAAACTATAAAAGAGAGCATTCAGCTCCATTAGAGAGAGATCACCAGGGAGCTGGTATTAGAAGTGTTTGGCTGTTTAAAAAAGAAAGGTCAACTGTTTTGTTTAAGTGTGTGTTGACAGATAAACGGCTTAGCCGTCCTGTATGTTAGTCAGGGACCTGTTAAGGTGAAGGTAGGCTCTACATTTGAGCTAGGTTTTTGTTTTGTTTGTTTATTTTGTTTTGTAATAAAAGTGCACGAAACTGCTTAAAATCAAAGTTTTATCTCTGGGTCATGTTTTTAAAGGGGCACGAACCCAAAGGTACGGCCAGCTTGTTCACATTTGGTGTCAAAAGTTGTGAACGCCCCTATTGACCCAGAAAGGGAAAAGACAATGGATCCAGAGTTGAGGGGACTGCTGGAAGAAATCAAAAGAAATAATGCTGTTCAGGAGGAACTGAACAGAAAATGGAGACAGGAGCGGGGACTTCCGGACCCAGAACCAACAGAGCTGGAGTTAATGTTTCAGAGATAGGTGAGGTCAACACCGGAACCAGAAGCCCTGCTGTCTCCAGTGCCTGAGGGAGAAGCCCCGCTGTCTCCAGTGCCTGAGGGAGAGGCCCCGCCGTCTCCAGCGCCTGAGGGAGAGGCCCCGCCGTCTCCAGCGCCTGAGGGAGAAGCCCCGCCGTCTCCAGCGCCTGAGGGAGAAGCCCCGCCGTCTCCAGCGCCTGAGGGAGAAGCCCCGCCGTCTCCAGTGCCTGAGGGAGAAGCCCCGCCGTCTCCAGCGCCTGAGGGAGAAGCCCCGCTGTCTCCAGCGCCTGAGGGAGAAGCCCCGCTGTCTCCAGCGCCTGAAGGAGAAGCAACAATCAAGGGGGAGGAGGTGAAGACGATACTTCCACCACAGCCCCAACCCCCACCCCTGAAAACCAGTCTGGCGCCAGATGGTGCGGTCCCTCAACCCGTGCTCCTGGACACCCTGCCCGAGAGCCTGGACCTCCAGCTGCTGGGCCTAGAGATCAAGCCGGAGCACCACCAGACACAGTTCCTCGCCTGGTCCCCTGCTCCGTTCTTCCCGAGGCCCCAGACGTCTCAAGTTTGCCAAAAAGCACCTGGATGATCTTCAAGAGTTCTGGAACAATGTTCTATGGACAGATGAGTCAAAAGTGGAACGACATGGGCCCCGTTATGTCTGGCGAAAACCAAACACTGCATTCCACAGTAAGAACCTCATACCAACGGTCAAACATGGTGGAGTTGGGGTCATGGTTTGGGGATGCTTTGCTGCATCAGGACCTGGACGCCTTGCCATCATTGAAGGAACCATTAATTCTGCTCTGTATCAGAGAATTCTACAAGGAGAATGTCAGGCCATGCGTCCGTGAGTTGAAGCTGAAGCGCAGCTGGATCATGCAGCAAGACAATAATCCAAAACACACAAGCAAGTCTATATCAGAATGGTTGAAGAACAAGAAATTTAAAGTTTTGGAATGGCCTAGTCAAATTCCAGACCTAAACCCCATTGAGATGTTGTGGCAGGACCTGAACCGAGCAGTTCATGCTCAAAAACCCACAAATGTCACTGAGTTGAAGCAGTTCTGCATGGAGGAGTGGGCCAAAATTCCTCCACGGCGCTGTGAGAGACTAATCAATAACAACAGGAAGCGTTTGGTTGCAGTTATTGCTGCTAAAGGTGGCGTAACCAGTTATTGAGTCTAAGGGGGCGATTACTTTTTCACACGGGGGCATTGGGTGTTGCATAACTTTGTTTAATAAATAAATGAAATATGTATCAAATTTTTGTGTTATTTGTTCACTCAGGGTCCCTTTTATCTAATATTAGGTTTTGGTTGAAGATCTGATAACATTCAGTGTCAAAAATATGCAAAAATGCAGAAAATCAGAAAGGGGGCAAATACTTTTTCACGGCATTGTGTGTGTGTATATATATATATATATATATATATATATATATATATATATATATATATATATATATATATATATATATGTATATATAGACGTGCTCAAATTTGTTGGTACCCCTCCACAAAAAACGAAGAATGCACAATTTTCTCTGAAATAACTTGAAACTGACAAAAGTAATTGGCATCCACCATTGTTTATTCCATATTTAATAGAAATCAGACTTTGCTTTTGATTTTTTATTCAACATAATATTGTAAATAATAAAACAAATGAAAATGGCATGGACAAAAATGATGGGACCGCTAACCTAATATTTTGTTGCACAACCTTTAGAGGCAATCACTGCAATCAGACGTTTTCTGTAGCTCTCAATGAGACTTCTGCACCTGTTAACCGGTAGTTTGGCCCACTCTTCCTGAGCAAACTGCTCCAGCTGTCTCAGGTTTGATGGGTGCTTTCTCCAGACTGCAAGTTTCAGCTCTTTCCATAGATGTTCGATAGGATTCAGATCAGGACTCATAGAAGGCCACTTCAGAATAGTCCAATGTTTTGTTCTTATCCATTCTTGGGTGCTTTTAGCTGTGTGTTTTGGGTTATTATCCTGTTGGAGGACCCATGACCTGCGACTGAGACAGAGCTTTCTGACACGGGCAGTACGTTTCGCTCCAGAATGCCTTGATAGTCTTGAGATTTCATTGTGCCCTGCACAGATTCAAGGCACCCTGTGCCAGGCGCAGCAAAGCAGCCCCAAAACATAACCGAGCCTCCTCCATGTCTCACTGTAGGTATGGTGTTCTCTTCTTTGAAAGCTTCATTTTTTCGTCTGTGAACATAGAGCTGATGTGACTTGCCAAAAAGCTCCAGTTTTGACTCATCTGTCCAAAGGACATTCTCCCAGAAGGATTGTGGCTTGTCAATATGCATTTTAGCAAATTCCAGTCTGGCTTTTTTATGTTTTTCTGTCAAAAGTGGAGTCCTCCTGGGTCTTCTTCCATGGAGCCCACTTTCGCTCAAAAAGCGACGGATGGTGCGATCAGAAACTGACGTACCTTCACCTTAGAGTTCAGCTTGTATCTCTTTGGCAGTTATCCTTGGTTCTTTTTCTACCATTCGCACTATCCTTCTGTTCAATCTGGGGTCGATTTTCCTCTTGCGGCTGCGTCCAGGGAGGTTGGCTACAGTTCCATGGACCTTAAACTTCTTAATAATATTTGCAACTGTTGTCACAGGAACATCAAGCTGCTTGGAGATGGTCTTGTAGCCTTTACCTTTACCATGCTTGTCTATTATTTTCTTTCTGATCTCCTCAGACAACTCTCTCCTTTGCTTTCTCTGGTCCATGTTCAGTGTGGTGCACACAATGATACCAAACAGCACAGTGACTACTTTTCTCCATTTAAATAGGCTGAATGACTGATTACAAGATTGGAGACATGTGTGATACTAATTAAAGAGACTAATTAGTTTGAAATATCACTATAATCCAATTATTTATTATCTTTTCTAAGATTTTAGAATATCTTTGTAGAATAAGCAATAATTCATCTCTTTTCACAGCTTCTTTGCTTTATTCTATGACATACCAAAGTATACATGATAAAATAGCTTTTAACTTCATCACTTTTCAGGAGGAATGAAGCATTATTTCAATGAGCTGTAAGGGTACCAACAAATTTGAGCACGTCTGTATATGAACATAAATTAGATATTTTATTTAACATCATGTTATCAAAGAAACTACAAAATTACATTGTAAAAGTCTACCGGAAGCCATAATAGCAGTACAGTATTTCATGTTAGATTTCGAAATGTCACATTTTTTAATTTTTGTCAGTTCTTTGTTAAGTATATGGAAAACTACAAAGCGGTATGTAATTCAATATGTTTAGGCTAACATTATTCATCAGGTTTCATTCGACTTTATGAAGCAAAATTAGTTAATTCCATAGAGTGATGCAAAGTTTTTGGCCCTAACTGTAGATAATGTCTGCTCCCTGGGTCCCCTCATCTCCTCCCATGGCTTCTCGTATCATCTCTATACTGATGATGGCCAGATCTTCTCCTTTCCCCCCTCTGACCCCAACGTTTCCTCCTGTATCACTACCTGCCTCTCAGCCATCTCCTCCTGGATGCACTCGCATCATCTCAAACTCAACCTCTCCAAGTCAGACCTCCTTTTCTTCCTCCCCCTCTTCCATCGCTGATCTCTCTATCTCTATTCCTCTTGAATCCACAACCCTCTTCATCCACCAAGAATCTCGGTGTCACCCTCGACTCCTTCTTACTCTCAACACATCTCTACTCTGGCACGCTCATGTTGCTTCTTCCTCAGTAACATATGCAGAATTCACCCCTTCCTCACCGACTACTTCACCCAGCTCCTTATTCAGGCCCTGGTACTGTCCCGCCTTGGCTACTGCAACTTCCTCCTGGCCGGCCTCCCTGCCTCTGCCATCCATCCGCTCCAGCTCATCCAAAGCTCTGCTGCTCACCTTGTCTTTTCCCTTCTTCGTTTTTCCCATGCTACACTGCTGCTCCGCTCTCTGCCCTGGCTCCCTATTGCTGCTCGCATCCAATTAAACTCGCAGTATGACCTTTCTGCTTCCTCCTATCTCCAGATTATCATTTCCAACTGCACTCCCTTTCGCCCCCTCCGCTCTGCCACCACCAGCAGATTAGCTGTACCCCCCCCCCCCTCCCCCCCCCGCTTCCAGAGCCTGCTCCTTCTCCACCCTTGCCCCTCAGTGGTGGAACAACCTACCCACGGATATCAGGATTGCTCAGTCCCTGACCACCTTCCGGCGCCTCCTCAAGACACACCTCTTCAGACAGCATCTGTAAACTTCACAACTCTTGACTATACTGGACTATGTGGCACCCATTTGTACCAGTACTTGCATCAACTTCTACTTGCATTGAACTGCTCCATGCCTTGCCGTATTCTACTACTGCTCTTAATTATAACTACTTCCTGTATCTTGTATTTGACTTTACTCTTATGGGTATCCATAGTCATGTTTTTTGTAATTGCTGTTATTTGAAATCATGCTTATCCATTCATTGTACTTACTACATACTCATATTGAACTTTACAACTGCTCTTATCTGTAATGTGATATTCTGGAATGTGATACTTTACACTGTGATTTTTTTATAATGTGATACTTTGTACTGTGATAATTTGTTACAATTGTAAGTCACCCTGGACTGATAAGAAATAAATAATAATGGGTATGCACAAATCTGAAACCTAATTCATATAAAAAAGCCAAAATCAAAAGATACTTATTTCCTCATGTTTGAGTGCATGGAATGAGTTGCATACCAACTCACAGAAGTTTGCTTGTGCTTTATTTCACTGGATAAAAGTTGAAATGTGTTCAAATGTTAAGAAAGCTCTCTTTTATGTTTGCTTTAAATAGGGCTATGAGACTGTAAATCTACAAAGGCCACATTCATTGAGAGGAGATGCTAACATGACCTCAAGAGCTTAATGTTTTTTTTTTTTTTCATTGTAATTATTATAGAATTAACATTGCAGATGTATGTGAAGTCTTTGAAGTTTCTTTCCATTATATTTGCGTTAATAGTTTGCGAGGTGTAAAAACACAAAAGGAAATAAAGTATACTTGTAAACCATTCTTTATGTAAATATCTTTATGTAAGAGATAAAAATAGATACAAGATTGGTGTGACTGAAATGAGCACAAAGCCAATAAGCAGTGTATGAGTCGAATTACTAAAAGCTGAAAACCCTGTGGTTTCTTTATAGGAAACCGTACTGACTTGTATTTATTAGGCTGCAATTTGCAAACCTGTAACCTTTTAAAGGGACATTTTTTTTTAACTTTTGCAAGTTTCTTTAGCATTGTTTTAATGCACTTGTGGAACTTTAATTCAAACAGTATAAAAATAAAAATAACACAAATAATTGCCATTGACTTCTATTCTTGTTATTTTATAAATCTGAAAGATCAATTATGAAGTTAAAAATTACCTTTTGAAGAAAACTGCAACAATGTACTAGAACCATGTTATTTATAATTTTGCTCCTTAATTTTTTCTTTGTGTAAGAACTAAGGCAAAAGCAAAAACATTACACTAGTTTAACTCATTAGAAGTTCTCAGATTACATCAATCAACTAGGGAGTAATCCACTCGACAAAAAGGGGTATTTTATTGTGACCCCCACAAACAGGCATTCTTCAGAGACCCCTTCACATATCTAGGGCCCTACCAAATTCAAGCTCCATTTTTGTAAATTTCACGGTCATAACATTTTAAATATTTTAAATTTCATGGTTTTAGCTATTTAAATCTTAAATTTCACAGTGGTGTAACAAAGTATGAACATGTAGTTAAAAACAGAAAAATATAAACATTTAAAGCCCTGAAGTTAACAAAAGCATGTGACCTAACAAAGTAGAAACACTGAAAAGATTAATTAAACTGAAATCCAGAGGATCGCTCAATGATTGTTACATTTCTGTTGTTGTTATTATTTAAAAAAAAAACTGTTCTGGTTTTAAACGTCATTATATGCAACAGTAACTCCAAAACTATTCTGAAATGCTGAGCATTAACAGATCCTGATTGTAAGTCTTTCATTCAATAATTGTCATTCCTGTGTGGTTCTAAGGTTTTCTTTTTAACATTCTCAGCGTTAGATGATTGAGAGAGTGATCTGGTGAATAATCTCAATCTAGAGTCTTTTTCCTTGTGTGTTTGATTTTTGTTGCTTTAAATGCACACAGATGGTTGGGCATTACACACAAATTAATCAGAAATCCCACCAAATTTATTTTGTACAAATGTGTCTGCGCTAGGTTATATTATCAGGGATTTTATTGTCTTCATGTGTATTAGAGCTCAGGGTAATTTTTTAATTGGATGGCTTATTTGCTGACAGAGTGTGTAATGCAAAATCATTTGATTGGAAACCATTGAATATACAATCATAATAAAATCAGTAGCAAATGTTAAAGGTTTTCATTAAACTCTTAATTGAAAGGTTATGATGGAAATAATGTATTTTTTCCTGTTTATTGTAGTTTCTATATTGGTTTATAATGTATGGATAGCTGAAGAGCTATCAAAATGTAGGTCCATTCAAACTCCTTATCCCCCCACCACCCCTCAACTTTTGGGCCAAAATGACTCCACTGGTCCTTCATTCCCCCACTGTAAGTCCCACTGGGCCCGATCGGATTGCAGGAAGAGAGCTGCTGCCACCACCATTAGAGAGAAGGCAGAGACAAGACAACAAAGGCCACACTGCAGACCACCCGACACCACCCAAGGCCCACCTAAACAGAGGAAGCTGAGGCACAGAGAAATTGGACAGCCTCACTGGCCTGCATTTACTCCATTGCTTCCATCCCGCTACCCCACCAGAGCCCAGACACCACCACAGGCATCCACAGAGGGCTTAACTAAAGCAAGTGAGTTTAGTAGCTTTGGTTTTGGGATATACATTTTTTTTCTTCAGTTTTGCAGTGCCAGGTATGATGTGACATTGGGAACCCGCAGTTCCCAATACCTGAGCACACATTTATTTTTCTGTTCTCTCTTTTTTCTTAACTGTATTCCATGTGGCAGACAGACTTAGAACTTTTTAGACTATAGGTATAAAACCATTCAGAAACAGTAGGGGTGTTGTCTGTCTCTTCCAAGTGTTGTCCATGTGTCTTAGTGGTGGCTATAATGGGGGGCAACAAGAGCAGGTTGTGTGTGTCACAGTAGGTTGTCAGAGAACCTCGGAGTTTGTACAAGCAAATGTTCAACTGCTGACAGTCATATCGTGACACTGCAGCCTCTGAGGAGACTCTCAGTGAATTACCTAGTTGCTGGTCTGAAAAGCAAGGAAAGTATTTTAAAGAGCAAAATCCCTGGCTATGAATTCAAAAAGGAAAATAAGGGTGTGGCATATGCAATCAGGTAGGGAGACTGGGTTTACAGCAACACATCAGAGGAACAAGATTAGCTAAGGAGTAGACTGAATTCTTGATAACCAGCACTTCAGAAACAAGGAAAGCTCAGCAAACTGCACTACGAAAGAAAATATGGGCACACAGAGAGAGCCAAGGTCACAAACAGGCAGAAACTGGTGATGCGATGAAGTACATGACTGAGAAAGATGTATAATGTAGTATTTGATTGATGAGTGTACTACTGTCAGCCATTTGACTGTGTTTTCGGTGTGTGTGAGGGCAGCCTTTTGTGAGGAACCTGATCCTACTACAATATTTGAGTTGATTGAATTAGATCAGACGACAGCTGAAGTGATTAACCAAAAACTTCTAGATTGCTTCAATCAACACTTTCCCAAGTTCATAAAGAGAAACTGGATCTCTTTCACTGCAGATGGAGCATCGACAATGATAGGAAGGGTCTCTGAAGTCTCAGCACTGCTGAAGAAAGAAGGCTGTTATCCTAACCTAGTTATATGGCACTGCGGCAACTATAGACTTGAGCTTGCTGTAGAGGATGCTTTGAAAGAGGTGACAGGAACAAACAACTTTAAAGCTTTTATGGACTGTCTTTATGCTCTATATCATGCCTCACCTAAAAACCAGCAAGAATTACACATCTGTGCTGAGGAACTGGCATGTACCAAAGCAATAGGAACAGTCCTTGACACCAGATGGGGAGCATCTACTGTCACATTGTTACTGCTGATTGGAACCCCTGCTGTAAAAGCTCAATTTCGTTCAGCAACTGAAGATCCAAACCGAGGAAGTCAGGAAAAAGCTAAATACAGAGGTCTTCTATAAAAGTATTTGGGGTCTTCTTTAAAAATGCCTAGTATTTACTCCTGTAGTTTTGTGAGTGTTTTTGCTATTGTGTAACCTGTGCAGTTTGAAAAAAACAGACTTTTGCAGCAACTCATTAGCATACAATACACAGCACAAGGCTACCGCTATGTGAACTAAAATACCAATAATAAAAATAATACAATACTAAAAGTTACTAGGATAAGATATGGGGTGAAGTGGGAGGAAGAGGGGAACTGAGATAGGGAGAGGTTGGGAAGGGTTCACATTTATTTGGTTGGGGTATGGGTGATTTTGTTGTAGTGTGTAGTGGATACTTTGCACTGTATATGCTATGCTTTTTAATGTTATGCTTTTTAGTCTATGCAATAATAAAACCTTTTTTTCTTACTTTATATAGGCATATATATGAAAAGAATACAAATGTGTTTTCTCAAGTACACAAAACTTGCAGATTGTATTTTGCTTAGAATATTTATTTATCACCCCCCCCCCAACCCCCCACCCCCCACCCCCCAAAAAAAAAAAAAAAATACAGACGTATATTGTTCGATAAGGCACTAAATCTGTGAACAATGGCTTTATATTTTAATTTTCATTTGACATATAACACAGAACAAAAACAGGACTTATTGAAGTAACCACAAAATTCTAGTGATCATTTTATGCCATCAATACTTTCCATGGATTGGCCAGTGCTAAAAAGTTTAAAATCACATCATGGGAGGAACGACACGATGCAACGCAATCACTCTTCAGTTGGTGCATTGCTTTCCATTAATAAAGCTTAATGTCAGGTTTTTAATTTTGCACTGCCAAATGTTATAACTGAAAAAATAAATTTAAAAAAGAGGCATAACCAAGTCATCAGGAAGAGTACTGAGAACTCTGAAGTGCATGCTGGGAAGATAAAGTTCGATATGTTTGCAACTGGAATAGCGTGAAAGGGTTAAAATAGTGATCAGGATTAAAATAAAAATGTATTGTGAGTTAATAAAACTGAGCTTAGAATTAAATCAGATCTAAATTATAGCACACACAATTCAAACCCAACATAAATGTTTAACATTCTAGGAACTGGGGCACCTACTATAACACCAGCTTTATCTGTGTACTGTTAAAACCCCACTAGTAAAAACAAATAAAATAAATAATGGTCATTAATGTCCTTTGAAAATATTAATCATGACCAAGCTTACTGAGAAATCACCTCATCTAAAATACTTGCTCCTTTCCTTATCACCAGAATGAACTTTCTTTCTAATTATTTTTCACAGTAACTCTTTTCCACAGACATTTCACTTTTAGTAAGCCACCCACCTAGTCATAGGCACAACACAAAAAGATGGGCAACCTGAAAACTTAGCTCAGGTCTAACTTTAGCTTAGTCTATTAAGATATTATACATTTATTACCACACTGATTGCACTGAATACTTGTTAAATGTCTTATTATTGGTTGATATTAAACATCTGTATTTCCATTTCCATTGAGAATGAATTCATGTTAGAAAATCCCCTAGTCTCCCATGTATGCACATGTATGAGGTCACGTGACATGCCTTGACCTATATAAGCTGTGTGCAACTATTCATCAAAAATCATGAGAAAGCAGAAGGCTCTCAGTGACTTTACAGTGGGCATGATATCTTGCTCCTCAACACAGTAGCTGCATTGACCAACATGGCTTTAACGACAGTCCTAGGTGTTCCTGAAATGGCAATGTTATTAGAAAACCACCACTGGAAAGCACAAATCAGGTTGCTAGTGGGTCATCGAGCCCGCAGACATGTGTAACTTGTTATGCCAACAGATGTGCTACAGTAGCTTAGAGTATATTAGAATTACAGTTTTATATTTCAGTGTTCTGCGTTATAAATGCTTGGAGTAAGGTTAAGTGCATAGTTTCATAGTATTCTGTTCTTTTTTTAAATGCTTACTGTTGTTCAGTAATATGTATTGTTTTTGCCTTTGTAAAGCGCTTTGTGGCAACCTGTTGCAAAAGGCGCTATATAAAAATAAAATTGATTGGTTGATTCATCTAGCACTGGTTTCCAAGAGCAACATATTTTGGGTTAAAGGATTTAAAACTCTGACCTTTATACCTACTAATGCTTTTGATTCTGTCGACCTGTCAATAAGTCTGTGTTTTGGGTTCACCTAGCTGATCGCATGCCCTATCATTAGTATAAGTTTCTGTCTGAATAGAATTGCAAAGCTGTACTACTCTGGGCTAAAGAAATATTTACACAAAGAAAAAAAGGTTAATATAAGTGAATAAAAAATAATACAAACTATATTAAACACAGTAATCATATTCATGTATACAATTCTATAACCATTGTTAACTTTCTGTATTATTATTATGTTATGTACATCTTCAAAGATATTTTTAATTGTCATCATTTGGAGACTTCCTGCACTCTGTGACAAAGGTTGTTTATGTGATGCAGTGATGCAATGGGTTAACAATGCATACGTTATCAATTAGGAAATCTACATAAGGTAGATGGACCAAAAAAAAAAAAAAAAAGCATGTTTCAGTTTGATTAAACTTGTGGAATTCCACGTAAGTGGAAAAAATATGAAGGCGGATTTTTACTGTGCACATTTTAGATGCAGCGAAAAGTAAGTAAACAAAACAGCTTGCTTTTTATTTATGAATTCATTTGGCTTGATTTGTTACACCAAAACAAACATAAATACAAAGTCAAAAGAAAAACGTTTGTCAGTGTGTAGCAAGTGAAGAAAGAGAAACTGGTGAGTGGGTGACTGCACAGAAATATTACTCACCGCTTTCTTGAAAATCCAACCATTTAATTATCGCTTCTTCACATATCAAATGATTAATAGAGGTTACATGGCACTGTATTCATATGCACTGTATTCATAGCTTTTCATATACTGTACCAGCACTGACAGTAACAAATAAATAAATAAATCAAATAATTTTGTCATTACACGAAAAAAAAAATAAAAAAAAAGTATTTTGTAGTGGATATTATCCACACCAATGTAATAATAGCAAAAATAACAGGTCTAAATTATTTTGAAAACCTGTTAGTTAAAAAAATGTCGGAAGGTGAAGTAAGCTCTGAAGTAATGAGTAATTAGGTCATACTAAACGTTAAACACTATGCTAAACTAAAAACACGTCACAGTCTGGTAAACAAATGTTTGAAGGACAGTTTCATATAGACATTTAAAAAGAGAACATTGCTGAAATGTTTGTCATCTAGACTGAGATGTCTTTTAGTTAACTTGCGGTGTGTGAGAAATTTAGTTTTCACTGTCGCTTTCATACATTGACAATTCTACGCTTGTAGTTATAACTAATTACATGGCATGAGATGACTTAAATGTAAAATTGGTTTGTGGCTAAAGAAAGTGATTTTTACCCTGTGTCACCAACTCCTACTCACGGACTGACTGTTCTCAAGGTCAGTGTCATACAGTACTTATAAAACCCCATACAAAATGATACTTTTTTTTAGCAGGCATGGCATTCAAAAATCACAGAATAGATTGATACATATTAATCATAGTGTTACATGCACAATCCACAACCCTCTGTTGCAGATTTCATATTTTTGATTACAAAAAAGTAGATGCAATGGACAAACAAATGGTATGGAATGACCAATTAGCAAATTATGTATTTATTTATTTTATTGTTGTGTACTGGACCTTCTAACACATTTATATTACATTTTATTGTTCCTGTAATATATGCAATATTAAACCCTATTCACAAAGCTAAAACACAATATTTTTGTCTGTGATGATCAATACATTTTGTAAATCATTGAACTTTTACAAAATTACGTAGAATGAATCAACAACAGTATACAGTTTTACAATTATTAAAAATTCCTTTTAAATAACTTAAAATTATAAGTTTAAGCTTTGTCAACTTCGTAAAATATTTTTAGAATGCAGTCTCCTAACCATTAATATTATGGGTATTGATAACAATATTACAATGGCCATGGCAATTAATAATATACATATAAATTAACTAACGTATAAAAATGTAGTTGAATTGATTATGTGTAATGTGTGAGGTACTGTAATATCTTTAACTTATCTACCACAGACTCAGACTCAACAGAACTGTATGTTTACCTTTACCATTTTTATTCATTCTTTTGTAGGGGGGTCAGAAAGCAAAGTAAAATATCTTGAACTCTTGAACAAGTAAAACTTCATGAATGTGATGGACAGTCATCTCTAGCCTGTTCTTATTTCACATTAGAGTTTCACCTTTTCTACACAGTCAGTACAGAACCATGGGTGCAATCAGCTGTAAGTACTATCTGTGTAATGATTAAAATACATCCTTTTTTACAGATCAACAATTGTGTCCCTTTTTTTTTTTGGTGGACCAAAACATTTGACATATATCTGGGTGAATCATCTTATCTACCAAGATTTACAGATTTTCTTTGAAAAATCATCCAGGCAAATTTAAAACTAGGAGAGTTCAATTTAAAGCTTTGTGAATAGGACCAAATAGCACTTTTACTGAAGGAATTATTTTTATGGAAACAAATGCAAGTGTTTTTTGTTATTTATGACCAGGGCCTAAACATGTTCTAACCTCTAACTAAAGCAAATGTGTATAATGTATTTTAAAACATACTTTGGGAAATTAAAATGTGTGAAATGTGTGTATACCATTACAAACATGCATAAAAATAAGCAGTTTAAAAAGCTAAAATAGCATTATACCACCACTAAAAAAAAATCTCTTTTTACTCTCAGTCACATGGTTGAGGCACTTTTTAAAAGAATATGGACCTCCAACTGAAAACTGAGAAAACAGAAAATCAACAAATAATAATAGTTCTGCCATGAAACAATTTGTATCGCGTTTTCTAAACGCGAGGTCCCCTGGACTGGAGGGTTTATTCTGCATGTCATGTGTTTTAAACACATTTCACTGTCGGTCTATCTGCTGCAACCCAACAATATGTGCTTCTAAATACAACTACATAGTGTTCTGTTTTTTACTGTACACTACTGTTGTTACATTAAAATGTAATAGAGAGGCAGACACGAAACTCAGAACAGTCAGCATGTTAACCACTCAATTATTATTTTTTTTGCTCAGGTTAGAACTCGTAGTGAATCACTTTCAAATATCCGTCATTAACTTTTAACTGTATAACTTAAATGTATTATAAAGTATCAATTATTTCAGCAAAAGTTATATTTTCTGTGTATAAAGGCTACCGGCTGTGCAAAATTAAATAAAAAAATAAAATAAAACATGGTCAAGTATACCCGCTTTCATAATGACTAGCAAAAAAATGCCCGTTATTACGGTAAGCATACAGGAAAAGGAAAATTGTAGGTGGGGGATCGCCTTCATGGGTCATTCCTTTATAGGATGAAGGAGCGTGTTACTTCCTTCACTGTCCATAAAGTCGCTGTAGCTGTTCAGGTGATAGTCTACTCTGTTTGTTAAATGTAACAGTTACTTTTCCATGACGTGTTAGGTGTTTTTTTTTTTTTTTTTTAATCTGATTTGAGAATTGTTCTTTGTATATAAAAACAGTGACAAAAATTATACCTATAATGTTTGACGGTTACTCTTTGCACCTCAGATTATCTGTGATTGAAGAATTGCAACTGTTGGTTGAAACCAGTTTTTCTTTACTTTTGCTTTCAAGCTTTATAAAGAAACAAAGATTAAAAACCAAAAGTCTGTCGGACGTCTTGTTTACTGTTTCTGGGCAACCGCGTGAGGATCGGTTTCCAAAGCAAGTTTCTGTTTCTATTGACTGAATTCGCATTGTGAAAAACATTTTGCTCATGTTACACAATATATATTTGTCTGAGCGCTGATCATGGCACATGCAGATGTAATTTTTTTCTGATGATCATTCTAAAATATGTTTTTTTTTAAGACATTGGTACTACAGTGCTTTACTTTAACACCCATCAAAAAAGGACTTACTCATCCTTAAAACTATATATTTTTTTTCAAATAAAAATATGCCTTTTCTTGTTGAATCTTGGATCCAATCACCCATTTTACCATTTGAATGCTTTTGCCTGATCTGTGTACTGTGAATAAAGTTTGCTTGAGAGAAATAAAAAAAAAAGTTCTTAATTGTCCATCAATCTGTGTTTCAATCTGTGTATTGGCTTAGTGTCACTCAAATTAGCCAATACAGCCTTAGACAACAGTGTACAGTGTATCTGCCATAGTCAACAGTAAAAGTGTCAACAAATTGCAATCTATTACTCAGCAAGAAGCTATCAGGTACATAAAAGTCAGGAAACAAACTATACATAAAAAAAAATGAAACAGGAAACAAACTGTCAATTGTAACAATGTAAGGACGCAATGGCAGCCTAAGAGACAATGCAATTACAATGTAACTACTGTACCTAATCATGGCATTCTATGAATATATGTTGACCACTCATCTGGTTAATTTTCACATCAGCATAAATCTACCTAAGCCATTTTTGATAGTTACTGTAAATAACTGTTATATACCTAGATTCTATGTTTATGTACTTATTAGATGTGATATATACTGTAAATTAAATTATTCAAAATATCTTTATAAAACTGAATAAACATTGTAACAAATCATTTTTTTTAAGAATAACTCATTCATATTTAAATAGGGTAATGGAAGTGGTGCTTGAGGGAAAGGCACAGGTAAGTGGCTTAATGTTCGGAAGTGTAGTTTGAATGAACAGACACGACAAAAAGTTACGAATTGAGAAAAGGCTACTCGTTAAAAAGTGTAATGGTTCAAGAAAGTTAAACCAGGTAAACAGTATTGGATTTGAAGAATACAAGGTGGATTCCAAAATAACATCCAATAACACTGGTTTTATCAGTAACATACATCCCACATCACTGCTGTTAATTCAAAAGTAGCGCTATCAGTACAATAAAAAAGATGAGGAACATACTATATATTACAAATATGTTGAGTATTGTATAGAACAGGAATTAACAAGTTTCATAACAAGACTTAGTAAGTGGGAAGGAGACACTTCTTCACGCAGACGAGTAAGAGTATGGAATGGACTACATAGTCATGTTGTTGAGCCAGAATCACTTGGATCAAAGTTCTGAGATCAGACAGCTACTTGGAATCAGACAAGCTTAGATGGGTCAAATGGCCTCCAAAAATTGTAGCATACAGACAGTTGGATATATGGACAGACAGACACCCCTATATCTCCAGAATCTGATATTCTCAATAACGTATGCCAAATAATGTTAACACCAAGTTTCATGACAAAAAACTGATTCCCCGAATCAACCTACTGTATTTTGAATGTTAAAAACTGTGGGCTAAATTTACCGGATTAAAAAATATATGATGTAGGCTCAATAATTGAAACAAATGTACTTATCTTATTTATTCCCATAAACAAACCTATTTGTACTATTATATGTTTTGAAGAAGATTTTACAACTGTTTGCCTACATATTTTTTCACATTTAAAGAAGATAAAAAGAGATGTTAAGAGTGACACAGGGTCCTATTTTGAAGCAAATACAAGGCAAATGCCCCTTTTGTTGTTAAAACTATAAATAAATAAATTACCCTAGAATTACATTTTAATAGAGGCATTAACCAACAACAACTGTAAGAAAAGATTATGTTTTTTTGGTATTTTCTTATTGTACTTTTTCTTATTTTATATAAAAAAAAAAAAAAAAAAGCTGCTTTATGAATATATAAGGATATTGAGCCGTTACATATTTTCTGGGTAGTTCCTGGAGTTTATTGCCTTTGTATTTGTTTCACAATAGGATCCTATATCTGTACAGCAATAAGAATTGAATTATGTAATTGTAATGGCAATATCCTTGACTTTGTGAAAGGTTCAATCTTATTGCTGCGATATTTGCTGTTTTACAAAATGCACTACAAACTCACATATTTTATCCTAATTCGACTCAAAATGCTACTGTATTTGTATACATGTTTGCATTTCTTTTGTTTCTGTAAATTAGGTATTTTAATGTCAGAAAGTAAATGCCTTGACCTCTTTGTTCTCAGAATGTGAAAGTAAACCGACTAAATTAGTCACAAGTATATCTGTTTTCTTTGAGCTATACATACCACTGGGATATTATGTACTTAACTACAAAAACGCATTACGAGTCATTTTGATGGTGTGGTCAATGCTTCAATGTGGTTGTTACCGTGACCTGTGTTCTGCAGGAACTTTTGTATGAAAAATTAAGTATTTTATATTCATTTTATGATTGAATTAGATAAATATTGGTTTGACAGTTGTTGTTTTTTTTTACCTCTGGTATTCACAAAGGCCAGATATGTGAACAAAGGTCAAGTGTGTGCATTCCTCTAATGCATTTTTGTTCAGTTGCTTAAAGCCTCATGAAAACATATTCACTACTATGGCACAACTAAGGCACCTTTTTCCAGGTAATTCAGTAAGTTATTGTCTGCTAACTTCAAAAACTAATCTTAATTACCCGAATAAAACTATTTTGAATGTTAAAAACTGTGGGCTAGTTTTACCAAGCTTTTGCTATTGTACCTCTTTATTCTAGATGCAAAAAAAAAAATCAAATAAAAACCTGTTCGCTAGGCTTTCTGTATCAGAGAAAGGTGGCAGTGCACTGACAATTACAGTATAAAGTAACACTTTGAGCTCTTCTGTGAAAAAAGACATTGATTACATTGAAACATAAGACTGTGCGAAGGATTTTCAAAAGACAGTGTCATTGTATCGAACTCATGGTATAGTAACGACAGCTTTAGTAGTAAATGTTTTTCAAATGAAGTGTGTTAATTAAGACGATGAGGTTGTTAATGAACGCATTTCTCGTTAAAAAGGTTAATTGTTGCAGGTCACCTACATCACTTCCTGTCTCAACGACTAGATAAGGGGAACTCGCTAATCAAAATGCATGAAAAATGAATGGAAGCATAATTCGCTGTTATAGAAGCTAGTACTAGCATACAGGGAGACGGCTCTCCCACCAGTGAGCAGCAGCCACATGGAAATAAAAAATAATGGGAATATCTATGTTGTGTACAATTTGTAAACTTCATTTTAATTTTTTTTTTAATTTAGTCATCGGCAATGGTTTTCTCCCCGGTTTTCTCCCCAATTTGGAATGCCCAATTATTATTTTTTATCCCGGTTCACCACCGCAACCCCCTGGCGACTCAGGAAACAGAGGCTGAAACACGCGTCCTCCGAAACATGTCCCTGCCAAGCCGTCATTTTTCGCACTGCGGATCCACAGCGAAGCCACCAGACTTATAGTGCCAGAGGACAACACAGATCTGAATGGCTCCACTGCAGACCCGCAGGCGCCCTATCAGCCACAGGGGTCGCTGGTGAGCGGTGAACCATGAATTGCCTTGCCGACCTAAGCCCTCCGTACCCGGGCGGCGCTCGGCCAATTGTTGCGCCATTGTAAACTTCATTTCAAATTGTGCATTTTGAAATGCGGAATGTACATTTATTTAGAACACTTCACATATAAAATGCTGATTTACAATTATCTGGCATTTGGGTAAAAATCGGATGGCACGGATTAAAAAAATAACAATTAAACTCCATTAGTCAATTACCCTCATTTGGAGGGGTATTTTGCCACAGTTTATTATACACAACTCTTTTAATGTGAATTTTGCAATCTTTTTTTGGTTAAACAGAAAACAAAAAACCGTAAGCCATCTATGTATATTGGTGGGAATTTATTCTTATGATGACATCTCCTTTTGTATGTATTTCAGCATGTACGATTGTAGGTTATAAATACATACGTTTCAAGTGCCATTGGTGTTTGTAGTTGTTAGTTATTATAGATGTATACCATGTATGTAACACTTAATTATATATTTATTAAGCTTTTAAAATTACGATAGAACCCCCTAACCCAATACACAATTTGTTTATAATTAATTGTTTTGTGAATTCCTCTAATCATGCATTTTCTAGTGTTACTCTTTGCTCGCCTCCGTGATAAATAAACTCAACATGATTAGATAGAAGTAGCCACCGAACACTTACAGTATTATAAGAACATTTTAGATGCATACAAATATGTGAAGGTGTACATTGTACATAAGTGTGTGGGGAGTCTGACAACATTAGGAAATACTTTAGGCAAAATCCATGTTAATGATCTTGATCACATTCCTAGTGCATCGCTGTGTGTCCTTGACACCTGTTCTTCGTTCTTGTGTGGATAAGACACAGGTGTTAAAAGCCAAGGACACATTGCAAATCCACAATCACCTAAGGCAACTTTATTGTACTATCTAATATGCCATTTTATATACCAAGATTTCAGTTGTATAATTCAAATAAAATCTACAGTAGATGTCAGCTGTCATATAATATACATAAGTAGAATTCAAATAGGCTACAGCTGCATTGATAATTTGTTGGTAGTAACATTACACTGGGTGCAAATAATGGTAAATCATTTTAGCAATACAACAAAACAATGTTTTTACTTAAACACGATAAAAAAAGATTTAAAAAAAAGATTAAAAAAATTGTAATTGAACATACTAATTGAAACTCCCTCCTCTGAAACTCCCTCCTCCCTCCTCTGAAACTCCCTCCTCCCTCCTCTGAAACTCCCTCCTCTCTCCTCTGAAACTCCCTCCTCCGAAAGTCCCTCCTCCCTCCTCTGAAACTTCCTCCTCTCTCCTCTGAATCTCCCTCCTCTCTCCGTCATGCTCCAGCATATACACAATGTTTTACTTAAACACAGCTTTTGTGCAAAATAACATTACAAGAATGTGTACTTTTAAGGAGCATATTTTTAAAATGAGTATGTGTATTTTTTTAACATGCTTTTTTGGGCTTGCTTTGCTTGCATTGAAATGTACAATTACAATCATTACCTCATGAAAACAATAATTATTCAGCTTTAGATATTATTATTATTATTATTATTATTATTATTATTCAGCTCTCAAATGTTGAATGTGTTTAGATAGCTACGCCCCATTCGATTACGTAGCTGGTCTCCTGGGTAATATAACTGGCATTTAATCTAACCAATGAAAATGCGTAAAAGTTGGAAACGGTTCTTTATTGGCTGACCAGCAGACCAGCAAAAATTATGTGGGAGGGAGGAGGGAGTTGGGAGTTTTAGAGGACAGAGGAGGGAGATTTGGAGGAGAGAGTTACAGAGGAGGGAGCACATAAGGACTCCTTTTTGCCTGATGTAGGAAGATGTCCTAATATGGACACCGTACACATGACTTCAGTGGAAGGTACATTTTACCTTAAGAAACAAATAAACAAAACCGATCAGATCAGTAGATCCTGGCCTCTTAGTTTAACATCTATTCTTAAAACAAACGCATCACCAAATCTAATTCAGGTGAAAACATTAAACTTAAAATTGAAACACAAACCTAAAAAATAAAATGAATTGTGTCTAAAAATACATGGTTTGGCCAAATGAAAAATAATTGTAATAATTAAGACTGGAAAATCAAATTAAGATATGAATCTAATACAGCAAAATGTTAGACTATGGTTAGATTATACTAAGATAATTTGGTAACACATGCATCTTGTATTAATATATATTGTAACATACAGGTATACTGTAAAATACTTATAATTGTGTATCAAAAATTATGGCAAAAGTGTATTTTAAAATAATGTTATTATCTCTGATCATAATCTATAACTTACTAACATAATTAACAACATAGTTTGTGTACATAACCAAGTGTAAACCCCAAACCAAAGTGTTACTGATAAGTATAATATAACAAAGTAACTAAAAATGACACTCAACACGTAACAAATTATTTTAGATTTGGCAAAAGAAGAAGCCATGAAAAACTGTTTAGCACTCTCTGCAATATTGACTGAAAAAGAAATCAGCCCTCGTACAGCAACATAGATATGGACTGGCTTTTTCATATTACTCCGCCAGTGCCAGATAACCTCTATATCCAATGCGGTATTAATACACAAGCCCTGCTTTGGGAGTAGGGTAGACATAGGTCAGTTTGGTTGTATATCCCATTTAAGATAACACTTTAAAACAATGGCTGGAATTCCAAATGAAAGCAAATGGCAAAGATTCTGGTATGACTTTTTTCAAGCTACCAGCATCAGTAACTCAAACATTAACATTGCATTCAGATATTATTCAAATGAGTTTCTGTTTAGATTCAAGTTAATGGTTTTAGAGGGCTAACCCATGAAAACGTTTAGTGATTTTGGAATCACAAATCCATTCTTAGGGACTACCTTGACAATAATAAACATATTACTCTTTTCTCTGCTATAATACTTGTATGTAAAGTATTTTATTTTTTTAATAACCTGTTTGAACTATATTAATGTTTTTTTTTTAATTTTTAATAACGAATGTGAACAGTAATCCTATGTACTAATGTGCATAATATTATTTTCTTGTTAATTTAATATATGTGGTACCTCTGTGCATAAAATCAATAATCTTTTTGCATGATAATTATTTTCTGAAACCTCAAGTACTCCAGAGAAACCAAACGTCATCACAACCGCCTTATCTGTTAGCAGATCTAAAACACGTACAAGCAAGCAGAACATCTAGTATATTCCTTTAGACCATCATTTCTGAACAAATCAAATTAAGAAGAGGGAAATGTACAGTAAAATAGGGCACAATTAGTAAAACTTCCTGCCAGACACATCTGTTTTAACCAACTGTTCATTTAATCAAATGTTAGTACCGAGGAGGGCATCCAGAAGTGATTATATCACCCTACTCCACCCAGATATCCCTTTTAAAATTAAAAAAATTAAATGTAAGTACCGGTACATATTTTACTGGTTACTTTACTTAATGCTTCTATGAGAATGCAGTATTTGATCTAATTTTATCTAATGTAAGTTCTTCGTAAAATGCAAGGTATTCCCTAAAACATTACAAATACAGGCCATTATATACATATATATATATATATATATATATATATATATATATATATATATATATATATATATATATATATATATGTGTGTGTGTGTTCTGTTAACATATTGTAGTTGTCCATATACTTAACAAAAACCTGACAAAAAATGAAAAATGTGACATTTCGAAATCTAACATGAAATAATGTACTACTGTTGTGGCTTCTGCAATATCATTTTATAGTTTCTTTGATTACATGTCTACTTAACTTAATTTCTCTTAAGTTTTAAAAAAACTTAATATAAAGTAATAGAAAAAACAAACATTTATAAAGCTGTACATACCATTTTGTCAGTAGGTGAAGAGAAGTCAAATACTTTTTGATGTGAATACAACGTAAATTAAGTAGGAGATATAAGGGTACATTTCTGGAAAGACAAACTGTTCTGAGTGGGTAACCAGCAAACAGTTGTTCATTGACCAATGAGCAATGGATTTAGCAGAATTTTTTTCTTTTTTTTGCAGCTGACATTTAGGATATAACGGTCGACCTCTTTTTCAGCAACAAGAAAAAAAATGAATCACAGCCAGTCTACAGTAATTCAGGCTTATTAGAAATATACTCAAAACATTCAGTATCAGTGGGAGTTTTGTGTTTGACTGGTTTCTGCAAGACAAAATAACCTGGGAAAAAATATCAATGAAATCAGTTATTTTATAAAGGACAAAACTAAAAAAACAACACAAATGTCTTTGTATAAGATGGTTAGGCTTGTATCAGATAGTTTGTATCACATGGACAAGACATCACATTAAGATTTACAACTTTGGTAGCCCAAAGAAAATCATCCTGAAAGATTTATACTATTTACAGCTGAGGACAGAGAAGATTTCAACAAGGAACAAGAAAATACACCATTGCAGACACTCAAATAATTAAACTATAGACTACATAACTACCATCGACGAGACCCAGAAAATTCTTCAACTCCCCGGTGGAGCTCAAACCAGTCATGGGCAATTTTATACAGCTTGTGTCTGCAAGAAACATGGTGAGGAGACATAGCAGGCAGTATAGATGGATATTTTGCTTGACTACAGGACACGGGACGCACTGTTCAGTAGTAAACAACTGATAAAGCATCCCCACTAATTAAGGTCCACTCACACTCAGTGAGTCTGTCTAAAGTTGAGGGAACCAGGTTTCAAACCACTGTTCCTGAAAAAGTGGCTCTGTGTGCCCTCAGCTTTAGGCTTGCATTCAGAGATGTCACTCACACTAAAAGAATGAAGGGAGCGCAGCACTCATTGTGTAAAAAGGTGCCCTTCAGTAAGTGTGAGTTTGAGATAACACTCAATTTAATTTAGAGACTTAACAACACATCAAGTAAGCTACATGTATCACTTAAATCTTGAGTGCAGGTGCAAACTGCATTAACCTAAACTAAACTTCAAACATGGCTGTATTCAGGTGACACAATGAATGTGAATCATCCAAGGCTGTTGTACAGTATGTAAGGGAACATCATTATTTCAACAAGGACCTATTCAGGTGACTTTTGTTGAATAATCTTGGTAGCTGTTGAACTGCAAGTTCTGCAGAGACCTACAGTATGTAATAGTTGCACCTCTTAATACAGGTCTTGATTAATATCTGTGATAGTATCAAAGTCACTTTACATTTTTTTTTTATTACAGATGTCTCTTATTAACCACAGAGTGTGAATTATTACTGTAATATTATTATTTATTTATTTATTTGGCAGACACCTGTAATCTGGTGCTGCACTCTCCACTCAGTTGAGTGTAGGAAGACTTATGGATTTGAAATGGAAATGCTGTTTTCACACACTGAGTGCCAGCACAGTGGATGATGAGTGCACACTTGCCCTTCAACTACACTGTTTGTGCAAGTGCCTCAGTTGTACATCTTTATCAGCAATCAGTGGGCATATCATTTGGATTTCACCTAAATATTTATTACCACAGAAGCCTGATTTTTCACATCACATCTCAAGTTTTATAAAAGTATAGTTGTGACCATTGTTTAGACATGCAGATATATATACAGTGGCTATAGAAAGTCTACACCTCCTTGAACTTTTTTCAGATTTTGTTGTGTCAGTGCCTCAGTTTCATGCATTTAAATGAGGATTTTTTTCCACTTATCTACACACCATACTCCAACTGTTAAGGGGAAAAAAGTTTTTATTGAGAAAAAAATTATATATTAAAAATAAAAAACTGAAAGATCATAATTGGATAAGTCTCCACCCCCCTGAGTTAATACTTGGTGGATGCACTTTTGGCAGCAATTACAGCTGTGAGTCTGTTGGGATAGGTCTCTACCAACTTTGCACACCTAGATTTGGCAATATTTGACCATTCTTCTTTACAAAACTGTTCAAGCTCTGTCAAGTTCCTTGGAGAGCGTTGATGGACAGCAATCTTCAAGTCATGCCACAAATCTTTGATTGGATTTAGGTCAGGGCTCTGACTGGGCCACTCAAGGACATTTACCTTTTTGTTCCTTAGCCACTCCAGTGTAGCTTTGGCTGTGTGCTTTGGGTCGTTGTCATGCTGAAAGGTGAACTTCCGTCCCAGTTTCAGCATTCTTGCAGAGAGCAGCAGGTTTTCCTCAAGGACTTCTCTGTACTTTGCTCCATTCATTTTCCCTTCTATCCTGACAAGTGCCCCAGTCCCTGCCGATGAGAAACATCGCCATAACATGATGCTGTCACCACCATGCTTCACAGTAGGGATGGTGTTCTCTGGGTGATGCGCTGTGTTGGGTTTGCGCCAAACATAACGCTTTGCATTTAGGCCAAAAAGTTCCATTTTAGTTTCGTAAGACCACAAAACGTTTTGCCACATGTATACAGAATCTCCAGAGTGTTTTTTTGCATACTTCAAATGGGATCCAAGGTGGGCTTTCTTGAGTAATGGCTTCCTTCTTGCCACCCTACCATACAGGCCAGATTTGTGGAGTGCTTGGAATATTGCTGTCACATGCACACTTTGACCAGTCTTGGCCATAAAAGCCTGTAGCTCTTGCAAAGTTGCCATTGGCCTCTTTGTAGCCTCTCTGATCAGTCTCCTTCTTGCTCGGTCATCCAGTTTGGAGGGACGGCCTGATCTAGGCAGGGTCTTGGTGGTGCCATACATCTTCTGCTTCTTAATAATCGTCTTGACTGTGCTCCAAGGGATATTCAAGGCCTTTGATATTTTTCTATCCCCCATCCCCTGATCTGTACCTTTCAACAACTTTGTCCCTGAGTTCTTTTGAAAGCGCCTTGGTGCTCATGGTTGAGTCTTTGCTTTGAAATGCACTACACAGCAGAGGGAACCTACAGGAACTGCTGAATTTATCCTGAAATCATGTGAATCACTACAATTTAACACAGGTGGAGGCCACTTAACTTGGTGTGTGATTTTGAAGGCGATTGGTTACACCTGAGCTAATTTAGGATTGCTATTACAAGGGGGTGGACACTTATCCAACCAAGCTGTTTCAGTTTTTATTTTTAATTAATTTTTTTTACAAATTTCTAGAATATTTTTTTCACTTGGAAGTTGTGGGGTAGGATGTATAGATAAATGAAAAAGAAAAAAAAAAAAGGATTTTAATGCATTTTAATTCCAGGCTATAAGGCAACAAAAGGTGAACATTTTGAAAGGGGGTGTAGACTTTCTATAGGCACTGTATATATATAGCAGTGTGGAGTAGTGGTTAGGGCTCTGGACTCTTGACCGGAGGGTTGAGGGTTCAATCCCTGGTAGGGGACACTGCTGCTGTACCCTTGAGCAAGGTACTTTACCTAGATTGCTCCAGTAAAAACCCAACTGTATAAATGGGTAATTGTATGTAAAAAATAATGTGATATCTTGTAACAATTGTAAGTCGCCCTGGATAAGGGCATCTGCTAAGAAATAAATAATAATAATAATATATATTACTAAATTATCAATGGCAACCCTTAATAGTGTACTTATTTAATAGTACATTTTCCTGGCATATGGTTATTATTATTATTACACAAATCTCTAAATGTTTATGCAGATACAGTATACCAGTTTAGGATGTAATCCAAATATGCTTTGTTATTCCGTTTCTCAGTATGAAATATATACATTAGCACTTTCCGGTCTGTGACGCACTTTTTTCTATGCTGCTGTTTCAGATTTTCCAGAACATGTACCTTGCCTTATACGATGTCACAAAACGGTTATCAATACTCCAGTGACACAAGCTTCATTTAAATAAAAAAATTGACTCATGCAAGAACCAACAATTAACAGTTGAACTTACAGAGTGAGGTCACTAAAGTGGTGAGCATACAGATGTTATTTTGAACACCTACTGTATTGTATGCAGTAAAAAGTGCAGAACTGTTAGTCATGGAGTTTTAGGTAATTTCTATGTTAGGATTAACTGTGGAAAAACAAGAAATTGCTTAAAAAGGTTTCTCTGAAGCCTTCTGGGCTAATTTTACTCACAGTAAAGAGGTAAGCTCTGAATGCAGTTACATTTTTAACCCTGAAATGCCCAAATATTTTTGTAAGAAAGAAATATACAATGTTTATGCAACTTGTACCAAGACTCAAAAGTAAACGTCTAGTATGCAACAACCCACTCTATTGTACATGAAAAAATGTTCCATATGCCAGTACTTTATATTAGCTGGTTCCACAGTCTCCAATTAGCTCTAATTTGACTACCTTTACAGTAACATTAAGTAGCCCAAGATTAGCGCTAATTGGGATCTGCAAAACCAGATTTGAATGTGATCCACCTATCAACCTAACTTGAGATTGTTAGAAGGTTGGTACACCAACATGTAAGCTAGTCTACATTATGCAAACAAACAACATGGTGATTACTTGGATCTGTGATTTCCTTTGTAAAATGTATGTAACAATTGTGTCAAAATGTAAAAGTTAAAATTCATCCAGCTTTCATCCTAGTCATTTCTGGCTGTTTAAAGTCAAATGATGCATTGTGTAGGGGTAGTGATTTCTGGTAATAAAACACCTACACAAATGCATGGCAGGAACTAGAAAGTCCATACCTGATGTCTTTAATGGCTAGCTCTTAACTTGATGAGTCACAATTGTGATACAGACGTTGTGTCACTAAAAAGAATATGCATGATCACTATCATATTACTTTTCAGAGCTGAAAATGTTTAGCTGAACTTGTAACTAATTAAAGTAACTTTTATGACCTCAGTCTTTATTTGAGACTGCTCCATCATCATTAATCCTGATCAATATAAATGAAAAATTCAAGTAATAATTATTTATATACAGTATTTATTATTTGTTTTATTTGTATAACTGTGCTGTGCTATCTGGATAAATGTTCTACACAACTTAGGTACCAGTACTTTAAAATGTAGCAACATAAAAAAGACGGTTATTCTTAAACTTACCTCATCATAGGATTTATAAGCAAAACTACTTTTTAAAACAAATGTCATGGTGTAAAAAATAAATATTTGAAGATGACATTTTGTGATTTTGTGCAGTGGCTATATGCAAATGCCATCAGAAACAGATAATCTCTGAAATGGTCGCGGGTGTGAGGGTTGCAACGGTTTTCAGGAATAAATTAAAATATTATTTTGAGAATGCACTTTTATTTCGAAGAAACATTTCACAAACTAAAAGTATATGCAGAGTATAACCACAACTAAACATTGTGTGCTATACAACCACCTTTTACCCCCGCTGTGCATGTTTCTTTTGTCAAAAAGTGGAGCGGCCACGGCCCCCCTGGCTCTGGCGCACATGCTTCTAGTGATGTACATCTAAAAGTCTAAAATGCGGTATATACACGTTTCTTATGCTGGCGAGTTGGTATGAAATATGTAGATTTTTTTTAAGGTAAAAGTACCACACATTGCTTGGATGTTGGTAAACAGATATTCAGGTTTATTCTTGTTATCTTGTCATCCATCAACATCTAACACTTTTAAAAATGATGGATGAGGGTCTGAACCACAAGTAAAACCTGGTTAAGCCTGATACTCTACTAGGGTCTAATACTAACTTGCTGACCTTTCAAGACACAACATACCTCTTTTCAAATGTATAAAGCACATATCAGTAATCAAGTTATGAAAGTTGTTTTATATAAATCCAAATATGTTTTGTTTTAAAGCTACAGCCATCATTTGTGTGATTTATACGTCCTATGTAGCGTGTCTTGTTGTATAAGAGATGCCATTTCGCAGTTGCGCAGCCAGCTTCACTTCACGGCCCTCTCGCCCAAACTACATGAGATGACATGCCTTATACAATAAGAGACACCCTACACATACATACTGTATTAACATATAAATACCTTGTTTTTTGTTCACTTACCAGTCATTTTTATAACATGAATTAAGTTTGTGGAGAAATAAAATTTAAAAAAATATCTATAGTTCAGTGCATGGTGCCAGAGCTAAGGGGCAATGAAAACAATTTGTATTAGAAATGTAAAGAAAGTGCATTGAAAAGTTTAACCTTGGAGATAATACATTTGTTTTTTGCTCACAATGATTTAAAACAAAAATATTTTATAGAGGAGTTCATTATTACACAAGTTACTTTTTGTTGTTGACAGTATTTTAAATGTTATCAAATCAAATCAAATTTTTTTTATAAAGCTCCTTTCATGGCAAGCCATCCCAAGGCACTTTTAACAAGAAAAAGGACATTCGGAAGTACATTTAGTACAATAAAAACAGCAAAAGAAAACAACACTTAATACATAGTAATAAAACTATATAAACAAGAAATATTATAAAGATATAAAAGCCCTATTATAAAAGTATGTTTTAAATTTATTTTTAAAAATTGCCAATGTAGGTGCATCTCTAACTCTGCATGGTAGAGCATTCCAGAGTTCAGGTGCCCTGTGACTGAAAGCTCTTCCACCTGTCCTTTGCTTTAAAATCCTTGGGACAGTTAGCAGCCCTGCATCTTGGGATCGGAGTGGCTGGACAGGGGCATATGGGACTAAAAGATTCTTCAAATAGGCTGGAGCCAAACTATTTAGGGCTTTATAGGCATTAAGAAGGACCTTAAAGTCAATCCTGGACAGCACTGAGAGCCAGTGGAGGGCTGCTAACACTGGGGTAATGTGCTCACTTTTTTTGTTTTGGTTAGCACCCTGGCTGCAGCATTTTGTACAAGCTGCAATCGTGACAGAACACAGTTTGGAATACCAGAGAAGAGGGCATTGCAGTAATCAATCCTAGAAGATATGAAGGCATGCATCAGTCTCTCCGAATAGTCTCTCTCCGAATATGTGGCTCAAAGGAGAAGTCAGGGTCAAAAATTACACCCAGATTCCTCATTTCAGTTTTCTGAGAGTATGGGAGACTATCCTCCGTGAAGGCAGACAGATCAATGTTTTGTATTTAATATTTTGATCCCAAAATCATTAACTTTGTTTTATCTGTTTTTATAGAAGAGACACCACCTGGTTTTATACAGATAGAGCTGGGTGTCATCAGCATAGCAGTGAAAGTTGACCCCATGTCTACGGACAATGTCACCCAAGGGCAGCATATATAATGAAAATAAAACTGGCCCAAGAACAGAACCCTGAGGAACGCCACAAGTAACCTCAGATATTAAGGAGATGTCGTCCCCAATTTTAACATATTGTTGCCTATTTAAGAGATATGATTTAAACCAGGACAAGACAGTGCCTGACAATCTCACAAGAAGCTTGAGACGGTCAATCAGGGTGGCATGGTCAATGGTGTCAAAAGCTGCACTTAGATCTAAAAGAACAAAGACTGTAGGCGAACCCGTGTCCACAGATATAAGGACATCTTTCACCACTCTTACTAGAGCAGTTTCAGTACTGTGTCCCAGGCGGAAACCCGACTGGAATTTGTCACATATGTCATGGGCTGCGAAAAAGGAATTTAATTGGTTACCTACCACTTTCTCTAAGATTTTAGATACCAAGTCTTCAGAATAATGTTTGTGGCATCTGCATAGGGTTTTCTGGTAAAAGTCTTTAAGAAGGCACATTTCAGATTTTCATATCCAATAAAAGTTTCTAATTTGTTGGGTTACCCCTTATATTACCATGCCCTTAGATTAGTGAAATAAAGCCCTGGTCCTGTTGTTTACATAAGAACATAAGAAAGTTTACAAACGAGAGGAGGCCATTCAGCCCATCTTGCTTGTTTGGTGGTTAGTAGCTTATTGATCCTAGAATCTCATCAAGCAGTTTCTTGAAGGATCCCAGGGTGTCAGCTTCAACAACATTACTGGGGAAGTTAGTCCAGACACTCCCACAATTCTCTGTGTAAAAAGGTGCCTCCTATTTTCTGTTCTGAATGTCCCTTTATCTTATTTCCATTTGTGACGCCTGGTCCTTGTTTCTTTGTTCAGGTCAAAAAAAGTCCCTTGGGTCAACATTGTCAATACCTTTTAGAAATTTGAATGCTTGAATCAGATCACTGCATAGTCTTCTTTGTTCAAGACTGGTCTGGTCGCTCTTCTTTGCACTCTTTCTAGAGCAGCAATATCCTTTTTGTAGCGTGGTGACCAGAACTGAACACAATATTCTAGATGAGGTCTTACTAATGCATTGTAAAGTTTTAACATTATTTCCCTTGATTTAAATTCATAGATTCTGTCCAGTTCTGAATGTTGTCTAGATCATTTTGAATTACCTTTGCTGCTGCAACGGTGTTTGCCACTCCTCCTATTTTTGTGTCGTCTGCAAATTGAACAAGTTTGGTTACTATACCAGAATCTAAGTCATGAATGTAGATTAGGAAAAGCAGAAGACCTAATACTGATCCCTATGGTACTCCACTGGTTACCTCACTCCATTTTGAGGTTTCTCCTCTAATCAGTGCTTTTTGTTTTCTACATGGTAACCACGTCCTAATCCATGTGTATGCATTTCCTTGAATCCCTACTGCATTCAGTTTGAGAATTAACCTTTTATATGGGACTTTGTCAAAAGCTTTCTGGAAATCTAAATAAACCATGTCATGTGCTTTGCAATTATCCATTGTCGATGTTGCACCTCAAAAAAATCAAGCAGGTTAGTTAGACACGATCCCCCTTTCCTAAAACCATGCTGACTAAAGAGAAATCTTACCTAACAAAAAAAAACGTATACTTAAATCTGGAATTAACTGAATTTACTCCCTCCCTTACAGTATTTCAAGTGTGTCTGGTTGTTTTATATATGCTTCTTGGTTAGTTCATATAATAATGTATTATCTACGTACATACAATGTAATAATGTCATGCATACTGTGTTAAACACAGAAACTTTGCCTAAATAAACAATAATGCATGAAATGAAAAATAACTTAATCCGCTAGAAATTGCAGGACCTAGCATCAGAACCTTTCCCAAAGGATTTTATTAATCCAACTGTCTAACAATTTCAATTTTGCTCATAACCCACAATTCTTTCTTGGATTCAGCAGACATGTTTCATATCTTTTATTTTTTTACATGTAACTATTTGTTATTTCTCTCAAAACCAGACTTTAATGATCTGTAATTATGAATATGAGTACACTGTTTTTTTTTGTTTCATGAAGGTTAGTTCTCATACTAAGAACTCATTAAACATTCTCTAAATAACTCTGCATCTTTCCTATTTGTCAAGGAACTTGCTTTAGCTTGTAATACTTGAGAACGTGTCAGAAATTAAAAGTTTGCAACAAGTGGTTTCTACTAACGCTGAAAAAGTATATTTAACTTACTCATCCTTTAGACATACTCTCACTTCCACCTACATCTTAATACTGCATCGGTAACCTCAAGTAGCTCAACTATATTAAATACCCTCTAGTGGTGAATTTCTTTATAGCAATTGGATGTTCAACCTCATACTCATTTAAAATAGAACTCTATGGACACGAGTGGTTCCTGAATCGATATCTGTTAGACAAAGGATTACTACACAAAACTATATATAATAAGTTATTTCAAAACAAAATGACAAATGTGTAGTTGTGTTATGCCAATTAAGCACAACAATACCTGTCATATTTAACTATTAACATTTTGATTACGGTTTCTGATTCGATTTGAACACCACCTTATATCCCTTCTGATTACCTCAAGGAAGATTTCACATTGAATTTAGCATCTTTAGTGCTCACTATAGACAATACTCTGACTCTCCTTACAGGTGTTACTGAAACATTTGATTACATACAGTACATCACAGGACTAATTTGTTAAATAATTTTTTACTTAGAAAAGCTTCACTTAAATAAATAATAATAATAATAATAATAATAATAATAATAATATAGGGAATTACCTTACTGGTCAGATATTTACTTCACATTATTTGTTTTTACATTTCATCCACATAAATCCAAAGCACTTCTATTGTTGCTAACCCTTTGAAATAGACCCACCCTGTTATCATTGCGAACAGAATGAAAAAGGGATGGACATTCTGTTGTAACAAGTACATTGTATGGAAAAGGAAGTATGTTTAAACTATGTTGTACAATACCAAATATACAAATCATGCATGTGTCTGGTACCAAGCTTTTATGGACAATCTGTTCTGTCCTAAACTTTGTGGCCAGACTCATAGAGAAATAAACAGACAAAAGTGAAAAAATTGTTTACCAAAGTCTACAATAGGAAGGTTTGGACCTCAAACGTCACAGAAGAGAGAAGATGGAGGCAAGCAGCAAAACAAAAATAAAGAGGAAACTGCTTATAACTAGGTAGGCTGGCAGCCTAGAATTGGTACTTTAGCAAGGTATTACTTTTATTACATGTTCATCATGCTTAAGGGATTCACAGTATAAATCAGGGGCGGGAAGCGAAAGGTCAAGACCCCCACAATAAAACCCCCTTCAGCACATTGAACCACCTCCATACTGAAACTCTTAAAAAGGCAGTTCCAGTAAAGTATGTACCATAAATCAATATAACAGCACAGGTACAATTGAGAGAATCAATAAAGCAAATATATCAGAGCCACCCTAATAAATGTCTCCTTGTTTATACTCAACTGGAGTCAATAATTGTATAAACCTGGAATAAATAATTAAAAGCATGCATATTCTGCAATAAAACATTTAATTTTTAAATAGTTGCAAAATGTGGTTTCAGTGCATCATCCAATATCATACATATTTTGGTATTAAGAGAAATATGGAAATTTCCATATGGAGGAAACAAACATGTCAAAAACAAAAACCACAGTGCAAGTTATAATAGGCACAAACTGCTATGACACAAGTTAAACTACAAACTGCTTACTTACAGTATGTTATACATATATCGGTGCATAACATCCTACTTCTTGAAATATACAATACCACTGTAGAAAACGAAATACAAAAATCCTCTGCTGTTAAACAATTTATTTTCAATACAGACTTGTTTTCTTCATGATTCTTAAAAACTCTTGCTCATTTATCTCACCATCTCCATCCCGGTCAGCTTCATCAATCATTTCCTGTTAATAAAAATATATAAGGTAACTCAACTAATTGTGGGACTAAAAATGATTACCGTTTTCTTCATGCCTGATAAATATCACCCATATCACGAATATCACGAAAAAGAAATTGGCTGGGTTTTCTCATAACTAGGTATTCTGGAAACTTACTGTGCTTGACTGGTTTACAGAATAAAACTTGTATCTAAACTTAGCATTCATGTACTAAGCATCCTGAATTTGTGGGGTGATCGGATTCAGTACCGTTCATGTGTAGCACCCACAGCACCACGAATATCAGGTCTCTCATTGGAGTACAGATTAGCAAAGGGAGGGAATGGAATCTTTTCGTCTCACTTAAATTGTATCCGATCATTTTATGTCGACAGATGATAATAAAACATTGCATGAGGTATTTCCACTGTGGGGTTGCTACACATCATACATAAATGCCTGCATTACTGTAATCATAATACTACAATGTGCACCCTTTTACATATTGAAACAATTTCTGCATGTTAAACAGGCTGTAGGTTCTAAAAAATGTTAGCAGTAGATTTGGACAATATATTATATATATTGTATAACTCTCAAGGTCATTTCAGACAATTAGAGCACATAGGGTTTATTTCATTCACATGTAATTAGCATCAGAAGCACCAACAACATTACAATAATGTTTTATGCGTTTAAAGTTTTCTTGACCGTCTCAGTTGATGCAATTTAGTTGTGTCTTAGGCCTATTCCTAATATGTTGCCAAAACATATTCATGCATCTTGCATCTAAAATGACACAGTAAAAAACTTAAGGCAGATAAACAGTCACACTAAAATCTCCATCCAATGTAATAACTGTATTTAATTTTTTTATTTCCTTTATCATTTTTTTACAGAAACATAACTATCTAAAAGATAAGCAAGGCTTACCTGATTACCTTTTACAGCCTAGCCACTTTGGATATTGAAGATGTTTATGTAGAGGTTATTCTGAGCACGGCCTGGCTGGTGCAAGTGCGGCAGCAAATCAGCTAAAAGACTTTTTATAATGGCTTCAAACATAAACCCTCCCCCGTGCTTTCTGTACAGACAGATAGTGACAGATCTTTACAATAACCAATTGGTGACCATGTTTCAGTTCAAAACGGGGATTATAACCGACAGACTCCTAATTGGAAGCTTATGTAAAATACTCCTAGTGGACATATTTGCACAGTTCCCACAGCACAAAAGTAGGACACGTTTCAATCAATTACATGTCTTTTTTTTTTTAGTGAACATCAAAGGAAGCAATTCAGAATTTAAACATTGAAATTAAGCTGCTTACCTGGAGTTCTTCATCAGTCAGATTTTCACCAAGTTCTTTAGCTACTCTCTTAAGGTTCTTGAAAGATATTTTGCCAGTTCCATCATCATCAAACAATCTAAAGGCTTTTAAAATTTCTTCCTTGGTGTCCTTTTCACTCTGATAAAACAAAAGTATGCTTTAAACAAGTACATTAAGTCACTATAAAATCATACATTTTATACTTCAAAGTTATGGCCTAAATATACATTTATATACAGTGTGGGCTTGTACTCCATTATTAATATAGAAGTAAAAAATCCAGCTATATTTGTTTTCTAATCATTACCAACCTTTATTTAGTCCATTGTCAGTTTCATTGAAAAAGATGGGAAAGGTTAATGAAGAGTTAAGTGGCAGAGGTACACGACCGATTGTGATGTCACTTTTTTGAATGGACCTAAAAGCAGGTGACATCATGAATAGGGTTTCTCTTTGATGGGTTGTGGAATACAGAAAGCAAAACGTGCACTCTGATTGGCTGAAAGATCCTGAGCAATTTATAATATAGCAATACCACACCACCTATTAATTTAGAATACAAAGAAAGGTTCCTGTTGAAGAATGGTTATAAACTAACGCTCGCCCCAGGCGAATTAAAACGAATGAGAACTAGTCGATGTCTGTGTCTCAGTAGTCCTGTGGGCTAGTGCTTTTAAAAAAAAAAAAAAAGGTGTACAGATACTCTCGTTCACAGGCTTGCGTTTAAAAAATGCAAGAAAAGTAAATTTTCTAACAGGGTGTAGCAGTTGTGAACAAACATTCATAATGCTTACAAAACAGTCGCTCAGAACTGAAACCTCCCTTCACCTCATGTGCAAATGCATCAGCGTTCATTGAATTTTGTTTGTGCGATTACTTCCGCTATTAATTTATTCATCGCCGTGGTTTAACTGTGAAGTTTCAGTATAAACAAAATGTACTTTTTAGACATTAAGACAGTATAAAAACGACCATTTCCTCACATTGTTTTATTATGTACTATTTTTTGAAAAAGCTCAATTGCTTGAACACAACACAATTATTTGGTTGATCTTTAAATCAGTGTAAAATACTATTATTTAACTATAAAGATTTAAGGGATAATTGCTTAACTATGTCTTACCAATGTATTTGTATTACAAGATTTAGTGTAAAATATTAGAACAATTTCATATGGTCCGTTTCAAAGAAACATAATGTGAGGAAAATGCTATTTGCTTGAGCTATTTTGTGCTTTTATACTGTTTCGTTGTCTAAAAAGTGGATTTAGTTTATAACACTGAAAGTTTACATTTGATGCAGTAAGTCTACGCCTTCAGAAAATAAGATGTGCTGCAAGGTTTGTGTCCAGTATGACAAAAGCCAGTGTCACATTTGTTACTGGGTCATCTACCCAGCAACAAATGATAGTTGATTTGAAAGCGCATGAAAAGTCAAGTAATCATTATAACTGTGTGAAACTGATGAAGGCAAAGACTGCCAAACAAGGTACATCAAAAGTGTAACAATTACTACACACCATAAACACCTCTGATTTTAAAGCTAAAAGTGTTTTTTTAGAACAGCTCACGCCCTTGCAAAGCATCCATGACCGTATTCAGATTTTGAAGGAATGTGTGACCTGGATGAGGCAAAAGGATTAAATGTGGGGAAAACCTATAGAAATTCCAAACAGGCACAGGAGTGTATACACGCTATTGCGAGGACCCAGCGTCAAGCCCAGTTAACCAGAATGGCTAAATATTTGTTGGTTATCTCTGATAGTTTTACAGATAGGTCCATTACTGAGACAGTGATATGCTATGTGAAGTACGCTGTCAACAGTGTTGTCCACAGACTTTATTGGGGTTCGGAATGTAGGGAAGGCAGATGCAGAAACCTAATTAACGTATCTGGGAATGTGCATTAATGTTTACTGTACCTTTTTTTTTTACAACAATAAAAATAAAAAAGTATAAGTGTTCATTTTTTAGGAAAAAATGTAAGCCTAATATTTTAGGGACCCCAACAGCTCTTGCTGATTCCGACTCAGGAACTTCACATAAGGACTACTTTGCTAGATTTAAACAGAAGCGATATTAGTTATTTATTGGAGATGCACAATCCATTGATTTGTGAAACTATTAGAACATGAAGACTGACAATTATGTTTGTAATGATAGAAATGAAATGCTTCTATACGAGATTATCTGTACAGTACTGTGTTATTTTAAAATAAAATACAGACTGTGTATCTCATAGCAATGTGTTTATGTATTAATTCATTTATGTATTTATATTTCAGCGAGAGTAGTGCAGGGAAAGAATGTTGCCATCCCAAAACAAAACAAGCCATCAGGGTATGAAACCAGGATCCCCCTGGTGCAGCAATGTTCCAGTTAGCCATCATGGGACAAGATGTTAGATGAGGAAATAGCCGTAAAATGTTGTACACTTTAAAAAAAAAAAAAAAAAGTATATACTAGAAAAACAAAAGAAAACAATTTTGTCTTTGCAGAATTTGATGGAGCCTACTGTAAATATTGCATGCATTTTGGTAGAAACAGTAAAAAAAAAAAAATGCAGAGAAACTTGACAGGTCACACACTAGTCCTTTAAAAATCTGGGGTTTAGCAGTTACAAAACTGAAAGAATGTCAATATTTCAATCAATATTTATTTTATATAGCACCTTTCATAGTGGACCACCATCACAAAGCGCAAGAAAAATCAGAATTCCACAAAGCAGCAGGAATGTCAATGATTTCATATCTGTGATGCAACAAACTAAAAACACCTGTACATCAGGAGATGAATTCAGCTTATAGAGAAAGAGTGGAAAAAAACAGGCAGAAGCTATTTTTATATTTGAATAACTCCCAAGTATTGCTTATAAGTATTGCTCCCCTGCCTCCAGAGCCCGCTCCTTCTCCACCCTCGCCCCGCAGTGGTGGAATGACCTTCCTACAGATGTCAGGACTGCCCAGTCCCTGACCACATTCCAGCGCCTCCTCAAGACTCACCTTTTCAGAAAGCACCTGTAGAACTCTGTTTTTCCCCTGGGACACTTATCGCCCTTCCTTAAATGCGCTTTACTTCGCCCTATTTTACAGCATTTAATCCTGTACTTTAGAGTACTGTAATCTGCCAAGTGTTATTTAATCTGTAGTATTTTGTTATTGTATTTATCTTGCTCTTAATTGTATTATTACTTGTACTGCGATTCTTTAAATGTATTTGTTTACGACTGTAAGTCGCCCTGGATAAGGGCGTCTGCCAAGAAATAATAATAATAATAATAATAATAATAATAATATAGTTGTACTCTTAGTATGTTACTGAAATTTACTAGCAAATGTGTTCCAAACTGCATTGAAACAAATATTTCCTTAAAGTATGTTATACATTTGTTGAGGTTGGGTCACAGGGAACCTTTTGTGTATCTTGAAGAATTTAATGAACCAGTCAAGCTACAAGGCTAGATCCGCCCGTTAATCACTAAACGATTGATTGCTTTCACTGTTAAATTAAACCAAAATCCTACAAGTTATATTCTACTTCTTTGTGTGTGTTTTGTGTGACGGGGAGCGGGCAAGTAGACAGGATTCTCCCCAGGAATTCTCTACAGCCGGGTGGCAGACCATAGCAGCCATTTACACTTAACAGAACAAACTGTCTATTTACACTCATGTACCATATATTACCTTAAATAATTAAGCAAACAAATTAATAAAAAATATTTACTAAAGTACATTTATTAACACTTTTGTATCTCCAATATTCCAACTTTTTTTTTTAATTGAGAAGTTAGCCTTTTAATTTCTACTTCTTTAGTTCCCCTTTCACTCTTACAAATTTTTACTTTTTGAGTTCAGAAATTTTTTTGAATACATTCTCAACTAGTACATACATTTTAGTGCTCCGATAAATGCCTCTCTTTAAGCTAGTCACAGCCATTGCATGTTTCCGTAGGATGTTGCCACTTTGGAGTAACTGTGCCTTGTGTACCTCCGATTTTGCATGATCCTCAATACTCTCCACTCTCATTCTTACACAAGCTATGCTGCTCCATTTACCTCCCCCCTAAGATTTATTTTGTTTGTGTTTTTGGCAGAGCTTGCACATCATTCCACCTAATTCATTGCTGTAAAAAAGAAAAAGCCATTTCCAACTCCCCAATATAACATCATACCCACTATAAACAATGCCTCTTTTTTTTTTTTTGCACAGGCTCCCTGGCCTCCCCCTCCTGCCTTCCTCCGATTGCTTATTTCCGTTTGCTATATCGTATTGTTCCTTTTCACTTTCTAAACGCATTTCATAATTTGCTTCGTTGTTTTCGGTTTGGTTATTTTCACTCGCTTCCACTATTTAAAAAAACAAACAAACAGTCATTTTAGCCTTCCACGAGCTGCAGTGCCTAAAACGATACCCCACCCACACCAAACCATGTGATTGGTTAGAAACGTTACCACATGAATGGAGTGGGTAGACGCATTCAATGCGTTTCAACGCTATAAAAAAAAGAAACCACCAGTGCGAAGGACTGAGGCTGCTGGCAGTCCAATTTACACCTTTGCAATAATGCAATGACAGCTGGGCGGCCACAAATTTTTCTGATGGGCGGCACCACCTAGCCAGCCGGGCAGCGTTCCAGGCTAAAATGGCCTGGGGCGAACCCTGGTAGATTTTTAAGGCGGCCAAGTAGATTTTTCTAGCATTTTGTCCCTTGGACAAGAAGTTACTTTTCAAAAATTGCACACCCCTGTAGTCATTAGGATTAGTACCACAATGTTGTTAGTTTCTAACCCTGTTAGAGTCTTTGATTACTTCTAATTTATCCATGCTAAATGAGCTCTGGAGGGTACGCCAACTTAACATTTAAGAATCTGCTTTTATAAACATTATATTAAAATGCATTGCAATCACAATTATGAATGATCTCACCATTTTCTGTGTCATCATAGATAAAAAGTCATTAAAATCAATTGTTCCGGATCCTTCCTTATCAACATCAGCAATCATCTTCTTTATTTCTTCTTTTTTCGGTTCAAACCCTAATGCACGCATGGCAACCTGTGTTAGAGACAACATATTTTGTTTATTGATCTGATGTTAAAGTTTAAACTATGTTTTACCCTATTTACACTACCTAAATAGTGCACAATCACAAGTTTAATGGCATAGTTAAATGGCAATTACATAGTTTCAACACATGCTGATTGTGAATGTAGTGTTATTAATGCTTTTTACACAACCCCCCCCCCCCCCCCCCCCCACCACCCCCCACTTTGAAATTACAATTCCAAGTGTTTAAAAAAATATTCATTACCTTCAATTCTTTAACATCAATGGTGCCAGACCCATCTGTATCAAACAAGTCAAAAGCTTCTCTGATTTCTTGCTTTTGCTCTTCAGCCAGCTCGGGTTTATTACCTGTACCTGGTTTTCTCCGCTGGTTAGGCCCAAAGGCAGGTTTTCTGTAGCTAGTAGCCTATAATAAAATGTTGAAACTGGGCATTATATTATATTATATTATATATTTATTCCTGTCCACCAGTTTCATTTAGTTTAGGCAGACTATATCATTGCACTACGTTAAACGTAGGACAATGTGGTAAACTGTGTGTCCCCAAGACAAACTATTGTTAGAACCACTGATTGGCGAATCAGCATGCAGCATTATAGCATTTTATAATAAAGGTTATAGTACTCGTCAGCCATAATACTTGGCCTTGAAACTGTATGTTGTTTCATACCCAAACGTGTAAAATGTCATGATAAAGTAGTCAATTTAAAAAAAGAAGAAGATTTACTAATCTGTGCAAAGTAGCACACCAGACGAGAAGAATTCATCGTTCAAGGTTGCAAAAAAATAAACAAAAACATAAATGAAAGGCACCATCTTAGTTTACTTATAAACTTTTAAAACATTTCTGAAATGAGACAATTCAATATACACGTGGTTAAGCATATTTAACAATCAATTTGATTTGATATACTTACCATTACAAGTTTTTTTCCAAAAAAATTATTGTGTCACTTTACACTGCAGGTTTGTGAAGCAGACTCACACAGCAACGAATTTAACTGACCATAAACATAAATACACACAACCGTGCTAGGTATATTGAATCTAATCAAGAATAACTGCCACTGACGCCGACCAATTGGAATTCCAGTTTCGCTGCCGAGTCCAATCAAAGTCTTAGTAGGTTAGCTTTTACAGTTGGTAGCTTGGTTGCATTTGGCTTTTATCCGTTTCTTAGCAACAAGCGATCCAATTACCGCCGAGAGAAGGTTTCCGCGCGCATGTGTGGCGGCTTCTGCTGAGAGTGTGGTGCGTTCACGGAGATCATTCTGCGCAGATTCTGTGCAGACTCTGACCAATTTAGCCAATGGGTGAGTTCACGGAGATCATTCTTAGAAGATCATTGGCTAAATTGGTCTGATTTTGCACAGAATCTGCGCAGAATGATCTCCGTGAACGCACCCTGTTTACTTTATGTAAACAATAGACATGAAGAACATCTCTTGTAACAGGAAGGAGGTCTGTGTCATTTCATTTAAAATAATATTAACTAAACCACGCACAATCAACCTTAAGTTAGTAGAAACTACGTTAAATTTAAAAAAAACATAATTTGTCAGGCTGTTTTGTTCAGACGTCAGCACATGATCATTATTATTATTATTATTATTATTATTATTATTTATTTATTTATTTATTTATTTATTTATTTATTTTCTTAGCAGACGACCTTATCCAGGGCGACTTACAGTCATAAACAAACACATTGCATGATTGTGTGGGATAGAGAGGATTGTCCCCTTGTGCTGATCAGAGATCAGTAATTACATATTTAAGATGGTTTTTTCTTTTGGATTTTTGTATTAGTATTATTTTAATTTCTTAAACGCACTCTCCAGTATTTTATTCCTATTAACATCATTAACGTTAGTAATTTCCTGTGTAATGTTATATGTGCCACACCTGCATTTATGTATTAAAATCACTACCACCCGAACCACCAATTTTGCAACCTCAAACATGCATTTGTTTGCCAAACTATTTTGTAATTTAGTTTTGGATAATGTGTGTACAACACAAACGGTACTTTAGGCTGTTTAGTTATACACATTGTAAAGAATACAAAAGCTAGTATTGTTTTCAAATCCACCTTAGAACCTAGATCAGGTAGGGTTGCCAACTGTCCGGTTTTAAGTGAATTTGTACCGTACCGTCAGATCCACTGACAATCTGACTTCTTGCGATTCTTGCATACTAACTGTTCATTGCCGTGTGGGTATTTCCATTCTCACTGAGCCAGTCCACTGTGCAAACGTTTTTTTTTTATTATTATTAATATCGGTCCGTTAAGTTTGAGAACTACACTGAAAAGTATTGTGCCATTCACTGCTTAGCGAGATCCTATTACTGAGCATCTATTATTTAATAAAAAATCATACACAGCACCCCCCAGATCTCATAGCCGCCCTGCCCCGCTATCATTTCGCTCGCATTGCTGGTTTTGTAGTTGTAGTTGTTTATTTTGCCTCTGGCCCTTGTGGCTTAATGGTTAGGAGTTGATGTACAAAATAATAAAAACATATCTTTAGAGTAGAGGGGGTCATCATGTTCATTTTTATTTCTACATTTTTGTAGATCCCAAGATCAACAAAGGGAGACATATTGAATTTCAACAGCTGACAGTGTTGACAACAGAAGGAAGAAAGTCTCTGGGTCCAACTAAATCCTTCAAGTTTGTCAGCGATCAGACCAGCTATGAAGCAGCCCTTACTTGTTCATTTTTTCAGTAAAATGGATTGTAACCGAGGAAAGCAAGCAAATGTATGTTTAACAAGGTCACCCAATCATTTGACACATACCCAAAAGCAGGGGTAACTCCAGAGCATTAAAAAATCAATTTCTTCACTTCCTACAAGGTCACAGTCATCAGCAGTCAAAGATGAGTGTTTGGGATTAGTCAATGTCCACAAGATCCAGCAGTGGCAAGAGAAACACTAAAACGAAGACAAAACTGACTCACAGCAGGCATTTTAATAGTGAAGATGCTAACTGATGAGCGATTGCTGTCAAGTAATTTGTAGCAAGTAACATTATCAGCAGACCACCATGGATATGTTAATATTGCACACCTGGCAGTGGGTTTAAGTCATGGATGTTCATATGGAATGGATTCAGTGGTAGAGGCCTACAGGCTGCAAGACCAAAGCACTAGAAAGAGCGACTACAGTTTTTTCTGAAACCACAGGTGTTATACTGGTGACCTATTTAATGCAAGTTAATGAGTATTGTGTAGGTAGTGGAGCGTGTGTGATTCTTTGGCATACACACAGTGGAACAAAAGCAGAATCTGCAAACAAAGTTGCAATAAGTCTAACTAGCAACACAACATCCCTGTTATCAGCTATTATTACAAGTTCGATGACCTGTAAGCTTCAGGCAATGGAGGATCAGTCCTGGACTTGTGCACACCATCTGAAGCATGCACTAAAAGAGAAGAAGGTATTTCCTGGAGCTGGGGGGGGGGGGGGGGGGGGTTGACATGCTCTGCCTCCGTTATATTCAAAAGCTCATAGAATGATCATTGATGTCAGAGACTGTTAGTCAGTATAGAGTATATAATCCTCCAGTTCATATCTGATGGATGGAAAGAATACCTTGCCACTGATATGTAACAGTACAATGTGCACTACACAACTTGAAGCTTGGACAGCCATTAATCAATGCCTGGGAAACATTGGTGGTGTGTGTCTCTACTGCCAGTCTTAACATCCTACCTGTTAAACTGTAGTTACAGTGAAACTCCATCAGAGAAGAGCTGAGAAGTGGATGTTAATGATAATGTTACAGTAAAAGTAGAAGCCTGGCGCTCTTGACCTGGTTTTGTTAGTGCTTCAAACAGATAGTGCGAGTGTCACTGGTTACAGCACTGGAGGAGATGAAGAACTATCCAATGAACTTTTGGTGATTTAGGCCTGTAACATAGTATATTCGTTAGTGTTTTGAGGTGACACTGTGGCTTTGGCCAAATTTAAAATACATGTAATATGTAGCCCACACATTTGCTTACGTGGGCTGTCTGTATAAAATAAGTACCTACCTGCTACTGATCAGTTTCAGTCTTGTGTTTGGTAGGCAAATACTTGTGTATCCAAGACTTAACAATGAACTGTCTCAAAATAGATACCCTTTTCTGGAGAACAGACTTAATTCCAGTTTACCTTTAAGCAGTCGGAGGATGTAATAATTTATGAATGGTCACCTATCCTTCCAGTTCCAGACAGTTTCACTTTGCAGACTTGTCACATCGAATCAGTGCTATTCTGGATTGCCTTGGTTGCATAGTGTTATGTATTTTATTAAAATAATAAGTATAATTTGCTTTATTTTAAAATGACACTATTGCAATATAGGGCTAAAGATTAGCCGTGTGACTTTATTGAGATTAGTTGAGTTTAAATTGCATCCCTGGAATATGCAGAACATTCTCGGGTGCTAAGACAGAGTATTAGAACGCATTGTTTATGCATGTGTTATAAATGTAGAAGTGTTGTAAATTATACTGTGATAAAAATAAAAAGGAACTAGTATTCGAGAAAAACACAATATTTTCATGGCTGGTACCGGAACGCTAAAAAATAATAAAAGCACATTTTAGGCAGTTTAACTGGTAGTAGCCCTCATATTTTACTGAAATTAAAATAGTTTTGTACGAATACAAACCCAAATCATCCAGTACTTGTTACTAGTAGGTATGTATTTGAAAGAACATGAGCAATGAGAAGCAAGATTCAAAAACAACAATTCCTGTCTGGATGTTCTCAGCAGCCTTCTGAAGCCATTATAAAATAGCCTATACAGTAGGCCTACATCATAGACAGTTTACCTGGCCAAGTATACAGTACGTCAGCACTGTGGTTTTCTGGTTTAACAATTAGTTTCCATTACTTAAAATGGAAATGTGGCTTTATGTGTTGTCTGCTTTAGGTGTTCTTGTAAAGGGAAGGACATTTTACAGCAACGTTTCCACTCTTGCTAACTACATTTTGGACTGTATTAGCAGCTTTAAAAATGATGTGTGTTTTATTCTTAAAAATGTATAAACTGTCAGATTCATCAAACAAAAAGCTTGCTCACAACTGTAAAATAAATGTTAATTTATAATATTTAGAGATAATATTTACCAATAATCCCATTTTAAAGTGCATGACTTATCATTAGAGGATTATACTGCTTTATTACAGCATGCCACTTCGCACAGTGACATATTAAACTAAAGAATAACACAGTCTAAATTTAACCGATATCACAATTATATATTTGTGTACTGTAGTTGTAAGGTTACCACAGCCCCTGAAAAATTGTTTCTACCATGATAAATGAATGTTAATAATAAAACAAAAAGCATATATGTCTTGAATAACAAAAGCCATTCCAGCAGATAGTGCCAGATTAATCAAAGCATTTACTCCTAAATGCAATTTGTATTGTTTTCTGTGGTAGGTAAATAATGCTCTCAGCTGGTTTCACAGACCTTGCTTCCTATTGTGACATAGTTATATTTGTATTTCTACTTTAGTGTGATTTCTTGGTAAATCTGGTCCATGTTATTTGGACCACAAGGTGGAGCCAAATGGAACTTTAACTCCTTTTATGTCACTCATATTAAAGGATTTTCTGGATAAGGTAATGGATGTGCTCTCTGTTAATGGCCAGGGTTATATTAATGTTGTACTTTTTCCTAAATGAAAATTCTAGGCTTTAAAAACATTTATTTTGCATAAAATATATATTTATGGCGGTGTCAGTGTGCCAGCTATAAAAACAACAAGGTAAGGTTTTTTTCTTTGACAAATGTCTTTCTCAATGAATTCAATATAGAAATTAGTTTTGGTTCAATTTCTTATTTAAAATGTACGTTTATCTGACTTTGTAAAAAATAAAAATCAATGTATTTATGTTATTCATAATCTGTTACTTTACATTTGTACATTAACTAAATATTTTAATGGAAAATGTAAAAAAAAAAAAAAAAACTTTAACTAACCACAAAGTCACACAGTACCATAGCCATCTGATGAGGTATTTGCATTGCAATTGTATGGTTTTATATTAACCTTGCTTAAAACAACAAAGACAGTTGTTTTTTTTATTTATTTTGGTTGTACTTCAGAGTGTGGTACCAGAAGTCACAGCTTTCAAATCTAAATAGCTTACCACTGACCTCCAAAATGATTTAACCGAAATTCAAAGTCCTGCATTAAAATGATGATATGAGGCAGATTGGTCCCTATTTCAGCCTAAGAAGAACTAAACCAAATAAAATATGTTTTAGTCACCTCCTTGTGAGAAAAGCAACATGCCATTAATCTATTTGACCTGCTTACCTGGTAATTATGCTGTGGTTTGGTAACATTATCCAGGCAAGGGATGTCTTAACATTGATTCTATTTTGGTAACATCAGGATAAATTATGTTGAAAAATGGTGATGCCTGTTGAAGAAAATGTGACTATTTATGTGATAGTTTACAGAATATACAGTAGGATCATACCTTGTTCTTGCTTTATTGACGAGCAGTGGTCTTAACAAAGAAAAAAGAAAACAGTACAGGATAATTAATTTAATAAAAAAGCTGTTATCTAAGGTCCTTGATAATAATTATTTTGTTGGGTGACTGGTGATGCATCACCTTGTAGTTCTATGACAATCTCCTATTTGACAACATTAGGTACTTGCAACATGCAAAAAAGGAGTGATGGTATTGCATATATTGATATACTATCTGCTAAGTTTATTTATGCATAGCTTTTTCCTTGGATGCACGCGAACAGGTCAAGTGACTTTTGAACTCTATAGCTCACTGTTACTGTATATTGCATAATCGGTTACCTCAATACGGGAGTGATGTCATACAGAGTTAGCCATTTTCCTCGTGGGTGCACTCCCTTAAGAATGCGCCAGAAAATGATCTGATTTGGCAACTTTATCATTTGTGTGATTAGGCCTGGCATTGGTTTCTGTATTAGTAATGTATACAAAAATAAAGAAAGAAAGAAATCCTAACATGCTGTATATAAACTTATTAGCATCCAAGGCTTTTCTGTTACTGTGTTCAGCATGTTAGTTTGACTTGGCTGATGCAGTGTGTCTCACAGCAGCAAGAAGAAGAATCTTTGTCTGGTGCTTACATCAGATGAAAACTAAATCAGTACTCTTACAGACTATTGAAAGTTCCAGGATTTGGCCCAGTATCCAGGCCAGTTTCCTGTGGTAACCTCAGAGCAGAGGGCCAGACAGCTGCTGTGTGAAACTCATTTAGACTTCTTGATAAACACCACCTTCCTGCAACATTGGTAACACAAATGTCTCTGTGTTATCATTCACTTAGTATCTCAAATGGTTTAGTTATAAAAATCAAGTGAAATGACACAGAATAGTAAGACTTTTATGTTTTGTGTTTCTTTAGATTACCACACACTGAATTGAAAAACATTTTTCTAAAGCCCCTTAATCACTGGCACTCCTACACATGTCACAATCCCACGTAGTGTGAAACCATGTACCTGGATCATGCCCGGGTTAACCTGGGTCCCAGCGACCCACCTCAGGATGTGGGTAAACACACTTTGACCTGGGTTGAGTGAGACAAAATGCATGACGGCAGATGAAATAACAGCCAACAGGTTTCACTTCCACAAGGAACATTTCTGTTTATTCTGTTTAGCCATAGTTTTATTGATTGAGACACACCATGAGCCAGATTGCAGCAGGGATGAAGAAACATTTGCTCTAATCAACATTTGGGCCGATGGTTCAATCCAGAAAAGCTTGAATGGAAGTGTCTGTAACAAGCTGCTTCTGGGGCTTCGATACACAGATCGTTTACTTGCATTTGTCACCCAGGTCAACCCTGCTTTATCAAAAGCAGTGTGAAGTCGCGTACCTGACCCGCTGACACCGGGTCCTGACCCAGGTAGGTTCCGACCCGGGTACAGCATGCAAGTGTGAAAGGGGCTTAAGTTGAAAAGTTTTTGACTAGGCCAGGCTAGTAGCTACTCATAGTTGGCTGTGAGTTGGTTAATTTCCCTTTCAGTATTTTTTTTTGTTGTTGTCAGTACATGATTGAAAATTCAGAAATTATTGGAAGTGAGTTTAAACCCACCCTAGGCTACTAGAAAAACATGTACGATCTACATTGCTTTTGTTTTATAAACAAATGGTCTTTGACTGACCATTCACTATTGACATCACTGTCTGTTTGTTCTTCCCTCAGCAATGTTATTTATTTGTCTATGTGTCTGCAGATCAGTGATGACAAGCTTCCACTGCTGTCACCGGATTAAACAAAAGCAACAATAGTTTCCATTTAAGCATGGTTCTGCCACCTTTTAAGTTGCCAAAAAGCTTAGAAACCAACAGCAGCAATACATTCTAAACCTTTAAACATATGTAAATAAAAATAGATATTGTTAGCAAGAATTGCTAAAATTATTACATGTTCATGGAATCTTAGGCTTTGAAGTGAATTAACCCTGATTCCCAACATGGTTCTTAAACAACAGCTTTTTTTTTTTTTTTTTTTTTAAATAACAAACACATTAATTTTGGTTCACATACAGTATTGGCTTTTTCATATTTAGTGGTTCTAAAAGATCCAATGTTTTCTTGAGTAAACGATTTTAAATGTATTTATTTTGTCTGCAGAAATGTTTATATACGTTTTATATAATAAAGCACAGGTAGTACTTGGATAACACAATAATTAATTTGTTTCTAAATGAATGTCATCACTTCTAGAATGTCATCACTTCTTGGAAGGAAACAGACAAGACTGCAGTATGATGTTGATGTTTCTTTAAAAAGGCACACTGGGTCTTGTTGAATGCACCTTTTATACAACACAATATTCAGGAAAACCAAAGCTTCCATTTTTCTTGAATATGAAAAAAAAGGTATTTTTGTGTGACAAGTGGACACATGGCAAACAAAAAACTGAGACAGCAACATTTTCTTGGATACAAATACAAGCAGTATGAAATGCTTCCGGTTAAAAACAGATATCTGTCCTGTTACACCACACAACATACATATGCCACGTGCTCCTGAATAAGATGTGATATATTGCAAGTTGATCTGGATTCATTATGACATAAATATCAAAATAATAATGTTGCCATTTACAAAGCCTCAATACATTTATGACACGGTGTAAACTTGTATTCCAAGAAAACAGATTATGTATTTTTGTATAAACTTGTTTAATCACTTACAGTAAAGGACAGTTATATTAATGATACAGTACAAAATACATGTTTACTCTAAGGATTGCAAACAACTTGGTGGCCAAATGTTTATTTTAACCTAGTTCAAATAAAATAATTTAGCAACTCAAAAAGCCCTGGAGGATATGAGCCTTGGAAGGAAATGAAAAACATTTTATTTTATTATTATTATTTTTTAAATTTAGTGTGCCTGTGACAGGGTGACTGGGCGGTGACGTCACGGCAGAAGCAGGAAGGGAAATAAACTGACACCAATACTGCAGTTTCAAAAAGAAAGACGCGGCTGGCCGCCGTTTTATTTTTAGATACAACAAAAATAAATAAAAGGTTTTAACAAAAAGACTTGCTCACAGAGCAAAATAAAACAGGTAACCAAAACAAATCTCGAACACAAAATAAATAAAACACAGGTCAGGCTGGGCAGATTGCCTTCACTGTTCCTATGTCTTTTTTTAAGTAAAGTTTCGTTTTCTTCTCTCGTTCTCTCTCTCCGCTCTCGTTTCTCCTCTTAAACACCCACCACGAGCGCAGAGTGCTGCAGGCTTATATACCGTGGCCGAGGGGTTTAACTAGCTGGCAATTATTCTATTACCCCTCGATCTGCACAAGTTTCCTAAATTAAACTGCTGTGGATGGGGCTACCCATCCACGCTACAAAACAAAACAAAACAAAACGGACCCTCGGGAGGCGACGGCAGCAGCGCCGGACCCTCGGGAGGCGACGGCAGCAGCGCCGGACCCTCGGGAGGCGACGGCAGCAGCGCCGGACCCTCGGGAGGCGACGGCGGAAGCGGACCCTCGGGAGGCAAACTCGGGAGGGGAGCCCCTGGCCATGAAGGCGGCAGCTGGAGCTCCACTTCTCCCTCGTACTTTGTACCCTGTGCGGAGCAACAGGCAGCCCCAGGCGATGCGGAGCAGCAGGCAGCCCAGGCGATGCGGAGCAGCAGACAGCCCCAGGCCATGTGGAGCAGCAGACAGCCCCAGGCGATCCAGGCATGGCATCCCTGGGTGGTGCGAGGCAGGCATCCTTTGGCGGTGTGAGGCAGGCATCCTTGGGCGGTGCGAGGCAGGCATCCTTGGGCGGTGCGAGGCAGGCATCCTTGGGTGGTGCGAGGCAGGCATCCCTGGGCGGTGCGAGGCAGGCATCCCTGGGCGGTGCGAGGCAGGCATCCCCGGGCGATGGCGAACTGGCATCCCCGGGCGATGGCGAACTGGCATCCCCGGGCGATGGCGAACTGGCATCCCCAGGCGATGCACGACAGGGCACCAGCGGTCCCTCAGGAGGCGACGGCGGCAGCGGACCCTCGGGAGGCGATTGCAGGAGGGGAGCCAGGACCAGCGGTGGTGCTAGGGTTGGCCCTCTTCTCAGCCGCTGCGACCCGGCAGTTTTCCCCCTTGCACTGCTCAGCAGCCTATGCAAGGGCAGCGGTGGACCGCCAGCCTTCTGTTCCGGTCCGTCCTGTCGTGAAGGGAGAGGCAGCTCCTGCTCCTCTCCCTCGGGTGGTGGTGGTGGAGGCAGAGGCAGCTCCTGCTCCTCTCCCTCAGGTGGTGGTGGTGGAGGCAGAGGCAGCTCCTGCTGCTCTGCTCCTGGCGAAGGCGTCAGGGGCTCCTCCCCTTCTGGCTGCAAAGGCGTCAGGGGCTCCTCCCCTTCTGAAGAAGCAAAGACGCCTCCTCCACAGACTAATGACTAAATCTATTTGTTCTCGTGTCCGATTAATGGGACTGTATACCCATTACGAGTCACTCCCCCAGGACGAGGTGACTGTGTAAAGACATGTGCTAGTAACCTCTGTCTTGGCACTTGGACCATCTCGGCCCGGATTGTTCGAAGGTCCAAAAGAGGGACTGAAGAGGCAGGAAATATGTGATGTGATATCTAAAGGGTTAAAAACGATTATGTGGTGTTGTGAGTGCTGTGTGTTATCTTGTTGTGTTCTGAGCACAGCACATTCAGCACATTTTGGTGAGAACTGCTATAGATGCATTTCTCAAAAGATAGTTAGGGCGCTGTTATGTCTAGTTTGAGGTAAAGCTGCTTAGTTAAAAACAACCCCTTATAAGGGAGTCTTCATCTTTGAGGAAGTTCTATAAAGTTCTATAATCATGTCGTGTTAATTTGCCTATTTGTTGCTATGTTAATAAAGTATAAATATGGTGCTGATAGAGAGTGTGTTCCTGTAACCATTGCTGCTCTTCCCTTGCGCGCATTGTATTAAAGCTTCTTGAAACTGCTATCGAGTGGAGTCATCAGTCATTTCACATATAAGCGGGATTTTACCGACTAGTGTGTGTGTCAAAATATGTATAGTAACTCGACAGTACTTGCACACTTAAGTTGTACCTTCTTTCCTTTGCTGTCTTCTACAACGAAATCCCTATGGTCACGGGCACATCTGGGGTTTTTGTGTGTAGGCATTTTTATACATTTTGCCACACTTCTTTTTTAAATCCTCTGTGTTTTAACTGTAATATAGCTTTAAATTCCGCTAACAAGCCTCCATCCTGATTGTAATCTCATTTTAAATCTCACAAGCAGAGTCTCCAGTAGAAATGTAGGAATGTGCTGTCACTCAGTAGTGGAGACGGGTTTAAAGTATTCAGAATGATAGATAGAAGTCAGGAAGGCGGGACATTGCCCAGCAGCACAGGGAAATGTATTTATTATTATTTTTGTAGTAGGTTTTATTTTTTTAAATGTGAAAATGGTAAAGTCAACGTGAATAGATGAACCATTTCCACAGTTTTTCCGGTGTTTTCCGGTGTTTATTAGCTATTCACTGATTTATTTTTTTTTGTATCGGGGGTGTTTTATCTGGTTTTATTGGTTAAAACTGAAAATCAGAAGCCCTAATCAGAATACAATTTATAATCTGTTAGTTCACTGAAATCTATTCATTAAGCTCAAAAGGACAGTTGAATGCTCTTGTAGCAGCATTATTTCTGTAATTGTGATGAAACATCCAACATTCCTTAAAAGAAGGAAAAACTGTTTTCATAAAGGGTCAGCCCTGTATATACAGTAGTTCTAATTTTCATGAATATGCTTTGACCTGTCTATGGCACAGAGGCCTAATCAAGCTATAATTCATAAGTTAACATACACTAACATTTGACAGATAACAGATAATAAGTGCTCTTGTGTTGCGTTAAGCAAGCGAGCAGCTCTTGGCAGGGTGTTAAGCGAGAGGCTCAGTATTGGTTTTCATCGGATTTTAGCTTAAGTCTGAGTTGTTAATGTAAATGAGGCTTAGAAGAATTATTATGCAATACAAAACCATGTTACTCAACTACTTTTAAACACCTTGTCCCCCCTAGAATTAATTCTGTGGACGCCCATGGCTGCAGATGCACAGTGGTTACCATGCGGACGTGATGCTCACACTTTCATGCCTCTAGTGGCCCGGCGGTGGCTGTGCTGAAGAACAAATGCAGTCTAAATAAAAGGCTTCAGCTAAGGCTTAGAGCCAGCATGATCAACATAGTCAGCCTACTCAAGAGTGGATTTCAAAATTCGGTGCACACACACGTTGTGAGGATCTGGTATTGTACCGGCCAAATCGGTACAGTTGGAGAGTATGATTTAATTAAAAACTGCTATTCTAGTTTTCTTTAAATGAATAACATGAAGTTTGATGTTATTAGAGAAGCCAACAACAATATTAAACAGTATTTTATTCATCTGTTTGTTTTATTTTGCTTTGTTTTTTGTTGTTTAGGTTCTTCAGGGTTAATAAATGAAAAGCTAATTACATAAACTAAAAGAGCATAATATAGTGCAGATTCAAATATTTAGATTCTAGGTTAAGACTAGTTATTAAGCAATGTATTACACCTAAGTTGATATTTTAAAATATTACTGTATGGTGAACCGTGGTGAGGAATGGAATAACAAAGCGAATCTACAAATAAATATCTGGTAGGTTTGCACTGCCCTCCTTCTATTTCATGAGAGGGAAAGCCAGTCTATATTGTGACTTGGAACTTAAGATTGTATGCTGTGCTATGAAAAATACTTCTGCTTTCCATATATAGGATGATTATAGCCACTGTAAGTATTTTCTACCCCTTAGTGGATTATTTTGTGCATCCCTTTTGTGGGACTGAAGAGAATATCGACAGAAGAAGCTGCAGATAGACTCCACAATTTCAATCCAAAAATTATAAAGAAGTGGTCATCACTTTGACAGGACCAAACAGAGTATGGTAGTGGCATTTCGTGAGATTCCATGCATAAAGCGGGTTCATTCACATCGGTAAATAGCCTCTGATCTAAAACTAGCAATCCCATCATTACAATTCCACTACTGAGGACAAGTGAATGATAGAAGTAAACAAATAACCATGAAGCAACAATCATACAACAGTCATAGAAGCCAATATGAAGCTCATGCCAGCAGGTGACTGAGCTTTTAATGGCTTGCCCACTGTATTTTTTGTCACCAATCCTGAATATACCAGTACCAGTAGTTAATAAAGTTTAATTTAACCAGGTAATGGTACTGTGTGTAGATTTTCTTTTTTTCAGATTAGCACATTATTTGTATTATATAATGGATTCTCTAGGTTTATTCTACTTTTACAATCATTGTTATAGTATCTGTTAGTTTGATTTACAATTTCTGACTTTTTTTGTGTATTGCTACATGTGAGCCTTCTTGGCCAGATAACCACTGTAAATGAAAACCATTTCTCAATGCAGTAGCGAAGACGGTTTACATCCAGGAGTACAGCCAATTCACTACACACTTCTGTTGTGGCAAGAAATAAATGAGAAATACATTTTTATTCCACATAATAAAAGTTCATTTAACCACAACACAAATTTAGAAATTGGACACAAGTAAACTTTCAAGGCAGTCCTCAGTTAAATGGAAATGTATTCCTTTGATCAGAAAAGCTTTAATTTGCGAGATGAATAGTAAATTAACTGAAAATAGAGGTTAACTTAATATTTAAAATCTTCTTTTTGTGTTGTAAGCTAATTTCATATATATTGGAGCCTGTAATTTGTTAGGCAGTTTTACCTGTCTAAACCCTTAGCAACTCATTGGCAAGTTATTCTTGATTTTTAAGACTATCTCTCTTTAGATAGTCTGTGTGCAAATTTCTATCATTTGGAGTAAGTTTCAAATGGAAGTGAAAACCACTTACTCTATTGGGTAAAAACAAAAACAAAAATATGTTTAAGCAACACCAGGATTTATTTGATTTTCAAATCTAAATACCCATAAAAGTGAAAACAAGAAAGCGAGTAATAACACATAATGTGGACTAATAAAGTTATTATAATTCACAATCTAATTGGAAATAACGTGTTTCCTGCCTCCCAGGATTGATAGCAATGGCACTGATGTAAATTCACTAATATGGAACTCCCAATGATTGTTAAATGGTTATGAGTCTGTCCCAGAAGCCAAGCAGATCATAAATAATTGCTTTTATTTAACCAATATATCAAAAAATGTAGCTTGCCATTTCTGAAGTACTCTGATTGGCTGTCCGAAAGCAATCTGACTGAACCCTATACCACTCCTCTACAGCTTCTGATGTACTCTGATTGGCTGTCCGAAAGCAATCTGACTGAACCCTATACCACTCCTCTACAGCTTCTGATGTACTCTGATTGGCTGTCCGAAAGCAATCTGGCTGAACCCTATACCACTCCTCTACAGCTTCTGAATTACTCTGATTGGCTGTCCGAAAGCAATCTGGCTGAACCCTATACCACTCCTCTACAGCTTCTGAAGTACTCTGATTGGCTGTCCGAAAGCAATCTGACTGAACCATATACCACTCCTCTACAGCTTCTGAAGTACTCTGATTGGCTGTCCGAAAGCAATCTGACTGAACCCTATACCACTCCTCTACAGCTTCTGTTTGGGGTGTCATAAGAGACAAGGCAAGTGATTCTTCACCATTTATAAACAGGAAATAGTCACAAAGTGCATGTGCTGGTGAATATAACTGATTTTTAATTAAAATCCAGTACCTAGAAAAAGGAAAGACTAAAACTTGCCAGATATAAGTATATGGTGCCTGTAGTATACTGGACTCTGTACTAGATATTATTGTCTTGGAAGGCTTTCATATCCTACTACACTTGCTGCCTGTAGTCACTGCTTCATTATATGACAAGTGGAATTTACCTTAATCACAAAAAGGTGAAGCGCTCATCAACAATTGGTGAGGTGTGTATTAAAAAAAAAAAAAAAAAGATACATTCACAAAATAAAGATTGACCACACTCAGACAAAGTTCAGAAATGTATTTTGTCATTTTAACTTTAGAAACCGAGACACTGACTTTTCCACTACTACGTCTTCATAAGACAATTATTTTTTATTAGGATTCCAAATCAATACATCCTGTGATATAAAGGATGCTGTCCACTTTTGATACTGTATGTAAGGGCTTCCCATTGACAGCATAGGACAGCAGCATGTCGCCAAATCCAGGAAAGACCAAAGCACTTGTCATACAATAGATAATGTACAACTAAAGGACATAGCAAGTGTACCTGGAGACAACTGTCTCCCTCACTAGATAAAAAAAATCCCCAGCTGATTTATAGGCTGTCTTGATTTCCTCAACCCTACTAATTATAACCTCTGAATAAAGTTGGTTACTATATTTCTGGCATACTTTACCTAGTTGAAGGCAGAGACTCTCTTGCTTAGGACAAAACTTTTGACTAGGTGTTAATACCATGAAAAATAAGGTTCCTGTAGCCGGTAGGACTGTAGGACCCAGAGGGATCCTTTTTTTTCTATTCCAACTAATTAAACAACAATTGATTATTTGTTTTACAATTTGTTATATATACTAGCAGTCATTTGTGAATGGAGAGAAACAAGAGACAAGGTGGATTTGTCGTGAAAACTAAGTTTCACTCCTCCCTTCAAAAAAAGGTAAGCCTGTTGCACCATCTCCTCCCACAGCTTGTTTGTTTTTCTTAATCATTATTGTTGTTTATTTTTAATTTATTGGCAATTTATAGGTCGAGGCTGTGCTGAGTATTGCTGCTCATATTGCCACACCTTAGCTCACATAACTGTTTTGTTCGATTTCAATTTGGGATTTTTTTGGTGTTAATCTATAGGGGATTCCAGCGGGGTTTGTGACATGCTAAATACAGTTTAATTCTGAATTGTTGCATTCATTTCAATAAGTATTTTGATGACATAGATTTGGATGTTTGTGGTTTCTTTGTTTTTTATTCTAGCAAGCACCAATCGCTGTTATTTTATATTCTTTTTTAGGTTTATTTTCTTTAGTTTTTTGCTCTATGAGAAAATACTCTTGCACTATAGTATATACAGCTATCAGTTATGTAAAATTACTGTCCCTTTATTTTCTACCATAGTATCCCACCAACCAAACAGGTGTCCTGGACTACTGATATTTATTGAATACTATCTTATCTGATATAATACCTTATTACTTTTCTTGCTTGTGTTTTAATAAACCGCTCCATTGGGGACAATTTGAACTGCAACAATGGTATGTCTGTCTTTTATTTAATTGAAGGGAATCTGTGTTGGGGTTAAAGTGTAATCACTGGGTAAATATTTAAGGTCCCTTATATAATCTTAACGTTTAGTGAATGTGGTGTAGTCAACTATATTATATCAAATGTACTGCTCAGCTGTACCGGAGGGCCCACATACAAATGATAATACACAGCACAGGGGTATTTCTTTCTAGCTATGTTCTCAATATTATTAGTGTCATCATGTTGCTGAGCCCATTGTTATTTTATGACTACCAATAGTAACCCAAGGGCTTTGAGGAAACCCATTGAATTGTGGTTGCTAAGCAGAGCCAGAAAATGCTTTGCAGATTACTTTACTTAACGCAGAGGTCACAACAGTTGCATGCATTGTTATGGAGAATGACCCCAACCCTTAGAAATACTGTGTTGGCAGCATCAGTGCAATACATGTTGTGCAAAAAAAATCTGAAATGATCAAGTAATGTTAACAGTATATATTTTATCTGAAGGCACAAATCATTAAAAAAGTGTCTTTCTGTAAAACAAAGTTTAGGGTATTTTTAATTAACCTTCTCTAACACTAAAATACTGTAGTGTAGAGAATCTTGTGTACTTTTAGAGTTGTTTATTAACTATGTAAACAGATCCCAATAAAAACTTCAGTAGTGAGCCAAACTAGCCTGTTATCATTCCTATCAGTCAGCAAACAACTGAAAATAGTTGCTTCAACCCAACACCAGTGACTGACTGAGCCACCTTGAATGAACAGCCACCTCTCCTAAACAAAAATGCTAATTCCATCCAGTTAATTCAGGTTCCAGTTTTAAAATGATCCTGACAATTGTATTTGTTTGCAGTCATTTCTAATTATAACAGTTACTTCCACTACTAATTGGGTGATCATTCTAAGCTGAATGTCAGTGTTTTCTGTTCTTTATAATAAAATAGCTTTGACAAACCAAGCACTGTGATTTTGTGACTGGCACATGTAAAAATCCCAACATAAAAGGTGCTACTTGGAAATCTTTTTATAAGTGCATTAACACTACGGGCAGTGCCTTACAAAGTGCTGGTATTGTGTGGATGTGTGTGTGTGTGTATCTTTTCTTGTTCTAATCTAAGAAAGTTTGGATTTGAGTTTCCTAGTATTACTTAATGCAGAAACACTCCCAAACAGAAATACTACAAGAATAATATACTCTCTCCCAATATTGCCCCACTACTTACTTTTTAGGCTGATATGCAGTTTTGTTTCTATTATTTGGTAAGTATTTTCAAAGTATGCAATATCACAATAATTGTTGTTCTGTATGTAATCATTTAAAACAAGTACTCACACAACAAGTCATAGGGATAAATCTCAATGCACATCTTTGCCCCAATCTGCTGACAGTTAACAGCCCTTGTTAGCTATGGTTTTAGGGGTAGGGTTGTCATGGGGTCATGTGATTCAAAGCCCACCCCTTCTGAGCTTTTTTGGGACCAGTGTTAGTTTAAGCTGAGAGAGAGCGAGAGTGAGGGAGAGTGTGTAGGGGGTAAACGCAGGCGCATTGAGGCAGAGAGGATAATATTACAGACTGATCCAGATCCTTTCTGACTTCAGGCAGAGAAGCAGAAAACATTTCAGAGCAAATCCCTGGAAAACACGGGGAAATCCATGCTCCTACCTAACGGAAATATGAGAACGAAACCTTTATCTACTTGGCACTACAAACTTAAAATCTATTTATTTATCTAGGTATCAACCAAGGGGGTTTATCCATTCCTCCAAAGGTTTTACAGGCATTGAAAAGTAGTCTTTTTTTTAACTAGGTATTTCAGAATGAAAACTTTATCAACAGCAAATTCTACTTGTTAAATTTGTTGTACTCTGTGATTGAGAAAAAAACAATATATTGGGGATTGAGAAACAAGAATTGGGGATTGGATCATTAAAGAAGACAAAATTATAAGCTGATTGTGTTCAACAATCCCACAAAATAAGAACAGACGCAGAAGAAGAGATCTGAGATGGCTGCAGGAGGAATCACAACCTTTCCTACAGTACCTGATGATGGAGGCAGTAGTCCCTTCTCTCCAGGAACATTTAAAGAGCCCAAAAGACTTTACTGTAAAAACGGAGGATATTTCTTGAGGATAAACCCTGATGGAAGAGTGGATGGAATCAGGGAGAAGAATGACCCTTGCAGTAAGTATTTATATAGTGTTACAATGGTTAGTAAGCTGTAAAATTGGCTATGACATTTTAAAAGGATCATATTCAAGAAGGTGACTGCAATTTAACAATATATTATCTTTTCCTTGTCATTAATATAGTAGATAAAGCACCTGGTTATTTTTTCATAGGGAGTTCTATTAGATAGTAATGTAGTTTAAAAACAGTAAATTGGAAGTTTTTAGTAGAGAAAGACAACCTGCAAATGTGATATTAGGTAGTGTAGACATTACTGTATCTCTCTCTCTATATATATACGCCAAAGGAAATACCTCAATGCTCTTATACTTAAGAATGCACTTTTAAACCATAACTCATACAATATTGACCTTATTAGTAAATCATCTTAATACATATAGTAACAGAACTGTATTAAAAATGTAATTTGTAAAGGCATTAAGGCCTTTGGATGCAAACAGAGAACACAGATTTGGATTCTATTAAAAGGAACTTAATATTGTAAATATTCCAGACAAAAGACAAAAAAAAAAAAGAATCATGCAAACTCATATGCACTTATCGATGACAGTGTGATTCAGGTTGGGAAATTACAGATAATTATACTTTTCATGGGGCCCTATCATGGATATCATGGAATGCAATGTAAATAGAATACGTTTTACATGGTAAGTAGGATTGCTTTCCAGGCAGGAAACAATAATATTCACTGCAGGAAGTTTAATTCCTTAGGACTTTTAAATGTGGCGATACTTATCAAACACCCTCATACAGTTTACTCACTTCACTTTAAACATGTTCCAATATATACAGTTTGGAAAGTACTATCAAATGGAAAAATAATCAAGTAACACATTTTTACATGTTCACAAAACCTTTTGAATGCTGGCTTGCCTTTTTACAGATTATCTTCAAGTGTTGTAACCCTTAAAGAAAGAAAGAAAGAAAGAGTACTTTGTGGGCAATGTTTATGAAATACTTTTGCTGGTTTGTGTGTGGCAAGCACGGGAGGTCATCTTAGAGAGCTTTAATTGTTTTTGGGTTGTTTTAATAACACATGAATGTTACTCTGTGGACTAAATGATTTTCCCCATCGGAGGAAAAAAAGAAAAGTGTGTTACTTTAAATTACTAGAAACATCACTGGAGGGGAAAAATAATTTAACTGCTGCTTTTTCAATTTAATAATATACAGTAGCTATTGACCTGATACCATAAGTTAATTTACATTAACTGCAAGATTTTATTCTATTTTGAATAAGGTAGGTAAAGTCTCTGGTACGTCTCCTCTCATTTAAGAATTCACAGCACATATTTCTGTGTTGGAAACATCAATGTTGCTAATGGTACAGAGGAAGCAAAGGAAGTTAAGACACAGTAATTGATGTGAATGGAACCAAGCCAAATCTAATAGTAATGACATTCGCGTGTCAGACCCAAAGTAGGTAAATAAATAATATCAGGTAACATATAACACGAGAAACTCAATCAACACTGCATTATTTCCTAATATTATTATTATTTAAATAAAACAATTAAATAAATACATTATGGAAAGAGTGAGCAAATATCTCCTTGAAGGTATTATTTCCTCTAAAACAAAAGTTACCTCTTTCCCTTTTTTGTTTATTTGTTTTTTTGCTAGTTATGCTGGTAAAAGGTAGAGGACTAAGGAAGGAAAGAATGAGGTAATTTGGTTTTACAGACAGGTTTAACAGAGGCAGTCATACTGTAGTTCTTCACATTGCACTTACAATGTGTGTCTGACCAGAAGAGACTACCACCTATAGGGGTGGCAGAGATAAATCACATTCACTGTTCATTTAGTAATAACTATACCAATTTGATAGCTCTGTGGTATAATAATTAGATATACTCCTGGGATTTATGGCATTTGGAATCATATATATAAAAAAGTTTACTTTACTAATCTATAAAGACATAAAGAACCATTAGTGAAATCCATTAACAAAGAAGACATTATATCTTGAGATAAGACATTTGCAGTACAATATAATACCTAGTTGTTTTACTCATTTAATGTTTTACATTACTCTCATTTTTATTGATATATTAAAAAACAAACCCAAACTCCCAAAACGGATAACGCCTTCTTATGTATGTATGATATGTTTAACATGTTTAAGACACAATGAGTTCACTAGAGAACAGAACAACAGGGTGGGGTGTTATCTGTTTAATTATTGAAACAGAGTTCAGCTGTAGAAAATAAATCTCCAACATGGAGATCCCACAGGTGCAAAAACCATGACATACTGATTTCATGGGAGGATGCAGCAATAACAAACAAGCCTTTGTTTATTTGTTTCAATACTTGAGAGTAAATATACTAATACAATTGAATGTCTTTTAAAAACCCATGGGAGGTTTGGTCTTGTCCCTAGCGGTCAGCACTGAGTCACACATGTGTGGTTCGAATTGAATTCTCACGAGGTGCACATTTTGGCAGGCAAGAGTAGCATCTATTTACCTCCTAAAGAACCGAAACCTGAATAAGATATAACAAAGCAGCTCAGCCGAGCCTGTGACACAGTCATGCCCGCACAAGGGTATAAAGGACTGCGCGCACAGATCTCAGAGTAATTTTCCTGCTGCAATCATGGATGCAGCGACCTTGAAGGTTAATGGTTACACTTCTATTTCAGGGAACCAGGGTTATGATAATAACCTAACGTTCCCTTTCAAGTACGAAATGTAACCATTACCCAATGGGTTAGTATACCCAAACTGTCGCAAAGGCAAGATTGCCGCACGACCGGAATGCTACAAGGCTAAGCTGAGGCTGCATTGTGTGTTACCATTCAGAACCCCAGTAATAATTAGTTAGGGCTAAAAAATTGAGGGAGAAACTCACTGCCTCACATGCCTATGTTGTAAGGGTCGACTGAGAAGCCACCCTTAACACTATTTCCAAAACCAGGGTTTTGAGGGTCCACGACATTAAGTCTGTAGAACCTTGTGACAGGGAGGACCCTGTCGCTTGTTCTTGCTCAGGTGTGTGCCGCTGGGAAGCATAATAAGAGATGTGTTGCTAGGCAACCATATGATCAGGTAGGCTCACCTTGCGCTGAGCTGATCGGGAGGTCCGGATTGGCTGGATGGCGTGGCCGGGGAGGTTGCGCACAGCTCGAAAAGAGTCTGTGCCACAGCTTGAGGCGACTGCACCGCCATGCTAAACAGAGGGGCGCTTTCTTTACATCAAGGAGGAGAGCATCCGCACCACAGGATAACTACTATGGAACCCTTCAACTGTATGACGGTGCCTGTGAAGGCTCTGCTCAGCCAGGACTGTCGTAAAGACCTGGAGTCGCTGGGTAGCAGGGACTTTGGGAGCAAAAGCAGTAGGTTAGTTTAGAAGATGTTGATCCTAACCAGTATAGAGAGGGTTTCGTAGTGCCTTGTGACAGGGAGGACCCTGTCGCTGGTTCTTGCTCAGGTGTGTGCCGCTAGGTTCCTGGAGCGGGACGTCTCTTTTAATGAGGCAAGCACTCACCTTAGTGGCAGCACTTGTGTTTATTAAATCTATGCGCCTGTGTGGCGTGCCAACACCCAATGCTCTGTGTCTGATTCATTATTATTCAGTGACGACCAACGCACGTAACACTTCCCTCTGTTACAAACCTAGTAAAGGTATGGGGAGTAGCCTACACCGCTGCATAGCAAATGTCCTTGACAGATGCACCCTGGAATAAAGCCAATGAAGTTGCCATGGTGGAATGGGCAGTGAGCTTTTCTGGAGGGGGCAAGTTGGCTCGCTCATAGGCAGTCCTGACTGTGTCTGCTATCCATTTGGACAGCCTCTGCTTAGACAGGGCTTGACCATGGGACTTCGCCCCATAGCAGACAAAAAATTGTTCGGACTGCCTCCAACTTTTCGTCCTGTCAACATAATACCCTAGGGCCTGCACTGGGCAGTGTATGGGTTGCCACTCTCTGTGAGATGGGAAAGGAGGTGGATGGAACCTCCAATTCCACAGACATGGAATGCTGAGATTTTTGGCAAAAAAGCAGGATTGGTACAGAGTGTAAACTTTGTCCTGGCTTCTGCAAAAATTAAGTAGGCTTTCGCAATTGAGAATACCTGCATCTCACTCACCCGCTTTGCGGAGGTGATTGCAAACAGAAAGCTGCTTTGAGCGATAAAAAATTCAGCTCAGCTGAATGCATGGGCTCAAATGGAGGCTTCAGGTCTCCAGCGAGGAACAATATCCTTCATAGGCGGCCAAAGCCACCGAGCTCCTTTCAAAAATTGCCCCGCCAGGAAGTGAGCTCTTGGAGAGACCGAATCAATTTTGACATGGCAAGCTGAAATTACTGCCAGATAGACCCCCGAGGCAGGCACCACGTCTGAAAGACGCCCCACTGGTACCCGTACTGGTAACGAGTGGACACTGCTCTGGCATTTTGCTGGGTGTCAATAACCCTATTAGACAGACCTAGACGGCTCAAATGCAGCCGTTCAGGGGCCAGCCCAGAGCTGCAGGCTCGATGGGCAGGGATGCCATAAGGTCCCACGAGCCTGACTGAGCAGGTTGTGGCACCTGGGCAGGCTCGACAGCTGGCCACTCAGGAGCTGCATCAGGGCTGAAAACCAGAGTCTCCTGGGCCAATAAGGGGCTACTAAGAGCACCTTGGCCCGGTCCTGCCTGATTTTCTCTAAACAGCTGGAGCAATGGGAGCAGTGTGAAGGCATATAACAGTTGCCTCAGCCACTTGTGTGCCAAGGCATCTATCGCCAGCTGGTCCCCGTCTCCTGTTATGGATATCCAGAGGGGACAGTGGGTCGATTCCTGGGAGGCAAAGAGATCTATCTCTGCTATCCCGAATCTCTCCCAACTGAGGGTTCGAGGTGAAGCCTCCACTCTGAGGCTCTGTGAACTCCCCTTGAGAGGAGGTCTGCCGCCCAGTTTGTCACACCGGGCAGGTGTACTGCCCGCAGTGAGAGGAGGTTTTCGTGTGGTCAGAGCAAAAGCTTGTGGGCCACACGATGGAGAATGGGAGACCTGAGGCCACCTTCGTGGTTTATGTATGCCACCACTCTTGTGTAGCACATGTCTCCCTTGAACCTCCTGCAAAAAATTCTGCAAGGCTAGGTAAACTGCCTGCAGCACCATAACATTTATGTGGAGACCCTGCCAAGGGGGTTCCACACACCTTGAACACCCCTGCCATTTCACACAGCACCCCAGCCCCGACTGGGTGCGTCTGTGCTGACGACCCGGAACTCGTATGGTGTTCCCTTAAAGGCGAACCGCAGGTACTTCCTGTGCGCTGGTTTTATGGGGATGTGGAAATAGGCATCTTTGAGGTCCACCATGGTGAACCAGTCGCCTGGCCTGATTGACTGCAACAGCTGTTGCATTGTCAACATTTTGAACCTCCTTCAGCTCAGATACAAGTTGACCTGTCTGAGGTTGAGGATCATCATCCCGCTTCGGCACTAGGAAGTACCTGGAGTAGAACCCTTCCTCCAGCTGGAGGGGGTCTATCATGCGAATAGCCCATTTTTGCAGCAGAGCTGCTACCTCCTGAGACACCACCCAAGGCGTCCTGTGGGTCCATGACTGAAATTACAGTCACACCCCGAAAAGGAGGGGTACTCTGCTTGGACTGCAGTGAGTATCCGATCTGAACAGTAGTAAGCACCCAGATGTCTGTGGTGCACTGACGCTAATCCTCCAGATGGCTCCCTGAAAAGGGGCCCTGGGCTTGTGCCTCCTAGGGCTGCTGCACAGCTTGTGGCTTGGCCTGAGGTTTCTGCCTCTGTGCCGGGCGGTGGAACCTATTGTAGCCTCTGCAGCGAGCATCCATGGGAAGTTTCTGAATACCACCTCTGGCAGCAGGTGCAGCTGGGGCCGAGGGTGTCAGTTTGTCGCTGGTTTGCACACTGGGGGTGGTTGCTTAGGAAGCAAGCGCACCAGCTCCTTCATGGATTCCCGCATGTGCTGAGAGCGCGGCAGCATTTCGTCCACCACAGGACCAATGGTATGCCCTGGTGTAATAGGGGCATCCAACAGCAGTGCTTTGTCCCTGTCAGGCACGTGTGCCTGGGAAAGCCAAAGCTGCCTGAGTGCAGCTACCAGTGCAGCCAGGTTTCTACCTACAGCTTGCCGTTCAGTCTTGACAGACTAAGCAGGTTCTTATTAACCATGCCCAGCTGTGGTGCTGAGGGCCTGTGGCTGTCAGAGAGGGACCTCAGCAAATAGGACAGGTAGGCTACCAGAATACTATTAAAGCTGTCCAGCCTTGCGACAAACACACTGGCTGAATAGGCATGTTTGAGGATCACCTCCGGGACCCGGCACGTTGTTGGGGCAGATAGCGTCCTTGGACAGGAGCACCAAATTAGGCGCCTATACCAACGCGGCAAGTGAAGCATCCACTGGCGGAAATTGGACCAGGCCCAACTTCTCTGCATCGTGTACCCTATATAGGGTGTCCATAGACCGGAAAACAGCAAGAGCTGTAGCTGGGTGACCCCAGGATGACTGGATCTGGGTGCACTTGCAAGACTGCAGTGACTGTCTTTATCAGTGGTAGAAGCTCTGCCGACAGGGAGAGCTTAACTGCAGGGGATGTGATTAGCACCATTCCTTGGTGGGAAACTGCTGCCCAGAGCTTCTCCATCTGCTCCGAGTCTGCCGATCAATCGTAATGGCGATTCTTTTTCCCCCTCGGAGGAGGAAGAGAAGAAGGAGAGGCAGAGGAGGATGAGGAGGGTCGTGAAGACAGTTTCCTCAGTTGACTACTTTCCCAGGTGCGTCGTCCGCTCTCCCTTGCACAGAGCCATAGGGTGAGGACGCAGCCACCTCTCTACCAGATGGTGATGGGGAAGAGCACTGTGCAGAAGTGAAGGACGCAGAGCGCTCTGTAGAGCTGCAAGAGAGAAATTTCTCCAGCATGCGCTTGGAGAAATGTGTACAAAACTGCGGTTCACCAGTGCTTCCTTTGTGTGCTCAGACCACAGGCAGGAAGAGCATCTGCTGTGTCTGTCATCAACAGGCAGACTGGGCTTGCGTGTGTCACAGGGATAAAACCCAGACATTATGCAAGTAGCAATGCAGTGTACAGTAACAATGTACAGGTGCTGCCTCAGCCTGCTTAAAGACAGCAACGGGGCTGTTCAAGACCTGAACAAGACCGGCTTGGTACCAGACCGGGGATGTAAGCACCAGTCGGTAGCGGGTATGAACAGGTACGGTACCGGGTTGGTCTGGTGACTTTTAGCACCGGGTCATTACAGTACGTTACTGGTCGGAACCGTGTCGGTTCGGTGACTTTAGCCCTGATTTAACCGGGTCGGGAACGTAGTGGGTCGGTGACCTCAGTCCACTGGCTAGCAGTTACTGGGTAGCACTGTACAGGGATGCCCACCTGTGCAAGCTACTGGCAAAACCACTCAGTCAGTACTCACACAGGGAAGCCTGCTTGTTAGAATGAACTAACAGCCCTCTTAATGGTGATGCAAAAGCTGTCACCAAAACAGCATCAAGATGTCGAAGCCAAAATGATAATAAAATAACTCCAGCCGGAGCGATTGCAGCCTCGGGGGAGAGCACAAAGTCAGCTGACTTACGTTGCTTGAAGCCTGCTGGCTTCATGTGGGGCACAAGGCCGCAGCGGGACGTAACAAACAGGCAGTGGTGCACAAATACACGGAATTAATAAAACTAATTAAGTGATTATTTAACATCACATATAATTTGTGTAAAAACACAATAAATGCAAAAATCTATAGCAGAAAAAGTAACAAGTACTTATCTGAATAGGCTCTCCTGTCTCCAGGTCAGTTCCTGAAAGGAAAAATGACACAGAGATCTGTGTGCTCAGCCCTTTATAACCTTGGTAGTGGGCATGGCTGCATTACAGGTTCGGCTGAGGAGCTTTGTTATATTTCATTCAGGTTTCGGGTCTTTAGGATGTAAATATCCATTCGGTAATGGTTACGTTTCATACTTGAAAGGGAACCAGCTTGGTCTTATCTCTGCAGCGATAAGTTGGAAAGTAAATCCAACCACCACCAGATGTCTGCCACAAAAAAGTAATGTTTAAGAATATATGTAACATAAATCCTGATCAATGTCTTTGTTCTTTCAAACTATCTGTTGCCTAATTACATTAAGTTGGGTTACCAACAAGACAAAATTTAATTTAGCCTTGGATATACAAATATAATGTACTACTCATATACATAAATAAATATTATAGTACTATGAAACTATGAAATATTTAAGATGGTCTACATTTTTATCATTACCTAAAATTACTGCATTTTTATTAACTGGATGTGGGCACTTGCACCATTCCATGATACTGTTATTTAAATATTATTGAGTGATGAATGTGTTTAATAAATCCTTGTATAAGTTATAGAGACAACTTTGATATGTAAATGAACGTCATGGTTAATAAACTTGGACATGTGGCAAACAACCAGTGTACGCTATTTAACAAAATAAAATAGTGTGAAGCCATTTCAGGGCACAGAACAGAGACACAGTGCATAGCAGTCTTAAACAGAAACAGTGCCATGGATGGGGAGTGATGACCTTCAAGGGATGGACAGGGAGGCATGTGGAAAACTACAAGTCAAGTAGCATTGCATTAGTGCAATAAGTGTTCGTAAAAATAAAAAATAAAGAATTGTAAACATATGAAGAAATACAAGATTTGCATTTGTGAAGAAGTACCGTGCCTGGCTATATATATAATATTTTACAAGGAGAGTATTTCTTCTTAAGGGATTTTCTCCAAATATGAAGCAGAGTGTATTTATGGAGAGCACAGCTATAATATTTTTATAAAGTGTTTTACATTATATATTGCTCTTGTTTTTCAGTAAAGCTGCAACTCCAGGCAGAATCGATTGGAGTAGTTTCAATCAAAGGGATCAGTGCAAACCGTTATCTTGCGATGAATGAAGATGGACGGTTATTTGGCACAGTAAGTATCAAAACCTCCTCCAAGAAGCGAGGTGGCACAGCACCTATGGAGGCCTATGTTTGAATCTGGTCACGTGAAATGGGATCGGGACACTTTTCGAAATCTGATGTAAAGGCTTTCCTGGTAAAATATTTTAAAAACCACCTTCATAAATTATACCCTTATCCTAACCCTGCCCTCTCTATAAATGACACCTGTGTGAAAAAGAATAAAAGAGATTCTGAATTTTGTCGGAAACACTATCCCCTCCCCACCCCTAGTTACGCACATGAATAAATGTATGACAATGTTAAATTGGTAACCAGGCATTACAGACTTTGCCTCCTAATTCTTCTTTGTTTTAGGATGAATTTATTTAACCTAGAACAAAGAGAGAAATAGGGAACTTGATTAAAGCAGTAGACAAAGAACCCTAGCCAGTACTTTAAGTGCAGCAGAAAAACCAGGACAAGAGGACACATCTGGAAACAAAGCAGAGACAGACAGAGTAGAAGATACCTTTTTACACAGAGAATGGGATCCTTTAAGACTTGAGAAAGTTTTGAGATCAACAACTAGGAACTGGACAAGCGCTGATGGGCTGCATGGCCTCCTCTTGTTTGCAAATGTTATGTTCTAATGTTCGCTAAATCAATTAAAAAAATTATTAATGGAAATCTTATTGTCAAGGGATCGTTCTCGTACTGTATGAACTTCAGGGCGTTGTTCACACAAGTAACATTACTGATTTACTTTTGTGATTTCATTATCCAGACCAGATGAGTAATATACAACAAAATATCTATTGGTGCGTTGTGTTGGACAATAGCGATGTATTTTGTCATACATTAAAAAATAAAAATTTCACTGTCATGTGTAAAGGGTGCAAACTGAATTGTATGCAGCTGTAATGTAAGACTGCTAGGCTGTCCCATTCCATGCTTGTAATCAGTTTTTCCATGCACTTGGGGTGTGTGAAAGAGTACACAGGGTGTATCTTGTGAGTTCTAAAGTTTAGTCTATATTCAACTCTGCTATAAAAATATTTTTCAGGAAAGCTTTTCCATGTATTTATATAACCTGAGTAGTTTTCCCTCGATAACAGCTCTTTCACCTAGGAAACAAGCAATGTACCAAATGAAGTGAACTATGCCAACTACGTTATTTTAGTACCATACTAGCACCAGTTTTCATAGTCACAAACATCCCAAAGCATAAGATGTTTACCTTTTATTTTGTTGTTCACATGACATTTCCAATCAACATTTCTAACCTCAAAAAACAATATTACAATAGAATGTATTGTACTGTAAATAACAGAGAGGGTTGGTTAGCACCTTTTAACTCATGAGTTAGTGTGTATAATAAGGTTTTACACTATAAAAATATAAATCAACTCGCTAATTTCTGTGGCTCATTCAGTATATTTTATATTTTGGCTTACAGTAGCAATAATGATCTAAACTGGTTATAGACACATCTCTCTCTCTCTATCTCTCTCTTTTTTTTAAAAAAAAACATTCTGGTATTGTATTTAGTTTGTGAATAAATGTAGTCTGTTTATACTTTTGATTGATATGAGGAAAATCTCAGCAAAGATCAGCAAAGCTGTGGTTTTCAGTATTGAAATGTTTAGCCAGAGGATAGTATTTTTTGTAATGATAGCAAACGTGCGGTTTTTGAATATAGTACTTGGGTCACTAATAGTTTTACCTAGCTACTGCTAATTGCAGTCATACATTTGGTGCAGAGTAAGATTACAATACAAATGCTTGGCATATTATATATATATATATATATATATATATATATATATATATATATATATATATATATATATATATATACACAGACGTGCTCAAATTTGTTGGTACCCTTACAGCTCATTGAAATAATGCTTCATTCCTCCTGAAAAGTGATGAAATTACTTGCATGCCTTTGGTATGTCATAGAATAAAGCAAAGAAGCTGTGAAAAGAGATGAATTATTGCTTATTCTACAAAGATATTCTAAAATGGCCTGGACACATTTGTTGATACCCCTTAGAAAAGATAATAAATAATTGGATTATAGTGATATTTCAAACTAATTAGTTTCTTTAATTAGTATCACACATGTTTCCAATCTTGTAATCAGTCATTCAGCCTATTTAAATGGAAAAAAGTAGTCACTGTGCTGTTTGGTATCATTGTGTGCACCACACTGAACATGAACCAGAGAAAGCAAAGGAGAGAGTTGCCTGAGGAGATAAGAAAGAAAATAATAGACAAGCATGGTAAAGGTAAAGGCTACAAGACCATCTCCAAGCAGCTTGATGTTCCTGTGACAACAGTTGCAAATATTATTAAGAAGTTTAAGGTCCATGGAACTGTAGCCAACCTCCCTGGGCGCGGCCGCAAGAGGAAAATCGACCCCAGATTGAACAGAAGGATAGTGCGAATGGTAGAAAAAGAACCAAGGATAACTGCCAAAGAGATACAAGCTGAACTCCAAGGTGAAGGTACGTCAGTTTCTGATTGCGCCATCCGTCGCTTTTTGAGCGAAAGTGGGCTTCGTGGAAGAAGACCCAGGAGGACTCCACTTTTGAAAGAAAAACATAAAAAAGCCAGACTGGAATTTGCTAAAATGCATATTGACAAGCCACAATCCTTCTGGGAGAATGTCATTTGGACAGATGAGTCAAAACTGGAGCTTTTTGGCAAGTCACATCAGCTCTATGTTCACAGATGAAAAAATGAAGCTTTCAAAGAAAAGAACACCATACCTACAGTGAAACATGGAGGAGGCTCAGTTATGTTTTGGGGCTGCTTTGCTGCGCCTGGCACAGGGTGCCTTGAATCTGTGCAGGGCACAATGAAATCTCAAGACTATCAAGGCATTCTGGAGCGAAACGTACTGCCCAGTGTCAGAAAGCTCTGTCTCAGTCGCAGGTCATGGGGCCTCCAACAGGATAATGATCCAAAACACACAGCTAAAAGCACCCAAGAATGGATAAGAACAAAACATTGGACTATTCTGAAGTGGCCTTCTATGAGTCCTGATCTGAATCCTATTGAAAATCTACGGAAAGAGCTGAAACTTGCAGTCTGGAGAAGGCACCCATCAAACCTGAGACAGCTGGAGCAGTTTGCTCAGGAAGAGTGGGCCAAACTACCTGTTAACAGGTGCAGAAGTCTCATTGAGAGCTACAGAAAACGTTTGATTGCAGTGATTGCCTCTAAAGGTTGTGCAACAATATTAGGTTAGCGGTCCCATCATTTTTGTCCATGCCATTTTCATTTGTTTTCTTATTTACAATATTATGCTGAATAAAAAATCAAAAGCAAAGTCTGATTTCTATTAAATATGGAATAAACAACGGTGGATGCCAATTACTTTTGTCAGTTTCAAGTTATTTCAGAGAAAATTGTGCATTCTTCATTTTTTGTGGAGGGGTACCAACAAATTTGAGCACATCTGTATATACAAGTACTGTGCAAAAGTTTTAGGCAGGTGTGAAAAAATGCTGTAAAGTAAGAATGCTTTCAAAAATAGACATGTTAATAGTTTATATTTATCAATTAACAAAATGCAAAGTGAGTGAACAGAAGAAAAATCTACATCAAATCAATATTTGGTGTGACCACCCTTTGCCTTCAAAACAGCATCAAGTCTTCTAGGTACACTTGCACACAGTTTTTGAAGGAACTCGGCAGGTAGGTTGGCCCAAACATCTTGGAGAACTAACCACAGTTCTTCTGTGGATTTAGGCAGCCTCAGTTGCTTCTCTCTCTTCATGTAATCCCAGACAGACTCGATGATGTTGAGATCAGGGCTCTGTGGGGGCCATACCATCACTTCCAGGACTCCTTGTTCTTCTTTACGCTGAAGATAGTTCTTAATGACTTTCGCTGTATGTTTGGGGTCGTTGTCATGCTGCGGAATAAATTTGGGGCCAATCAGATGCCTCCCTGATGGTATTGCATGATGGATAAGTATTTGCAGAAATGCAGCCCCAAACTTGCAAGGAACCTCCACCATGCTTCACTGTTGCCTGCAGACACTCATTCGTGTACCGCTCTCCAGCCCTTCGGCGAACAAACTGCCTTCTGCTACAGCCAAATATTTCAAATTTTGACTCATCAGTCCAGAGCACCTGCTGCCATTTTTCTGCACTCCAGTTCCTGTGTTTTCGTGTATAGTTGAGTCGCTTGGCCTTGTTTCCACGTTGGAGGTATGGCTTTTTGGCCGCAAGTCTTCCATGAAGGCCACTTCTGACCAGACTTCTCCGGACAGTAGATGGGTGTACCAGGGTCCCACTGTTTTCTGCCAATTCTGAGCTGATGGCACTGCTGGACATCTTCCGATTGCAAAGGGAAGTAAGAAAGTGTCTTTCATCTGCTGCAGTAAGTTTCCTTGACTGACCACTGCGTCTATGGTCCTCAACGTTGCCCGTTTCTTTATGCTTCTTCAAAAGAGCTTGGACAGCACATCTGGAAACCCCTGTCTGCCTTGAAATTTCTGCCTGGGAGAGACCTTGCTGATGCAGTATAACTACCTTGTGTCTTGTTGCTGTGCTCAGTCTTGCCACGGTGTATGACTTTTGACAGTAAACTGTCTTTAGCAACCTCACCTTGTTAGCTGAGTTTGGCTGAAAGTACAACCCTGGTATCCTGCACAAACTACTGATGTTTCAAGATGAGCCATCTCAAAATAAATGAAAGTATAGATCATTCTGGAGAAAAGACATGGCTGCAGTTTTCCTCCTCCCTGATGTAGTTATCAGCTGTACTCTTTTAATTAATTGATACATATCTGTCCAAAATAATTTAAAAACACATTGCACCCTAGTCATGTCAATGTCAATGCCATTCTATCTTCCATACATGACAGTGTTATGACATGTGTTTTTGGAATAAGTCTGTAACTTTGTAATTCCTGGTTTAAGATAAATTGAGCTATATGAGGTATACAGTTGTAGTCAAAAGTTTACATACCCCAATGGAGTTTTGCTTTTGTGGGTGAGGAAAAAAAGTTACAAGAAACAGATGTCTACAATTATTTATTTCAGCAATTTTTTTTGCAAAACTCCAAAAATGGTAATTCAGAAGTATTCATACCCTGACAAGGAACGTGAAATTAATAGCTAGTTGAGGCACCTTTAGCAATAATAACCTCTTTTAAACGAGTAGGATATTTGTCAGTGAGCTTTTGGCATGATTCTTTAGTGATTGTTGACCATTCTTCAACGCAAAATTGTTCCAGTTCATTCAAATTCCGAGGACTTCTCTTGTGCACAGCCTTCATCAAATCATACCAAAGATTCTCAGTTTGATTTAGATCGGGACTTTGACTGGGCCATTCCAGAACCTTGACTTTATTCTTCTTTAACCATTCTGAAGTAGATTTTCTTGTGTGCTTTGGATCGTTGTTGTGTTGGAACGTCCAGTTGCACTTTAAACCAAGTTTTTGTAGACTTTCTTAGGATAAATTTAAATTAATAAACATGGAAATAGAAATACATTTTTTTTAAGAGTCAAGAGTTAAAAAATAACAAGTGGCTCAAGGAGAATTAGTGAAGCCTCATGTACATACATATGCAGGCATGTCACACTCACACCTGGGCTCATGAAGTCCATCTCTTTGGAATACCATGCACACACTTAACTTTGCACAGAGGACTTTTACCAAAAGTATTCCAGATACATTAAATGTAGATCATGGTGGCCTATTTTATGATGCTACATATTTAACTGAGCCTTTTTATTTAAAACAGGAATCATTTTACCTAATACATGATTGATCTTCATTATATAAATAGCTCATGTACAGTACCGCCTATATAATATGCCTATAATAAGTAAGTATAGTACATTATAAATTATAATTACGCATACCCAATATAATAACCACAGGTTTTAAAAGTACAAAATCAGCTTACCCAGTGATATGTTTAAATATTGCTAAGAAACTTTTATCTTGCTCACTCATTCTGGCCAAAAACTTAATAAAATACAGTTTCTCTCTTTCTACAAGTTCTTCCATTGTACGTTTGTTAAATTTATATCAGACTATTGGCAAATCCAACTAAACAATTATTAGCTTGCCAATAGTTTGGAACTGTTGTTATATTTTCATAGTATGACCCAGAAGTCATTCAGGAAGGCATTATTTTTATATAAAGTTATATTTTGATAACATACTGTGCTGTATACATTAAAGAAAATGTGATGTGAAAATGGTTCTGATTCTGAAACAGTATTAATCAGGTTTAATTGCACAGTACACTCGTCTACGTTAACAATTGCTGTTTGTAAATATATCTCTGTGATTTTCATTTCTCCATATTTTTTGCCATATATTAGGTACAATGTACAGCCTTTAAGACTCATGAGACAATTTTCAATGTATATTTGATTTCATAAACTGCTTCCAGAATCTGTATCTGGAGGCTACCATGTAGGTAGGTACACTTAATAAACAACAGACTCCTTGTTGAGAGTAGCACAGTTCTGTGAACTCTGTTGCCCATAGCAACAAAAATCTGAGCCAGATGTTTGGGTTGCCAGTTATAAAACACTATCCCCCATATGTGCCTTTGACCCAAGGTTAATTAAAACTTTCTTATGTGCATGGCGGCAGGGATTTCCGGTGCTTTATGAATGTTCAGTTGCTAAATGCAGCATAATGTTCTAGTGTTTAATTAAAGCTTAGAGTAATGTAATGTATTTTTGCACTTTACTCTCTTACCATTTAAAAAAAAAAAAATGTTAACAACACTGTTAGTGATGTAATGTAATGACACATTATCATACACTAGAATCAAATTATGGATTATTGTTAAAATCTAAAATAAGCTTTTGAAAACATAACCACAAGTAGAATTTTGTAAGACACCATTTTAGCTGCGAAAGGCACAAATAACTATACCTTTCCAAAGCTAAACATTTGTATAATAGTGCAACACGTATAATCTTTAGTATATAATACTCATCTATTATACATTGTTGAAGATTAATAGAACTATATTTATTATAAATAGGCAAGAACTCTTTGTGGGTTCCTATTTAAAAATATATAAGTATATATTTTTATATATTGTATTAGTCTTGAGAATGATGAAAACCAAAACAGGCTTGATTTATTGATTTAGAACTCCATTATACTGTATGTGTCGGCGGAGAGCAACATGATACTGATCAGGGAGTTAGTAAGGGCTTGAATAAAAAAATTTAAAAAACTAATAGCACTCTATTTCTCCTCAAGAAAGTGGAAAGTGTATACAGTTACAAGCAAGTCTTTTAGTAGCACTTAGTCACCTGTTCCAGGTGTCATTAATGTAGTATCATTAAGTAGAAGTGTTACTGTAGTTACAGTATGTATTGGATTTGGACAAAACATACTGCCTGCAAACAGCACCCACAACTATAAATAGAGGTGGAATTTTAGTTATTCCACTCTTCTTAATTATCTTTCGTTGCCAATGGTCTAGCACAAGTATTTACTGCAGTTTATGAAGCATTTACATTTCCTCATGAGTTGGGGGTGTAGCAGTGTGTATAAGGTTTTATGCCAGTCACTTTTATGATTACAAAATCATCACTCTGGAAAATCTAAGTTTATTGACATGCTGAATCTGTTTAGTGTTTTAGGAACTATTTTGTAAGCCACGCTTGCTATTACATTATTGGGTGCTGTTATCGGAGTCAAAATTGGCAGGGGAGTCTTAATTTAAAAAGAAGCTAAGAGTGTTTGATAAATGAAAATTAGATGTTTCAGAAAATGTGTTCAAGGAGCAAAATGTTACCGGAAGGTTAAAGCGTTCTGAGGAAAGGGGCCCCCATCATTCCTAATACAGTAAATGACGTGGTTCAGTCAATGACATTTCAGCATAACACATTCAATTTCCCACACAAATGATGTCAGAACTTAAGTTGCTGCCAAGTTTTTTGAGCAATGCTCACAGTCATCCAATATGAGAGAACACAATTTACAGCATTACTATTACATTAACAAAGAATGTTTAAGAGATGAATTGCACACAGTCTGATGGACTTGTCATCACACTTGTTTAGAAGCTGATGTAAATAAGTGCCCTGCATGTGCAATTTCTTTCTTGAGGGAGGGGGGAGGGGTGTCACATATGGATAGTTAAAAGCCTTTTGGCCAGCAGACTAAGAGGCTGTTTCTTAAGATTCTGCAATTTTAAGCAGTATCCTTTGAGATGACACACCATCTGTGTTAAACAGACATTGCAACAGTTCATTTAAAAAAGGTTAACATGTCTTAACTTGCAGATTATTTTGTAAACAAGATTTTCTTTTTTTGTTTCAGAAATGTACAACGGATGAATGCTTCTTCTTTGAAAGACTAGAGTCCAACAATTACAACACTTACCGATCTCAGAAATACCCGGATTGGTATGTAGCATTGAAGCGGACTGGGCAGTTCAAGTCAGGATCAAAAACAGGACCTGGGCAGAAAGCCATTCTTTTTCTTCCAATGTCAGTAAAGAGTTGATTTGGCTTTGATGTTGCACCCACTCAACATTTAAAAGGACGTGATGAAAACTAACAAGTTGGGCAGGGATAATGTACATACCTGCTTTTGCAAATAACCAGTGTGACCAACACTTAACCTTTACTGATACATTATGCAATAGGCCTCTTAAGGTACACAAAATAGCTAAATATAAAACACTAAAGGATTTATTAGACTTAAAATTAAAACAATGTGAATAAAATATAGTAGACATGGTAAATGCCTTTTATAGAACCATTTTATAAGAGCAAACTATCTAACAGAAGCTCCCTCAAACGTATTAACAAAATTAAAAGGAAAATGGCAAGATTTTATATATTTACTGCATATACACGTTACAAGGCCCCTGATACAGTAGTTAGGAACGCTATGCTGGAAAAGTTAATGAATACTGTTTATATTGGAAATACATGCTTTTAAAATGCATTAATTGTACCATTTCACTCACTCATTGTTTATCAACATATATTTTCATACGTCTCTGGTAACTCCTTGTGATAGAGTTGATAAAACAGTCCTTTATAAACAGCTGGGATTTCTTTAACTGCAAGATCAATTTTATCAAAGCCCTCCCTGTGTCCATACAGCAAGAGTTTGGCTACCCTGCTAGTAATGGGAGTTGTGTGGTTAGTCCTGGCCAGTTCAGCTACATCCATCCATTCACATCTGAGACACTCCTGACGGCAGAAGTTAATGTCAAACGACAATGGCTTAAGGCGACAGATAATGTACATGTCCGACTTGCCAAAGGCCCCCGGGTGGTTATGCTGCTGTCTTATGCTCAAGAGGGACTGGAACTCTGACTGTATGCCAGTCTCTTCAAAAACTTCACGGACAGCTGTGTTTCCTGGAAGCAAAGACACAAAGATTCAATTCTTCATATCTCTTAAAACCGATTCTGGGACATGGGTTCTGTTTGTGGAACTACAGGCTTTCTTGGACATACTTCAAAATAATGAATCGTACAGATCCCCTCCCTCGTAAGGGAAGACAAATGAAGTGTTACCAGTGTGGCCCCTTCAAACACTCCTGACAAACAAAAGCAACAACCATCAAATATGTAATGCAGGGGTAGGCAACCCTGGTCCTGGAGTGCCACAGACACTTCTGTTTTTTGTTTTACCCAAGCCCCTTAATAAATTAATTGATTTCATGATTGGCTTAATTGGTTAGAATTACCATGTGTTCCAGGTATTTAGCAATTGACAATTAAGAGATACCTATAAAACCTGCAGGATTGTGGCACTCCAGGACCAGGGTTGCCTACCCCTGGTGTAATGCATGTTTGTGTGTTACTAGTTATTTAACATCTACAGCATTTTTGTTTCCTTTCACAAGAAAGTGGTGCAAATCGCACTTGGGTGTAAAGATCTTTATTAACCTGATCCATTGGGTGTGATTTTCACTTTAAGCTAATTGCTCAATCATATATTTGGTATAATGGACGAATTGCCCACACCAGGTAACGTACCCAAATAATAATAATAGCTCTGTTCCTCTTAAACAGGATGGTATCACATACAGTCAAAAACAAGTATTGAGAATGTACTGGGGAACTGTAGTGGAGGATATAAATAATTGTATGTACCATCAGCTGATAAAGTGCCACAGTTATGTTATACCTTTGTGCTATTCAAAAATAGTTTTGCAGTACTTGTTTCCCTATAAAATGTTTTTGTCAGTGTATCAAGCATTCATTTTAACAAGTATGTTAGGACATACATCGCCTGTCACAACTGTAAATACGAAATTACCGTTTCACTGTCATGAAAAAGTACCTAAAGGCACTGCCTGTACCAATGTGCGACATTCCATAAGACACAACAGATTCTGCCGCTCCTGTGCTCAAAAAGAAAGTCAAACTCAAAAGCATACATTCTGGTTGTGATCTGTATTTTCTATTTCAAATAAAACCATGCACAGTAAGCTTGAACGAAGCATGCAAATTTGTCATTGTTTATATATATAGCTGTTAAACTATTTAAGTAAGATATAGCAGTTATATAAGATATTTGTCAACTGTTTTAACATTAAAACTTGAAAACATGAAAACTGCATTAAAATGAAGAGATACAGTACTATATTCTTCTTCTTCGATTCCTAGTCAGTCAGCTCATCAGCGACGATGGGGCAATATTTTTAAACCGTATCAAACATAAAATTACTTACTTGCCTTAAATTACCTTTGTAGGATTATTTTATTTCAACAATGTAGGTCTAATCATTAGTACACTTTATTTGACCTGATAAATCACAAGGAGGTTCCTTACCATTCTCAGTTGTTATATGTAGTTTTTAACCATTTGCATTGTATTCCATTATGTATAAGTGCAGCAAACTAGAGTAAAATGCCAAACCAAATATTCTGGAAGATTTTATTGTTGTGACTGGCGCAATTTGACACCAACATTGAAAGTCACATTTTTCACTCAGGTCAACAGGCTCATTACAATTAATTTATATCAGTTAAACAAATTAATTTAAACATACAAATGAAAGTCATCACACTTGAAACTGTCAAGATATCTCAAGCATGACAACAAAAATGTACTTTTATAAATATCTTCTTTGGGGTCTGATATGAGCCAAGGATTCTGAGGAAGAACACTCCATTTGTGTTTGTGACAACTAAAGTGTTAATAAAATTAACTTTATTTCTTAAGTTTAGCAAGGTTCAGATACTGTGACCCAACCTAGTTTTCAGTAATCCTTTCAGATCTGGGTTCCTCTCACCCACTAAATTCTGGGGCCAGATCTACAATGTTTGCACCACTTTCTTTGTTCTAAAAGGAAAAATAAAACTGTAAGCTAAATGTAAGCTGTGCATAAGATCTCCTAAATCAACATTCTGGTTTTGTATTTCTAGATTTAAAACACCACACGATTATTTATTTATTAAAAGACAAAAAGGGTCCAAACTTTGCACAGCAGCAAAAGCATAGTACAGATGTAAAATCTTAGCTAATATGGTACACAATGTATAATGTATACTACGTTTAAATAGTAAACATAAGAATGTGTTATTAAAAAAAGAATAAAATAAGAAACAACAAAAATATATCTATATTGAGAACCGAGCAGTTCTGAAAAGCTTAAATGTGTACTCGGTTGCTGAAAGGGAATGTATAAATAAGGTAAAACTATGAAACACCTGTGTAATCTATTCAAGTTACCGACATTAACATGTAACCTGGTGTTCAACTACAAGAAAGAGAAAACTAACAAAACACTATATATATCAGTCATTTGAAATCAATTACATTATTCATTTCTTTATTTTGGGTATCTATGTTTACTATTCAGAGTATTTTTATTAACTTATTCACTTTTAAAACAGCAGTAAAGATACTGACCTATATTTTCACCTGGATCAGACAGACCTCCTGGGAACTTCCAGGCATTTTTAGTCTGAAATGAAATAGAAGTAGACATCCAGTAGTGGCGCATGATGCTCTAATAGTTTTAGCAGTTGTTTGTATCGAAAGGTACAAAATGCTACAAAATGAATGTGTTTTTGCGAAAAGTACAAAAATGGATCAGCAAAACATAAACGACTAAATGTCATGTTATTCAGTTTTAAAAATGTAGTTCAATGTGATTCTGAGATGCAATTTTTTCTTTATTATATCTCTGTGTGAAATTAATGAAGTTTGATGTTCTACTGACGTAATAAGGAAATATGCATCTTTAATGTTTAAATGCTGCTAGTTGAATTAACTAGTTATGATGGTAGGAAATCTAAATGAAGCTGCTATTGTTTAGTGGTTGTATACTTGTTAAGTCTTATATTTAAACATGTATGTAATGTATATTGCTTTTCTTAAATGTTGGCTTTTATATTTGTAATATGTCATATATTTCATCTTCAAAGAATGAGGCTGTAGTACTGCACTGTGCTACAACAGTTAATGCATTTTGTTTGATTTTAAACATTGTTATTTGTTTGAATATTAAAATTATTATTAATTAAAATTATATAAATGTTATAGAAAGGAACATCTTTTTTATGTGACCAATTATATATACAGTATACTGGTTAAAGAATCACAAAAAGTACACATGCTAAAGTTAATTATTTCAGTTTAAAAGCATTTATTCAAGAAATTAAACTGGATTTGCTTACCATTCAACATGTGAGAGAAGGGAATATGAAAACTAGCAATAAGAATACTTCTTGCAAAAATTCATTATGCAAAAAACCAAACCAAACCAAACAAAAAAAAAAAAAAAAAAAAAACACACAAGACTCCTATATGATACATGAGATATTTAGATTGAAACTACTTATAAACAAGAACATTTAAAGGTATGTGAGGCAGGTGAGTTCAGCAAGATTTTGTATCAAATGTATTTACAGCAGGATGGTGAAACTTGGTGTGAACTGTAGCATCGGCGTACCACAGTAAGCATGATTCACACAAATATTTTGTTGTAATGAAGGCAGTAATTAATCACTGGCGCGATTTCCAGTATGACAAATCTGCCACAGTGATCTTTGTCAAAAAATAGTTGTATTGACTTTATACAAATCAACAGAGATACTATAAAGAAACCACTACTGACAGCTCTAGAGTTTAAGAGTTTCAAGCACAGGGGTTCCCAGTCTGTGGTTGGTGAGGTTCAGGTCATTGAAAATTAGGCAAGTTTCTCAGCCATTTCCAAACACCCAAAACATATTATCTACACACAAAAAAATTGCATCCTAGCTGTCAATTATTCTTTTACTACAAATAATTATTATTTAGCATTAAAAAATCAGTTTCTGTTACAATGGGGGAGTTTCCATGTGCGGTTATTTACACGTGAAGTGGCGATGCGCGTGCACGTTTGGGAGAACAACTCAACAGGATCAGGTTTGTAGCCGAAAATAACGGCCACAGAGAGGGATAGGGTAAATCTCATTTACTCGTGAGCATGACGTAAAACACAGGAAATAAAAGCCCATTTTTACATGGAAACCCGCATTTCACGTGAAAACGCCCACTGCTCCCAATCCAGACAGCCTTGGGAGCATACGTGGAAGGTGTCTGGCACAGATCTCTATAATCCTACGTCTCCACCGGTTTTCAGCCAGAGTGATCTGCAATAGCTGGGTTGGACAGTTTCATTACCTCCAGATTAATTATTTTCTTTTTTCTTTAATTAATAAGTTGTGTGATAAATTAGTTGAAAGAGTATTCACTACTAACGATGTGCCATCCCACCAATGGACATTTGAAAAACAATTTGGGCAAGAGCAGAAAAACATATTATTAACCAACATACAGTACTGTGCAAAAGTTTTAGGCAGGTGTGAAAAAATGCTGTAAAGTAAGAATGCTTTCAAAAATAGACATGTTAATAGTTTATATTTATCAATTAACAAAATGCAAAGTGAGTGAACAGAAGAAAAATCTACATCAAATCAATATTTGGTGTGACCACCCTTTGCCTTCAAAACAGCATCAATTCTTCTAGGTACACATGCACACAGTTTTTGAAGGAACTCGGCAGGTAGGTTGGCCCAAACATCTTGGAGAACTAACCACAGTTCTTCTGTGGATTTATGCAGCCTCAGTTGCTTCTCTCTCTTCATGTAATCCCAGACAGACTTGATGACATTGAGATCAGGGCTCTGTGGGGGCCATACCATCACTTCCAGGACTCCTTGTTCTTCTTTACGCTGGAGATAGGTCTTAATGACTTTCGCTGTATGTTTGGGGTCGTTGTCATGCTGCAGAATAAATTTGGGGCCAATCAGATGCCTCCCTGATGGTATTGCATGATGGATAAGTATCTGCCTGTACTTCTCAGCATTGAGGAGACCATTAATTCTGACCAAATCCCCAACTCCATTTGCAGAAATGCAGCCCCAAACTTGCAAGGAACCTCCACCATGCTTCACTGTTGCCTGCAGACACTCATTCGTGTACCGCTCTCCAGCCCTTCGGCGAACAAACTGCCTTCTGCTACAGCCAAATATTTCAAATTTTGACTCATCAGTCCAGAGCACCTGCTGCCATTTTTCTGCACCCCATTTCCTGTGTTTTCGTGTATAGTTGCGTCGCTTGGCCTTGTTTCCACGTTGGAGGTATGGCTTTTTGGCCGCAAGTCTTCCATGAAGGCCACTTCTGACCAGACCAGACAGTAGATGGGTGTACCAGGGTCCCACTGTTTTCTGCCAATTCTGAGCTGATGGCACTGCTGGACATCTTCCGATTGCGAAGGGAAGTAAGCATGATGTGTCATTCATCTGCTGCAGTAAGTTTCCTTGGCCGACCACTGCATTTATGGTCCTCAACGTTGCCCGTTTCTTTGTGCTTCTTCAAAAGAGCTTGGACAGCACATCTGGAAAACCCTGTCTGCCTTGAAATTTCTGCCTGGGAGAGACCTTGCTGATGCAGTATAACTACCTTGTGTCTTGTTGCTGTGCTCAGTCTTGCCACGGTGTATGACTTTTGACAGTAAACTGTCTTCAGCAACCTCACCTTGTTAGCTGAGTTTGGCTGTTCCTCACCCAGTTTTATTCCTCCTACACAGCTGTTTCTGTTTCAGTTAATGATTGTGTTTCAACCTACATATTGAATTGATGATCATTAGCACCTGTTTGGTATAATTGTTTAATCATACACCTGACTATATGCCTACAAAATCCCTGACTTTGTGCAAGTGTACCTAGAAGAATTGATGCTGCTTTGAAGGCAAAGGGTGGTCACACCAAATATGGATTTGATGTAGATTTTTCTTCTGTTCACTCACTTTGCATTTAGTTAATTGATAAATATAATCTATTGACATGTCTATTTTTGAAAGCATTCTTACTTTACAGCATTTTTTCACACCTGCCTAAAACTTTTGCACAGTACTGTATTATTAAACAACATATTATTACAAATCACAGCTTTATTACACAAGCTTAACACTGTGCTTTACAGTTTCACTCAAACAAGATGTCACCTGACAGCCATGGATTTCTAAGTGAGATTCTCTCGTGTACCTTTTCTCCGTGCATGGAAACCACATTTTCCCGAGCTGTCTGCGAAAACAGTACGAAAATGCTACGCGTGGCTAATTTGCATATCAACTTCCTCCTTTCCCCCTCATTTGCATGTCAGGTGAAAAGAGGGTCTTTTTGAGTAAAATAAACTGAGCCAATGGAAACCTGAAACGTATAGGGCCATTTTTCATTTGGCTTGAGCACAATGTCTCAAGAAAAATTAGAACATGGTAACTCCCCCCACTGCAACCACATATTGCAAAGGTCACAAAGATCATGGAAATCAAAGAACTAAGCCAGCATGCCCTACTCATTTGAAGTGTTTGCTTTCTCCAATGTATCGGTGGCCCATAATGCACTGTTGAGGTAGATAAGAGAGTTTCCTGCAGGGGTTCAGTGTTTGGGTTGCTTACAAAATCATGTCTTTCTGGTGTCAGAATTCTCTCCAGTAGTCATCTTCCCCTATTCGTCTGACAGATCAGGATTTTTATCCTACAATAACTGCTCCAGGCCTAATAAACTCGGGTCGAACATACAATACAAAATGCGATTCAGCTCCCTTACTTAAAATTACCTTATAAAAGTGGCCATTTCCTAATAATACCTTCACTTTAAGACCTAATATGGCATAAAGGCTAAGCACATAAAAAGTTTAAACAGTTTCAGTTTTATTATGGAGTTCATTTTGTGTCCATTCTTTTTGCCTTGTAAAAATCAACTTTCGTACTTGATTTTTACTTGGACAAGGACCTCATTTTGAGCACACTAGTGGAGTTAAATTCTGAATAAAGAAATTGAACCCTTCTGTGACTTTAGCCTGTCTGCCAAAGCATATGGCCAGGAGCCAGACTGTTTCCTTGGGGCCCCCTTTCCAGTAAGGTACAGAGTTCAAGATTGGAAAAACATGGTTAAAATACACTGCTAATTCTACTCCAACTTCCTGACTAGCCTGCACCTCCTCATCCAAACGTAAAACTTGCCCTTCTTCATGTCCGGAGGTGCTCTGTGATGCAGAGCAGAAATCTGGTTGCTATTTAACAGTGTAGATTACTAAATGACTGCACCAAAAGGACAAGGAAGCACACAGTTGCTTCAAATAGTGTTGTTACAAAACCAACTGAATTGTTTTCACATGCTCAGTGATAAACAATAATAGTGTCTGATTAAATAGTTCGAATTCTATGGCCAACTTGTGTGATTTACAATAAAATGTAATCATGTATTACAGTGCATGCTGTTTTTTTTAATTTATTGTCTGTAAAGTTACCCAATTAAAAAATTGTACTGCCTTATACTAAAGTGATCATTGTAAAGAAAATAGTGAAATCCAAAACACTCCCATCTGCTTATTAAAGAAGTGCTAATCAATAATGTAAAATCTATTGTTTTACCTCTTATTAGCTTTATTGACATTACTGGCCCCCCTTTTATTAATGATTATTATTTTGGTTCTTTTATATGTTCGTTAATCCAGGCTATACGTGTATTTTAAATACAGTACAATGGTACATTTTGGAGTGAGTTTAAACTGTAACACATGAAGTGAATAGAAGCAGAGGCAATTTTAATTTATAGTGTTGGCTTTGTAACTGGAGTATAAAATATACATGTAATAAAATATATAATATACCTAATATAATAAAAATGTATAAAATACATACAACTAAAATATCTTCAACAAAAGAATTGAGGACTAGTGATAATATTGCTAGTGCTAATAATAACAGGTAAGAAATTGGACATAGTAAACTAAAGTGCTTAAGACTTATTTCCATGACTCCTCTCCCAAGACAAAAATAAGTAGTTAGAACTGTTACAAAAAATAAAACCATTTTAATATTAATTTTATGCCACATTAAATAATACTTTATTTCCAAACTTCTAATAGCTATGCTGTAAAAGCCAATGTGCTTTAATGTCAATACCAGTGATTCTGAATTTTTGAAAATGTTACCTGCAAAAAACATTACTTTTTTGCATCGGTGCATAGCATTGATATGACAATGATTTAATTAACCTGTCACAAGGGAGAAGGGATGTGAATCCAGTTCAGGAAAATCCACATTATACAGAGAAAAATGCTGAGGCACATTATTCTTTTGCACAGCATTTAGGTTTCTTATTGTGCTAATAACAGGTAAACAGGTAACAGGTAATAACAGTTTGTTCAGGCATTGTGTTTAAAGTTTGCTGTGGCATTATTACACTTTAAAAGTATGTTTCAAAGCTCTTTTCAAAATGGCCACTCTAGTGCACCGATAGTGTAAGGATCTGTAACAGGGGAGATCTGTGCTGACTGTCTGGCGCATGCATGGTTCTACAGGAAGGGGGCAGCAGCCTCATAAAATCCGCCTGTCAGTCATGGCGATGACATGGAGAGGTGGGGAAGAGGGTGTGTTGGCTTTCCCTCTCTCTGAGTGGCTGAGAGGCGGGCCTTGGGGGATTGCTCGGCCCATAAGTACTGCGCTTGGTTATGCATTCAGGTGGCCAAGATAAGGGTTACCCAGAGACGCCACCTGAGGAGACAAGCGTGAACGAAACAGGCAAGCACAGCTGAAAAAGACAGCCAGCCTTAAATGAAGAAAATTATAATTTAAATAAATTATGTACCTGAGGGGGACGTGTGTAAATAGAGGGGAACCTTGGCCACCTCAGTGTATAGTGCATAGCGTAGGACGGAGACCCAAGCTGACCAACTTAGCGGCTTTATTTTGTAGTTTTATTACTGTTTTATTTTCCCTTTTTCTTTCGCCTTTTGTCATTTATTATTATTTCAGAGCACCTGTGAGCGCGCCAGCATTTGACTGTTTACCTGTATTGGTATTAGTGTGGACCTGTCTACCGTTGTCAGTATTTCAGGCCACGGACAACAGCACCCTCTGCGGTCTATAATAAATCAAACATAAAATAATAAAACTGGGCACCAGTGCAGTGTTTTCAACTAAACCTTCTGTCTCCTGTGTGTGTCAGTGAATTGCCCACCGCCCTTCCACAGGATCACTGTCCACATTTTCAAACTGGTAACATACAATAACGATCCATGATGTGGTATGGAACAGAAAAGCCAGAGCACTTATGTTTTTTCTTCTTTTTTATCTTTTAAATCACTCTTGCTGCAGTGATTTAGAGGACAGATCCCAAACCCCAGTGCGCTAGAGTGGCCATTTTGAAAAAAAGCTTTGGAACAGATTTTAAAGTTATAAGCATAAAAAATTGTCAGGATGTTAAAAATGAAAAGAAAAATTACAGGCACGTTATTTAAACAGGTGTAGTAACACGTAGGGATGTATAACACTATATTTTTCGGAATCCCGCTACTTACTCTAGGCACAGTAGATAACAACTCTGGTCATTCACTTCCAAGATATTTCCCCCACACTTCATTGGGCACATTTCCAAAAGCTACTTTAATTCAGCTACCGTTTTGAAGGGCATAGAGTAGCACATCTATTTGTAATTATATTTTTGGATCAAAAATCTTTATGACTGGGTGTGACAGAGAGCGAATGAATCCTAGTCAACAATCTCCCTCCCGACCTGTGAGGGCACGGTATAACAGGAACAGTGTGCCCGAACTGGATGGTTTGACAGTTCATTCCAGGGTCAGTTGGAAGTCAGTCATCCAAAAAGGGGGCGAAGCCACAATGCTAGAAGGCAGCGCCTTACTGCGGTAGAAAATGAGTCAGTCATGGATTGGAGAAGACGTGATTGCACTCGCTACCAAAGGGGGCATGACTGAAGGTATAGCAGGGGATGTGGCCGAGTGACGTGTTCCTTGTGTTATGGTTACGCAAAGAACTAAAAGGAAAAACCTGTGTACTAACCAAGAGTGTTTTGTTTGTTTTGTCCTGTCTAGTAAGTGTTGTATTTGTCATTGTTAGACGGCTAAACTATCTGGGAGCTGTTGATAAGGGGCCAGTTTCCAAACCCGGGCTTCACATCACTACCGTGCACATTACCTGTATTTCACCACCTACACTAAAGCCCGCCGCACACAGCCCGACTCAAGCCATCCCGACTCATCTCATCTCAACCGGCCGTACAGAGTCTGGATGAATCGTAGCAGTGTGCGTGCCCTTAAAACCAAGATTATGCAGATTTCAGGCGGGATGTCTTCAGATTTGAAGATTGAACATGTTGAATCTTTTTCAGACACAGTTTTGTTCAGATGTGATCAGTCTGTCTGTGTGTGGCGGTTGCTGACCAAGACTGACTGAGACCGATTAGTCATAAGGGTGTCAACCAATGGTGAAGCAGGTTTAAGTGACGTAGCTTGTCACGTAACTTGTCATACAAAATAGCAGAATATTGACAGCCTTAGTTCCACAGGTAAAAATACATTAGTCTTGAACTGCTCAGAGTGTCCTGAATTAAAAAATACCAGATAGGTGCACATTTGAATAGTTTTTTTTAGGCGTTTACTAATCAAAGGTAAATGATCAATTTACCTTTCTATTATCAATCTACTGGCAGCCTATATTTTCTTACTGCGCTAAAACAGAAGTAACCAATAGGTCACAAATCACAAGCACCTAGATCCACACGCTGAGAAAAAAACACCGAAGTCAAATAAAAAATCAACAGGTTGGATTTTATTTACCACAGGCTAAAGTGTAGTAGACAAACTATACAAAAAGTCAAACACTGTCTGAAACGTTTGCACGGTGTAAATGGTCAGTAGCTAAATTAATAGGCTAAGCGCTTCTTTTCGTTTGCCTTGCGGCGCTGTCTCTGCCGTCTAATCAGCATACGATGCCATGCATAATATGAGGGTTGCTATGTTGGGCTAAGTTAATACAAAAATGTGCACACCGCAGTATTAATTACATTTGCATACATAGTAACCATGCATTTATTTTAGTAAGCTACATAATGCATAGCTGAGAAATATTTGCAACATGCAATTAACCATGTACTAACAGTGTAAAACTACAAATGTCCCTTTTTCAGTGTGCAGAAGAGTAGGGGGTTAATAAATGATCATACAAAAAAATCAAATAAAAAACATCTTAATGTTTTGGTTTTTTTTTCGTTTTTTTTTCTCATTTTGGTATCTTGCCAGTCAGTCAGAGTGAAACTTGTGGTTCAAATTAGGCTATATTCCATTGGCACTGCCAACGACAGAGATACAAGGCATTGGGGCTTTCCTCCCTTTAAAAAGACAATGCTCCCACCGTGCAGGGAAGATCTATTTTTCTCTGTCTATCTTTATGATAAGACAAGAATCGCTGACTGCTTTGTAATTGCTTCGCTTACCACCTCACTCACGTTGCAGCAGCAATATACAGACCTGGCACTTCACACACTGTACTGTACAGCAGACACACTACCCAAAAAAAGAGCACAAACCTGCTCCCCCTACCCACATTGAAATAGATCTGGAGCATTCTATCATAGCAAGAAATTTAAATTTGCCGCCCTAGGCGACAGCGTAATTTGCCTAGGCCTTCCTCAGGGCTTGCAAACGTCATTGTGCACCCGTGGGTGTATAACGTCACCCATATGACAAGGACACAAATTTTGGAGTTTTACTGGAGCCCATGATTGTTGATCCAGCTTAGAACTGGCAGGGGATGGAACTGGTACTTGGAATGTTATCCTTGGCAACCAGTCAAAATACCGAATTTCGTTACTATGTTTAAAACCTTGACAGATGTGAAAAGGCATATTTTGCAACACTAACAACAAGCAAAATGAAAACAAAACTTTTTTATTTAACCATTTCTAAGTTCTTTGCATTTTGGAGTAAGACAGCCGATGCCAACATTTGCCCATCATCCTACAATGGGTTAATTGTGAACAAATTGTTCACAAGTTATAAACTTTTTGGTGTGTGCAGAATCAATACAACTAATACATCAAACTGAACAGTTGGTATTACAAGTCACCAGTTTTTTATAAGTGCGAACATGGAGTAATTGTGACTAGAGATGCTGCAATTTTATAAAGGTGTTAAAGGTTCAACAGTAGCCTATTCTATATTGACAAATTCCAATGGTCAATTTACAGCTACTGTTCACAATTACACCATGTTCACATTATTATTATGAAATAATATGGGTTATATTTTTAAAAAAGCATTTACCCTGTGCTACTGTGAGTTTATACCAGTTTTTTTTTTATAAAAAGAAAACGATAGGTTACGGATGTAACCCCGGTTCCCTGAAAGAGAAGATGACCACCAACCAATACCTTTGGGATATGCCTGCACAGGTCAGGTAGTCACTGAGCATTTTATATCAAAGCTGCCGATAGGCCCCTCCGTGGAGTGACATCCTCGGTCCCGCCTTAACAAGGTAATAAATAGTCACCACACGGAACCACGAATGAGAGTGATGCGACCTTGCAAGGCTTAGTGGTCGTCTTCTCTTTCAGGGAACCTTTCAACTCGAAGACGACCACCAACCAATACCTTTGGGAAGGTATACAAAAGCCGTCTCAAGGGAGAATGAGCGGACAGCATAAGAGGGACGCATCGCTACCGCCAACTAGTGTAGGGGGTGTGAGCGTGCAACCTCAAGGACCTTGTGCCTAATGAATGCATAGAGGATCTACCACATTAAGTCTGTAGAATCTGGTGAATGTATGTGTAGCCCAGCTAGCCACAGTACAAATGTCAGTCAATGAAGCTCCTCTAAAGAGGCCCATGACATAGCCACACCTCTGGTAGAGTGCGCGTTCACCCTCCCAGGTGGGGGGTAGACTGGCATTAGTATACGCAGTTGAGACTGTGTCTACAATCCAATGGGACAGTCGCTGCTTAGAGAGGGCTTGACCTCGAGTCCTTTCACCATGACAGACGAAGAGCTGGTCAGACTGACGCAGCGCTCTAGAGGGAATTCAATCTCCAGTCAGTCTCCTCTGCAAAAGGAGGGTGATGGAAAGCCTCTACTTCCACTGATCGGAAGTGTTAGTGAGCTACAGGCTCTGTCAGTGAACGGGTGGGTCTGAGGCCGCAAGCCTTCAGGGCCCTTGCTGGGGCTGCTGAGGCTGAGGAGGAGCCTGTCTTGGAGGCTGCCTGGGGTGGTTCCGTCGGAACTGTCTGCCTGAGCACTGATGCCCCACGTCCGGCGTTTCCCCATCCTTGCTGACGGCCCTGTGTATTGGTTGCCACGGAGGCCTGAAGGCGATGCCTCAGGTCGCCCCGTGGCACAGTGGGGATTGGAACTGTCCAGGTTACCGCAGTAATTGCCGGATGCCATCGCCTCCCCCTCTCTTGTACCGGAGCATCGCGGCCACCTTTTGAGGCACCTTCCGCTCTCGGTGGGAGTGTTGCAATATTTTCTCTACCACTGGCCCGAAGGTATGGCCAGGGGAGATAGATGTGTCCAATAAGGCAGATTTGTCCACATCAGGGACCCTCGCCTTAGACAGCCACAGCTGTCTGCGTGCCACCACCAGGCCTGCCAGGCTTCTCCCTAGGGCTTGCCCTTGGAAATTGGATATCTGCAGCAGCGTACCCGAGACCAAGCGTAGCTCTGAAGTCCTCGAGGTACCGAAGCTACGGAGCACCGGGGCACTGAGGGCGCTAAAAGGCACAGAGGGCACCGATGCAGAGGGCTTAAAAGCCTCAAAGGCGTCAAGGCCTCGAGGCACCAAGGGTGTCGAGGCACCAAAGCTCTAGGGGGTCGAGGGCACCGAAGGCACCGCGGTACCAAGGCTATGGAGCACCGGGGCACCGAGGCCACCAATGCAGGGAGTGCTTGAGCACCGCGGGCACCGAAGCACCGAGGCTCTGAGGCACCGAGGACCCGAGGGTACCGTGGGCGTCGAGGCTGACACTGGGACGCCGAAACACCGAGCACCAAGTACCGAGGGCTTCAAGCACTAAGGGCACTGAGGGGTGTGTCTTAATCTGGGCTGTTGGCAGTCACACAACCAGGAACAGCATGTAGCTTGAAACGATGTGGAGTGTAACCTTCAGACAGTTGCAATCTGGTCTGTGTCAGCGGAGTGGAGCAGCCCTCAGATGCCGTCTGGATCACGTGTAGTACACAACCGCTGCAGCACGTAGCATGCAGCGGGGTGGCACAGCTTACAGACGTGGAAAAAAGAGAGAGAGAGAAAAAGAAAAAGAGTGGCTCGAATGTGCATGTGGTACTCGATACTAGGACCAGGTAATAATGAAGGAAGCACACGATTGTTTTTTTTTTTTTTAACCGCAACACAATAACACAAACAGACACTCAACAGCAAACTGGAGTGTAAGGTTTTTTATTTATTTTTTACTGTAAGCAGTAAGGAGCAAAGGAATCAGTAGTAATCAACAACCTGTAGGGGCACTAGGCCACACACAGCGAGTGGGTGTTCCGAGGTAGCTCAGAGTCCTCGACTCAACAGCGGCACGCAGCAGAGCTGGGTCTCGCTGGAGGAATGTCTCTCTCTTGGTTATTTTTCAAAAGCTGCCAAGTGGCAGAAGAAAATAGAAAAACACAGGCAGCAAGCTGCAAGGTTAGTAAAGCAGACTATAGTCGTAGGCGATGTCGGCTGTTGAAAATATATTTTTTAATTTTTTAAACGGAAGCGCAGTTGCACAGCGTTTAGCTCAGGCTTCAGCTGCCGAGTCCTGAGTCCGGGGAAGTGGCGAGCCGACTTCCAGCAATAAAACTGACAAGGAACTTACAGAAAGACTCGGAGAGAAGGGCTCTTTAAAAGAGACACTCAAAACAACTGGAAAGAGGTTAGTTATACCCACCTTACTTACCTGGTTGTAAGAGGCAAAAGACAACAAGGGGCCAATCGGCAGCTTTGATATTAAATGCTCAGTGAATACCTGACCTGTACAGACATATCCCAAAGGTATTGGTTGGTGGTTGTCTTCAAATTTAAAGGGAACAAAGCATTCATGTTAAAATGCTTCAGATAAATAACTTGCTCAGATAAATAAATAGTCTCTTGCTAGCTGGGTTTCTTTTTATTTCTACAAAAAAATACATTCAAACTTTTTTGTGGGATAATGGCCTTATGTATTTTAGTTTACTGTATTCTATGGTTTAAAGATTGTTGACAAGTCATAAACCTCAACCCATGTGATCCATTTAAACTCCATTTTATTAATCACTAAGTGTGGTTTGTGTGCATCTCGGTGTATTATGCTTTTGTACTCTGTTCAATAGATATATCAAGACTACATCAGGTCTCAAAAAGGGTTAAGGTAGCTATGGGATATGAAATCCATGCACACACTGCAAACAAATCAATTAGATGCTAAACACTTATTGACGAAAACTGACGTACCTTGTTCTTGTCTTGCACTACGAGCACTTTACCCGTTGCTTCATCTAGAACAGCACCTATAGCAGAGAACACAAAAATGTAATTGAATTGCAATTGATAACATATTTACCCATTTAAATTAGAAAGGCACCAATACTAATGTAAGAACCACACATACTTGCTTGGTAGTTGTGAACCTGATTAAATCAGCATACATTTGACAACCAAGGATGCAATAAGCCAGTTAGCACAGAACATGTAATAATTTGTAAGGCAAAACTTAACCCTCACATGGCTATTTTTAAAATGGGACAGTAGTGTCGCTGATATTAGTAAGATTTTAATAGACATCAAATGTAACATGCTCCATATGTATAATGCTCACAAAGGGTATAACACACACGACTGAACAGACTGAAATTTCCTTCAGCAGAAACGTGTTCCTACCATTTAAAAAAATATTTTAGATATTAAATATGTATGAATCCTACATAACTAAAAAAAAATAAAAGACACATTTTTGAAAAAAATTATTCTGGAGCATAAAGGTGTGAGAGAGTGGTGCATTACAATAACAAAACAAAAAAAACATATATATATATTTTTTATTAAAATTACAGACTTGATGCATATATCATCCTGGTTATTAATCCGTAACGTTCCCCTGCAAATAACTTGCCTTGGAATGTATGAATGAATCAGAGGTACAGCAAGTCAAATGCAGTTCCTGCAGGAATTATCCCACATAGGTCATGGTATGACATTTGATAATCACTTTCAGCAGACATCAAGCTGTTACTAAGATATAGAAGCATGTACATTCGACTACTTGCGGATACAGTGGTGTGTTTTCCCATCATCTTCAGTCTCTTCACAACCCTCCTACACATACGCAACTCCTACTCTGCATTATGGGAAGAATGTTTTATCCTAAAACCGGCTTGGCCCTCTATGTGGAAATTGATGTCATCGTTGCTGTGAGCACATCCCATTGCAGCCCGAGTGCTTGGAAGCTATAATTATGCCAGTGTGTAGGAAAGCTAGTTTCCTACAGTAAACTGCAGCTTTGACATTATGAGATTATAAACCAAGTAAGAGAGTGCCAATTAATATGGGAAGTCTCCATTTAATTACAAAAATTACAAAAGGAAAACACACCTTTTACAGTCAGTTCAATCCAGTTTGGCAGCTTGCTGCTTCAGGTATTACCCTGGGTCCTAGTGCACTGCACTACTTTTTATTTTTAGTGCATTGGTTTACGTTTAGAACTTTTAGTTTAAATATCCTACTGTGACAGAAATAGAATGATTCTTGGTGGTAAATCTCCCTCCCGACCTGTAAGGGCGCTAAGTACAGGGAACAGAGTACCCTGTACGGGGTGGCCTGACAATTCATTCCCAGGGTTAAAAGGAAGTCAGTCATCTAGAAAGGGGGCGGAACTCCAGTGCACTAACTCATCATGACGATGTGGCAGCCGCAGATTGGAGGAGTGGTTGCAATCGTTTACCAAGGGGTCATGAGTGACAGTACAAATAGGGGACGGAGCGACGTGATCTGTTCCTTCGTTTATGGTTAAGAAACGACCCGGAAGGACCAGTATTGTGTTTATCGAACCGTGAGTGTTTTGTTTGTTTGTCACTAGTCAGCTAACACATTCCGGAGCTGTCGACAGAGGCCAGCACTAACCCGGACATCACTGCACCTGTATCACAATAACTTGTATTTTGCACCACGAGCACTACAGCACTCACCCAGGACTGGTGACCATGTTTGTATATTGTGTGTGTAATATTCACTGTGTTTATTATTTGGGACAGCCACCCTTTATTTAGTACAGTGCAAAACACATTGCTGTGCATTGCCTGGGATTTATTATTTACGGTCACCAGACCAGGATTAAACCTCCTTGAACTTTGAATTCTTGTTGTCTGCCTTTCATTTGATTACCACATCACTCCTGCACCTGCATACTGCAAGCCACTTTGCCACACCTACCTATAGCAACAATTCAATACAATACAAGCTGTCTATCAGAAGATATCTTGCATTTGTTATTACTTGTTGTAAAGTTCAATAAAATATGAAATATGCCAAATAAAAAAGTGCCTGCAATAGACTATAACACAGCGACACGATTACTATTACACCATGCCTAATTAACAACAGCAATAAAATCGGGTAATTGTAAGGTATAGGCTAATATGACATGCATGGCACACATACAATATATCTTTTTTTAAAGCTAGTGCGTCAGTAATGAAAGCTGATGTAGCTTGCACTGTCAGACCCATCATACCTGCTTTGACAAACCTTTGTCTGTGTTTATAGAAACATTGTTGAAAAACCAAAACACATAAAAGCTACTTCACTTAATGGCAAGGAGAAGAATCATAAACACTTCCCTGTCCTGAAATAAAATTGGTCAGAAATAACAAGGATGGGAACAAAAATCAAGAGGTGTGGAAGAACATATACATTAATTAATGGAAAAGGTTGAAGAGAACTCATCGAAAATATTACATGTGCACAGACTATAAGAGTTTCCGGACAGCTCACCATTTGTATGATAGAAATACTGCCAATCTTTTGTTGTGCTTTTTTTTTGTAGTTTCTTCAATGACCAATCCTTTAAAAAACTTAACCGTGGTAAAAACGCACCATTACGTTGCAGTTTTACCATGTGTAGTGCATGCACTGTATGGCTTATACTGTACATTTACCATGTCTATTTCTGCTCCACCTTGCTTGTGTGTGTATTTTGTTGTGTATAAGCCAATGTACACATATATGGAGGGACCTCAATCTCGGTCTACATTAATATACAGATTATTATAATTGTTTTTTTTTTTTTTATATAAAATCAAGAGTTTATTGGACTATACATGAATTTGAAAGGTCTGTTTGGAGAAGATTCTTGAACATTCAAGCAAGTAATACTGTTCAAGAGAGTGTGATGGTGCATGCTTGAATCAGAATGAGACACCGAAACAAATTAATACTGGTAATTCAATGGAATCTCACATCACCCTTAAAGACCTTTATCATCCATATGCCTTTACACGCTTCGCATACACAAAGGACCTTATAAGAAACCACAATGCTACACCTGAAAATCAAAGCCAACATCATCAAAGTGATGAGCATCATTAACAAATCTGTGACCCAAGCAATAATGGTAGAACAAGATCTGGAAGTCTGTGAAGAACATCCAAGCATTGAAGAACATGCTTGGTTATGCAGTGGAAGTCCAAAAAAATAAACATAAACCAGTGGACAATTGGATTTTTTGTATTCTCTATAAACAAAGCTTGACGTGAACACATAAGACTTAACTAATAGGCAAGTTTTTTTTTTGTAGAAACAACAGTGTGACTAAGCTATGGTTGGAATGATTAAAAACAGGTTGCAAACAAAATAATGCTCTATTTAGACATAATTATAACCTCGGTGTCGTGCCACACGAAAATATGTGCCATGCAACTTCACCATCTTACCATCAGATGTGGAATACAGACCTTTAAAATGTGGAACAAATGACGTAATGACCTGTGGGTTGACCATGCCATAATTTCAATATACCAGCAATACAATGAATATTGTAGCCTAGACTTCAGTTTTTTATGTTTTTGAATAATGACCTTCAGCTGGTATCCCGTACATGCCACGGGTGTGCAATTCATATTGCCCGATGCCCTGGGCAGATTGCTCCAGTAAACCCACTGTATAAATGGATACCACAATTTGTATGTAAAAAAAAAAAATGCTTTGGATAAAAGCATCAGCCAAATAAACTAATAATAATAATAATAATAATAATAATAATAATAATAATAATAATAATAATAATATTGTACACATTTTATATAATACACCAACCTGCTATTAATAGGTTACATAGTTATCCATACATTTTTTCCCAGCACTTAAACGTTTGCTCCACTTTGGGTGATGGGGAGCTGCCATCACTGAGGAAGAGGAGGAATGAGAATGGGGGGGCTGACATCGTTGAAACAGGGGGGCAATGGGCAAGGGTGGGAGATGCAGGATAACCAACAGATGGCAATGGCAGTATTGCTACAAGACCTTCCATACATCATGCAATGGCATCCACGTATTTGGATAGCAAATTCAGTATCGAACTACAGTGAGCAGTATTACCGTCGTATTATTAGTATTATATATATATATATATATATATATATATATATATATATATATATACACACACACACTACTCTGATGCATTATGAGCATCAACAATTTACTCAAAGCCTCCACTAGTTTTTTCTACTATTATAACAACCTTGACTTGCATAAAGAAGGAAAAACATTGAGTGAAATAGCTCGCACCAAGGTGTGGTATCCGAAGCATAATCAACAAGTACAGAGAAACATCATCTGTAATTGACAAACCCAGGACTGGAAGACCCAAAAAGCTGTCTAACAAGGATGAGCAAAACTTGAAGATAATATCCTTAAGGAATAGAAAGAAGACAAGCGTTGAATTGACAACAGAACTGGCAGAACGCAGTTTTGCACAGCAGTGTGTGTGTGTGTGTGTGTGTGTATATACAGACGTGCTCAAATTTGTTGGTACCCCTCCACAAAAAACAAAGAATGCACAATTTTCTCTGAAATAACTTGAAACTGACAAAAGTAATTGGCATCCACCATTGTTTATTCCATATTTAATAGAAATCAGACTTTGCTTTTGATTTTTTATTCAACATAATATTGTAAATAAGAAAACAAATGAAAATGGCATGGACAAAAATGATGGGACCGCTAACCTAATATTTTGTTGCACAACCTTTAGAGGCAATCACTGCAATCAAACGTTTTCTGTAGCTCTCAATGAGACTTTTGCACCTGTTAACAGGTAGTTTGGCCCACTCTTCAAACTACTCCAGCTGTCTCAGGTTTGATGGGTGCCTTCTCCAGACTGCAAGTTTCAGCTCTTTCCATAGATGTTCGATTGGATTCAGATCAGGACTCATAGAAGGCCACTTCAGAATAGTCCAATGTTTTGTTCTTATCCATTCTTGGGTGCTTTTAGCTGTGTGTTTTGGGTCATTATCCTGTTGGAGGACCCATGACCTGCGACTGAGACAGAGCTTTCTGACACTGGGCAGTACGTTTCGCTCCAGAATGCCTTGATAGTCTTGAGATTTCATTGTGCCCTGCACAGATTCAAGGCACCCTGTGCCAGGCGCAGCAAAGCAGCCCCAAAACATAACCGAGCCTCCTCCATGTTTCACTGTAGGTATGGTGTTCTTTTCTTTGATAGCTTCATTTTTTCGTCTGTGAACATAGAGCTGATGTGACTTGCCAAAAAGCTCCAGTTTTGACTCATCTGTCCAAAGGACATTCTCCCAGAAGGATTGTGGCTTGTCAATATGCATTTTAGCAAATTCCAGTCTGGCTTTTTTATGTTTTTCTGTCAAAAGTGGAGTCCTCCTGGGTCTTCTTCCATGGAGCCCACTTTCGCTCAAAAAGCGACGGATGGTGCGATCAGAAACTGACGTACCTTCACCTTGGAGTTCAGCTTGTATCTCTTTGGCAGTTATCCTTGGTTCTTTTTCTACCATTCGCACTATCCTTCTGTTCAATCTAGGGTCGATTTTCCTCTTGCGGCCGCGCCCAGGGAGGTTGGCTACAGTTCCATGGACCTTAAACTTCTTAATAATATTTGCAACTGTTGTCACAGGAACATCAAGCTGCTTGGAGATGGTCTTGTAGCCTTTACCTTTACCATGCTTGTCTATTATTTTCTTTCTGATCTCCTCAGACAACTCTCTCCTTTGCTTTCTCTGGTCCATGTTCAGTGTGCTGCACACAATGGTACAAGTAATAGACTGAATGACTAATTACAAGATTGGAGACATGTGTGATACTAATTAAAGAAACCAATTAGTTTGAAATATCACTATAATCCAATTATTTATTATCTTTTCTAAGGGGTACCAACAAATGTGTCCAGGCCATTTTAGAATATCTTTGTATATATATACAGACGTGCTCAAATTTGTTGGTACCCTTACAGCTCATTGAAATAATGCTTCATTCCTCCTGAAAAGTGATGAAATTAAAAGCTATTTTATCATGTATACTTGCATGCCTTTGGTATGTCATAGAATAAGGCAAAGAATCTGTGAAAATAGATGAATTATTGCTTATTCTACAAAGATGACTTTGTGATTTTGTGATTCATTGCACTAATGGGGATGGGGGAAAAGGTGCATAATTAATAATAAGGAATGATAGCATATTTTAGAAACGTATTTATATAGGATTAATGGTTAGAAGACAAATCTATAACTTCACTTTTTAAATAAATGTTACCTCAGAGCCGGACACAGGCAAAAAAAGAGCTTGTTTCAGACAGGTTCATGTCATTAGTAAACACAAGGAATATACATAAGAACATAAGAACATAAGAAAGTTTACAAACAAGAGGAGGTCATTCAGCCATTCTTGCTCATTTGGTTGTTAGTAGCTTATTGATCCCAGAATCTCATCAAGCAGCTTCTTGAAGGATCCCAGGGTGTCGGCTTCAACAACATTACTTTTACACATTACTTTTTTAACACTTCGTGGTCAATGTACTTGTTGGGATGTTTTAAAAAAACAAACAAACAAAAAAAAAAAACGTAAAGTTTACTGCTTAGAAGCATTTCAAGCATTACAAACTTTCTCTGGCAACAAATGTAATTATTTATTTTTTCAATTTTAGTGTTGCTAACCTAGTGTTTGCTATTTACCATTTTTACATATTTATTTTTAGATTTAAGCTATATTAAAAAATACATTATTTTTTTTTTTTTACTAGATTTGAACAGAAGCGATATTAGTTATTTATTGGACATGCACAATCCATTGATTTGTAAAACTATTAAAACATGAAGACTGACAAATATGTTTATAACAACAGAAATGAAATGCTTATATATGAGATCATCGGTACTATATATATATAAATCTCATGTTAATGTGTTTATGTATTAATATTTCAGTGAGAGTACTGCAGGGAAAGAATGTTGCCCTCCAAAAACAAATTATATATATATATATATATATATATATATATATATATATATATATATATATATATATATATTCCATCAGGATTCCCCTGCTGCAGTAGTGTTCCAGTTAGCCATCATGGGACAAGATGTTAGATGAGGAAAAATAGCTGTAAAATGTTGTAATGTTTTTTTTTTTTAAGTATATCATAGAAATAAACAAAATAAAGTTTTTTAAACAAAGTATATCATAGAAATAAACAAAAGAAAAAAATGATTTTGTCGTTGCAGAATTTGATAGCCTACTGTATTAATACTTGTACTGTGATTCTTGAAATGTATTTTTTGTTTACGACTGTAAGTCACCCTGGGTAAGGGTGTCTGCTAAGAAATAAATAAATAAATAAATAAATAAATAAATAATAATACTGTATATACTGCTTGCTTTTCGGTAGAAAAACATCAAAAATAATGCAGAGAAACAGGTTATACAAAAGGCTTTTACAAATCTGGGGTTCAGCAGTTACAACATCAAAAACATCGAAAAAAATCAGAATTCCACAAAGCAGCAATAATAGTTGGCAATGATTTTGTATCTGTAATGCAAGAAACTAAAACACCTGTACTTCGGGAGTTGAATTCAGCTCATAGAGAAAAAGGAAACAAAAATGGCTATAAAAAAGCTATTTTTATATTTGAATAAGTATTGTTTATTATAGTTGTACTCTTAGTATGTTACTTAAATTTACTAGGAAATGTGTTCCAAACTGCACTAAAAAGAACATTTCCTTAAAGTATGTTATACATACATTTGCTGAGGTGAGGTGGGGTCACAGGGAACCTTTTGTGTATATTGAAAAATGTAGTCAAGCTACCAGGCTAGATCTGCCCCTGTCACCGTGTAACAATTTTTTTTTTTTTTTTTGTTCCTGGGTAGTAAGTGTTATTTCCTAATTGCTTATGCCTCAAAAGTATAGAAAATGGCTATTATTCCCCACAAACTTTGCTTTTGTGACCAGGACAGTGATATTTTGAAATTTACCTATTTTCCAGAACATTCCAGATAGATTCAGTGCTGAGTAAACTTGGAGTAACTTCTAGAACTTTCCAGTAATATAAATAGTAGTATAAATACAGGGGCCTTAAGCCCACCAGTTCAGTTTAGTTCCAGCTGCCTAAGTGGATACATATCTGCATTTTTCTGAGATGGCATCAAGAGGCTGCAAGCATACGGCAGACGCATTTTGCTATGTCTGTGGCCAATTTATCAAGACAAGAGCCAAAAAGTACTCCGTGGAAGCATCTGCTAAGATGTGTGAGGCCTACAAGGCATATTTCCTGTCGGGGATCAAGACAAACCCTGGGCACCTCATTTCACCTGCGAGCACTGCAAAAAAACTCTGGAAGGTAAGATGGACAATTGTTGCTCGGAATTTTATGTTCTAAAATTTGTTAAAATTTTTAAAATTGTAAAAGTTTTTAATTTTAAAATGTTTTACAATTTTCAATGTTATTGAAAAAATATATCATATATGAAAAATGTTGCGAGAATCTCTTACACATTAGTCATGGGTGAAATAAATGTATTTTTGTAGGATGTTACAGAGGGGAAAAGAGAGCCATGAAGTTCGCTATCCCAAGAATTTGGCGGGAACCCACTGACCACTCAAGCAACTGCTACTTCTGCATGGTGGACCCTTCCAAGCGGACCGAGTTCTCTGTGGGGAGGAACAACGTCAAGTGGGAGCAACTGGTGGACCCCCGGAAGGTGCTGATGCCACCACTGCACATCAAATTGGGCCTTATGAAACAATTTGTCAGAGCTCTAGATAAGGAGTCGGCAGCCTTCAAGTACCTTCAAGACTTCTTCCCTAAGCTGTCTGAGGCAAAGGTCAAAGCCGGTGTCTTCGTCGGACCACAGATAAAGAAGATCCTGGAATGCAATGAATTCCCCAAGAAGCTCACTAGTAAGGAGAAAGCGGCTTGGAACAGCTTTGTCGCAGTGGTTCGGGGCTTCCTGGGCAATCACAAGTCCAAAAACTATGTGGAGCTGGTTGAGACTCTGGTGAAGAACTACGGCACAATGGGCTGTAGGATGTCCCTCAAAGTCCATATTCTTGATGCTCATCTTGATAAATTCAAGGAGAACATGGGAGCGTACTCGGAGGAGCAAGGCGAGCGCTTCCACCAGGATATACTGGACTGCCGCTACCAAGGACAGTATAATGAGAACATGATGGGAGACTACATTTGGGGGCTGATTCGTGAAAGTGATTTACAATATAATCGTAAATCTCGAAAAACTACTCACTTCTAAATCTTTTGTAGTCATTTTTGTATTACTTTAGTATAAATACATGTTAATTTGGATTCATATGTTGTTTTTTTCTGACTTTATGTGAACGGAAAGACACAAATTCGCCTGTTTTCTCATTGGAAATAGGTAAATTTCAAAATATCACTGTCCTGGTCACAAAAGCAAAGTTTGTGGGGAATAATAGCCATTTTCTATACTTTTGAGGCATAAGCAATTAGGAAATAACACTTACTACCCAGGAACAAAAATTGTGTTACATAATCACTAATTGATTGATTGTGTTCACTGCTAAATTAACCCCTTGGTTAACGACCGCAACCGTTCCTCCAATCTGCAGCTGCCACATCATTTCCCTTCCGGGTTGATGATTTAGTGTACTGTAGCTCTGCCCCCTTTCTAGATGGCCGACTTCCGCCTTACCCTGGGAATTAATTGTCTGGCCATCCAGTCCAGGGCACTTGTTCCCTTTAAGACAGCGCCCTCACAGGTCGGGAGGGAGATTTATCACCAAGAATCATTCTGTCTCTGTCACAGGGGCTGATTTACTAGCTGGGGCAACCAGGGGGTATTCAATGAAATGACGCTAGTAATGGTGTTTGAGATTTAATTACTATTGCAGCAAGCATGTTCTTTAATCATAATAGCAAAACTGTCACAAACAAATAAGTAATGAATGACAATTGAATAATGATTTAGCACATGTATTACATCAGGCTTTATTACAATTATATTACAATTGGGCAGCAGTGTGGAGTAGTGGTTAGGGCTCTGGACTCTTGACCGGAGGGTTGTGGGTTCAATCCCCAGTGGAGGACACTGCTGTTGTACCCTTGAGCAAGGTACTTTACCTAGATTGCTCCAGTAAAAACCCAACTGTATAAATGGGTAATTGTATGTACAAATAATGTGATATCTGTATAATGTGAAATAATGTATAATGTGATATCTTGTAACAATTGTAAGTCGCCCTGGATAAGGGCGTCTGCTAAGAAATAAATAATAATAATAATAATATACACTCGCAGGGAAAACATTGTGCCAAGACAAAGTGGTACTGTCTGTACAGACATTAGTCACTGTTGCATCTGCACTGCTCAGCCTGAGTTTAGTAAACCAGCTCCTGCTGCATCTGTATCTCACCACACTGTCACACATACAACATTCCCAACAAGTTATTATTATTATTATTATTATTATTATTATTATTATTATTATTATTATTATTATTATTATCATCATCATCATCATCAATGACATCTAAATTGTGGATTGTCTCTGACATTTCCTCCAAAAGAACAGTGTTTTTCTGACAAATACTTGATGCTCTTTTGGCAAGAAGAGTCCTACATCGGGTCAGGTACCCGCGGGTGACCTGCAAAGCGGGTCGCGTTCTGGTTGGAATGTGAACTTATTCGCGGTTCAGGTCAGAAAATTTAATTTTCGGGTCAGGCGCGGGTATGCATTTGAATCACCAAAAACGTTTTGCGTGCCCTTTCAGCATACTCGTCTGTAACCTTTTCCCAAATAACTTATTAGAAGGTCAGTGTATTTCCTGCACCAATACAGGACGTGATTAGGGAGTCAGCTTACTAAACAGTGTTCTCTGGTTGTTCTGCTGTTTGTTTGATACGTCGCAAGATTGTTTTATCTTGCTTGCTGATATTAAAAATGTCTGTGGACAAGGTGAAACAAAAGATAGCGCAGGGTTTATATCATATAGTGGATAACAGTTTGAGAGGTAAATCAGAAGTGTGGAATTCTTTTGGTATTATTTGCGAATGACAATAATGAACATGTGACAGCTTGTAAAACCTGTCATAATGTTTTTGTATATGCCACAAAACTGGTACATCATCTCTGTGAAAGCACAGGTGTAGCTCCCTTTCAACTGGTGCACAAAAGGAATTGTAAAGTAGAGATAGTTAATAAATATCAATCTTTGGAGAATACTAGATATGTGTGTGAATGTGAGAGCGTGAGAGTCAGATACACTTGCAGGTTCGGGTCGGGTTGCAGGTCTTATTAAAGCGGGACGGGTCCTGTAGTAGCAGAAGCGGGTTGTAAAAATTGGACCCGCGCAGGACTCTGGCTGCAAGTGAATCAAACAAACTAATCTGAATGCACTTTAAAAGAAACTGAAGTTTGCATTCATTTTTCTGTTGTGAAATGAACCGAAGCAAATCTGAAAAAAATGAGTTAGTTTGCAAGTGAACTAGGTGTGAAAGTGCCCTAGTGAATTTACCTGCTATAGTAACTAGTCTGTATAAAATCCCATTTCAGTGCATCAAAAACAAGACATAAAATGGTAAACACCTATTAAATGAACCATATAAATACATTGTATATGTTTTAAACATATAAGCAGTTAGAACTAGAGTTGGCAGCAACTTTACAGCTTCCAGTACTAGTACCAGTAACAGTACCAGTAATAAACGATTTAGCAAACAGTGCAGAATGCCAGTACCAAACACTTTAGAAAATAGTGCAGAATGCCAGTACCAGTACTAAACACTTTAGCAAATAGTGCAGAATGCATACATGGGTTACTATATGTGTGCTGTAGTAACCATGACCCTATCTGCACTCTCTTAGGAGTTATAAGCCAGTTTTACATTTGACCTTTAGGAGGGGTCAGAGGTCACGGGCAATGACATTTTTTTTACAGAGCATAAATGGGTTACTATATGTGTTCCATAGTAACCATGAATCTATCTGCACTCTATAAGGCGTTATTAGCCAGTATTGTATGTTGATGATGTCATCTAATGTGGCTGCCATGTTTTTCTTTTATTGGAGCATCTTCCCTTGAACAACCATTAAAGACAACCACACTAGCATCATGTGTGCCAATTTTGGTTCAATCGGACAAGAGATTTCAGAGACGAAGGTTTTCTTGGCCAGTTTTGTATGTTGATGGTCTCATCCAACGTGGCCGCCATGTTTTTTATTGTAGCAACTTCCCTTTAACACCGTTTAAAGACAACCACACTATGATCATATGTGCCATTGGGTTTGTTTCAATCGGACTAGCGGTTTGGGAGAAGATCTTTGTAGTTTGTGATTATGACGTCTGTACCGTGCAATTTTGACATCATGCAGCGTGGCCGTCATACCACACAGCCTATCAGCTTCTTATGAACATCAGTTAATCTTGGACTATCCCTCAACATCTATACCAACTTTCAGCACTTTGCAATAAGTTGTTTTCGAAAGACCAATTTTTACATTTAGACAAAATGTTTTTTTTCAATCCAATATGGCGGCCAAGCCATGTGACCTACGACATAAGTTCTTTAAGCCCTATGGGCCTGGAAGCCTTATAATAAACACAGCAATAACAATAGGCTTCCCAGCCCTATGGGCCTGGAAGCCTAAATATCAACCTCAATTTGTGAATGAGCAGGGCTACTATTTTTTTCTGCCAGCCAGGATACCATGGCAGTAATATTTTGTATTGGTATTCATTTCATGTAAGGTCATTACACGGTGCATGGGGTTTCAAACATGAAGTACAAAACCACAACTTCCAAAGAAATACAAAAACATTCATTGAGCATTGTATTTATTCTATGAAGGAGGATGGCTGGATAATCAAAGTTATTTAATCTAACAACTTTCAACACTTGAATAAACTTTACTTACTTGCAAGTTCAAGACTGGTCACAAACAACAAATTAAAAGGCAATTATTTTGCTCTGAGTAACAGATACTGTATTATATTAAAGTCCTGGAAAATGTACAGTGTGGGCTTGCTGTTAAAGTCCTGTTGCACACAAACAAGACAGCTGTGAAATATTGGAGCAACAAAGTTAGATAAAAATTGACAAACACGCATTTACTAGAATATTTGGTTAGAGAACAGATGTTGAATGTTTCAAGTAATGCTAATGGCCCCGGAATGCTATAATGTTTCCTGATGTAAGAGAAGTTAACCACAAGAGGATGACCTTACATAATTTAAAGATGAACAATGTAAACAACGTCACATAAACAACCTCCAGAATTAACTGCTGCTTTATACACAGCTCAAAACATGTTCTAACATGCCCATTTAAACTCTGAACTAAATGACCATATGAAAGCCTGCCCTCTGCTGTACAATTTCTTAACTTCCATTTATGACCAAAAATCTATTTTTGAACACATATTTGATAGCGGTAAATGGGGATACTGTATTGCACTAAACACAGGTTTAGGATTTTTTTCTTTGTTTGTTTAGGATTTTTTTTTTCAGGATAAAGCTCTTGAGAATACACTTTATCTTGTTTTTGACAAGGTCCTGTGGAGTATATTATTTTCTGGAATACTGATACAGCAATTTTGCAAGCATTACCTTATTAATAAAACACAGCTTAAACAACACTCAGGTTTGTTGTAAGCCAAATACATTATTATTATGATATTCTTGTATTATACAAAAAACTTGTACAAACTGGCATCGCTTGGGACCAGAAAACAGTTCCAGATTAGACAGTGGTGTGCTGGATTACAGATTTACTGTATATTTTATTATATATATATATATATATATATATATATATATATATATATATATATATATATATATATATATATATATATAATACTGTACCTGGAAAAAAAACTATTTGAATGCTTGTCACAAGATGGCTTGTGTGGTGACCTGGAAGACGACCGGACACAGATTTAATAAACAAACAGTTTTCACAAAACAGAAACAAAACGACACAGTGGCCAAAACAGACACGGAACAAACAAACAAACAAGTATTGTGCTGGTGTCGAACCAGCACGCGTAGCAATTATTACTTACAAGTTCTCTCTCTCTTTAACTTACCTCCTAACTCTCGTCCCGCCTCTGAACACACCGACCCCCAAGTGAGCCATTTGTGACTTATCTACAGCTGTGCTGGGACCTGATTGCTAATTAATCATTCACTTGAATCCTGGCACAGTCTGCACATGAACTAATTGTGCACTCCCCGTGCCCACATACAAATACCCACTTTAATCTGCGCATGAAGTGATTGTGCAATCCTTGTGCCTAAATACAAATATACATTTTAAATCACCTGTTGCATCAGAGTGGGTCATAATATAATTCTGTGTGAAAGTAACAGAATTGAAATATACAGAGGAGGAATCTTAAACCATTCTCTGTGTCTTCTTGGTTTCTGGTCACAAACTCCCCCACTGACAAAGAATGCTTTTAAAAAGAGTCATAAACTAACTGCTGAACAAATAGCTTATCTTCACGATCGCTGAATAACAATTTTGGTGCTGGAAGCCAGATAGTTCTGGGTGCTTTGACACCTAAGAGGAACCAGTCCATCACATAAATCCAGCCGACAGGGGGCGGAATAGCTGACCAATGGAGAACAAGGGGTTGCATCGGAACGAGAACAACCAATAAGTAACACTCCAAATGGACTCAGGCACCGCCCAAAATAACCAAACTATCCAATCACAGGGGTAAAGAGAACATTACAAAAGTATGAGCGCGACACTCAAACAGGGCTCCCGACACGAAATCCAAGGTTCTGATACACAAACCAGTCCTTTGAACTGTGACAATCTGGAGATCCAGCCTGCAACTAGCTGGAACAGAGATACCGTTTTCAGACACTCTAATACAAGATAACTATTCTAGTGTTTGCCTTGGCGTGGGAGTCCGCTGCGTAAGACGTCTAAAATCCTAAAAAGTACTTGTAATAAAATCTCTAATAAGCAGACCTTAAAGTAAAATGAATGCTTTGTTTTAAGTGGAATGTAAGAAAAGTATTATTGCTTTCAATTCATGCTTTGAGTTAATGAACACTACAGTATTTTGTTTGTATGTGATTTATGCAAGTTGATGTGAGTTTCATAAGGCAATTATCATTTAAGGCTAGAATCCAAATTTAGCTGTCTTGAGAACAGATCATTCTCAATAGGTTGTCTGGACGCAAAGAGCGTCTTTATCTCGCAAGTGTGAGAATTGCCTTCTGAACCAAAATTATATATATGAGACTGATTTAACGAGGATCAAATATTAACGAAAGTAAATATTTGTGTGACTAACGATACCCCTGTTAAGACTAACCTTCGTCTTAAATAGCTGTCAGGAATGCAGTTGTAACCTTAAGGGAATCTCACATAGACTGTGTTGGATCGCTGATCAACCAGCGGGAGGGGGGTGTTGTCGTTTGAACTGTCCTGTTTAGTTTAGTTAATTCTTCCTTTCTTTATTTTAGTTTAGTGTTGCACTTTTAATCTTTCCTTTATTTAGTTTTATTTCTAATAAAACTGTTCCTTTGTATTCACTAGAAACGTTGTCTAGTCTGATTATTTCGATAGAGGTTGGGTTCTACATGACTTGAATTCAAAACAAGGTATTTTATTACAATTTAAACTAGTCCAAATACAAATATACCTTGCACACTACACACCTGTGCTCCATAACCCAAGCTATACCCCGTGCACCAATACATATACACAACATATAACATAAAATACGCACAGGGGCGGGCACCCTGCAACAATGCTTAATGTATATATATATATATATATATATATATATATATATATATATATATATATATATATAGTAACAAACAGCGGTTCCCACAGACAGGGCTTTCTCACAGGTGGAGATGGGCAAACTTTAAACACAACAGTGCCTCAACAAACCTTTACCTGTTATTAGCACAAGCCTCTTTTTACTATGCCATTAGAAAAGACGCTGATGTGTTCGCAGGGCTCAAAATGAATGCCGGCCATGCAGCAATTGCCGTGGGTGCCCTTCTGAATTGCTGCAATTACCCTAAAAATGTATGTCTATTTCCGGCCATTACGGCCGCTGTGCCCTTTCAGCTGCAGCAACTAGAGACTGTATTAGGAAGTGTTTGGATCCAAACCATAACATGATTATGTGATTTGCATGGTTAAGTCACATCAGCTGGAAAGAAACAACAAACAAACAAACACACAACGAACACGACCCTTTCAAGCACAAACCCCTTGAAGGGAACGTAGGCCTAAGAATAAAGTCATATGAATTTGTACAGTATGTCACTGCAGTGTTAACCACCCTGGCAACAACAGGTACTGTACAGGACCAATTATTATTCTCATAGGATGTTTTTAGTTCCACTAAATCAAAAAAACAATCAATGTAATCACTATCTCTAAGTATAACTGCTTTAAATCGACCTGGCCCAAACTCAGGCTTACTGTGCAGCTTCACATGTAGAACAACATTTTTTAAACTGGATTTTTTTTCTGATTTATACCCTATTATCCCAGTACTATTTTCTAGGAAATGCACAATAATTTGATTAAAATGCTGTTTTATTTTGACTCCGACATTGTAATAAGCAGCCCTACACTGTATCTTAGGATACAGCAGATGTTTAGACGTCAGAGGATCAAATAACGTTCAGCTGTGGTTCTCTGTCACTTCACAAACACACTATCACCTGATTATGTTGACCAATCAAAGTCTGATTATTGTGGCAATTGCTGGACATTGTAACTACTAGCTTGATAAAAAACAAAATTGAAATACTTACACGAAAATATAATATTTTTAGTGGATGAGGAATGGGGAGAAAACGTAAATCAGTTTATGAATATTCAAAAGAAAATGAATGTTTCGAAGTATATAAAAAGCAAAAAATAGCAGAAGTGGGTCAGATGAAGCAGAGGATGCATAGCGCTGCAAACACTGCTGCATTGAGGAACATGTTCGCGCTGACAATAAAAGAACATACTGAACAATAAGCGACACATTAAACTAAAACAAGAAAGTGAACTGAGAGGCAAGCAAGCCATTATGCGGCTTTTACACGTGCTTTAATAAAAAGAGAGCGCAGAATGACTGTGTTAATGAGTTTGTCAGAGCACTGTGGTTTGCTGGACAGCCACTGTTTATTGCAGAGGTATGTAGTGGTGACTTCGTGCGAAAATACTGTCTGTCCATCAGCCTAACGCTGACAATCTTAATCGTAAATATTTAACAGAAAATGGTGATGCTTTTAGTTGGTAAACTTATGGAACGCATTGATGTAAATGTCCAGTGTGATTTTTGACGCGTCTTACGATGGCTTGCACCACCCAGTTCTGTCAATTTTATTTTATTTTTATGATTTCAAGGCGAATAAACATGGCTTGTTTTGTGCTGATGTCATGTTCATACCTTCTGTAAATACTGTTTCCGTCAGCTCATCGATTGCCCAAACGTTCGCAAAGTACCAGTTAACTTGGGAAAATGTGGCTTCGACTTGCACAGATTGTGCTTTATTTGACATGCCAGGGACATTAAACCTAACCAGAAACCAGAACTGCTACGCATCATATTCCAGGTGTAAAGTGTGAGATTCCCCCCCCCCCCCCCCCCCACCCCGATTTTTACCGATGTTTCAATTATAAACAATTTTTTACCAATTTTATCCCTATTTTAATACATGTAAAATAAACTCTGAAAAATTCCTGGACATTTTTTTAAATACAAACCGAAAACACGGAACACTATATGTGTGTTACTGTATACTGCACCTGCAACTCCCACTTGGTGTGTAGCAAATCCTGGTAACCTGCTAGGCCCTTCTCCCAGCCACAGGGTGAGTGTGGAGCAGTCATGCTCGGCATGGTGAAAGGCAAAGCCCTGTGAGGCTGCCGCAGATATAAACCTGCTGTGGAGGATTGGTATACGCAGCCACACAGCCACTTTGCCATCAGCCCTCCACTGCTTTAGAGAATCTAGAAATAAAACAAGAAATGAATTACAAAACACTGCCATAGGTACGCATATAATATTGTAGTGTTTACTTTCCTATTGAGCTTAGGGGAAAAGAAAGCAATTTCTATCATTTCTAATTGTTCTTTTGAAAGATATAAATTAAAGCAAAGATTCAGATGTATAATAAAACAACAAATTATTACATAACATACAAAAACTAATTGTACAAAAGTATTTGGGCAATCAACATATTTTGTATGAAACCCATTCGTAGCTAATTACTGACAATTCTCGTGAAAGAAAACCAACACCTGATGATAATTATAGAATAAATAAATACATAAATCATCAAGTGCTGAAAATAAATTGGAAATTTGTGATTCAAAAAAGCAACAAAAATTGTTAAAAATAAAGGGTACAGCAACGATCTAAAAATAGCAGTAATACAACTAAACGAAAAAGGAGAAACTACCAGAAAAATAGCAGAAAGTTTTACGGTTTACTGAAAAGCCCTGTGTAGGTACCCCCCGCCCCTGTGTAAATTTATACTATGATTTAAATGTACTGTTTTGTGTTTATTTTAAACACTGTTTTATAGTTTTACAGCCTGGATGGGGTTAAAATGCACCAACCAGATAAAATCGTGAGAATGCATGGTCAGCAGTGAGTGATTACTGACAAACTGGCTGTTGACCACGCGTATGAGGAAACCTGAGTCGAATGCCACAATATAAAAAAAGTGCAGCTTTGGCTGAACGAGGTTGGTGTGTTCAGAGGTGGAATGAGAGCCGGGAGGTAAAGAGGAAGAATAAATAATAATAAACAATCGCTATGTTTTGGAAAAGTGTTTTGTTTTGTGTTTAAACCTTTTATTTGTTTATTTACAATTAAATGCACCAGCGCATTCAACCCCAGTACTGTTTTCGGTTTCTTCTTCCTGGTCTGACATCACCCACAAGCTATCCGGCTACAGGGTTACTATTGACAAACACAGGAAAACAGGAACTACTGCAACTAGCTCCAGGTGTGTATGTGTTCTGTGTTGCATGTGGAGTGTTAATGTTGGTGTATAGATATTGCTGCACAGGATATAAATGGGTCTGTGTAGCACGAGTGACTTAAAATATATAGTTGTATTTAGGCACGGGGATTGCACAAACACTTCACGTGTATTTAAAGTATGTAATAGTATGTGAGCACGGAATTGCACAAATTAGTTAACGTGCTGGGATTCAAGTGAATAATTAATTAGTAATTGAATCCCGGCACAATAGTATATATAGATGTACATTTCACTCACTTGGGGTTGTGTGTTCGTGAGTGGAGAACGGGTGTGGAGAGGAGAATAAAAAGTAAGAAAATAAATAATTGCTACAACGTGCTGGAAGCACCAGCATTGTACTTGTTTGTCTGTTCGTCCACTGTTTGTTTAGTGTTAGTCTGTTTTTGTTTGTCTATTTATTTTGGCTCAAAGTGCTGTTTTTGTTCAACCTTTTATTTTTCTGTATGTTTAATAAAACACTGAGCGCTGCAGCATCTCAGTTTCACCTGCCAGTACTGCCTGTCTGTGTGTTTCTTTCTGGCCTGACGTCACTCCTACAGCCAGCCTGTTCACAAAGACCAAGAAAGATTTCTGCAAAATCTGGAAGAAGAATCGTTCGAGCAGCCCAGAAAAATCCTCTGATTACTGCAAAAGATTTGACACAAGAATTCAGAGAAGATGGTCAAGAAAATCACAAGCGAACAATTCAGCAATACCTTAACAAGATGAATATCCATGGGTGAAAACCAAGATGCAAACCTTTGTTAAAAACAATACACAAAAGACAGCGATTGGAGTTTTCCATTGAATACTCAATACCCAATTTTATCGTCAGACGAATCCAAAATAGACATTTTTTCACCAAGAAAGCAACAATATGTTTGGAGGAACAGAGGAGTAGAATTTAAAGAAAAGTTAATCATGTCCAGTGTTAAACATGGTGGAGCTTGTGTGATGGTATGGGCTTGGTTTTCTTCCTCAGGCACTGGCAACCTTTGTATTGTAGAAGGATCAATGAACGCTACAAAATATCAAGAAATGTTGCACTCTCATTTGTTACCCAGTGCTAAAAGGCTTATTGGACGGAAGTTTGACCCAGGATAATGACCCTAAGCATTCTGCAAAGTCTACAAAGGAATTTCTGAAAAAAAGGAAGATTACAGTTATGGATTGACCATCTCAGTCCCAAGACTTGAATCCCATCGAGATGTTGTGGATTGACTTGAAAGATGCTGTTGCAAAAAGGAAACCAAAATTGATTGCAGAACTCAAAGCTATAGGCTATGTGTTGAAGAATGAGCAGAAATATCGCCGGGAAGATGCTAGGAACTGGTTTCAAAATACAAAAAAAGACTGCAAGCTGTAAAGGAAGCAATGGGTGGGCACAAAAAATATGAATGTAAGGGTGCATAAATACTTTTGTCAAAGTATTAAAATTAGTTTTTGCATGTTATTTTTGATTTATGCATGTTATGTAATACCGTAATTTGTGGTTTTATTATAAAGCAGAATCTCTACTTTAATTTACATCTTTAAATAGAATAATGAGAAATTATAGAAATCACTTTGTGGTTTTTCTCATGTTTTAACTGCACACATGCTTTTGTCACACACACACGCACACAGTACACCCTCGCTATGACTCCCTTCATTACAATGAACCTGGCCTCTGGACCCCAATATAAAATAATAATAATAAAAAAAAAAAGATAATATAAACACGCACTGTCAACATCTCGGTCGGCAGGACGACACCTCCGCAGTGAAGTCAGCTCTTTTGTCTTAAGAAAAAGCACATGCTGGGTAACTATGCCTCTGAAACAAAAATAATTTCATGTTGCAAAAATGCTGGAAACTATATTGATCGTTTGAAAGTCTTTAACGAATAGGATAAAGCAACGGAAGAATATTGTACACATGAGACGAACAGGTACATGTAATTCTACTTTTACTCACAATCTCATCTCATTAACTTACTCAAACAGTTTATCGTTCATTTTGATTGTCCTTTCGCTATAATGAACCCCTCGTTATAATGAACAAAAGGCTTGGACCCCAACAGATTCATTATAGCGAGAGTGTACTGTATATATATTGAGGTGTGCACGGGGGTAGGGGTCAGGGCAGGTAGGTGACACAATCTACAACATTAAGACATAAGCCCGATATGTGCTCCTGCAAGGGAGCCTGGCTCTTTTGTACAGTGGTATCAGCACTGTGCTTCAAAACGGGAGGTCCCGGGTTCGCGTCCAACCTCTGCCAGTACGGGGTCCACATTAGGACATCTTCGTACATCAGGCAAAAATTAATCATTATGTGCTCCCTCCTCTGTAACTCTCTCCTCCCTCCTCATAAACCCTCCTCTGAAACTCCCTCCTCTAAAACTCCCTCCTCCCTCCTCTGAAACTCCCTCCTCAAACTCCCTCCTCTCTCCTCTGAAACTCCCTCCTCTCTCCTCTGAAACAGCGCTTTTCAACCGGTGGAGCCAAAGTTGTCGGGCTGTGGCAGAGGTCCAAGAAACAAATAAATAAAATTAAGCTGGAAGAAAAATGTTTTATTTTTGGCAGGTTAAATTATATATATATATATATATTCAGGTAAAAACAAAACATAATATACATTTTATCAGCTTATTTGTATTAGTCGTATCCAGACACAACACAATGTGCTCAAAAAGTTTCGTGGCTTCATTTCAAATCATTTCTCCCCACAAAACACATTGTGGCAGCCGCTTAGCTAAGGAGCACAATCAGCACATAGGCCTCACTCCCCAGCTTGCATGCCGCCTTGTGGGCGCAGACGCAGTGAGACCCTATGTAAAAAGCTGATCAGTACCCATTTTATCATGCAAAGCAGAAACCGTGAGGTGTGGAAATAGCTGACTTGGTTTCAAGAAAAACACATTTTATTTTTTTTTGCTTTCAGATTACTAAATGATTATTATTTTTACCATTGAATTTCATTTTAAATTAAAGTATGTCTAAAAAAAAACAGTGTTTGATGGACAAGTTCCTCAAAGCTGTAACCAAGGATCCAGTTCCAGCGAAACGTGATTATAGTGATTCAGAAGAGGATGATGGACCATAATCTTGTCCTGTTGTCGATTCTAAGGCATCTTTCACAAGAAACTATGATGACGATTACTTGAAGTTCAGGTTTACAGTTGATGACCATGGAGACGTGCTGCTGCCACAATGTGTTGCGTGTGGAGTTTTAAGTAGTGAAGCCATAAAACCTTCCAAATTGTTGTGCCACCTGAGCACTAAAACACAAGGATTGTGTGGAGAAGCAGCAGAATCAGTACTGCCGCGTTAAAGGCATCCTACCACGCTTCCTTAGGTTACACTGGGAGAAGAACTAATAATACCCTGTGCAGAAGCTATGTGCAAGGAAATGCTGGGAGAGGAAGCTGCCAAAAAATAAATCCCCCTTTCTGACAACACTGTAGTCCGAAGAATCTCTGATATGGCAGAAGACATTGAAAATCAACTCATCGAAACGGTAAAGAAGCCAAAGTATTTTTCATTGCAGCTAGATGAACCACAGACATTGCGAATAAGGCAATACTTCTTGTGTATGTTAGATTCGAAGATAACGGTGATTTTGCAGAAGTTTCTCTCCTGTCTTGAACTTCCTCAATAGACAACCAGTGCAGAGGCGTTCTGCGTTCTGAACAAATACTTTGATCGATGTGGTCTTGATTGGCGTGAATGTTACGATATCTGTACAGATGGTGCAGCTACAATGACCGGGCGTCATTCAGGCCTGGTAACCCGAGTGAAGCAAGTTGCTCCGAACTGTCAGTCGATTTGGTGTTTCATTCATTGCGAAATGCTAGCCACCAAGAAAATGAGTGTCTTCATGAAGTTTTGAACCATGCCGTCAGAGTTGTAAATTTTATCAGAGCCAACGCTCTGAACACTCGCTTGTTTGCAAGGATGTGTGAAGAGATGGGAGCGGAGCCCACGCAGCTGCTACTGCACACAGAGGTTATCAAGATAAAAGGTTTTCAATCGTGTCTATGAACTTCGAAATGAGCTCAGTGTTTCTGTTACAAAAGAAACCTGCCCTGGCAGAAATGTTCAGTGATGATCGAATGTATTTGGTTGCATATCTTGCTGATAGTTTTTCACAGATGAATGAACTAAACCAGGGTAAGGAGTTGAGCACATTTCGTCTGACAGATAAAGTGTGGGCGTTTAAACAGAAACTTTTGACATGGAGGAGGAAAGCTGAATAAAACATTTAAGATCTGTTTCTGACTTTAGCTGAGGCCATGGGAGAAGGAACACTTGAGCTGGATAAAACAGCAATGTTGACGAGCACTGTGTCAAACCATCTTGCTTCCTTCTCATTGAAATTCAAGGAGTACTTTCCAAAAGCTGAAAACCATCGCATCGGAAGCAAATGGATATGCAACCCTTTCATCATGCACGAGAACAAAGTTTTGTCATCTGGACTGAGTGACAAGCTGATTAAATTGTCCAATGACAACGGCTGAAGGCAACCTTTGAGGAACACAGCTCAGAGTGCAGCCTGAATTTCCAGCTAAATGACAACGCACTGAAACGCCTGGTCATCTTCGCATCAACATACCGTTGCAAGGCTGGGTTCTCAGCTATGACAGCGATTAAAACAAAGACCACAAACTGTGTGGACATCCGAAATCCTCTGCGAGTGGCTGTGTCCACAATTCAACCAAGAATCGAGCTTTTAGCAACGAGAAAACAAGCTCGCATTAGTTCACCAAAGAATTCAATGGTGAGTTAAGTTTCACAGTTACATTTTTTTTCTTTTTGATTAGCAAATAAAAATGTATTTCAAAGCTATCTTAAGTGTTTTTTTTACTTAATAGGGGCCGGCAGCAGAGAGCTTACTAATTTAAAAGTCGCTCCGCGGAATCAAAAAAGGTTGAAAAGCGCTGCTCAAAAGTCCATCCTCCCACATCATTTTTGGTGGTCTGAAGAGATCAGTCAATAAAGTAAAGAACCGTTTCTAACTTTTATGCGTTTTCAGTGGTTAGATTAAATGCCAGTCATATTACCCGGGAGACCAGCTACGTAATTGAATGGGGCATAGCTAACACGTTCAACATTTGAGAGCTGAAAAAAACACTTCCCATCATACTGTCCATTATAATCTTTAGTGCCCCATATCAACCTTAATGATCACATATTGAGGGTGTAGGAAATAAGGGTTACTAATCTTACAAAATTAGGAGAAAGAGAGACAGTGAAATTATTATCGTACAAACTGTGAAAAATATGTGTTTGACAATTTGCTTTCAATCCAAGTTGTAAACTCCCTTGTTGACACATACAGTACTTGTGGGTCAGACGTTTTGCAGAGAAATACCATGTCCAAGTATGTTAACATATGCCTATCATTTTGGTGTAGGTAGGAGATGTTCTTAGCACAGTGAGCAAACATAATCCCAGTATCAAATTTTGCAACTGCCTGAAATAACATGTCCAATAGGTTACCTACCTGTAAACTATGATGTTAACCCGTATAAAAACTTACCAAAACAAACACGAGAGGCATAATAATAATAATAATAATAATAATAATAATAATAATAATAATAATAATAATAAAAAAACAAAACAAAAAAAAACTTATTTATTTATTGGTACAATACTTGCCTTTCAAAAGTCCCTCAAATGTTGTTATATTTAGGTCGGCTGGGAAATCCTGCTCACTGACATGGACAGTGACTCCCCCAAACCTGTCCAATAGTCCTTTTTGTACAAAGTTGTTTGTCAGCATTGCAGTCCCTTGCACATCCTTCAGTTGACACTGACAGCGTTTTGTAAAAAGAGACAGAAATCGAACAGTACTGCTTTTGACCTCTCTGCAACCCATTGCAATTCTCAGCGAAAACAAGCTAGATTGCAATGTTCCAAACACTGTAAGACTGACTGTTAACATTTTAAATGCGAATTTTCAGACTGTAGGATTAAGTTAATGAAGCAAGCACCGCAGTAATTTATTTTTTCCTGAGTTGCACTTTTTGCAAACAAACACTAGCAGCGGACTATTACGAAAACAGTATCTTACATAAAGCACTGCATTAATACGAATCCTACGTTAAAAAAAAAAAAAAGTATTATTTTTCTATATTAGTTGTAAATTTACTATGAAAGTATCTTAAACCATAAATAATAATGTATAAATAATTGCTATAACAAACAGACTTTTTTTGTTTGTTTTATTTGCCAGTTTTCTAATAGTTACGGTACTGTGAGGCGGTGTTGAACTTTAACCAGGAAGTTGTTTCCTGTCTCCTGCAGCATGGGAAGCGGGCACACTGTATAGCCCAGTTACAAGTTCAGCTGAAGTGAGTGCCGTTCAACACTTATATTTGACAGCAAAGATGTCATCAAAAAAGAAAAATAAAGGGAAGTCGTCCAGATCTAACGAAGGGGAAAGTGGGAGTGGATTAGGAGAAAGTTTCTCTTCAGCTGGGTCGCCAAGAATTCACAGTTCAGTAGACGAAGAAGAAAGCAACATTCAAAATAACCTGTTGCTCACTGTCACTGACTTTTTGGACAAGGGTATGACATCAACATTTTAATTTTGTAAACTCATTATTATATTGTAACGTTTTACAACACTTCAGCTTTTACGAAGTTCGCCTACCATCGGAAAATAGCATGCATGTAAAGTTGTCTATATATCTGGTTGGAGTTGTGAGACCCTATCTCATCCCCTGAATAAATACATGTTTCAAAATTGCCATAAATTTTGTTCCCAGAATAATATTTATATTTTATTATTATGATTTTGTGAGTGATAAATGGATTGTATTTGATTTTATATATATATATATATATATATATATATATATATATATATATATATATATATATATATATATTCTGACAATATCTGGTGCAATGCATAGTGGCATAAGATGTTGATAGATTAAATCCTGAGGGCTATACTTGTGTGTTATCAGTTTATCAATGCTCTCACTTTACAGCTGATGACAAAGTTCCAAAATCCTGCAGAAGATCCCTAGTACAACTGAGCCTTAATAGCATGAAATCAGCAAACATCTGCATTGGACGACCAGTCTTGCTTTCAAGCAGTGGTGGTAAGCAAGAAGTAAGTGAACATAAACAAAAAAATAAATGAAAGTGATCAGTCGACAAACACAGATAATTGATAGTGATCACTTATTATTAGGGGAACCTGTAGGGTATTATAGTCTTTTTCAATGTTGTTCATGAGCATGAAAAGTATACAGGCACATTGCAAAGTTGCATTACATGAGTTTGAAACTAATAGAGAAATCCAAGAAAGGAAATTATAAGAAACATTAAAATGATAAATGCCTCTGCTGTGACATTACAAATTAGGTAATACAAAAAAGTATTAAGTTAGAGAAACCAAATATTGTACAGCATATTAGTACCATGCTAAGCTAATACCTGTTTGTAATAATGTCCTTTGAAAACATTATGTTCATTTCTTAAAGGTGTGCATTGCTTGGCCTGCAGTAAGTTTTCCAGGAGGGAAGGTTGGTTTGAATGGGAACACACAGAGGAATTTGAAAGTAAAGACTGGAGATACAATTACTGTCCAACCCGTGATGGGCCCTATATTGCAGGCAGAGGACGTGCATGTAACAATGCGGTATGTGTCATTTAGATTGTTGTGTGATACAGTTTGTAGTGCAGAGTTTTGTGTAAATTCATATATATATATATATTACTTTGTAATACTGTACTGTAGGTAAGACCGAGAGCTGACAGACTGATAAAAGGCTGACAGCGGCACTCAGTTGATAGGTGCTAGGTGCTTGCATATTCAAATTAGTCAAAGACAGTGATAACTGTGTTGGCCATACTGGATGACTTAACTGCAGATTTTCACCTCCAGCTTTCTTTTAGGACAGATCACGTACCCCTGCAGAATATCTTGTAAAACTCACAGCAAGTACTGTACCACATCCACCAATTAATAGATATGCAATTCGTGCAATTAATAAAACCATACAGGATATGACCACACATAACTGTGAAGTGGAGAATAGAATAGAAAATCAGAAAAATGCCAAACACAAATTATGTTAATGCAAAAAAATTAAGGTTTTAATGTTTCTTCCTGCTGTGCAAGATTTTTTTAATCTGTTTTTTTAAAGAGGTAATCACTGATTTTGTCATAATAGCATAGTTTAATTGTTACACAGAGCAGATTATGTGTTTGAATACTAACCCAGATTGGATGTCAGATTTTGTTTGAGGAGTATGTAAAATATGTAAAAAAAAATCTAAGATGTCCAAAGCAGCCTGCCATTCTGTGAACAAAATTCAGTTGATTAGAAGAATTAGGAAGGTGTGCATGTTTGAAAGGGGAAACAAAATGATGTTCACATTCCAAAATGCACTTAATAGTATAAATTAGCTTTGTGTTTTGTTATTTTCTTTATTTGTAGGCTTTGAGCTCCACCTGCTGGTGATCCCATGCTCTTACTGCATGAATAACTGAACAGCCACATACAACCTAAATCCCTTTCACACTGGCATGCTGTACCCGGGTCGGAACCTACCTGGGACAGGACCCGGTGTCACGCGGGCCAGCTACGCGATTTCACACTACTTTTGATAAAGCAGGGTTGACCTGTGTAACAGGCGCAAGTATACAATAAGCGTATCAATGTCCCGGAACCAGCTTATTACAGACACTTCCACCCAAGCTTCTCTGGATTGAACCGTCGGCCCAAATGTTGATTAGAGCAAATGTTTCTTCATCCCTGCTGCAATCTGGCTCATGGTGCGTCTCAATCAACAAAACTATGGCTAAACAGTATAAGCAAAAACGATCCTTGTGGAAGTGAAACCTTCATGCAGGAGTGGCTGTTTGTTATTTTGTCGGCTGTCATGCATTTTGTCTCGCTCAACCCGGGTTAAAGCGTGTTGACCCACATCCTGAGGTGGGTCGCTGGGACCCGGGTTAACCCGGGTACGACCCAGGTACGTGGTTTCACACTACACGGGATTGTGACCTGGGTAGCCAATCACCCGGGTCTGGACCCGGGTAGTAGTGCCAGTGTGAAAGGGGCTTTATTTGTGCTGAAATATACAATTTAAAATCTTAAACAACCTACATACAAAAATTACACCATGCTAAAACAGTACCAATGAATTTTTGTTTTTTATTTCTTACAGACAGAAAGACGACTGTTTAAATGTGGATGAATTTACTGACTTTCTTCTTAGATCTATGGGTAAGATTTCTTTGAAAATGTACAAGATCAGTTAACTTTGCCACTAAGCATACCGTTTAATTAAGAAGGCCAGAGAAATTCACCAAAAAAATGTATTCACTAATTTTCAAAGATGTTTTTAATCTTAATCTTTAATTCTGTTAAATGACAATAGCTAAATATATTGATTTTCATCTGGATGGGACATCAACATTTATTTAAAACATTTTAATAGTTTCTCAATATCTACAATACGTACTGTGATATTAATTAAATCTTATTAAAAGGGTATTTTAAATATTCTATCCTGGTTGGCCAAAACAGGTCACATGGGGATGTTGCTATTTAAGCAATAATACACAACAAGGTATGTGTTATCATGATATATCGCCACGACTTGGGTAAGTTGTGAGATATCCATACGCCACTAGAATTTTGAAAAAAACAGAACAAAAACGGAAGCCATGTTATCGCAATAAAATAACTAACCAGATTTATGTAAATATTGACCTTTTGGGAAACCGAAGTGTAGGTGAGATTTTGAATGAGTCTGAATCGGACATCATTGACTCTAATTCAAGTAGTGAAAAAAAGCACAAATTAAATTAAAAACTCGCAATTCTGATCGCTCTGCCCCTTCCTGAACTCTGCCAGAACTACAGCGTTTCCCTATCCCATTCTGAAAATGCATAGTTTTTAAAAACAAATATCTTTAAACTTTCAACTTTTTTTTTTAAAAAGATGTGTGTGTCTCGTAAAAAAGCCTGTTGTGGTAAGTGGCTGCTTTGTTACCGCTGCCCCTGGTCTGTGTCTGTACTCCTTCGGGTCGCTTGCATCTCCTGCCACGCCTGCACAGCCGTGTGATCTGTGTGATGCAGAGTATTTATAAAATCATCTCGAAAATTCCTGCCGCACCTTTCTCGCCACATAAATTCGTCCAGGTACGATGGTATCATCTCTTCTGCTGTGCCCTGTATTTTTTATTTTTTTTTATTGTTTAACACAGGCCCAGTAGTCTCCATGTTGTCCAGCCATAAACTGTAAAGTCAGTTTGATAAGTGACCGGATCTTCCATAATGCAAAAAACATCTTTCTCGTCACTGTGAAGCGGTAGTGCTAATCTGGTATGGATACCTCCTGTCACTTCTGTGGAAAACAAAGGACGATTAAAAAAAAAAAAAAAACAGCACTGTCACCTGATACTGTCACAGATCTTGTGAAGAAAGGTCTCCGTGATTAAAGGCAGACTCATTTGTGCTGTGTCATGATGAAAATGGGCAGTAATAATTTACTTTAGAATTTAATGAACAAACCAAGAATTACAAGAAGTATAACGAATAAAGAAAAACTGCACTCAATGGCAATGTTCAATTCAACATCTATAAATCACTTTATATTTTATTATTTTTTTTAATTAATGCATTTGTTTTTAAGTTTAAGAGTATATCACACACCCTGTCATGCCTTATTGCTTACATATCATAATTAAGTAACCTCCTGGTTACAAGCCCTTTTCTTTAACCACTGGACCACACAGCCTAATGTATACTTCTGCTGTTTTAATTGATTTCTAAAATAGATCACTTAATAATTCTTGATCAGTACCTTAAAGTGGTGTCAACCTGGACATATAATAAGATCATAAAAACAGTAATTTTGTTTTAGTAATGGAGGTGGGGGCTATTCTACTGAAATTTATATTAATTGCCGTTTAACCTGTTTATATTTCAGACAGAAAAATCGTCCTGCCCGGAAATGTCCTGAACTTGACATTTTATGGCCGTCCCTGCAGCTTGAAGGTGACAAAGGTGAAAGGAGTGGATGGCACAGTATTGGAAACACTAGGTTTACAGTTAAATGAAACAGAAAATGAAGCACCTGACAAGTCAACTCTGGACACGAGTGCCATGAACATATCTTTGCAGCTCAGTCATTTGAACTTAGATGATGGTGAAAACAGCCCTCCAGCAAGCACTCCAAGCAAGCTCAGTACCCACGATTCATTCACTACTCCCTCTAGCAATGAACTGATTCCCAGCTCCTCTCCAGTTTATATTGCAGAAGAAATGGACAGGCTGGAAGAACACAGTGTAAGCGACTTTGCCAAAGTGAAAACTCAAGAGAAGCTGATCTCGCATTCATGTGATTCAGGAGTGAAATACAACACTGACACTTTTTATTACATATCGACCCTCACAAAAATAAAATGTATAGAACAGGAGGTTGACGCTGTTGATGAACAGGAGACTAAGCCCAAAGTAACGTACAGCATGATTGGGGGACTGAGCAATCAGCTGGATGCTATAAGAGAAACAATTGAGCTACCCTTGAAGCACCCAGAGCTGTTCAAGAGCTATGGTAGGTGATTATCCTTTGTTGAGCCAACACCAAAGGCTTAAGATAAAAATATTAATGCTTTACTACCCCAGGTTTATTTCAGTAAAATGATATAGGTAACCGGTAATACATGACGTTCTGGGTGGAGCTTTCACTTTTTTTTTCATGTGATGGTGAAGTAACACTGGATACTTTTATAAAATATTGTATTTACATGTTTTGTTATATGTGGCAGCGTAATCTATGATGAACAATGTGGGTGTTTTTTTTTTGGTCTGTAGGCATTCCTGCACCCAGAGGAGTGTTGCTGTATGGACCTCCAGGAACCGGGAAAACTATGATAGCCAGGGCTATTGCTAATGAAGTAGAAGCTCACATGACTGTGATCAATGGTCCTGAAATCATGAGCAAGTTAGTTTGATTTAGAGTCATGTTACTCTTGCCCTTCCGCAACAAGAATCTGTTCTCTAATAGTTCTTTACATTCTCAGTTTGTATCCTTAATTTCTGAGGGAGCCACCCTCCCATCTCAAAATGTAAAAAAAAATAAAATAAATGTGTGGTGATCTTAAAGTCCAAATGGGGTTTAAAAATGTCTCTGCAACAAATCAAGATTGAGACAGAACTCAAATCAATTTATTCGAAGTGAATGTGAAAAATGTACATTAATTCATAATTGTATACCTCTTCGTTTCATAGGTTTTATGGAGAAACAGAAGCAAGGCTGAGACAGATATTCTCCGAAGCGTCACAACGGTAATTATAATTCTGAAGTTTCCTGTTTTGCATTCTAATAACAGAACCGGTGGTAAGCATGTCCAGTAATCACTCATTGTCTGGTCATGGTTGTGGTGATCTGCTCAGAATGCAGCAAATATGCACCTACTATTTCCTGCAGCCTTTGGAAAGTAAGTCTTCTAAGTGATTACTGGATATTACTACTGGACATTCCTTTGGGTTAAGTAATAAACATGGTTTTAAAATCTGTTTCTACCCTTTCATTAGATTTTCATCTGTCTCAAGCACAGCTGGTATTTGGAAACAACCAGAGCCTAACACTCTGTCAATGGGGGGCATGACTCATTCTGGAGTTCTGATTTCTGTTGAAAACAAAGTGAATTTGGCATGATAATTAGCTTCACCCTTTCTGGTTTCATTAGCTTTCATATCTGTTGGAGAGTGATGAGTTTAGTCTAGCTCTTTGGTGTTTGGTGAAACAGGAAATGTTTGGTTTGTGACAGTACTAAAATATTCCTGATATTTTATATATACAGTACTGTGCAATAGTTTTAGGCAGGTGTGAAAAAATGCTGTAAAGTAAGAATGCTTTCAAAAATAGACATGTTAATAGTTTATATTTATCAATTAACAAAATGCAAAGTGAGTGAACAGAAGAAAAATCTACATCAAATCCATATTTGGTGTGACCACCCTTTGCCTTCAAAACAGCATCAATTCTTCTAGGTACACTTGCACACAGTTTTTGAAGGAACTCTGCAGGTAGGTTGGCCCAAACATCTTGGAGAACTAACCACAGTTCTTCTGTGGATTTAGGCAGCCTCAGTTGCTTCTCTCTTCATGTAATCCCAGACAGTTGAGATCAGGGCTCTGTGGGGGCCATACCATCACTTCCAGGACTCCTTGTTCTTCTTTACGCTGAAGATAGTTCTTAATGACTTTCGCTGTATGTTTGGGGTCGTTGTCATGCTGCAGAATAAATTTGGGGCCAATCAGATGCCTTCCTGATGGTATTGCATGATGGATAAGTATCTGCCTGTACTTCTCAGCATTGAGGAGACCATTAATTCTGACCAAATCCCCAACTCCATTTGCAGAAATGCAGCCCCAAACTTGCAAGGAACCTCCACCATGCTTCACTGTTGCCTGCAGACACTCATTCGTGTACCGCTCACCAACCTTCGGCGAACAAACTGCCTTCTGCTACAGCCAAATATTTCAAATTTTGACTCATCAGTCCAGAGCACCTGCTGCCATTTTTCTGCACCCCAGTTCCTGTGTTTTCGTGCATAGTTGAGTCGCTTGGCCTTGTTTCCACGTCGGAGGTAAGGCTTTTTGGCCGCAAGTCTTCCATGAAGGCCACTTCTGACCAGACTTCTCCGGACAGTAGATGGGTGTACCAGGGTCCCACTGTTTTCTGCCAATTCTGAGCTGATGGCACTGCTGGACATCTTCTGATTGCGAAGGGAAGTAAGCATGATGTGTCTTTCATCTGCTGCAGTAAGTTTCCTTGGCCGACCACTGCGTCTACGGTCCTCAACGTTGCCCGTTTCTTTGTGCTTCTTCAAAAGAGCTTGGACAGCACATCTGGAAACCCCTGTCTGCCTTGAAATTTCTGCCTGGGAGAGACCTTGCTGATGCAGTATAACTACCTTGTGTCTTGTTGCTGTGCTCAGTCTTGCCATGGTGTATGACTTTTGACAGTAAAATGTCTTCAGCAACCTCACCTTGTTAGCTGAGTTTGGCTGTTCCTCACCCAGTTTTATTCCTCCTACACAGCTGTTTCTGTTTCAGTTAATGATTGTGTTTCAACCTACATATTGAATTGATGATCATTAGCACCTGTTTGGTATAATTGTTTAATCATACACCTGACTATATGCCTACAAAATCCCTGACTTTGTGCAAGTGTACCTAGAAGAATTGATACTGTTTTGAAGGCAAAGGGTGGTCACACCAAATATGGATTTGATTTAGATTTTTCTTCTGTTCACTCACTTTGCATTTAGTTAATTGATAAATATAATCTATTGACATGTCTATTTTTGAAAGCATTCTTACTTTACAGCATTTTTTCAAACCTGCCTAAAACTTTTGCACAGTACTGTATATATATATATATATATATATATATATATATATATACAGTGCCTTGCAAAAGTATTCAGACCCCTGACCAATTCTCTCATATTACTGAATTACAAATGGTACATTGAAATTTCATTCTGTTTGATATTTTATTTTAAAACACTGAAACTCAAAATCAATTATTGTAAGGTGACATTGGTTTTATGTTGGGGATTATTTTTAAGAAAAATAAAAAACTGAAATATTTTGCTTGCATAAGTATTCAACCCCCACACATTAATATTTGGTAGAGCCACCTTTCGATGCAATAACAGCTTTAAGTCTTTTGGGGTAAGTATGTACCAGGTTTGCACACAGTGTCAGAGTGATTTTGGCCCATTCTTCTTGGCAGATTTGCTCCAGGTTGTTCAGGTTGGTTGGACGACGCTTGTGGACCGCAATTTTCAAATAGTGCCACAGATTCTCAATTGGGATTGAGATCAGGACTTTGACTGGGCCACTGTAGGACATTCAACTTTTTGTTCTTGAGCCACTCCAATGTTGCTTTGGCCTTGTGATTGGGATCGTTGTCCTGCTGAAAGGTGAATTTCCTCCCAAGCTTTAGTTTTGTAGCGGACTGAAGCAGGTTCTCTTGCAGTATTTCCCTGTATTTTGCTCCATCCATTCTTCCTTCAGTTATAACAAGATGCCCAGTCCCTGCTGATGAGAAGCATCCCCACAGCATGATGCTGCCACCACCATACTTCACTGTAGGGATGGTGTGTCTTGAGGCATGGGCAGTGTTAGGTTTGCGCCACACATAGCGCTTTGAGTTTTGGCCAAAAAGCTCTATCTTGGTCTCACCACAAAAATTTTTTTCCTACTTCGCAGCTGGGTCACTCTCATGCTTTCTGGCAAACTCCAGACGTGCTTTCAGATGGTACTTTTTGAGTAACAGCTTCTTTCTTGCCACCCTCCCATAAAGGCCAGTGTTATGCAGAGCTCTTGATATGGTTGACTGGTGCACCATTACTCCACTCCCAGCCACTGAACTCTGTAGCTCCTTCAAAGTGATTGTTGGCCTCTCTGTGGCTTCTCTCACAAGTCTCCTTCTTGTTTGAGCGCTGAGTTTTGAGGGACAGCCTTTTCTTGGCAGTGCCTGGGTGGTGTGATGCAGCTTCCACTTCCTGATTATTGATCCAACTGTGCTCACTGGGATATCCGAACACTTGGATATTATTTTGTACCCTTTCCCTAATCTATGCATTTGTATTACTTTATCTCTAACTTCTGTAGAATGCTCTTTGGTCTTCATTTTCCTTCAGATTCACAGCCTGACCAATGATCCTTCAACAGTGGGGTTTTTATCCAGAAAATGTGACAGCAACTTTAATGGTTCACAGGTGGAGGCCAATGGTAAGGTAATTGTGTCCTCGTTAGGGCAATTTCTTTCATCGGTGTAAACTGGGAGCTTCCACAGCACAGGGGTTGAATACTTATGCAAGCAAGATATTTCAGTTTTTTATTTTTCTTAAAAATATTTCCCAACATAAAACCAATGTCACCTTACAGTAATTGATTTTGAGTTTCAGTGTTTTAAAATAAAATATCAAACAGAGCGAAATTTCAATGTACCATTTGTAATTCAGTAATATGAGAGAATTGGTCAGGGGTCTGAATACTTTTGCAAGGCACTGTATATTAATATAATATAATTTTTTTTTTTTAAATAGTGCGCCAGCAATCGTTTTTATTGACGAATTAGATGCATTGTGCCCAAAGAGGGAGGGTTCTCAGAATGAAGTGGAGAAGAGAGTGGTCGCTTCTCTGCTTACCTTGATGGATGGCATAGGCTCGGTAAGTGTGGAATTAAAGTTACCAAAACACTGCAACACAAATTGAAGGATTACATATTTTTCCTTGATTTTTGTAGATGACGAAAATTTTGAGTGCTCAGTCATCGAGAAACTAAATTTTGCATTATTTTACCCTCAGTACATTTCCCATGGGTCAGTTGTTGGTAGATTCATAGCATTTCATGTTTTTTTTTCCCCCATGTTGAATAAGATTTTGCCCTTTAAAAATTAATCAACACAAACAGTTTCTGAGGAAAAAAAAAAGTGCAAGTGCAATTTGGAACGAACCGCGTAATATGACAATGATGAAAATCTCTGTTTCTTGCATAATAAAAAGTGTCTGCCTGTAAACAGAATTCCTTTTCAATCTCCACTATTAGCTGACGAGGACGTGGCTGACAAAAGACTCGGATGGCTGGATGTGCACTTGATCATCCCTGTGTATCATAAACACTTATTAGTTTAACTGCATCTGAAGCTCTGTACTAGATAGACTTGTATATGAAAGTTAAACAGCTGTCCCCTTGTCTATACTCCAAACATTCCCATATTGTAGTTGTCTGCAGAGGTCACATGATAAAGGTTACAGTGAAAAAAGCCTAAACATATTCACCACTCAGCTGTGCTAGAAGATGCTGTATGTTGCTTGGCCACACTGGATAATTAAAAGTAAACTAAACTGATGAAACCTGACTGTATATACGGTTTAGTTATTTAAAGGTGTTTTGTACTATATGAGCATCACATCTCTGAATATTGAACTGCCTGGTAGCTCTGAGTAAACTGCCTGTTAATCTGTTGTAATGTTTGTTCCCATCAAGGAGAAAAGCAATGGCCAGGTCCTTGTGCTAGGTGCTACAAACCGGCCTCACGCACTAGATCCAGCTCTCCGCAGGCCCGGCCGCTTTGACAAGGAAGTTGAGGTTGGTGTTCCCAATGCGGTCGAACGAGCAGACATCCTGAAGAAGCAGCTGAGGGATGTCCCCTGTCTATTGACTGAAGAGCAGGTTGTGCAGCTTGCTGACAGTGCCCATGGGTATGTGGGGGCAGACTTGGCAGCTGTCTGCAAGGAAGCAGGTGAGGAGACCCTTTACAGTCCATAAAATGCATTCCTTTTCAATTCAACACAGCCAATCAGAATATCAGTTAATTAACCCTTTGCGGTCCATTTATTCAGCGCGTCTCAGGCCCGTCAGGTCCAATTTATTTTCACACACAGAGTTTTTTAGACGCGCTGTTTAAAAGTATTTTTTTTCCCACAGTAAAACAGGTTTAAAAGGCACTGCATATCAAAAGGACACTCAGTACTGCAACTCCAGCCCCGCCCCACCCCTTGTTCGCTGTATTTTTCACATACCTCTTCATAGTCGTGCATACTGATAAATCATCTCCTGATCACTTGTTTTATCACCAAACTTGCGATCCAAGTCATTATTTTATTCCTATAACATCCCAAAAAGCTCTGCAAATGTCTGTGATATTCTTTGAGCGCTGGATGCAGAAGCAGCTATCTTTGTTTGTTTATGTCCGTGTTATCCCTGTTGTGCCTGGTGCTTGTATCCTTCTTGTGTCCTGTTTTACTTCTCGTGGCCACTGGTGTAAATAGACACATTGTTGCTACTGAAGATCAAAAGGATTATGGTATTATGTATTAATTCAGATCATTACAGTACTTGTGCTATGCACAATGTGAATATACCGTGTCCGCTTATCCACTTGTGCATATCTACATTGAAATGAACGCTCTCATGGCAATAATTTGAAGAAAGCCATGGAAGTTATTCTGGTTTAAAACAATGTAATAACCATTACTTGTTAAATTGGTATTCCTAATTGCAAAATGGCCAGATTGATAAATTATGTGATTAAGGAACTAATGTATTTGTTAAAACTATTTTACTTTTTAAGAAAAGGAGGATGCACTGGTCACAAGCAGCTTTATTGACAAAGGCCATTTCAGTAATCGTTTGCAAAACTCTTATTTAAAATAATATATCAATTCTTTTCTAAAATGGGAGTCTTTCATATTCTTATTACAAAACAAATCTGAACCACAGCCAAAACTGTGGCTTCTTGAATCTTCCAGTTAAGAAACAGATTTTGACCATCAAGATCCTGGCAGAAGGGAATGTCTGACCTAACCTCTTACTCACCCCTAATTATCCCCTGCCCCCCTCCTACATGATGGGAGCAAGGATCCAGACATCTGTCCCAAGTGTCGCCAGCAGCCACCACATGTATTGCTGTAGCAGCCAGGCACATTTTATCCACGTGTGTGTGTGTGTGTGTGTGTGTGTGTAACCATATAGTATGTGGCTAATGCCATGTTGCTGTGCACTTCTGTCTGTATAAAAGCCCCCCTTTGTCAACTATTGTGTACAGCAATTCAGTCTGTTTATTATAATTATAATAATATCCCCAGACTTTTTTTTGTCACATCAGATGATCTTTTAACAAAAAGAACATGTAATTACAATGTTAATGTAATCTTTGATCTTTTTAATAACCCAAGAAATGTTGATGATAATATCGCAACAAGACAGCAAGTGTAAATGTTGAGAATATAGTAAGAGGTATTTAAGTTCCATGGACAGATGATCCATTCTTGGGTTGCCATGTTTTAATGTGTCTGCTTGCTGATCTTCTAGCTGGGGTGAGTGATGTGATCAGTAATGAGAGGGATGATTAGCTACTGTTAGGCCTTTAGTGCCAAAGACGGACTGATTTGTCAATCCCTAATGTAAAGAATTCAGTTTAGTACCTTACACACTACTTTTTAATAGCATGTTCTTATGCTGGTGCTTTTTAGAATTGTAACTCATTTTGTTATACATCATAGTTTTTACATTTCCAAAACTAGTTTGTATAGGATTACTACAATTCCCCTGCAGCTGACATTGCGGTACAGTTTCTTAATCCAGAATTAAACTGACATCATAGTCCTATAGAACGAGCACTAGTGTGTTTGTCTTTTTGCTAAATGCAGTGGCATCATGCACTCCTCATCACCTCATATGCTTGCAAAAATTCAAGCAACGTAACATTCATTTGTTGTTGATAAGAAATAAATCCTTCAAAGTTTATGCAAGGCACTAAATTAACATTGTAATGTAATATTATTGTAGTAGTCCTTAAACCATGGTAGGTCTGTTTTTATCTCCAGTAAAGTGCTAGCATAAATATGCATTGCACTTGTGTTTACTGACCTCTGCTGGTGATACAGTTCCTTGTAACTGTGGCACCCTAAAATTAGAGCAAACAATGGTGACTAAGCTTTATTATCAATAATTCAAACAATGTACTGGGTATTTCTAAATGTATCGCGCTCTCTATATGTTTGTATATTATATATCTCCCTTTTAACTGTGTGTGTGTGTGTGTGTGTGTGTGTGAATGGCTTAGCTAATGCTAGTTGTATTATGCGATATGTGACTCTTATGAACCACTAAAACATTTAGAAGTACATAGCGTAGTAAATGTTTGAATCAAAAGATATGACTACAACTATAATTACTGTTTGTTGTTTTGTTTTATCACATCAGATGATCTTTTAACAAAAACAAAATGTAATTACAATGTTAATGTAATCTTTGATCTTTGATTGTTAATGAGGCAGAGCGTTATCAAGAAAATTAGGAAGGAAAATGACTTTGATTGTCATGTTTTGACTTTGACATTATCTAAATCCCTCTGGCTAATTTGACCTTTCATTTTCAAGAGCTTTTGCAAAGATCATGTGTGTGATTTTCAGTTGGCTTTTATTCCCTGTTAAATCTAAAACCCAACCCCTCCCACATAATCTGCTTCAACATAAAGAGGTTCCTCAGCACACAAGGCAGCTGTTTGCTGTTGCTTTAGAGAAAGAGCTACCAGATACAGGCCTGAAGGTTCAGCTTTGCTTTCCAGTATTGCAGCGCCTGGCGATTTTTCATTAAGTATCTGTTTCAAATAAAATAAATAAAGTAGTAATTTAACACTATTAAAGTGTTTTGTAGTTATGAATACATTGCCTATAGTTATCAAAATTCACAAGTCATGATTGAGTAAACACTTAAACACCTAGTCCACTGTGATACCTCAACATGTAACATGCAGAGGTGTGAAAAGTAATCCCTGTGGCTTTCAATAGCATCTGGACTGGGTGAGTTTGTCAGGGTGTGTTCCTGCACTCATTACCATAGTGGAGGCGCCTGTACGTCTGCCCATACAGGTTTGTTTTATACAAGACATTATTCAACATACTGTGAATGTAATTCATGGTGACCTCCTTTTCACAGTACTGACAACTGATCTGCACAGCAATCGAAGGCTATTGACTTGGAAACAACTTGTGTGGTTTTCATGAAATTTTGCACAGGCATTTTTTAAGATACGCTATTATGTACATGGTTTGGATACAGGTTAGGGTGACATCTCTAGTGGTATTTATATCCTTCTTGGGAGATTTACCTGACACATCTTGTTGTTTTCATCATTAGTTAGATATTTTAAAACCCTAAATATAACCCTAAAGTTTAGGTAAGAAATTATGGGACCTGGAGAAATGTTTGTTATATCGGGTTGTTCACTGTAATAGGGTTTGGCAATTTGCTGTATCAGAATAATGAAGAAACACCCTAATTGAATTGAACATCTTTATACAGTAGTTCTTGCAAGACAACTTCACATTGATCAACATTTAAACTGTATATTTAAAAAGAAACTAAACAAATTAAACAAATAAAAAGTGCATGATGAATACAGTAATTACGTGCCCTTTCACTTGAAAAACATTTTCAGCGTAGATTGCTTCATATTTTTCGTGCTTTTCTAAATGCACGCTGTTTCAATCTTGTTACCTCCTCACGCCTGTTGCCATGGTTGCAGTTTGTGTGAAGATGGCAACTGTTGCATACGTCACACATGATTCACACGACAATTGGTTATCTATGAATCAGCCTTATCTTCGAATTAGCCTACCAAGGTCTTTGTTTTCCCTGAGAGAATAACACATTTACACTGGAGAGTTCAGTGTCAGTCACTACCGAGATCGTTTTATCTGGGTAGATTTTGTAAAAGTGATCGTTGTAATAGGGCTAATTTCCATTAAAAAAAAAAAAAAAAAAAAAGGTTCTTGCTGCTAGGATCGTTAAAAAAGGGGGTTCGTTATAAGAAGGGTTCGTTATAGTGAAGTTAGACTGTATTTGCAATTATAGTCGCAGCAAGGAATTACACCTGGTCAACCAAAAACAGTTATTGGAGAATATTAGTATTATAATTACACTCCTATAGAACTGTAAGTAGTTGTGTGGCCACTGATAAAACATAATACACTAACCCATAGAGTGATCATGTTAACCAGACTATAATAGCTGGCTTCACTGCTTTAAAAGTCACTGGTCATGGTAGTCTGTATAGATAGGAGGTTAGGATTGGTGAAGTGATCACTGCTGACAGGTGCTTCTTCTATACAGGTGATCTTGTAAGACAGGTTTGGCTGCACTCGTAGGTAATATATATTAGAATAGGTTGTTTGGCCATTTGACTCAGTATTCTGGCCTTTCAAATATTGCATTTATTTGTAGCTGTTTCTCTAAACACTTAGGCTAGACGCCTGGAGGTTGTGTGGGTTCAACAAAAAATTAAGTATTCCCCGAATTATTGTAAATTAAACACCAATACAGTAACTTTTACTTTTTGAGGCCAACATACTTAATATAAATTAGGAGCTAAGACATTAATGACATAAACATGGCTAAATGCTTGATGATGTTTGGAAATGCAGCTTCCCTAATATAGCAGTTTGTTTCAAACATACCCTTCTAAGGCTGTCTGTGGCATTGCAGTCCCACTAGTATAAATATCACAAGATCAGTCCATCAAGCCTATTTAGCCAGACTGTTTATAATATCCGGAAATGTTCATACTGTGTACCCTCTATCCTTACCTTCACCTAATGATCACTTCTCTTTTTAAGGGGGTATGTAATTACATTACTGCTGCTTGGAACATCTGTCCCTTATTGTAAATACAGGTGCCAGAAGTTTTACGGAAATACTTCAAAGTAATGAAAACGTTCCTACATTGTGATGAAGTGTTGAAACTATCTTGTCTTCAGCAAAGAACATGAATGTTAGGTAAATACTACTAGAATTATAAAAAAATTGCAGAATTTGGGAAATCCACAGCTCAGCAGAGGGGTGTTGCTCACAAAACCTAGAGAAGTAAAAAGTATACAAGCCCAAAATGGCTCCTGTTCCTGAAATTGAGACACATTATTATTTAGTTTTCTTTTCAGTGTACTGGTATTCTACTGCATTCAGACGTATTTAAAAGCTAGAGCTAATATAAACACATACCCTTTTATCTGTTTACTTAGGAAGTTTCTTGGTTACATTTATTATTGGAAATTATGCTTTGACGTATTTGCTTTGCTTTGTTTTCCATTTCCATGGTGATGATAATGCAGTTGTTTGTGATAACCCTCTAAATTGTTCTTTTATATAATTGGGAACATGCTCGCTTAACAAAGTGGTTTGTTTCCTGTCTGGCCCACGTACATGCTGATGGTATGCTAGCCCGTGAACACCCCTAAAATCATTTCATGTTTTTTTCTTATGGGTAAATAATTACTCTTTATTGCTTATACATGCATTTACCGCAGCATTGCAATGAACAATGAATATTAAACGGTAGTAAGAATCGGTTTAAAAAAAAAAGTTTTTATACAATCATTTGGATATTCATGCTCTTGCAGGAGACATTTAATTATTTATTTGAAGACCTGAATGACATTGGGATTAATGAAATGTATCATGACAGTTAACTTTTGTAAATAATTCAGAAAGGAAGCAAGCGTGACTGTCGACTGGGATCGAGCTGCTGTTTCATGATCATCTCCAGTCTGTTTTTTCAGTTAATTTTGAATGTTGCAATAGTTTTTCCGATTAATGGTAATCCTGTAAGCAAACTATTTAGTCATACAGATCTTTCATTTTACATTATCTGAACATGTTTCTTGTTGCCCAGGACTAATATACCACGAAGTGGATGCACCCTCACTTCAAATCTATCCTACTCTGACCGATATGCGCAACGCCACACTAAGACGTGGCTTTTGGATTGCAGAGTGGTTTTGACATGGTGCACTTGTACAGGTTCTGGGAGAGCTTATTTAATTTCCATCTCCAGGAAAGAGTTTAATCTGTTTCCTGACATTTACAGCAAAGGTCCCTAAAATCAAATAGATTCTGCTTCAATCGTTATGTAAGAATCTATTGTAAAAAGAAGGCATTTAACAATACAATGTTCTGTATAGGTTAAAATAAAACCACATACACTGTACTATATGTTTTTCATGCTTTCCTAACAAATATTGCTGATATTGCTCTGCTGCCAGTGGAAATAAACAGGATTCATTTTAAATGGTTTTTAACTTGATCCCAGTTTGAGTTAGGATCAATTATGGAAACCCTGGGCAGGCACCAATCAATAATATTGTGTTGAAATGAGCAGCAAACTAATCTGACGTGCAGAATAAACCACCTTTCAGTTCTCCATTGATCAAAACTGAGTTTGGAATGAGTCATTGCAATATTCCCCATTGTGTTTTTCCTCTAAAGAAGTGTTTGTAAGCATTTCGGGTACGTCACACAAACATGCTTCTAATTATATTCTGTAATTAAGCTAGTTGAGTTATGCAGCAGTTGAACCAGAAACACTATTGCTCCATCATTTATGTTCCCATCCCTTTAGGCAGACAAATTAAACTATAAATCATGCAGTGGTCCATTTAATCAGAAACCCCAAATTTGTTTTTCTAAGCTGGATCATAATTGTTTCCAAGAGGAGGCTTTTTTCATGCTAAGGAGATTCGTTTTCCATACATTAGCACAGCACCCCCCTGAACCAGAGTCATGTTGAATTAGTTAAATTAATACAGTAGACCCGTGTAAATCCATGTTGAACTGCATAGCAATAACTGGGCAAACAGTGTCTTATTCCGTATTCAACTGGCTCTGTAATTTAGTAGGTCAGATCTTCAGGGAACATTTAATCTTGGAATAGAAGTTCTATTGCAAATTGCGACACATGACTGAGGTCATTGTTCATATACAGTAGTTGATGTGCATTAACTTTGACTCGACAGGGTGTGTTAAATGTCCTTTCATTCGTATTGATCAATAGTATCCACCTACTGTAAGCAATGGCATATTCCTTTTACTTCTGAAAATCCCCAAACTCTGAGCACCTACCTGGGTGACACATTCAAATCAAAGTAGGGGGTATTTTGACATTCAAGGTCTGAAGTAACACGGTAATCTCATGACCTAGGGGTATTGGGGTTGTATATGTTTGACCTTAAATTAATCAGAATAAACTCAATAGCTCAATTAGAACAAAAGCTAATAATTCATTTAGAATAAAAATGTTACAGTGTTGCATTTTTGGTCAACAGAATGTAACCTCATATATCAGAAATAAAATTTACAGCGCTTCATATATATTACATTACAATCGGTACTCTTAAATCACCAATTAGAATATGACTTTTTTATTCTTATCTTTTGTGTGTCTTGTATGGATGTCATTGTCTATATGCACAATTTTTTTTAAACTGTAAACCAACATTTAGGCTCCCGGCAGTTTAAAGAAGCCCTTTTTTAACGTTCTTACTATAATCAGGGAACTTGTTTTACAATGACCGTATATCTGATTCACTTAAAGCAATTTCCTGCAATTTAGTTTTTAGGGTTTATAGCTGAGGAGAGAAAGAGACACTCTTCATTTCTCCTCTGAAAGTGGCCTGCTTTTAAAAATTCAGAGACAAGGACCTATTCAACACAAGAGGTTGCAGCCATTTACAACGTCAAGTGACTTTATTATAAATGGAAGCATTGCATTGCTACAGTAGAAGACCAGTACAGTCTAAAAAAAACCCAGGCACAGCAAGTTGGCCTTTAATGTGATTTAGCTTTATTGACTAAGGCTGGAACAGATGTTTTTGTACTGTTAAAGAACATTAATTTAAAGTGATTGCCGTCTTATCCGGTAGTGGTTTCTGAAGAGTATTGATGTGTGGCTCGAGGGAGTGTACAAGGCCAGAGCTGGAACAGATTGACCTTGTGCTTGGCTGTGGTATTAATTGTGTTTTCTAAAGTCTCGGTCAGATCCTGAAAAATATAAACAGGATACAGCCATGTCTGATTGTAAATCCTTCTTGTCTGCTTTAACCCTCTCTGTTAAGGAATTCTCTAGGCTGGCTTTTAAATGCTGCTGAATATATTCAGGCTGTTATTGATGAGTAGCCTATGCTACTTTTAGAATTTAGCCAATCTGAGTAAAATAAACAGTGCTGTTCGACATTGTATAATGCATCGGTCTGTTTCTTGTAAGACAATGTATACTTATTAAATGAAAAGGCACAAGTGTGCTGCGAGGTTTTACGCTCCTTATTGCCAGGCACATCTGGCACTTGTATTGTAATACTAAATCTTCAAATCTCAACTCCGTGATGCCCTTTTTAACCACAGAAAAGTCTTTCAACTAAAGCGCTCCAGAGAAAAGCAAGTTATTTTCTATGAAGGGTTGTGGCAATGCGCCCCGTCCCTGTGTGCATTTGTGTGTTGCGTGCGTGTGTTAATGTTGGTGTATAGATTGGTACACGGGATATAAACGGGTCTGTGTTTCACGTGTATTTAAAAAGTGTAGATTTGTATTTAGGCACGGGATTGCACATCACGCACGTGCATTTAAAATGTAATATGTGAGCACGGGGTTGCACAGAATTAATTCACGTGCTGGGATTCAAGTGAATAATTAATTAGTAATTGAATCCCAGCACAACAGTATATATAGAGACACGTAGCACTCAGTCAGGGTTAGGTGTTCGAGAGTGGAGAACGGGTGAGAGAGAGAAGGAGAAATAACTTTAAAATATCAATTGCTATTACGTGCTGGTAGGACCAGCACAATACTTGTTTATTTAAAACTCACCGTGTTTGTTTGTGTGTCTGTCCGTGCACTGTATAGTCCGTTTTGTTTATATGTTTCTTTTGGCGTGTAGTGCCGTGTCCTGTTTTGTATTCCGTTGTTCAAACCTTTTATTTGTTAATAAACGCTGAGTGCAGCCATTGCACTCAGCTCATCACAACCACCGTCTCTTTGTTTGAATTCCTGTCTGGTCTGACGCCACCCACTCTGGCCGTCTTTGTGACACGTGGTGTCCTGCGTGGGATCGACAGCGCCTCCAGGACTCAGGCCAGAGCAGGAACCGCATGTTTTGGGAAAAAAAAAGTGTTGGATTACAAAAAAAAAAAATATATATATATATATAAATAAATAAAATGGGATGGAAGGAGGATAAAGAGGTGAAGGACAGGGAGGAGGAGTGCCGCCTAAGGGCCAGACATCCACGGCGATCTAACAAGCCAACGCCGGGGTGCCTCCTCTGCGACCAGGATCATCTGTTCGCCAACTGTCCCTTCCGCAGTTATGAGGAGGAGCCTGAGCGTCCACAGCCCAAGTGGGAGGAGCCTGAGCGTCCACAGCCCAAGTGGGAGGAGCCTGAGCGTCCACAGCCCAAGTGGGAGGAGCCTGAGCGTCCACAGCCCAAGTGGGAGGAGCCTGAGCGTCCACAGCCCAAGTGGGAGGAGCCTGAGCGTCCACAGCCCAAGTGGGAGGAGCCTGAGCGTCCGCAGCCCAAGTGGGAGGAGCCTGAGCGTCCAACGCCCGAGTGGGAGGAGCCCGAGCGTCCTACGCCCGAGTGGGAGGAGCCCGAGCGTCCTACGCCTGAGTGGGAGGAGCCCGAGCGTCCTACGCCTGAGTGGGAGGAGCCCGAACGTCCTACGCCTGAGTGGGAGGAGCCCGAACGTCCTACGCCTGAGTGGGGGGAGCCCGAACGTCCACAGCCCAAGAGGGGGGAGTCGGTGCGTCCACAGCCCAAAAGGGAGGAGTCGGTGCGTCCACAGCCCAAAAGGGAGGAGTCGGTGCGTCCACAGCCCAAAAGGGAGGAGTCGGTGCGTCCACAGCCCAAAGAGAGGAAAGTCGGGGCTTCCATAACCCTAGGAACCAAGCTGCCAGCAGAGGGAGAATGCCTGCTGGTCCCACCTCCACCAGCAGAGGAAGAATGCCTGCTGGTTTCCCCTTCCGAGGCAGAGCCACACCAGTCCCCTGCAAGAGAGGCAGAGCAGCACCAGTCCCCTGGAAAAGGGGGAGACGACATGCTGCTCCCACCTCCGTCGCCAGGAGACTACACGCTGCTCCCACCTTCACCGGCAGGAGCAGAGCAGCCGGAGCTGTCTCTGCCTCCGCCACCTCCACCGGCAGGAGCAGAGCAGCAGGAGCTGCCTCTGCCTCCGCCACCTCCACCGGCAGGAGCAGAGCAGCAGGAGCTGCCTCTGCCTCCGCCATGTCCACCAGCAGAGGGTGAATGCCTGCTGGGTCCCTGTCGACCAGCAGAGGGTGAATGCCTGCTGGTATCACTTCCCCCACCAGCAGAGGATGAATGCCTGCTGGTATCACTTCCCCCACCAGCAGAGGATGAATGCCTGCTGGTATCACTTTCCCCACCATCACGAGGAGAGGAGCGGGAGCTGCCTCTGCCTCCATCACCATCAGGGGGAGAGAAGCAGGAGCTGCCTCTCCCTTCTCCAGAAAGACCAGGGCGTGAAGCTGGCGGCCCTCCGCAGCCCTTGCATAGGCTGCTGAAGGAAGCATGGGTAAGAATCGCCTGGTCGCAGAGGCCGAGAAGAGGGCCAACACCCGCATCCCGGCTGGTCCTGACTCCCTGCCACGCTTCACCCTCGCCTGGGGCTGCCAGCCGTGCCGCATCGCCTGGGGCTGCTAGTTGCTCCGCATCGCAGCAGGAAGTACTGTGGCCGGAACCCCACCAAGGGGAGCTGTCGGCCACGAAGAAAGTGGGGGAGGTCAGGAGACCTGCTCCCACTGCAGCAGTTTCGCTGCCGGAGATCGTGGGGGAGGTCCGGAGACCTGCTCCCACTGCAGCAGTTTCGCTGCCGGAGATCGTGGGGGAGGTCCGGAGACCTGCTCCCACTGCAGCAGTTTCGCTGCCGGAGATCGTGGGGGAGGTCCGGAGACCTGCTCCCACTGCAGCTTCTTCGCTGCCGGCAGTACTGTGGTCGGAGCCCCACAGGAGGGAGCTGCCGGCTACGAAGAAGGGGGAGGTCGGGGGACCACCTGCCCCGCAGCTTTTTCGCTGCAGGACGGGACCAACAGGCTGTCGGCCGTGCCACTACCGGCAGGGGTGCTGACAGCATGGCCAGCCATGGGCCCACTGAAGCCTCCCTTCCCAGCCCGAGACTTTGTCCTGGACTGCTGGATTTTTAAGGGGGGAGGTGGCCGTTGAGGCCATGTGTGCTGCGCACAAGGGGGGGTATATGTGGCAATGCGCCCCGTCCCTGTGTGCATTTGTGTGTTGCGTGCGTGTGTTAATGTTGGTGTATAGATTGGTACACGGGATATAAACGGGTCTGTGTTTCACGTGTATTTAAAAAGTGTAGATTTGTATTTAGGCACGGGATTGCACATCACGCACGTGCATTTAAAATGTAATATGTGAGCACGGGGTTGCACAGAATTAATTCACGTGCTGGGATTCAAGTGAATAATTAATTAGTAATTGAATCCCAGCACAACAGTATATATAGAGACACGTAGCACTCAGTCAGGGTTAGGTGTTCGAGAGTGGAGAACGGGTGAGAGAGAGAAGGAGAAATAACTTTAAAATATCAATTGCTATTACGTGCTGGTAGGACCAGCACAATACTTGTTTATTTAAAACTCACCGTGTTTGTTTGTGTGTCTGTCCGTGCACTGTATAGTCCGTTTTGTTTATATGTTTCTTTTGGCGTGTAGTGCCGTGTCCTGTTTTGTATTCCGTTGTTCAAACCTTTTATTTGTTAATAAACGCTGAGTGCAGCCATTGCACTCAGCTCATCACAACCACCGTCTCTTTGTTTGAATTCCTGTCTGGTCTGACGCCACCCACTCTGGCCGTCTTTGTGACAAGGGTATATTGTCAACATAAAATAATTGTGTTTTCATGAAGTTCTTGATTTTAAAAAAAGTTAGATCCTATTAGCTAACATATTAGATGCCAGGTATTTGTTCCTTTATTAAGCAGTGCCAGATCGCTTAGGGATAACAATCAAAATCTTCTCACACCTCAACCGGATCTCTGTACAGTTAACCATAATAGTTATATATAAGCCATGCAACTGTCATTTTCATGCACTTCCGAAGAGCAGAAGTTAAACTGTGTGTCGTCTTAGTGAGGTGTTTGTAAAGAGGGTAGGATGAAAATAACTGTACTAAATAATTTTTTTTTTTTTTTAGTTATTTCCAGTCTGTGGGTTTTATTTAACGCACTGTATTACCAGTTCTGAGTAATGTTAGACACTGCCATGATTACTCATATTATTTATTATTATTATTATTTATTTCTTAGCTGACGCCCTTATCCAGGGCAACTTACAATTGTTACAAGATATCACATTATTTTTACATACAATTACCCATTTATACAGTTCGGTTTTTACTGGAGCAATCTAGGTAAAGTACCTTGTTCAAGGGTACAGCAGCGGTGTCCCCACTGGGGATTGAACCCACGACCCTCCAGTCAAGAGCCCTAACCACTACTCCGCGCTGCTGCCCTTTTAGACAGCTTTACCCACTTTTCCTCACACAGACCCTTTACTTATTAAGTATCTTGGTATCCCTGAATAGAAAAGTGTCTCCTTTTTTAAAAAAATATGTAAGAGATGTCTTGCTCATTAAAATATGTTATTATTTTTAAGAGGAAATGATTATTAATTTTAGGGATACCAAAATATTTAGTATGTAAAGAGTCTGTGTGAGAAAATGTGGGCAATACAATCCCCACCCCTAGTCTTGTGGTAAATCATTTGTTTTTTCCATAACTTGTGCCGGTATTGTAGGTTCAAGAAATTTGTCTTAGAAATGGTTAATAATGCCCTTTTGCACTGGAGAGTGCATCGACATTGACTTCCTGTGACATGCAAAAGTATTTTAATAGAAAATATTCAGACGTTTCCATCAATGATTTACTGTACTGTATTACATTTTATATTCTGAGACCAAGCACGTGGGAAACTAAGGGCACAAGATGGAAACATACACAGTAATTGGGAGTAAAAGTGTCAAAAAAACTAAAGAGGTGAACGGTTGCGCTTGTCTTCCAGGACATGCAAGAATTTAAAATAAAATGGTCAATCATGGTCTTATTTAATTGTTTGTTTTGTAAAATCACTGTGATATGCATAATATATTATAATAGCTGGTAAATATTTTGCTTTGTGCACGGGAGGTTATTTGACCGCAAGTTGCCTAGGAAATAAATCTCTACTTTTTATAACTGTTATCATCAGCGCAGTCTTGGGGGAACTGCTTTCTGTGTAGACAATGCTCTTTTGTTGTATGAATCTGTGAGCAAACAGACTTGCTTGGGTTCCTTTTCCGTTGCACATAATAACATACTTACAACAGATTTCCTCAAGGAATGTGTGGTACAGTCTCTCTTCTCTAGTTGGATACAGAGCTGTACATTAATTCATCCCAGCATGACATGGGTTAACGTTGTCTTTATTACGCCGGACAGAGACCCGCGCTACATTATCTAATTATTTTTTTTCTAAAACCACAAACCACATCCATGGTGTGTCTGTTGCTTGTAAAGTGCTGGACTATTGGTTCATTTTCTTTATTTCTTATGTTTGATAAGTGGTTCTGTATTATTTTATATAATGATGTACCTGTCTCTCCTACATATTTTATTTTATTACATTTTATGCAAAATATACCGTATACAAGGTTGCTGTCTTCACATGACAGATTTTTTAAGACTGAATATTTCTTTTCTTTATTTGGGATTTCACTTTGATCTTTCTTTAATATATTTGCACCGTTTACATGTGCCTTTACAGGTTGCAATGTCTCTTAATTTATCTATGACCCCTTTATGTTTACTGTAGACAAAAATGTCACCTAAATTTGCATCAATTCAAAAAGCTACGATTGGTGCTTTCGGAATTATTTTGAAGTATACATAAATGTTTCCAAACTATTTTTGAAATGTTGGGTAATAATTTAGAATATGTGATTATAAATGGTACTCTTTTAACCCTCTCTTCCCTTTTCTTATAATTGCATGCCAAATCAGTCTGAAGCAGTTGCTGTTAATTATAAAAATACATACAGACAATAAATCTACCCGCTACCAAACCACACCCCAGTCTTGACTGCTCATGAATATGCATGACAGTATCTATGTTTGTTGTATTGTACTGTATTTTGCTTTATATGTGACTGTTTTTTTTGTGTGTGTTTTTTTGTGGTTTGTTTGCATTTTTATGCGGTAAATCGTGAGACCCCTGTGCAGTTACACAGCGTTTCTCCAGTTTCACCTGACGAAAATGCAGCCAAAACAAAGCGAAGAGACAAGCTACGATAATGTAACAGTTAATCATTAAACAGTGATGTATTTTTTTTAATCTGTGATCTTTAGTTGTTTTTGTGCATTTTCATTTGCAAGTGAACTGTGACATTAGGGCCTTATCGAGCACTATATTCTGCAATTTTGAATACTGATTTTGGATACTGTTTTAATTCTGGAAACCTGTGTTGTTTCAAAAATGTTCCTGTCCAAATTTTTCCCGTCCCGTCCCGTCCTGTCCCATCGGGAGTCCTGTCTTCATGTCACTCTCTACTGCACACCCTGGAGTGGGTTATTTCATGTATAAAATGGCTACATTTTTTTTTTTTTTTTTTTAATTACACAAACTTGCTTTTTTTAAGGAAAGAATTTGAAATGTATTATGTATCCTTCCACTGAAAAAAGAGATGAATACATATATTTTGTACTTTATTTGCCATAAACATTACATTGAACATTCCCATTTACAGTAACATTTTCGACATAAAATGGCATTTGTGAATTGAAAGCAGACTGATTTCCCACACCTGAGGGATTCACGGAACAGCTAAACACTGCCCTGGCACTTGACATCAAGGGAGGAGCTTCCGAGTGGTTAATTTTTTTTTTTTTTTTTTGTGTGTGTGTGTGTGCAGGAAATGATCCTACTCAGGTTTTGCGGTCTTCAAGAGAAGCTGACCAATAAGGCTGTTTTCACATCGATGGCCGATAACCAGCATAATTTCCCTAGATTGTAAACCAGCATTAGATGATATGTGGACTAAACGACTTCCGTGTCAGTTTGCGCAGTGCCACAGTCCTTCCCGTCCGCGGCGAGCACAATAGAATTATATGCCGAACACGACCTTGTTTAAAAGCCCAACGGTTGTGTCAGAAGAGAGCAGGAGAGTTTTTAATTTTGTTTTAAATATGTTTCTGAAATAGGAGGGTAGTGGTGAGATGTATCTGTTGTGTCTAATTTAAACATCACATACTCACTAGTCAGTTTTATAAGGTGATACTTAGTTTAATAAGTAGATGCTACTGCTGCATATATACAGTGCCTATAGAAAGTCTACACCCCCTTTCAAAATTTTCACCATTTGTTGCCTTATAGCCTGGAATTAAAATGCATTAATTTTTTATTTTTTTTTCATTTATCTACACATCCTACCCCACAACTTCCAAGTGAAAAAAATATTCTAGAAATTTGTGAAAATGTATTAAAAATAAAAACTGAAATAGCTTGGTTGGATAAATGCCCCCCCCCCCTTGTAATATAAATCCTAAATTAGCTCAGGTGTAAGCAATCGCCTTCAAAATCACACACCAAGTTAAGTGGCCTCCACCTGTGGTAAATTGTAGTGATGCACATGATTTCAGGATAAATTCAGCAGTACCTGTAGGTTCCCTCTGCTGGGTAGTGCATTTCAAAGCAAAGTCTCAACCATGAGCACCAAGGCGCTTTCAAGAGAACTCTGGGACACAGTTGTTGAAAGGCACAGATCAGGGGATGGGTATAAAAAAAATATCAAAGGCCTTGAATATCCCTTGGAGCACGGTCAAGACGATTATTAAGAAGTGGAAGGTGTATGGCACCACCAAGACCCTGCCTAGATCAGGCCGTCCCTCCAAACTGGATGACCGAGCAAGAAGGAGACTGATCAGAGAGGCTACCAAGAGGCCAATGGCAACTTTGCAAGAGCTACAGACTTTTATGGCCAAAGTGTGCATGTGACAACAATATCCCAAGCACTCCACAAATCTGGCCTGTATGGTAGGGTGGCAAGAAGGAAGCCATTACTCAAGAAAGCCCACCTTGAATCCCATTTGAAGTATGCAAAAAAACACTCTGGAGATTCTGTAGCCATGTGGCAAAAAGTTTTGTGGTCTGACGAAACTAAAATGAAACTTTTTGGCCTAAGCGTTTGGTACAAACCTAACACAGCGCATCACCCAAAGAACACCATCCCTACTGTGAAGCATGGTGGTGGCAGCATCATGTTATGGGGATGTTTCTCATCGGCAGGGACTGGGGCACTTGTCAGGATAGAAGGGAAAATGAATGGAGCAAAGTACAGAGAAGTCCTTGAGGAAAACCTGCTGCCCTCTGCAAGAAAGATGAAACTTGGACGGAAGTTCACCTTTCAGCATGACAACGACCCAAAGCACACAGCCCAAGCTACACTGGAGTGACTAAGGAACAAAAAGGTAAATGTCCTTGAGTGGCCCAGTCAGAGCCCCGACCTAAATCCAATTGAAAATTTGTGGCATGACTTGAAGTTGCTGTCCATCAACGCTCCCCAGGGAACTTGACAGAGCTTGAACAGTTTTGTAAAGAAGAACGGTCAAATATTGCCAAATCTAGGTGTGCAAAGTTGGTAGAGACCTATCCCAACAGACTCACAGCTGTAATTGCTACCAAAGGTGCTTCCACCAAGTATTAACTTGGGGGGGTGGAGACTTATCCAGTTTTGATCTTTCAGTTTTGTATTTTTTGTATTTATTTATTTTATTTTTTTAAAATTTAGACGTTGCCAATTAATTTTTTTTATTATTTTCTCCCCAATTTGAAATGCCCAATTATTTTTTAGGCTCAGCTCACCGTTACCACCCCTGTGCTGACTCGGGAGGGGCGAAGATGAACACACGCTGTCCTCCGAAGCGTGTGCCGTCAGCCGCCTGCTTCTTTTACACGCTGCAGACTCACCGTGCAGCCGCCTCAGAGCTACAGCGTCGGAGGACAACGCAGCTCTGGGCAGCTTACAGGCAAGCCCGCAGGCGCCCGGCCAGACTACAGGGGTCGCTGGTGCACGGTGAGCCGAGGACACCCTGGCCGACCTAACCCTCCCTCCCCCCGGGCGACGCTCGGCCAATTGAGCGCCGCCCCATGGAAGCTCCCTTCCACGGTCGGCTGTGGAATAGCCTGGACTCGAACTCGCGACGTCCAGGCTATAGAGCGCATCCTGCACTCTAACGAGTGCTTTTACTGGATGCGCCACTCGGGAACCCCCCAGTTTTGTATTTTTAATATATAATTTTTTTCTCAATAAAAACTTTTTTCCCCTTAACCATGTGGAGTATGGTGTGTAGATAAGTGGGAAAAATTTTCTCATTTAAATGCATGAAACTCTGAGGCACTGACACAACAAAATGTGAAAAAAGTTCAAGGGGGTGTAGACTTTCTATAGGCACTGTATATATTACATGCTGAATGAGACTTGCGTGGTAATTTCTCAGATGGCTTTTGAATAAAGTGTTACTGCTAGTGCTTACCTCTTGTTCTGTTCTCTGACTAAATACCACAGTATATTTGCCATTTTTTCTGAAATTCTTAGTGACAGAGATGAAAAAAACAGATTATGAGTGATTTCAGTTGTATGTTGACATTTTTACCTACAGAAACACTGTTTAGATAATTGTTACTATCAAGGTGTAGTAATATTAATAGATCTGGTAAGTAAGTTGGTCTATGATGTCATAGCCGTGTGGTTTGTCAATGTCTGGATCTTACCTTTCTTTTTTTTTTTTTTTTACATACTGTTTTACAAAAGATTCAAATTTCTGTATTTCTTGGGGCAGTTGTCTGGAGTTGAAACCTTTGTCATCGAATTTAGGTTTCATTTAGTATTTATACATTTTCTTGAGGCCCTTTGGACAACCTCAGTGGGCCCCAGTAGATAACCAGTGGTCTTCGGCATTTAAGTTGTCCGGAATCTGTTGATGAAAAAATATTTTCAAAGTCAGTGTTTAATGGATATCTATAATAAAAATGGCTTCTTATTTTCTGTTTTCAGGGCTGTATGCTTTGCGTCGAGCTTTAGGCAAACACACCCAACCCTCGGACATCCAGGTGATGGGAACCGTGGCAGTCACTCTCCATGACTTCCTGCAAGCAATGAATGATGTCAAACCCAGTGCCATGAGGGAGGTTGCAGTTGATGTCCCCAAAGTAAGTTAATATGTGTGGCAGAACATTAGTAAAATAATTCTGGAAGAACTAAATTCCGCTGGCATAACTCAAATAAAAACTATACATTTTGTAGTTGCAGGACATTCTTATTTAATCTGTGAGGGTTAAATAAGAATATGACAAGCAAAAAATGTTTCTCCCTTTTAAAAGCATGTGTTAATATTTATGAACAAGCTATGCTTTTATACCTTTGATATTCAAGGTCACATTGAGTAAAGATGGGTAACAGGTCAGAGGCTGGGCATAAACCGGCGGTCCCGCACACTGCAAGGGGGCCTCTCAACAAGAGCCGGGCTTGTCTGCATTCATGGGTTAAGAGCTTTTAACCTCACCTCATCTCATCTCACCAACTAGCCAGAATCCACAATGGCAGTGTGTCACGGTTATAAAGCATGACAAGACAAATGCTGTGTCTACATTTTCAGCCTGTAGAGTTTAGTGATCAGACTAATCGAAAGCTTTCCTAGTCTACTGGCATGGCCGTCATTTTCGGTTCTGTGGCCAGATATAAAAAAATAAAAAAAGTTGTGTATTCAGCTGAGGGGCCTGCCACAGAGGCAGATTGATGGTATCCATATGTTTATAAAGCATTTGGTCATAATCCATTTATAGAAATTCTTTAAAGATTTTTTGTGGTCACGCTGGACAAAGATGTATGCCTGAAAGCAGTTTTATCGTGTTTCAGAGAGCTGCATTTAGGTACTAGGAGTGTGTTTGCTGCCTCCTATTTGTTCTGGATACAGACCTCGGACAGCTAGCAAGACAAAGGGTCTGATTTTGATTTATTTAACTTTTTAGCTGGAAAACCCTTTGAGGAAAATATAAATGCATGCAATAACAAAGAACCATTTATTTTTTTGTTCTGAATTTTGATAGGAACATATACCGGACACCAAATTAAAATTTGCAGTTACACAACAGTGCGCACCTGTTTAGTCATTACCATCACACTGATTGATTTACAACATACAAGCATTGGCAGGGGCTATAGAAAACGTTTTACTCTAGAAATGCAGAAGCCTGCTGTCTTTAATATGTGGTATTTACAGTATGTGGATAGAAGCCAGTTTTCCATTTGGTACTTTATTAGTTGGCGACAACCCATGGTCGGCTGCGATATGTTAGTTGCAAATATTGAAATGATTAACTGAAAGGAAACTATTGTACGAAGCTGATCTCCTTATCTTTTAAAATCAGTGGGGAAAAATAAAACACCCAAAAGTCAGTTGTCTTTTATAAATGAAGTATTGTTGGAGTATAGGCTCATAAATAAGCAGATGACCAACCACAAAATTGTAAATAAACTGAAAAACCGTGGCAATTGCAATCTGTTAGCTGAAAAACTACCAAAGCAGTATCCTTACTGACTTCAATTCTCCTGCTATTATTGGCGGTTTCAAAAGCTACTCAAATTGAGGAGCCAGTGTGTGTTCCACCAGGTTAATGCCCCCCAGTTGGAGTCAGACTTCAGTCTCCCAGTATTAGAAAATGATTCAGTACCATCAACCACTCATCTTGCAGCTCTAGCTGGCTTCTATCAGACGGTAGATGCTTGCTGCTATGTCACAGCATCAACTGTAAATAAAGTTTAAAATCAATCCATGGAAGTACCAGCTTTTTTATTTTGAATTGCCTTAATGAAAGCGCAGTTCACATCTTTTGGACAGCAAATACTAAACATAGACGCAGTTGGTCCAATTTTATTTTAAGATCGACTAAAACCAGCCAATCAATACTTTGCACTGATGAAAGCAACCAGTCCTATACCTGCAACTGCCAAATCAACCAATCACATCCTGTCACTGAGACATGAACAGTTCAATTAGCAGCAGTGTGGAGGAGTGGTTAGAGCTCTGGACTCTTGACCGGAAGGTCGTGGGTTCAATCCCAGGTGGGGGACACTGCTGCTGTACCCTTGAGCAAGGTACTTTTACCTAGATTGCTCCAGTAAAAAAAAAAAAAAAAAAAAAAAAAAAAAAAACTGTATAAATGGGTAATTATATGTAAAAATAATGTGTAAAAAATACATGTAATTGCATGCAAAAATAATGTAATATCTTGTAACAATTGTAAGTCGCCCTGGATAAGGGCGTCTGCTAATAAATAAATAATAATAATAATAATTATATAGCTCCATTCAGATATATGGCACTGTCCAGATACTGTATATGCAACTCTTTTATGAACATTTTCTGGTCTATTTTCCTTAAACTTCTCAGCGGAAGGGCATCTGACTAATCATTACAAGTTCAAGGTAAATCTAGGTTCTTACCTTGTTTGATGAACTCCATACTGAGTGAACTTCTGGGCTCAATTTTGCTTGGGTCAGGAGAACAAACAGATCTCTACCCAAGAGATCCTTGCAATATAGTCCTTTTTGGCACCAAAGTAGGTGTCCTTCCCGTATAAAACCCTCCTCCAAATAAGTATTAAGTATTGTCCAGATTTCTCCTGCAATTGCTTGGGTACAGACTCAGTATTGGCATTTGCGTTAGTGTGGTTTTCCCATTCTCTCTGTTTATTTTTGTGTTAATCCTTTATTAGTGTGTCAGTGTGTGTACACCCTGTCATCTCCATGGCCACTGTTTGTAAGTTGTGCGGTTTTCCTATCGCCATCGTGCAGCACTGGCTTCTGTATGATGTGTACCAACATGTCAGAGACTACGACACAGAGGAGACGACCTCCATCACCCCTGCTTCAGCGACTGGATAGAACCCGCACTGCATCTTCATCGAGGGCAGCCCAAAGGAACAACGAAGCTCCGCCATGTCTCCCCCCAAGGAAGCGATCTGATAAATCTGCACATGGGTGTGGCAGCCGCTGCAGAGACATCAACCAGCGCTGCACAGCCACCCCAGTATGCAGATGCTGCAGCGGCAATAAATACAAACGCTGATGCTGTTTTGAGAAGGATTGCATCCTCTCTTAATATAAATATCCAGACAACTACAAAGGATGAGGATGATTTCCTGAGCATCATTGATGCAAAAGACAAAAAGGGTCCTTTTTGAGTCTGGAAGCCCATTGAGGCTATATGGGAGAGACCAGCCTTGGCTACGGCATGCCTTCCAAGGGTAGATACATTCTACAGGGTGCCTGCTGGTCAAAAAGACCATTTGTTTAAACTACCCAATATAGATTCCATCATAACTACACCAGGGGTGGCTACATCCTCCAACCCCCAGCATCAGATCGTGCAGACAGGAAGGTGCAGACATTCCTGAAAAGGAGCTACACTGCTTCAGTAGGTGGTATGCGCATCAGTCATTACCAGCTATGTGGTGCAAAATACCAGCATAAGTTATGGAATCAGTTGTCTGCTACTCTACAGACACCCACACCAGAGAACATCGAACTGGGCATGCAGTTAGCAGAGGAAGGTAAAAATGTATCCAAGATACAACTTCAAGCTGGCTGTGATGCGATTGACACCAATGCAGAGCTGTGGCAAGTGTGGTGGCTGCTCAGAGATGTCTCCAAATTAAAACATTAGCGCTAGCTACTGATACACAAACCAAAATAATGGAGTTACCCTTCCAGGGGCAATTACTCTTTGGCAGCGGAATCAAGGACGCACTGTCTCACATGAAGGAGGCAAGACAGGCAATTCGTTCCTGTTCAGCAGGGATGAGAGGTACAACATTCAGGAGAGGCTCTTTCATAGACAGCTATATTTCAGACACCAATCACAGCAATCCACTTTTGGTGGACAGCCACGGTTTAAGCGTGGCTAAGGAACCAGACCATACAGACCCTCACAGGGTCATTTCAGAGGAGGTGGTAAGCCTTCTACTCCCTCCTGACACTTCCCACCATCCATTGCTCCCCCCTCACCTCTGCCAATAGGGGGCAGGGTTTCTCAATTTTTAATAAGCTGGCAAAATATAACATCTGACACCTGGGTCCTCACCATCATACAATTTTGGTTACAAAATAGTATTCCAATCTCGGCCGCCAATAACAGGCATTATCAGGACACTAATGAACTGGTCACGGCCACAAGCAGACATCTTACAACAAGAAGTCAAGTCCATGCTCCTTTCCCATGCCATAAAACAGGTCCCCTCATCTTCTGAAGACCATTACTCAAAATACTTTGTAATTCACAAGAAAAACAGGAAATTTCAGACATATTCTAGATCTCAGAGGTCTCAACAGATGCATCCTGTCAAAGATTCAAGATGGTATCATTAAACACCATTATCAAGGTGGTCCAACCAGGTGACTGGTTGGTGTCCATAGATTTAAAGGATGCCTACTTCCATATCCCCATACACAACAGCTGCAGGAGATAGCTCCGCTTCTCCATTCAGGGCCCTCAGTACCAGTTCTGGGTGCTCCTTTTTGGGATTTTCACAGCCCCCAGGGTGTTCACAAAGGTGATGGCAGTATTTTGTGTTGTGATCATATTCATTTACTAGCCCACAACAACTTGGGAAGGCTTGACAGTGATGCTGGCGTCCCAGCACACCTTCCCTCCATCTCAACCCAGCCCAGTTTACTTTAGGCATCCATTTCTTTTCATTGATGTTAACTTCCTCCATCACCTTTCTTTTGAGATCCCCAATCGGCTCTTTCCTCCTCAACCAGAGCCAGTTGCTACTTCTGTCTGGCTTCTCGGATAGAACTTTCACTACACCCTGCAACTCCTGTCTGAGAAGCCGGATCATGGAGTGTGCAACAAATCCCCAACAACCCACCTCTACTGGATAAACCTGGACCCTCCACCCCCGCTGTTCCACCTCAGCGGATAGATAACTCAGCAAATCGTCCCATGGAACTGTTTGCTCCACCAGGAGAACAAGGTGTGCTGAGACTGACCAAAGGACAATGTCAGGTTGAATGGTTGTTGTAGCAGCCTCGGGTGGGAAAATAAGGCATTGGCTGTCTGCCTGCATTCTCCAATCTTTAGCAGCCTCCAACTGTCCCAGGCTCTAGCAACCTTTCCTGTTGGTTGCTTTCCAGGATGGAGGATTGTCAGTGCCAGCTATTGCTGATATTTTAATCTTATTACTCTGTTCTTCCAGTGCTAATGCCAAGCATTGCAGCACCTGGTCATGATGCCAAGTGAAGTGACTTTGGCTCAGAGCACCCTAACATCCTGTAAGAATGTACTAGGCTAGTCAGTGATGAACACAAAGGACATGTAGGGTTCTCCCCTACTCACACATTCTGGAGTATGGCTGTTTTGAGCTGAGTCCTGTAATATACTAGTATTTAATTGCCATTTCTGAGATTTTTTAGGTTTCCTCCCCACATCCATTATAAGATCCACATTTGCATGGTCAGATATTGTAATAACTCCTATCACATTTACCATATTTACCCATATGGTAAATGTGATAACAAGAGTTTTGGAGATTAAAAAATAGTTCTAGATGACACTTTGTGCACTGAGGAACACAATGCATAATCCCTTTCCATAGGATGTATTAATCGCATATATCTATCAGGCCGAGCTCTATGCTTAGTTCTGTCAGAGCTTTACAGTTACTGGGATTATTAGTGTTCCCTGGTGATGATTTATCCAGAAAAAAGTCCTGGGTCTGGTTAAAATCTCCCCCTACAACTACAGGCAGGTCTCCCAACTCCAAGTTTCCCTACATTAGCAAAGAACCCTGGGTCCACCACATTTAGTGCATATACGTTTACCAGAATTAAATTATGAATTAAGCCTGTGTACATCTTGTTTCAACAAATGTGTTTCTTGTAAAAATATTAATAATTTCTGCTTTTATGTTTAAGGTAGGGAAGTACTTTTTTTTCTTTTAACATAAGTATTAAGACTAAACACACCATGTTACTATTTGAATATTATTATCGAACATTTGTTAAGCAGGTATTCCATCTTAAATGTAAATGTAATAGGTTGTACCTCCCTTCTGGGAAGTTCCCCACACTAGTATCTCTCAGACTCATCGCTCTTTCATAATGTACTAGACCTTGTTTGTGTTTCCAATTCAAAATGATATACTGTAGTTGTTGCCCCACATCTGTACAGAGAATGTGAGCAGAGTGGTGACAAAATTCCACTCACCGCTCATATTATCCTCCTCTCTTTCTTCCATTCCGCTCCACTGCTTGCGATGCCTGCTCCACTCCCCCGCGCCAGACAAAATAGGCACGCTCCACTCACATGATATTTAAATAAATAAAATAAACCAACTGTTTTTCTCCCCTACTGTGTTGTCAATTGCAGATGAAAATACGTAATGTACATTCAGAAAGGAATACTATTTAAGCTTCCTTATTATAACCCAAGTAAAAAAAAAAAAAAAAAAAAAAATCCCCAGCTATGATCAGCAAAGAAAAAAGCCTCAGAGAAGTTATCTAATTCAAGACGCTTTCTCATTATTATTGATTAGTACTGAAAAAAATGCTTAAATTGAAAAAGTTAGTTAGGAAATATCTTGCAATTAACAGGTTCCTACGATGTCGTGTACGGTGTACTCACCTATTTCAAACTTTGCATATGATTCATATCAAATTAGCTTTATACTGGGCTTGTTTGTATTCAAATATCTCATAGAGAGCTCAAAGCAACCCATGAACACACATGAGCAAGCCTCAACGGGGCTAATGGACCACCCTGTAGTGTATCAACTATCCTTAAGAGTGCAGAAAATACAAACCGTGTTCACAGCGCTGTATTGGGGCATAACCATAGAACTGTATAAGAACAATATAGGCTATGTAATAAACGCAGATAGGTGGGCACACTGACGTTTCTCACATTTTTATATGGCACAAATGCAGCTCCACAATCGTGCAACGTCAATCACATTGAATATGAAAGAAAAAAATGTTTTTTTAAAAAAATGGAATTCTCAAGTCTGCAAAACATAAGTGCCTAGTTTTTGTTTGAAACTGGAAAATTAATGGTTAACAGGCACGACTGGAAAATTCTGTAAAAGTGACTGCATCTGTATTTGTCACCTTTTTTTTATAATTCTTTTGTGCAAACTCTATGGCCGAACATGTATTTAAGAAAAATCAAACCGTGCTCAGTTCTTCTCAGTGCTGTGAAAGAGCGTGCTGGAAATGTCCGCTCCGCTCCAGCAGCTCCCCGGCTCTGCTCCATATACAATTGCCATGCTCTGCTTGCACTCCAATCTGCTCACACTCTCTGCATGTATATTGATACCATTATTCTTGAACCAGTAAAATCAGATAACCATTCCAAACCTTTACCTAAAACCCCCATATTCCAGCTGAGCGTTATTCAAAAATACACTCAAATATAACAAGACAAAAGAACACACACAAAGTGTGTGCACTGATTCTGTCAGAGAGTGTTCAAGCTCCCCATCCCAAGTCTATTTTAAGTAAGCAATCAATCATGTCAACAATACCTATCCTACTGCTAATTTGGGTAAAGTATTGTTGTTATTAAGGTGTTCTCCAGTTATCTATACTTCTATGGTTCTGCTCTGCAACTACATGCTTTCTTATTGGCATATAGCAAAAATAGCCTTCCAACATTTCACATTTTAACTTGAACTTAAAAGGTCTCCTTTTTCGAGTCCAGGCATGGAATAGCCTGGACTCAAACCGGCAATGTCCAGGCTATAGGGTGCATCCTGCACTCCATGTGGAGTGCCTTTACTGGATACGCCATTCGGGAGCCCAGAGCGTTGTTCTTTGTTGTATTTTGGCAGACAGACACCTCGGGACCTGAAGCTATGGAGCCAGCACTACCACCCGGAGCACCTGCACTGCCACCTCAACCTGTTCTAGCACTCTGAGCACCAGCACACCCCCTCAACCTGTTGTTATTGTGGGAACCTTTTTGTTTGGGACTTCAAACTCACAGTTTGAAGACCCCGTTGCTAGTAGAGGGGATAGTTTTAAAATAAAACGGACCGTTGTAAATACACCCGCTGTTGTGGATATTGTATCCTTCCCCGCACCACTCACATCCTGACACCTCCATTTTGTCTTCGATACTTGATATGCAGTCCTCCGCTGTTACCATTCTTGAACACAGGTCAGAATGTTTTTTTGTACAGTTGCTACTCTAGTTTTTATGGCAGTGACGTCTTCAGCCGCCACCTGTGTCATAGCCTGTAACAAAGCCTGTACGTTTAATTCTTTGACTATTACCGAGTCTGTCATGATGTCAGCCATGTTTTCACAATTCTCCTCTGTTGTCGCTGGAGAAGAAGCAGAATATTTCATCCTTTTTCAACTCAGCATGTTGGGTTTGAAAGTTTTATACTGTAAATGCCCGGATTATATTGAATTTTTATGGGTTACAGGAGCTTTCCCAACTGTTTGTTGCACGATCCCGGGAAACTCGCTAAAACAATGCATGGAGTGCTTCGATGCATTCCATGCACCCCTCTTCATCATCCTCAATAATATGTAAATGGGTGTACTTTGTAAACAACGGTATGTAAACAGCAATGCTATTACTTGAAAATGTGTCTTTTCACTTTGTTTATTGCGAAGAAACGACAATAGCAGAGATTAAAAGGAATTTATTTTAAGGAATTGGAATTTGGAATTCATTTTCAAAAGGAATTGGACATGGAATTAGAATTGAAAAAAAAATGTTTTTGACCCCAACCCTGATTGTTTTTATATGAAATACACACAGAAACAAAAATAGTTAACTACTGTATGACATCCTTTCCTTTGTAGTTAATTCAGTTGGCTTTTGTGATAAATATTTAATATGTGACTAAAGTGCCATCAAATGATCTAATAATCTGTGATAAGAATATAATATTTGAGTAAAGCGCCTTTCAAGTAATAGCCTTATTAGTAAAATTCTTTCTTGTGATTTTCTCTCCTACTGATGCAAACAGTATAATTCACTTTAATGGTTTTATATTCTTTTGTCAAAATAAAACAAATCAGTTTGCTTCAATTATTTATTTATTTATTTTTTTACCAGATTTACTGAGATTATTTTTAGGTTCAGCAAAATCTGTAATGGACAACCAGATTTTCTTGACAGGGTGGTACAAGTGGCCGCCTCCTCAAAAAGTGAATTTCTAACCCTGCTGATCCAGCTTTGTGAAACCAGTCATAACTGATTCGGACATAGGAACCAGAGGAAGGGGAGGAACCAGTTATGCTATGTTTAGCTGTACGATATTGCTGTAATACAATATATTGTTTGTAATTCAAGTGTAGACAAGATGATACCAATCAAAGAGCATTATCGCTTGAGGAAACAGTGACCCCCCCCCCCCCCCCCCCCCCCTTCCTGTTAAGTGGAAGTTTGGTCTGTACTACATCCTGGTCAGCAATGGGTATTTGCCAAGTGGGAAAACTAAACAGGAATCCTGGCAAAGATGAGTGAAGAAATAAACCAATCAAAAGGCTGAACTCAGTAGCTGCTACTGGCTCCTGTATGTGCAGCAAAGGAAATAGTGTTAATACGTTGCTAAAGAAACCCTTGGCTTGGTATTAACTTGAAAGCAAAAGTCTTGGATATGTAAAGGGGTGTGGTCAGGGTGATTTTAAAAGGCAAAATACAACCCTGTGAATATTTTGATCAGATTTTGATTTTTTTTTTTTTACTGTATTGTCATACTGTTGTCAGGATCCCCATTTTGCACACTCAATATGATGTCGAAGAAGAGCATTTTACCCAAGACTGAAAAATAAGTCGTGCATGTTGGTTAAACAATGGTTTGGTTGTTTAATGGAAGACTGGGAAAGGAATAGAGTGGCTGGTCTTCTGCAGGCAAGCAGGGAATAACACCATATAAGAGAGAGTTCAAGCGCTGCCCTTTTATTGTTGACTGACAGGAAGGAAACAGGTGTAGCTTCAGGCATTTCTAAGGGGAGGCAAAGCAAGTGGGTTTGAAGCACTCTTCACATGAAATGGTCATGCCAGTATTTTGGGCAGTGAAGAGGTATGTGCTCTTTCTTTGTCCTGTTGAAAAACATGCAAAAAAAGTCAATTAATAACAAAACTAGTATCTGACCGACCCACTTTTTCACAACATTGTGGAAATTGCAAGGTAGAAGTCCATTGATATGCTTGGTTTCACTGATGTCTTATTTTTTAATGTTTGCCTCATTGATGGACTATCTCAGTTGTCTCTGTACCAGTCATTCCTGAAAGTGGAGGTAGTGATTACCACTGGCATCAAGGACAGGGTCAGGAATCCACGGCATTTGTTCTGGGACACTGCAGCAGGATCGGTCAGCACAGATGCTGTTTGAGCCCCTAGAAAATTACATGCAAGGACTATATATTTGTAATTGAACATAGCCAGGATTGATTTCAGTGCGTTAGAAGCCACTTCTGGATTCGGTCGACTCCATGTCCCTTGCTTCCCATTTTCGGATACATCTACAGAGGCTTCCTTGCATGTGCATGTTTTCATTTTATGGAAAACTGACAATGCAGTATCATGGTCAGCTAGAGACACAAGAGAAGACTGCTTGATTTACTGTACAGTATGGTTAATTGTTACATGGCAAAAAGTTTGTCATCCTGCCTGCTGAAAAATAACATTAGTTTAATATTTAAATACATTTATAAAACAATGTATATACCGTATTACTTTGAATTAATGCTGCCCTAGAATTAACGCCTCACTCGGATATCGGCTTTTTAATAGACGCCGCCCTTGAATAAACACCGCTCTCAATAAAGAAACGTAAAGGTTTTTTTTTTTCTACCCCTGCTCAAAAAATAAAGAAAGAAATGTGCAACTCTGGCTATGTACATGTGACGCCCCCGGAGAGACTGCAGCCGCAATCCAGCATGTAATACAAACTAATGTACACACACCTTAGTAAGCACATTTTATTTTATGGTACAGTCCCGAAAGACAACCCAAGATGAACTACTCACAGCACAGCAGTCCTTCACATCTTCTTTAGGGGATAAAACAAGGGCTGTCTGTTTACCTTGTCCTCAGCTTGGATGGTGAAAACTTAAACTCAGAGGAACTTAGAGCTTTGCCAGTCACTCTAAGCACTATCTGAAAGCTGGCTGAAGATATATTCTTGTAGGAGGTTTAGTTGTTTTGTTTTTTATTCAATTTGAATTTTACTCAGTCCTGTACAAATGTTTGTGTGTGTGTGTGTGTGTGTGTATATATATATATATATATATATATATATATATATATATATATATATATATATATACAGTGCCGTGAAAAAGTATTTGCCCCCTGTCTGATTTTCTGCATTTTTGCACATTTTTCACATTGTATTTGGTCAGATTTTTTTGTGGGTTGTAGTAGTATATAGAGGGAGTCTGAGAGAAGAAATGACACCAAAGTTTGGTGCTTCTTTCATTTGTTTGGTGTGCAAGGTAATCAAACATGCAATCTTCAGGTGTGAACAAGTTGTTGACCCCCCTAGTTAACTCAACCCAATTAAAGGGATAATTAGTGTCAGCTGTTTGAGTACTTTGGTTAACAACCAGGCCTGATTTGGGCCAGCCCTGCCCAATATAAATCTGACTAACTTTGGCCCTTACCATCAGAGTGAAATTGTCAGCACACAGGTTCTAGATGCACATCATGCCACGAACAAAAGAAATTCCTGAAGACCTCCACAGTCAGAGCCATATTGTCCAAATGGAGAAAGTTTGGAACAGTAGTGAATCTTCCCAGGAGTGGCCGTCCTGTCACAATCTCTCCAAGAGCAAGGCGTAAAATCGTCCAGGAAGTCACAAAGAACCCTAGAACAACATCCAGGGATCTGCAGGCCTCTCTTGCCTCGGCTAAGGTCAGTGCTCATGACTCCACCATCAGAAAGACACTGGGCAAAAATGGGATTCATGGCAGAGTAGCAAGGTGGAAACCATTCCTCACTAAGAACATGAATGCTCGTCTCAAGTTTGCCAAAAAGCACCTGGATGATCCTCAAGAGTTCTGGAACAATGTTATATGGACAGATGAGTCACTGGACAGATGTCTATGGACAGATGAGATGACTTTTTGGCCGACATGGGCCCCGTTATGTCTGGCGAAAACCAAACACTGCATTCCACTGTAAGAACCTCATACCAACCGTCAAGCATGGCGGTGGTAGTGTCATGGTTTGGGGATGCTTTGCTGCATCAGGACCTGGATGCCTTGCCATCATTGAAGGAACCATTAATTCTGCTTTGTATCAGAGAATTCTACAAGGAGAATGTCAGGCCATGCATCCGTGAGCTGAAGCTGAAGCACAGCTGCGTCATGCAGCAAGACAATGATCCGAAACACACAAGCAAGTCTACATCAGAATGGTTGAAGAACAAGAAATTTAAAGTTTTGGAATGGCCTAGTCAAAGTCCAGACCTAAACCCCATTGAGATGTTGTGGCAGGACCTGAAACGAGCAGTTCATGCTCGAAAACCCACAAATGTCACTGAGTTGAAGCAGTTCTGCATGGCGGAGTGGGACAAAATTCTTCCACGGTGCTGTGAGAGACTAATCAATATCTACAGGAAGCGTTTGGTTGCAGTTATTGCTGCTAAAGGTGGCATAACCAGTTATTGAGTCTAAGGGGGCGATTTACTTTTTCACATGGGGGCATTGGGTGTTGCACAACTTTGTTTAATAAATAAATGAAATGTGTATCAAATTTTTCTGTTATTTGTTCATTCAGGGTCCCTTTTATCTAATATTAGGTTTTGGTTGAAGATCTGATAACATTCAGTGTCAAAAATATGCATAAATGCAGAAAATCAGACTGGGGCAAATACTTTTTCACGGCACTATATATATATATATATATATATATATATATATATATATATATATAATATATATATATATACAGACGTGCTCAAATCTGTTGGTACCCCTCCTCAAAAAACGAAGAATGCACAATTTTCTCTGAAATAACTTGAAACTGACAAAAGTAATTGGCATCCACCATTGTTTATTCCATATTTAATAGAAATCAGACTTTGCTTTTGATTTTTTATTCAACATAATATTGTAAATAATAAAACAAATGAAAATGGCATGGACAAAAATGATGGGACCGCTAACCTAATATTTTGTTGCACAACCTTTAGAGGCAATCACTGCAATCAAACGTTTTCTGTAGCTCTCAATGAGACTTCTGCACCTGTTAACAGGTAGTTTGGCCCACTCTTCCTGAGCAAACTGCTCCAGCTGTCTCAGGTTTGATGGGTGCCTTCTCCAGACTGCAAGTTTCAGCTCTTTCCATAGATGTTCGATAGGATTCAGATCAGGACTCATAGAAGGCCACTTCAGAATAGTCCAATGTTTTGTTCTTATCCATTCTTGGGTGCTTTTAGCTGTGTGTTTTGGGTCATTATCCTGTTGGAGGACCCATGACCTGCGACTGAGACAGAGCTTTCTGACACTGGGCAGTACGTTTCGCTCCAGAATGCCTTGATAGTCTTGAGATTTCATTGTGCCCTGCACAGATTCAAGGCACCCTGTGCCAGGCGCAGCAAAGCAGCCCCAAAACATAACCGAGCCTCCTCCATGTTTCACTGTAGGTATGGTGTTCTTTTCTTTGAAAGCTTCATTTTTTCGTCTGTGAACATAGAGCTGATGTGACTTGCCAAAAAGCTCCAGTTTTGACTCATCTGTCCAAAGGACATTCTCCCAGAAGGATTGTGGCTTGTCAATATGCATTTTAGCAAATTCCAGTCTGGCTTTTTTATGTTTTTCTGTCAAAAGTGGAATCCTCCTGGGTCTTCTTCCATGGAGCCCACTTTCGCTCAAAAAGCGACGGATGGTGCGATCAGAAACTGACGTACCTTCACCTTGAAGTTCAGCTTGTATCTCTTTGGCAGTTATCCTTGGTTCTTTTTCTACCATTCGCACTATCCTTCTGTTCAATCTGGGGTCGATTTTCCTCTTGCGGCCGCGCCCAGGGAGGTTGGCTACAGTTCCATGGACCTTAAACTTCTTAATAATATTTGCAACTGTTGTCACAGGAACATCAAGCTGCTTGGAGATGGTCTTGTAGCCTTTACCTTTACCATGCTTGTCTATTATTTTCTTTCTGATCTCCTCAGACAACTCTCTCCTTTGCTTTCTCTGGTCCATGTTCAGTGTGCTGCACACAATGATACCAAACAGCACAGTGACTACTTTTCTCCATTTAAATAGGCTGAATGACTGATTACAAGATTGGAGACATGTGTGATACTAATTAAAGAAACTAATTAGTTTGAAATATCACTATAATCCAATTATTTATGATCTTTTCTAAGGGGTACCAACAAATGTGTCCAGGCCATTTTAGAATATCTTTGTATATATATACAGACGTGCTCAAATTTGTTGGTACCCTTACAGCTCATTGAAATAATGCTTCATTCCTCCTGAAAAGTGATGAAATTAAAAGCTATTTTATCATGTATACTTGCATGCCTTTGGTATGTCATAGAATAAAGCAAAGAAGCTGTGAAAAGAGATGAATTATTGTTTATTCTACAAAGATATTCTAAAATGGCCTGGACACATTTGTTGGTACCCCTTAGAAAAGATAATAAATAATTGGATTATAGTGATATTTCAAACTAATTAGTTTCCATGCCATTTTCATTTGTTTTATTATTTACAATATTATGTTGAATAAAAAATCAAAAGCAAAGTCTGATTTCTATTAAATATGGAATAAACAATGGTGGATGCCATTTACTTTTGTCAGTTTCAAGTTATTTCAGAGAAAATTGTGCATTCTTCGTTTTTTGAGGAGGGGTACCAACAAATTTGAGCACGTCTGTATATATATTGTGACAAAGTGAACTATAAAATATATGGGAAAGTGGTGGACGGTGTGTATATTGGTCCAAGAGTGAAGAGAAGCCTGTATCCTCTCCATTGAATTTGGGTTACATAAGTAAGTTGTAGTCTTTGACTGCCAATGTCACAAAGACTACAATTCCCAGAGCTCCACAGGGGCGACCATTTTGAGACAAGGGGTTTCACCTGTCTCCAATTAGGCAGCCATAAAAGAGCATGGGTTTTTTCAAACGCGAGTGTGTGCAAAGGGTATGACATGCAGAGAGACAGATACGTACTGAAAACAGATTAAAGGTTGGTGTTCTACCTAGGGGAAAACAATTGCTGCCTAGTTAAAGTGTTCTGTTTGGTCAGTAAACAGCTTAGCTGTCTGACTTATAGAAGGGGTAGTTAAAAGATAATTAAAAGGTTTAGTTAGTGCTGTTAATAAAGAGCTAGGTTTTTTTTTTTTTTTTTTTGTTTACGTTGTTGATATTTGATTTGTGTGACTCTGGATAAAGAGAACACGATAATAAACATACAGGCACCGCCCTGTTTACAATAAAATACTGTTGTCCAGTGTGCTTGGTTCCGAAAGACTGTGTTCAAGACCCGAAAGAACCGTGACAAAACACCCCAGTCTGTCACTATATATATATATATATATATATATATATATATATATATATATATATATATATATATAACAAAAAAAAACTTGTTTACTATCTATGAGAAGATTTAGTTTTGGTTTCTCTTACAGAGAAATTACCAACAAGCAGGTAAATTTACAGTGAGAAAAAAATATATTTAAGAGTAAGATATATTTTAGTTTTAACAGAAATCAAATCAGAGGTACTATTTTTAATTAAGAAAAACAACTGCATTACACTCAACTACCGTTTCTCTCTCTCTCTCTCTCTCCTGTTCTTGCCCTGCCCCATAGCAACCAATACACACTCCTGATTTGCTGGTACAGTACTCCCCTGACCTCCCAACCCCCACCTAAGAGGCTTTTGTTAACTTTCAGTAAATATACTGTATTCAAGCCCCTAAAACACACAAGAGTATAGTGCTGCAGATCTGAGCCTCTCACGACGCCGCTTCTAAAATGCCTTAAATCATGTAATATAATATTGCAGCATTTGTAAATCATAGTATTATTAATAAAGGCTGCCCTCATTTAAGGGCCGCAGTCATTTTGATCAATTTAAAATAAACACCACAACGCCAAATTGAAGTAATACAGTATTTAGAATTTGTGTTCTGAAATTAGAAAAGGATATGCAAAAAATAATAGATGTAGAAGTTGTGCATAAAATGGAAAAGCTACCAAAAGAAAAAAACATTTTAATAAATGTTGGTTTGAAGTTTTGTTTTTACATTACCGGTACTCGAAGTTACTGGCTATTAGAGCACACAGACATCTAAAACTCTTCATAAGGTTACATGGATTTGGATTTTGTTCTCTATATAGACAGAATACAACAGAAAAGGAAGAGACATTTCAATTTTAGTGGAAAGGCTTTGTGAAATTATCCGAGACTGGTGGAAGGTGATACATATAAAGAATATCTAAACCAAGTTACTTAAATAACTAAAAATAGTATATAGTACAAGTAACTACTGTAGGGTTACATCATTTTCAATGTACAGAATGCTATATAGATAGGATTTGTATTTCCCCATACAAACTTTTCCAGATTGTTAATCGTCTTTATAACATTTCATGATACAAGGGAAAATAATAAAAACAAATACATGCAAAAATGCTTTACTGAACGAAGACACTATTAAAATAAATAAATAAATACTTGTAGCTCTATCTCTACTTGACTAGTACAGAATTGACTTGCTCAGCCCTACTTATTTATAACTTCAGAAAAAGGAAGAGTCAGCGCCTAGTATTATTCATTTTGTAAAAGCTTTGCCAGTGATGTGGAAAAATTTGGAGGTTTAATAACATTAAATGCTGCTTGAAAAACACATTTAACATAACAAATGCATTTTTAAACCATACAGAATGTTAAGTATTAATTTAAAACAATTTTATATGTTCATGCCAGTATAGATTATATAACATCCTTACCTGAATGGTGATCTTTGATGCTGTGGTTTTCGGCAGCGTTTTCTTTATTGGCAAATGAGTCTTGCAGGCTTTTCAATCTGTGCTGTTTTCCTGCAGTTGAGTTGTGGATTTTTTTTGTTTGTTTTTTGTCCGTTGAGATTTGAAAATGAAGTAATGTTTTGGGTTGGGGGGATTTGAAAATGAAGTAATGTTTTGGGTTGGATGTATTTCAATCCAAAATCAACGTTTAGCTATGTTTAATTAAGAACATAAGAAAATAAGAAAGTTTACAAACGAGAAGAGGTCATTCGGCCCATCAGCAGCTTATTGATCCCAGAATCTTATCAAGCAGCTTCTTGAAGGATCCCAGGGTGTCAGCTTCAACAACATTACTGGGGAGTTGGTTCCAGACTGCCACGATTCTCTGTGTAAAAAAGTGCCTCCTATTTTCTGTTCTGAATGCCCCTTTATCTGATCTCCACTTGTGACCCCTGGTCCTTGTTTCTTTTTTCAGGTCGAAAAAGTCCCTATTAGAATTTTGAATGCTTGAATCAGATTATCGTGTAGTCTTCTTTGTTCAAGACTAAATTCTTATAGCCTGTCTGCTGTTTGAGATTCAAGAATTCTCTGTAGAAATATTTTGCCTTGTGAAAAAAATGTTTATCCATAGCAAGCTATTCTAAAAGTTTCTCTTTTAAGACTTTCTCAGCAACACATGTGGTATAGCCTAATGAAGTGTCCCTGGCCAATTGATTATCCCAATCAATCATTTATATAGCAGTGCTTAATTTAATCAGTTATAGCTTATATAGTTATTCATCATATTAAGATCTTGATAAGCCTCATAAGCAATGGTTGAAACTTCAGTTGTCACTTCTTTCAGGTCACCTTAGAGCAGGATTCAGCTTGAACAGATATCTGGTCAAAACACATAATAAAAAAGGAATTGTTGAGATGGAAACATTCAAACAAAAGTTGAAGTGTATTCAAAATTATCTTGATCTTTTTTGGGGTTTTTTTGTATGAGGTGAAGCTCATCTTCTAAAAGATGATTAGGCCAATTGGACCTACAAAACCTAGTTAAGGTGCTTGTCTGAATATAATAAACTGAGAAGACATTTATTGCACAAGTTATTCCCCATGCATGGTACTGTTACCTTGAATCTTTTATTTATAACTTGGGCAATGACTGTGCTCTAGATATACTGAGTTAAGATTATTAGCCCTGTCAACACAGCCGGAGTATCAAGTACTGCTAGAATTGAAGTGTACATGTTCGCAGAAATATCAGAACTGCTTGTAAGTTGACATACTTACAGCTACGGCCTGTAAAAAAAATGATCTGAACTTAATTTACCGTATTTGCTCGAGTATAAGTCGAGAAATGTAACCCCAAAACACAATCCTGAAGTTGGGGGGGTCAACTAATACACAAGCAAAAAACCCCTTATGTCAGCAAACCTTTAATGTTTGCAAAAGTCATGGCCAGTGTGTGGTTACTGCAATCCCTGTCTGTACCTAGCAGAGTTTAGGACCCAGGGTAGCCCTGTGGCAGGCATGCATTCAGTGCACCAGGCAAGTTCACATACAGTACTTAGCCACGCACCTGCCCCCTGCCTCCCCACCCGCCTGATTTGGCAAAAACGATTCTGTGACCATTGTCTATATACAGTGCCTTGCGAAAGTATTCGGCCCCCTTGAACTTTGCGACCTTTTGCCACATTTCAGGCTTCAAACATAAATATATGAAACTGTAATTTTTTGTGAAGAATCAACAACAAGTGGGACACAATCATGAAGTGGAACGAAATTTATTGGATATTTCAAACTTTTTTAACAAATAAAAAACTGAAAAATTGGGCGTGCAAAATTATTCAGCCCCCTTAAGTTAATACTTTGTAGCGCCACCTTTTGCTGCGATTACAGCTGTAAGTCGCTTGGGGTATGTCTCTATCAGTTTTGCACATCGAGAGACTGAAATTTTTGCCCATTCCTCCTTGCAAAACAGCTCGAGCTCAGTGAGGTTGGATGGAGAGCATTTGTGAACAGCAGTTTTCAGTTCTTTCCACAGATTCTTGATTGGATTCAGGTCTGGACTTTGACTTGGCCATTCTAACACCTGGATATGTTTATTTGTGAACCATTCCATTGTAGATTTTGCTTTATGTTTTGGATCATTGTCTTGTTGGAAGACAAATCTCCGTCCCAGTCTCAGGTCTTTTGCAGACTCCATCAGGTTTTCTTCCAGAATGGTCCTGTATTTGGCTCCATCCATCTTCCCATCAATTTTAACCATCTTCCCTGTCCCTGCTGAAGAAAAGCAGGCCCAAACCATGATGCTGCCACCACCATGTTTGACAGTGGGGATGGTGTGTTCAGGGTGATGAGCTGTGTTGCTTTTACGCCAAACATAACGTTTTGCATTGTTGCCAAAAAGTTCGATTTTGGTTTCATCTGACCAGAGCACCTTCTTCCACATGTTTGGTGTGTCTCCCAGGTGGCTTGTGGCAAACTGTAAACGACACTTTTTATGGATATCTTTAAGAAATGGCTTTCTTCTTGCCACTCTTCCATAAAGGCCAGATTTGTGCAGTATACGACTGATTGTTGTCCTATGGACAGAGTCTCCCACCTTAGCTGTAGATCTCTGCAGTTCATCCAGAGTGATCATGGGCCTCTTGGCTGCATCTCTGATCAGTCTTCTCCTTGTATGAGCTGAAAGTTTAGAGGGACGGCCTTGTTCTTCATGATGCTCTCTGCGCTTTAAACGGACCTCTGAGACTATCACAGTGCAGGTGCATTTATACGGAGACTTGATTACACACAGGTGGATTCTATTTATCATCATTAGTCATTTAGGTCAACATTGGATCATTCAGAGATCCTCACTGAACTTCTGGAGAGAGTTTGCTGCACTGAAAGTAAAGGGGCTGAATAATTTTGCACGCCCAATTTTTCAGTTTTTTATTTGTTAAAAAAGTTTGAAATATCCAATAAATTTCGTTCCACTTCATGATTGTGTCCCACTTGTTGTTGATTCTTCACAAAAAATTACAGTTTCATATCTTTATGTTTGAAGCCTGAAATGTGGCAAAAGGTCGCAAAGTTCAAGGGGGCCGAATACTTTCGCAAGGCACTGTATATAAAAAATGAATCCCAGGTTTGTTTACATCCAGAGCTGTCACGTAAAACACAGAAAAAACACAGATGCAGTTGTACAGCCAGACCACACCACCTCCCACATTCCACTGAAATACATACTTCCATGTGGGCTAAGAAGGAACTGGGGATGGGGCTTGTATACTAAAATAATACTATTGAAGTGCTTATAAAATTGTTATTTTTGCAAATCTGCCACTCAAACGCCATCACGATATCTAATACATATAGTTAGGAAAACTAACACCTGAAGTGTACTCTAACAACAGTTTCGATTTCAGTAGTTACTTGTTGTTTTCTTACACTAAACTTACCGTCTCTGTTTCGTTTGTCTGTTTCAATGACAAACGAAAAAATCTAAAAAAAAAAAATAATAAAATAATTTTAAAAAAATGTTATACCCGAACCTCGCCCCTCACAATGGAGGGCTCGACTTTTACAGAAGGTTGACTTTTACTCAAGCGAATATGGTAGATGTTTTATTTTACATCATGTAATGAAAGAAACTACAAAATTATATTGCAAAAGTTCACTGGAAGCCATAATAGTAGTACATAGTACTTGCAGTGCATTCCATTGTGTTTGAAGACATCCTTAATGCTCTCAGGCATGGACTCAATAAGGCACTGAAGGGTTGAGTTATACTTTAGATTCCACCATGCAGCCTTTACACTTGATTCCAATTCGTTTCTGTTGCATGGTTGACTTTTCCTGATTTCCTGTCCTATGAGACACCAGACATTCTGGTGAATTTCCAGGCCAAAATTGAATTCAAACCATTTTTTAATTTGTTTGGCTCGACGGTAAGGGCTCCGTCATCTTGGAAGTAGAAATCGCCATTAAATGGTTCTGAGCCATATGGAGGAGGTGGTCGGAGTGTTTTCAGGTACCCGTCCTTGTGTAGGGATTCTGAGCGTTTGGCAGAAATTGACAGTTTTTGAGTGCTATGTTATTGGGATGGTAGACTGGCCTCTATCTTTCTCCTTTGCCTCTTCAAACTCTTGGTCTTGCATTGCCGCAGTAAGTGGACACTACTGGCCATCCTATCTCTCAAACTTGAACGGCATAGGTGGCGATCAGTGCTGACATTTGGGCGTCCAGACCTGGGGGCAGCTTTACAGCTTCTAGTCTTCTTATATTTCTGGATGATCCTAGGTACTGTGCTTTGGCAGACATTATCTTTTTTGGCTCTCTGAGTACTGCTGAAACCTTTCTTATGAAGTGCAATGATGGCTAAGCATGTTTCAGAGGAGGTATGGCTCTTCCCCATGGCATGCTTATATAGCTTAAATCTACTCGTTACCACTTGCAGTTGTCACCGTTTTGATTACTTCTAGTTGTCAAGATTTATGTTGGATTGCGAAATGTCACATTTTTATATTTGTCAGTTTTTTGGTAAGTATATGGAAAACTACAAAGCGGTATGTAATTTAATATGTTAATGTAACATAATTCAGCAGGTTTCATTTGACTTTCATTATGAAGCAAAATTAGGGTGATGCAAAAGTTTTGGCCATCGTTGATAGTGTTATTAGTATTATTTAATTATTTAGCAGATGCTTTTATCCAAAGCAACTTATAGTGTGTGTATATATATTAAAAGGATTACAGCAGGTTTTGTGCTATAGGTAGGCTTACATGACTGATGCAGTTTTGATACTGCTCTCCTCTATTTGACCAAATACCTGAATGAACTATTTATTGTACCTGACTGGTAACCTCCGCAGTATGTTCAGAGTTTTGTAAATTAAACACTTTTAACATACCAGTGTAAAATTGATTCATTTCCCCCACAGGTGCGCTGGTCGGATATAGGTGGAATGGAGAATGTGAAACTGAAATTAAAGCAAGCGGTGGAATGGCCATTGAAACACCCAGAATCTTTCACAAGAATGGGGATTGAGCCCCCTAAAGGTATCCTCCTGTACGGCCCCCCTGGATGCTCCAAGACTATGGTAGCAAAGGCCTTAGCCAATGAGAGTGGGCTCAACTTCTTGGCTATAAAGGTACAGTATGTTGTTTTGTATTTCCTCCTGGTGTGAGATAAATTGTTCATCCAGTTTTCTTGAACAGTGACATCTGTTCAATAGGTCTTTCATAACGAGAGTGATTTAGTGTAAGAAATGTGTTGCATTACACTGTATTGCATACTGTTGACAACAGTGAATGAAAGCTTTTAAAAGTTTTTAGTATATTATGCTTTTATGAGTCCAGTTTGTCAAGCCTGGGACTGTTCATTAACTTCTGGATGTAAACTACAGCAGGAAACTATGTGCTATATTTTGTACTGTATTTATACAGTATTATACTTAGCTAGCTAAATATAATTGTCATGAATCATGATATATGAGGTACATTTACAGAATTGTTTAGTTTTTTCCATCATTTTTTTCAATTGCTGTATTATTTATTGCTTAATCTTTAATTGATAATGTTGCTTTCCCTAGGTTCTGTCCATTTAGTTTCTACTGGATCTAGCATTTGAATGTACAAACCAGAGAGCTGTTTTGTACTATGGTTTAATTGAGAGATATTGTCAAATTTGATAATAATCCCACACTTGACCCATCAAGATACATCAGTAATTTATTTGGCAAATTAAATTCCTCTTCGGAGAAATTGTTTCCCCCTATTGTCTTGAACAAAATAAGGGGTGGAATTTTTATTTTTATTTTTATTTTTATTTTTTTTTAAAAGGTCCCTATTGTGGCTTGTAAAAACAAGTACGATAAACAAACATAAGTTGTCTGAAATCCGTCAATGTTATTGTATATGACTTGCGCTCTTGTCCAAGCGTTGGCTGCTCTCTACGTCCCTCGTCAGCCCCTTAAAATGTGCCCCACTGAGGGCTCTGTGCTTTCAGTTCCCCAAAGCGCTTCATGCCATTCTGAAAGGCTCTTCACTTGACATCTGCTGACCTTCTGCTTGTCTTTTTTCATACCTTACCCTGAGATATTGTCCAGCTGAAACTTCCAAGCAACTCCCACACCTCATCAGTTTTATAGGGCCAGACAGGAAGTGATGCATTTTCCTCTGGTTGCCTGGCTACACATGCACATGGATTAGGGAGTGGTTAACATGTAGAAAACAGAAAGTACTGATTAGAGGAGAAGCCTCAAAATGGAGCGAGGTAACCAGTGGAGTACCACAGGGATCAGTATTAGGCCTTCTGCTCTTGCTAATCTATGTTAATGACTTTGATTCTGGTATAGTAAGCAAACTTGTTAAATTTGCAGCGACACAAAAATAGAAGGAGTGGCAAACACTATTGCAGCAGCAAAGGTCATTCAAAGTGATCTAGACAGCATTCAGAACTGGGCAGACACATGGCACATGGCATTTAATATAGAAAAGTGTAAGGTACTGCACGCCCGCAATAAAAATGTCCATTATAAATACCATATGGAAGATAATGAAATTGAAGAAGGAACCTATGAAAAAGATCAAGGAGGTTATGTTGGCTCAAAAATGTCTTCATCTAGACAATGTGGGGGAGCTATAAAAAAGGCCAACAAAATGCTCGGCTATATAGTGAAAAGTGTTGAATTTAAATCAAGGGAAGTAATGTTAACTGTACAATGCATTAGTAACACCTCATCTAGAATATTGTGTTCAGTTCTGGTCACCTTGCTACAAAAAGGATATTGCTGCTCTAGAAAGAGTGCAAAAAAGAGTGACCAGAATTATCCTGGGTTTAAAAGGCATGTCATATGCAGACAGGCTAAAAAATTGAATTTATTCAGTCTTGAACAAAGAAGACTAAGTGGTGATCTGATTCAAGCATTCAAAATTCTAAAATTGTGAAGTATTGACAATGTCGACCCAGGGGATTTTTTCGACCTGAAAAAAGAAACAAGGACCAGGGTCACAAATGGAGATTAGATAAAGAGGCATTCAGAACAGAAAATAGGAGGCACTTTTTTACTAGGGCTATAAATCTACGTTTAATTGACTACACGTTTAAACCCATTGTTAATCCGTCGTTTAACCGTTTAAATGGCCATAAATTTAATGTTTCACTCATTTAATATTTTTATATTTTACTTCCAATATTTTAAGTCATATTTTAACCTTGGTTTGTTATTCAAAGCTCGTACCATATAGATCCACTTAAAGACAAACAATGGTAAACATAAAAGCATAAAGGAGGACTGTAAGTTAGCACTAAAATGTAATCTATTTTAATAGCACAAAAAAACATTCATAATCGATTTTACAAAGTACAATTTCTCCAGAAGCTCCATAAAAAGTGTGTATATCCAACATCGAAAAAACATTAAAAAAGACAACTCTATTTAAATTAAACTTAAAACACAGTGACAAGACTACATTTTTAGTTTCATTCACTTGTATATTGTTGGCAGGAAACAAAACATGTCCAGAACCAAAAACCTTTATTTTTTTTTCATTAAAAATCAAAGTCGTTGTCTGATAAAATAGTAGTTCCCAGCGTTGCTCCCTTTCACAACGGCGCTTGCGCATTCACGTGAAAAAATAGAGACTTCATTTCCGAGCGTCCCTCTCTTTCATGGCTTCTCAGTTCAGCTCGCTTGAATAATTAAAAGCTGTTCTGTAATTGCAGATGTCCTGTTAAACACACACAATAAAATATGGACAAATAAAAAGGTGTAAGCACTTTGTAACAGACATCTTATTCGCCATTCTTTTTATAAATAAATAAATAGTAGCTATATGTTTTTCTTTTCCAATGTGTTACAGTGTTTTACTGTGGAGTGAATAGAGCCGTGAGGTGCCTTAATCACACAGGCTATTCACTTTATTTTATTTTTTTCTGATTTCTGTTTTTACCGTTTAAAAAAAAAAAGATAAACACAAAACCGTAAACCTACAGGCTTCTACTTTTTCCATTTGGTTTGCGTTCGTCTTCATTGGATTAAGTATTGTTTTATCTAATTGTATTGAAAAAGAGTATTGTTAACTTTAAAAACGGGTTGTATATTTTATTTATTTATTTATTTATTTATTTATTTATTTTTTTTTTTTTTTAGTGCAGTGTGGGGCACTCCAAAGCAAACAGATAGGCATGTTTCAGTTTTTTAGTTTTGAACTTGATCAATTCTATATTAATGCTATGCCCATGGTTTCACTACCATAAATCTTCTCTGTGTGAACATTGGGATCGTATTGTTCAAAGTGACTGCTGTAATAGCAGCCTGTGTGAGGAGTGCTTTTTGTGTTGTAATACAGACGTTAAAAATAGTCTGCAACGTTGTCTAATTGTTTAAGTCCTTGAAAAGGTTTCTTTTTATTTTCCATGATTGCATTTATTTAACGCACTGGAACGGTGAATTATTTTCACCGATTCAGCCCTTCTCATTGTTTATCCCTTACAGAATACCCCGCTTCATTTCTAACCCAGCTACAGAAACCGTCCCCACGCCACCCATTCCCTCAGTTTTGAAACCAAAGTTACGCCACTGCCTGTACTGATCATTAGTTTGACATTGTCCCTTCAAATATGTAAATCTCAAGCTTAATGCTCTACTGCCAAATGTATTTCTTTCGTACAGCACTTAATTCCGCGTTAATATTATTTTGATTCCGTAATTCCGTCCGTGCTCTTGTTAACACGGATCCCATAGGGCTCTATAAGACCTGAAAAAAGGCAATGCGATGGAGATACACAACAACGCAGGAAGTCGGTCTGTCCTTAATTTATGCAAGACGTATTTAGCGTTATCACTTGGAAGAACAGGTCAGGTTTCCTTAAAGGGGAAAACCATAGAAAGTGAAACATATTTGCGGAAAATTGCAAAAATAATTTGATAATATATTTTACTGTTAAGTTGCGTTTAAATGTATATTGTACACATTTTAAACGAAAATATTTTTAATCCACGTTTACCGTTTAAACGTTTAAACCCTTACAGCCCTATTTTTTACACAGAGAATTGTGGGAGTCTGGAACCAACTCCCCAGTAATGTTGTTGAAGCTGACACCCTGGGATCCTTCAAGAAGCTGCTTGATGAGATTCTGGCATCAATAAGCTACTAAAGACCAAACGAGCAAGATGGGCTGAATGGCCTCCTCTCATTTGTAAATGTTCTTATGTTCTAAACAAAAAGATAACAAGCACAGGTTATTGCTTCATTAATAAAGGTATATGTCCTTTAAGCAGATTATACTGTAAAATGAATATTATCATTATCAATAAAGCAGCGTCGACCTAAAGACTGTAAAACAGATGAAACGAAGAGCTGATCCTAATAGAGGAAAAACGTACAAGGTACAGTACTTCTAAAGGTCAGCAAGTTGAATATACTATTGCTATTACATCTAACAATTTATTGTTTCTAAATGCCTTAAATCTGGTAAAGATGTACTAGGTACTGTTTTATAAATACTTTAATACAGTGTTTTGTTTTGTGCAGCAGCCTCTTGTCGTCATGGAAATTCAATTTAAACATGAGAAAACATTTCTTCAAACTCTTCTGCTTTCTTTGAACTTGGGTAATATAACTACTCTCTGAGCTATCAGAGCAGTGTTTCTTGAAAGGCAATCTAAGGAGTGCCAGATTCCCTGAAGCGCTTCTGTTTCTGACTCATTGGCACTAATCAGATACATGTTCTGAAACCTTGAGAGGGAATTTAATTAATTGCATGAGTTATGTAAGACTTGAATAAATATTGACATCAATAATATACTTTGGCTAATTGGTTGAAGGTTGTGTATGGAGATTTTTTTTAATGTGTTTTTTTTGGTGCCATTATATTAAAGTCGATGCAGATGCTGTTTAGTAGACTAACATGGTGGAATATCAAATGTGTTTGGATGGTATTTTTCTGAAAACTGCATTGTGAAGATAAATATTAAATATAATAAGTGTAGAAGTTCATTTTCAGCCTTGGCCTTTTTTTATACATATTTATGGGATATTTGTAACAAACTCATTGTGGCTATGCCATATACAGTTGTAGTCAAAAGTTTACATACCCAAGTGGAAATTTATAATTTCTAGTAATTCCTCAAAAAAACAAACAAATAATTTTAGGAAAAATCTTTTGTAGCAAAAGTTTTGCTTTTGTGGATGAGGAAAAAAAGTTACAAGAAGTACATGTCTATAATTATGTATTTCAGCAGTTTTTTTTTGAAAACTCTAAAAATGTTAATTCAAAAGTATTCATACCCTGACAAGGAAAAAAAAAAAATCTAGTTGAGGCACCTTTAACAATAATAACCTATTTTAAATGATTAGGATATTTGTCAGTGAGCTTTTGGCATGATACTTTAGTGACCATTGCGATCATTGAGACTTTCTCCATGCAATACTCGACCTATGGTTGAAATGGAAACCCCAGTCCCACTTGCAGCCAATTCACTTTGAATATCTTTGGCAGTCAATCTTTTGGTGAAAGAACCTTCTTTCTTCCAGACCGAGGGAACTGTGACAGTACCATGAGTCTTGTACTTCTTAATAATAGAAATAGTTGACATTGGGATACTGAAATGCTTGGACATCTTCTTGTATCCTTCTATAGACAATAAATCATTTTCTGCCTAAGGTCTTCTGATAGCTCTTTACTTTTTCCCCATATTAACTTATTTGTAATGACAGCAGTCATCCTATGCCTAACCCTTTTATACTCTCTGAGAATCTTCACCTATTATTATTATTTTGTTTATTTAGCAGACGCCTTTATCCAAGACGACTTACAGAGACTAGGGTGTGTGAACTATGCATCAGCTGCAGAGTCACTTACAACTACGTCTCACCCGAAAGACGGAGCACAAGGAGGTTAAGTGACTTGCTCAGGGTCACACAATGAGTCAGTGGCTGAGGTGGGATTTGAACCGGGGACCTCCTGGTTACAAGCCCTTTTCTTTAACCACTGGACCACACAGCCTCCCACAGTTCTGCATTACTATATTGAAATTTCTAGCACCTTGTAGACAATACTATCATAGCATCAACGGGTATGAATACTTTTGAATTAACATTTTTGGAGTTTTGCAAAAAAAAATGCTGAAATAAGTAACTTGTAACTTTTTTCACTCATCCACAAAAGCAAAACTTTTGCTACAAAAGATTTTTCCTATATTTATTTGTTTTTGAGAAATTTCTAGAAATTATAAATTTGTATGTACATTTTTGACTAGAACTGTATATTTCCAATATGTGAAAAATATATGAGATGCATAACTAAATTTAGTATTGTTTGAAAATCAGTTTTCTTACCCTTGAATAGAAATCATCCATAACTTCAAAACACTCAATCAGAATTTAAACTTAAATTTAAACTTACATTTTCTTACGACTGCATTGGTACTGCATCTTATGTTTATAGTTCAGTTTTACAGAATTTTAGAGCATCCCTCTAATTTTGGCCCCTCAAATCCTATGTCATTTTAGTAAAGCAGGATGGACCAGCATGTGGTAAGTGTAGTTCTTACTGGAAATGTCTCTCTGATCGGGAGGACCTTTAAAAATAAATCAATAAATAAATAAATATACAAATTAGAAATGACACCTTTTTAACCCTGGTTTTAGTTAAATGATTCCCAACTGTCACTGCTACTGGATGTGAGTGCCTCAATAGGAGATGGAAGTTTGCAATTAAAGGGAACCTCCCAGGCAGCACTCTGAAACGAGAAACACAGCCATTTCTTATGATCTATTTCCTAAAGGCAGTTTTAAAAGGCTGGTGTCCAAATCTTCCTTCGAGGCAGTTCAGCCCGGGAAATACTTTACAAATGAAAAACAAACAGTTTATTGTCTGCCTTCGAGGCAAGGAGGTCTGGGAGCTGCTCTTTTCTTTTACCCCGTGCTCCTTAATCATAGGAAGATTCCTTGAGTATCAGTCATTACACATAAGAACTTCCATTCCCTCTAGCTGCTTGTTTGTTGTTTTTCTGGTGGTAACTAAGAGCAGAAGCAACAGCAGGTGACTTTTTGCCTCGGTGATTACTGACATTTTTTTCTTGATGAAGACCGAGCTTTCAAGTCAAGTATTCGCAAACAACATCTTCAACACCATGGGAAGCAGCAATCCATCAACAAAAACTGCGAGGCAGGATTTCAAGCGCATAGCTTTTCTGTGGTTTGTTCTTCTAAAATTAAAGGGGATGAGGGTCCTCTTTTATCAATTAAAGCCTTTCAATTCAAGCCTCGAGCATCAGTTCAACTTTAACAGAAGAAATACATCTTTAGCTGCCATATTTATACTGCCATCTTTTTGGACTTGATGGCTTGATACTTTAGTCTTTTTTTTTTTTTTTAACCTCGGAGTAATTTTTGCTACTGACTCGTTTCCTTATTTTTTAACAGCATGGTTGTTTCTGGGTAACTGGTACTGATTCACAGTTTGTTTTGCCTGGAGCTTTTCTGAATACCTGTTGCATTGTTACCTAATGTACCTCAATTACCGGTTTAAGTAGTGCACCATTGATGCACCTCAGAGTTCTGTTATATCCTCTCCCTTCCCAGAGGGAAGAGTTCTGCTAAAGCAACAGCTTTACTCTTCCTTTGCCACACCTGGTCTAGTGAAGAGCTCAAAGGAGAGGCTTGTCATGTTCCCACAATTGTCATATACTTAAACAGTGGTTCTGAAGTCCAGTTTCTATTGGACATAAACAGTTTATAGACCACTAAATCGGTGGTCTGGTCACATTGCCACCATTATACAGTAAAATGTTGCAAAGTTAACCAAAAATAATGGGTTATCATTTGACTGCATACAGTACTCTACAACTATGGCCAAAAATTTTGCATCACCTAGAATTTTAGGATTGAGACATAATTAAAAATAAATAAATAAATATGAACATAATTTAGATATTTTATTTAACATCATGGAATCAAAGTGATATTGCAAATATCTACCAGAAGCTGGGTGGTTCAAATCAGGTCGTCCGGTTGCCAAATGCGACCTTCAGTATTAATATGGTCAGTAGATTTTACCACAAGGTCGCCACGTTGGCGAATAACCATTTACAGGATATGCAACAGAACTTTGCTTCTGTCATAAAGGCTGTCTGCTTAACTGTCAGAATCTGCACCGCCCTGTTGATCTCGCAGAGCCAATCCTTTTGTGGAACCAGCCCCCTTGTTTCCATAGTAACGCGCACCAGCCAGTCAAGTTAAAGGGTACATAAGGACCTTTTTATTTTATTGTGTTACATGTTCCCGTGTTGCTACAACTGTTTACGTAAGGTGTGTGTGTGTATTGTTTTATTTATTTTTATTGTTATTTTTATGTTTTTACCGCTTTTTTTAACTTTTAAATTGCATTCCCTGCCTCAAGATGGCTTCCCATGTACCTACATGGACCTCTCAGAACTACATTTCTCATCATCCTCCTGCTCACTGGTAAATCCATCTCAGTTACATAACTACACAGCTTTAAAAACATTCTCTGTGTTGCACTGAGTGCTGCAGCGCTACAGGCCATTGACGTTCCTTGTCTTGCTCGGCATGGCAAATAAAAAAAGAAAAAAAAATCTCAAAATATCTCTTACTTACCCTGAATAAAATGTCAAAGAAAATGAAGCAATATTCAAATTTATTTGCATTTGGATTTGGAAAATCCACATCTGGCCAACTCCATGAAAATGAGAATGTAACTGAAGATGAGGAGGAGGAGTTAACAGAGTTAGTATATTAGTCAGTTTGTCTATGACAGTAACTGAAAAATAAAGAAATGTGTTCACTTCCCTGCATTTTTTACATAGTTATCTTGCCTTGCATTTGAGGAATATAGTTATATTTCCTGGCATTGTATGTATATAGTTCCTTGGCATTTAATGCATATAGTTCCCTAGAATTGTATGTATATGGCAAATCGATTGTATATGGTTCCCCTCCCACAATTTAAAGATAATTAACAAAAAACCCATTACACGAAAACATACAAAAGCAATGTGTGTGCAACATATACATGTCTTCTCATATTGTCCCCTTTTGAAAATGTTGGCCACCATAAAAGTTCACTTGGCCACCAGGTTTTGAAAGCTAGTGGCCAGATGGCCACCAGCATACAAAGTGATTTGTCCCACCCAGATTTTGAAATGCCATATTTTTCAATTTCTGTCCGTTTTTGGAAAACTGCAAAGCTGTATGTAATTCAATATGTTAATGTAAGATTATTTCGCAGGTTTCATTCAACTTTACGAAGTAACATTTGTTAATTCTATAGGGTGATGGAATACTTTCGGTCATAGCTGTACATTATTTAATTTCTAATCTCTGCAAGCATAAATAACATGTATGTCAATCTTTAAGGTTTTACATATGTCTGGGTGAAGTTGTTAGGCATATCAGAATGGAGGTGTTGCTGCCTGTATATCACTCTTACATTTTTAACTATACATAGTGCATGTTTATCTACTTTTTCATGGTACGGATAGCTCTAATTATGGTTCAAATAATGGGGACCCTTATCCTCTGATCGTGTCTGTCTGTCTGTCTTCACTCCTAGCCTTCTATACATTTCAAATTGCATTTGCAATAATCTTTCACCTACTGTGAGCTTTATTACGCTTACAAGGACACTCAGTATGTGCTGCATTGGTTTTGTATTTACAGCGATGGGGATGCAAGTTGCTGACATACTTGTTAATAAACATTATTAATAACATTGGGAAGGAAGACACATTGTTTTGTTTCTCTTTCAGGGTCCAGAACTATTGAGTAAATACGTGGGTGAATCTGAGAGATCTGTCAGAGAAGTAAGTTGAAACCTCACAGAGCATCATTTATTTATCAGAAAGTGTTTATACTAGGTGAGAATGCATGCTTGTTTTGAAAGAGGTCCTGCTGCTGAGCGGGAGAAAATGCTAGAGTTGCCTGCTGGCTTTTTAAACCTGGGCAATGTTACTGCATTTAGAATGCACACTTCTGTTCCGCACACCCCCACCCACCTGATTTTTTCCTAAATCTGCACAGATTGGGTTTTTTTCCATTTTCTTTTGAAATCAGTGTTAACTTTCAGACACTGAAAATAAAAAGGTAGCCAGGCAAATTGAGAATTCTGTTATTTAGATAGCTGAGATACATAACTTTGTATAAATAGACACGTCCAGTTTTTTCCTACGCTATTTCTGGTATGGAAAATGTGCATATTTAGCTAGGATTTGTAACATTGGAGATGTTTGACTTTTGCATACAGGTCCCTAATACCTGCTGCATTTCGCTATGGTACTTCGTTTTGGCTAGCAATGTGTGCAGCTTTCAATAGAATGCATGCTCAAACTGTGCAGAACGTCAGCAGCATAGCTCTTCATAGCCATGTGCCATTGTGCCAGCATTTTAATGTTGCCCAGGAAGACATTCCTCCAAAAAAATATAATAGCCTTTTGTGGAGCCATGGTGCTTTTTCACCAACTTACTGTTTCTATAGTTTATTTGCATAATATGTACTATTTTAATTATTAGAGCATCTGTACTTCTGACAATTGTAAAGACAAATGTAGCTCCATTATATAGAAAGGAAAAACTGTTTTCATCTATTAATGTTGAGTTTTTGTTTTGTTTTTTATTTCAGATCTTCAGGAAAGCTAGATCTGTGTCCCCAGCAATTCTCTTCTTCGATGAAATTGATGCCTTGGCTGTAGAAAGAGGAAGGTATGAGTTATAAACTTAGTAAGGGCACTGAATATATTGAGCCTAGAAAAAAAAAAGAGTTAATCCCAAAATGTTTTTTTACATAGTTAACTCTAACCAATATTTTAAGCATAGCACAGTGACCAAGAGTAGTAGACACAGTTAGGAATTGAGTGGATTGGCTTCGAAGAGTGGGCATTTTTATACACAGAGAGTAGAATGGGTTACAAAGTCACTTGATGTTGAATAATTGGGAACCTTTAAGAACACACTAGACAAAGTTCTGGGATCAATCAGGAAGAGAATGAGCTTTGATGGGCAGAATGGCCTTCTCTCATCTATAACTTTTTATGTTCTTATATTGTGCTACTTAAATATTCATATTGTAATATTCACTTTGGCCTGACACAGAATTTAGGAGCAACCCGTACTGTTATTGTTGGTCATGGGTGCTGAGGTCCAGCAAATGCTGCCTGACTGTCACATGAGCTTGATGCCTCTTGAGGCTTGAAGTACTGAAAAGAACACAAAATATCTCAAAGTAACAGAATAAAGTAGTAGGGCCATATAGTGTGCATGATAAAAACCTTGTAAATTATTGAACTCTTTTAGAATGTACTCTTTTTTAATGCATGTTGATGGTATTTTATACAACTATGGTTGTTTACTTTTCAATGCATGTGTTTTACATTATAAGGATGACAGGACATTTTTGCTTCAGTATATAGCACGAATACACATGGCACATCTGTGTTGGGGAGCTTGATAAAATTCAGGGAGTTTCATTGTGAAATCAAAACCAAATGGGGAGTTAAATGGGAAGCACAGTTCCCATTAAATTCGCCTGAAACTATATGGTGTGGGAACATAGACGAGACAGTTAATGCAAATTGATTATTTTTCAAGCTGATTTGGCACAGTAGGAATTTGCAGATGCACCAGAGGGACCCAACAAATGCCTTCTTGGGAGCACCTGTCAGGATTTGAGCAATGGGTGCTTACACTGGGGTCTGGGGAGATTTCACAAATGCAGTCATGCAAACTGGAAACTTCAGTCATTAAAATGTAGTTAGCAAGAAAAGAAAGTCATTGTTTGTATATGTTAACATTATTAAATATAAATATGTCCGAAAGTGATCTGTTAGAATTCTCAAGATTTCTTGGAAAATGAAGGTTTGTGCTGTCTTGTAAACACATACTGAACACATTAATCAACTTCACGTGAGATGCCTTCATTTTAATGGATTTCATGTGTATCGTAAAATCAATATTTTCCTATTATGAGCATCTTATAAATTATTTAATCAGAATGTCCAATCTATCCAGGTTCCAGTTTGATCGTGCAATTATTATTTTTTTTTTTTTTTTTTTTTTTCTAAATATAGAATGTTGGTGCCTCTGAATGTAATGTTCATAAAAAGGTTTTTTAAGGGCCAAGCTTCTCCTTGGAGCTCACCAAGCGCACCTTATACCTATACACCCCATGTGCTCTTCTGTCCTGTGTGCTGTTTTTTTGTCCTCCTGGATGTCAAATTCACAGGATTTGATTAAAAGTAAAAGATGTAAATTAGTCCACTGCATCACCTAGAAGATGGATTTTTTTATTTTATTTTAATGGGACAGTGTTTGTGATTTGAGGAGATTCCACACTGGTTAAACTTGTTTCAGTTACGGTCTATCCGGAGGAAGCAAATATGTGAATGCAACCAAATGGTCTAAGTTCAAACAGATATAAATCTCCATTGTACACAGATAACCGTAAGTATTGACCAGAAAACCAGATGTCAGATAATTTTGACTAAATTCTACTTCACTTGTTCAATCGTTGTAAGTTATGGCCTCCATTTTTGCCTGCTATGAAAAGGAAGCAATCCAGCAAATTAATATTGAAGTGATGGATGCATAGAAATTGACACTATTAAGTGTGGACCTAGGGAATGTTTTTTTCTTGTCTGGTACTAGATGTTTTCAGTATGTCTGCTCTCCTTCATGTGATTTATTGAAGCAGGAATGCAGGGAGACAGAAGTGAAGCATTGAATTACGTGCAGAGCGTATTCCGAAAAAAGACCATAAAAAAATTCAGATGAGACTTCACAAGGTTCCCTGGGGTAGTGTTGTATCCTGGGTTATCTTGTGTCATGGGAATATTTCTTGTGGCTCTTGAATAGTCCTAGCTGAAACATAAACCTAATACAACTCGCCAGACATGAAGAAAAAATACAAACGCAGAAGAAAGTTACAGATACACAGACTTGGCAGCTTTAAATAACATACATTGAAAATGTTATTAATTTATTGTAATACTGCCTAATAAAAGTTACAGTAATACAATATGGTTTATTTTAATTTAGTGTGAACCGATCACTGTGAGCTTGATAATGGTGTGTGAGGAAACTCAGCAACACATAATACAAGGTCTCAATTAGCAGACAAGCGAGTGCACCGGGATAAGCTACTTATTCTCAAAGTGTTTTTGCTTCAACGTTATTTACAGTTTTCTAAAAGTTTTAGGTAAGTGACAAAATATTTATTTATTTATTTATTTATTTATTTATTTATTTATTTATTTTTGGACAAACTGCTGATGTGTGATAATCATTTATGTGTAACTCGCCATTACACAGCATTGCAAGCTTGTGCATTTTCATGTGAACTGATCCAATAACATTTTATTATTTTTTCTTTTATGGTTTTGTCCTAAGAATTTGGGCCCAGTGCCAAAAATGAATCATTCGCTAAAGATAACAGATTTGCTTGGGGTACTCACAATACAGTACATACAGGAATTTGCAGGTCATTAAAAACATATTAATGATACTGTCAAATGTTAATATGACACCACCAATCGATAGGATTTCGGATAAATTACCATTGTCCTTATGGGTCAGAAAAGTAACCATTAAAATGTCAGTTATGCCGATGGTGGCGTATCTGCTGGCCATGCTTCCACTTCGTATTCCATTCTCCTATTTTAAGCAGGTGAATGTACTTTTTAGTAAAGTTATATGGGGATATAAGAAAGCAAGGCTTAAAATCAGTAAACTGTATAATTGTCATAATAGAAGAGGTATGAATATTCCCAATCCATACTGGTATTGTTTATCTTATCAAGTTAGACCTCTTTGAGATTGGTTTGTAAAATTAGGCAATCCCACAACTTGGGTTAAAATTGCTGAAAATATTGACTCCATCTGTAGTTTAAACAACATTACATGACTCTCCATTCGCTTTGAAGAATAACTTGATTTTTAGATATTCAGCTTCTTTTAAAGGATTTTAAAGTACCCTACTTCAGTTCAGGACCAAACATTTTGTATAATAAGAAACCTTTATTTAACCTTCCTTGGATTAATGTACAAATCAATAATGTGGGTGATTTGTTTTTATTCTCTTCTTCGAGATCTCTAAAGGATAGTTTTCATATCCCAATTGGAGAAACAAGAATTTACCATCATATCAATACATCTTTAGCCAGCCTAATCCCTCAACTTCGCTGTCCTAATCTGACTAAACTGAAGATGTTTTTATTAAATCCATTGCATTTTCATGGTTTTGAATCCGTTATGAATTCCCCATAGAAGGATATTACCACTTTCATGCTTGACAGTAGGTATGGTGTGCTTTTCTTTGTACGCCTCACCAGACTTTCTCCAAATGTAACAATTATCAGCGTGAACAAATAGCTCAATTTCTTTGTTTCATCACTCTCAATTTCTTTGTTTCATCACTCCACAAAACCTTTGACCAGAACTCATATCCATCATTCAAATGCTGTTTTGCAAACTTTAAGTGACTGTCCTTGCGACGTTTTCCTAAGGCTTTTTTTCTTGGCTTGTGACCATTGAGACCTTCACCATGCAATACTCGACCAATGGTTGAAATGGAAACCCCACTCCCACTTGCAGCCAATTCACTTTGAATATCTTTGGCAATCAATCTCTGTTATTAACCTTCCTTACAATTCTTTTACTTGTTCTTGGTGAAAGAACCTTCATTCTTCCAGACCGAAAGAGTGTTGTGACAGTACCATGAGTTTTGTACTTCTTGATAACAGAAACAATCTTCTATCCCTCTCCAGCTTTGACAATAAATAATTTCTGCCTAAGGTCTTCAGATAACTCTTTGCTTTTTCCCATATTGACATATTGGTAATGACAGCAATTGTCATTACCAAACACCCCTCTATAATTCCAACATTGTCTGTCTGTCGCGCTTTCTTTTCCTTCCATGGGGGTAGATTAAGCAGTGGGTTGTGGCACATCCACAAAGGGACTGAGAACCGGCGACAGGGGACCCAACCGTCATGGATGGGGTGGCTAGAGCGCAGGTGGGTTATCGGGAGGCTGCATCTGCAGGCAGGAGTGTCGATCCTGGCGACAGTGCATCGACGTCTGGCACGGGGAGCGTAGCGAAAGCTACAGAGAGCAATTGTGCCTGTTGGTGCAGCGACCTGGGAATTAGACCCAGCGGCAAAAGGCCCAGACAGAAGGGACGGGTGTCTGGGAACTCAGGTCGAAGGACCTGCCATGTAGGTGCCAGAATGTGGCACTGGGGTGGTGGTTGGGGCTGCGGTCCCTGAAAAACCCCCTCCTTTACCCCACAACAAGGGGACAGCGATACCTCCCCTTCTGACGCTCGACATAAATTTTAAAAAACATAAATTTTGGCACGAATATCTTAGTGCTGTACATATAATGAATATACTACTACCAGTGCAACAGGTCGCCAACATTTGTGGAGCAAAATAGGTTTTATGGGTGTGATTCGCCAAATATTTTGGTTGCAAATATTTATGGCTTTACAGTATTTTGTTTTAAATATAACGGATACAACATAAGTAAATAACTAAATAACATAAATAAATAACAGAAAATGTTTTTAAAGTTCATACCACATAGATATCAGCATTTTTTTCTTTCTTTGTAGTATGTTTTGTAATTAATTTTCTGTTAAGTCACAGAATTGCTGTTTTTTCATTCCATCATTTTCTGTTGTTAGGAGTAGAGGGTGTCCTTTGAAAAGGGGTGGGACTGACAGTGATGTGAACCAATCACATGTCAGAGGGAGACTTGCACGGTGGTGTAAGGATGTCAGGGCAATAGTTCAAACTATTTTTGCTAGATGTAATATGAGCAAAAGGAAGTATGTAACCTAATAACATTCTTTTAGATAATGCATTTACAAAACAAATTATTTTGTGAAAGTAATGCATGCTTGCCTGTCAGGTCACACAAAATGTTTTAAATTCTTTGCAAATTTCAATGCCTGTGTCTGCCTTTCAGGTATGTGTTGATTCATTGCATCCTGAAACCAAAGCCAGCATAAGCATAAGATATTTTTGGATTATGCGCACATTGTTTTCATACTCTTATAAGTATGGCTTGAATTTTTAGTTGTTTATTTTCCTTTTAACGGTTTGCCTTTAAGTCTTAAGCCTAATTATGAAAACATTTTGTTAAGTTAGTGGGAAAGAACAGCACAACACAAAATTATTATTATTATTATTATTATTATTATTTGTTTATTTAGCAGACGACTTTATCCAAGGCGACTTACAGAGACTAGGGTGTGTGAACTATGCATCAGCTGCAGAGTCACTTACAATTATGTCTCACCCAAATGACAGAGCACAAGGAGGTTAAGTGACTTGCTCAGGGTCACACAATGAGTCAGTGGTTGAGGTGGGATTTGAACCGGGGACCTCCTGGTTACAAGCCTTTTTCTTTAACCATTAGACCACACAGAAATGGACACATTTGAAGCTACCTTGTTCCCAGGCAAGTGCGAGAACGAAATGCAAGTTAAATTAGCATCTGGGGGAAGTCTTCGAATAATGAAGAAGGTGAAACGCAATCAGCAAGTTAATCAGGACATCAAGGTAAAAAGAAGCGACTTTGTTTAGTAATTTAATTAAGATATTGAATTGGCTCAAAACACGGTCATGTGAACAAAAATAAAAACCTAAAACTTCAAGCCCTAGTTCTTTCCGTTTCAAAATGCTGTATCTGCGTCTTTCTAGTGCCAAATTGTTCAGCAGTTTTTCTGGCACTTACTGCCTTTACAAGTTTAATAACTTTCATTCTGTCATCTAGGGAGGACCTTTTGTTTCTCCATGTTTTCTCTCTTCCTTTACAAGAGAGTGCTGTTGTTTTATTGATTATGGATAAAAGACCACTAAAATGGTTACTGTATTCCTTTCAATTTATGACGTACCATTTAAAACCATATTTTTCTTATAACAATAGCCCTGTGTAAGGGTGCTTAATACAGGTTTGAGTCTGTTTCTGGGTAAGAGAATTGTGGCCGCTGGTCGCGTTAGACAGGTGGTTAGACATTTTTAAACTGTCACAGAAACCCGAGATGGAATTGTTTTCCTGTAACTCACTGAAGAGGCCCATCTGTTATTTTTTTATAATACATGGATACCCTTGTGATGCTAATATTAAAGAAGACGAAGTTCAGCAATACAGTTCGGTTTTTTTAAACGTAGTGTTTCAGTACTGTACAGACGTTCTATGTCGTTATCCGTTTCTCTGATATACGAATGTACCAGCTTTACATCTTTCTCTTTGTAACGTATTCTCATTTTGTTAATCATTTAATGAACATTTCTGTGCTGTGGGTGTTGTCGAGTGATTGAAAACTAGACATTTTGTGTTTGAATTAAAAGTGATGGTCTCGAGGAGTCGAATGGGTCAAAGTTCAAGTATATTTTCCTCTAGAGGAATTATCACTTTTTATGCCTTTTTTTAGAATGGCTCAGGATGCAAATATAGCCTTTATCCATGTATTATATATATATATATATATATATATATATATATATATATATATATATATATATATATATATATATATATAGTCCTAGGCTACTTGTATGATGTACAATAAGAAAAAAATATGATTGATTGTGGTACTACAGTCTACCCACGTAAGTGTGTATGGTTTAAGTGTATATCCTGCCTAAGTGTGTTAAATTCCCAAATCCCAAACCATTAAGAATGCTGCATCATTAAATGTGCACTGTGAACTGATGTAAACAAGCACAGGCCTGGTGTCAGGAACGTGAATGCTTTCAATATATTTCTGCACTGAAATGGCTGCAAAGAATGAAACTACAAGACTTTTCATTAAAAGACTGTAAAGTACTATAATGTGCTAAAATGAATACAGCATTTGTTAAAAGTACGTTGATAAGGATTTCTGTTTAGTTTTCAACTAGGCTAAAAATGTAGAGTAGGTAGATGTGTGAAGAGACTGAATAAATGCAGTTTTCAGAATGAACAGGGTTAATGTTTGCAACGAACACACAGCAGTTAAGTAACAGTTATTTCCATTTAATTGATGAAAGTAATAAGGGGTCTTTCATGAATGTGCATCACTGTGCATTATATAGCATTTGCTTTACGTTATATAAAATGTTATAAACTGGTGGTTCTGTGTTTTCTTATTCAACTGTAGCATAATGCATTTTGATACCGGTACAGTAATATTTTATAATAGAGATTGGTATTGCAGATCACCATCCTACTTAAGAGTGTACTCTGCTGAAGTGTATCAATATTTGTGAAAAAATGGTTATACATTTAAGCAGGCTTCATGGTGTTTTTTAAAAGGCAGAACTTAATTTAGTAAACATGTTTTCAAAACCACTGTAAATCACATCATTCTGCAGGAGTGAGTCCTGCTTTTGGTCCTATACGATATTCACATCTACCACAATATACAGTGCCTTGCAAAAGGTGGCTCTACCAAATATTAATGTGTGGGGGTTGAATACTTATGCAAGCAAGATATTTCAGTTTTTTATTTTTCTTAAAAATATTTCCCAACATAAAACCAATGTCACCTTACAATAATTGATTTTGAGTTTCAGTGTTTTAAAATAAAATATCAAACAGAACAAAATTTCAATGTACAATTTGTAATTCAGTAATATGAGAGAATTGGTTAGGGGTCTGAATACTTTTGCAAGGCACTGTATGTCATATAAGAAAGTATTGCCATTCATTTATTATTCTGATCTGCCTTTGTGTAGATAATTAAACTATACCCAGTGTCTCAAATAATAAAAGACTAGCTACATGTTTTGATTTTCAATAATTTGTTATACACTTGTCACATTTAATCTATATTGCCACTATTTTAGACTAATTTACAATGTATGTTGTTATTAAGGAAGCCATTCAAAATGGAAGTTGACCTTAATTGTTGTAGTCATTAGTGTATTATGTCTTCCATATTAAAGCTGGTCATGCTTTTCATTTTACATTGAGTGATTTATCTAAAGAGAAATATGTAAACACACATTGCAGTAAGTGCTACAGAGGAACTAGAGTAATGACACAATGCAATTATTTTAAATTGATGTCTTATTTGAGGAAAAAAAAAAAAATCATCGCCATTCAAAGGACCTTTTTTATATGGTTCAGTTTATGAGAAAATGTCTGCCGTTTCCTGTTGCTATTGGATGAGGGTTACTTTTAATACCATGGAAAACCTTGAACTGACAAGCCATATTTCAATGGAATTAAAGAGGAAATAAACCAGTGTGACAGTTCATTACTATCACGGCAGCCGGATTGAAAAAATGGAGATTGCATGGTCAGTGAAAGCATGTAGACTAAGTGAGCAGCGTGACTCTTGACTGAATCTGGGAGTTTGCTGATGATACCTTTGGAAAACCTTTACATTACCAGCTCGCTGTAAACTATTATGAAATCAGCCTGAATATGTAAAAAAAAAGAAAGAAAGAAAACCATCAGAATTTTTATTGTATCTGAAGTTGAAAATAGGACAGCATCTATAGCCCCTTTCACACTGGCATGCTTTACCCTGGTCTGCAACACCCAGTGTCATGCGGGTCGGGTATGTGATTTCACACTGCTTTTAATAAAGCAGAGTTGACCTGGCTGACAGACGCAAGTAAACAATACACGTATCAATGCCCCGGAAGCAGCTTGTTACGGACGCTTCCATCCAAGATTCTCTGGATTGAACCATCGGCCCAAATGTTGATCAAACAGAATAAACAAAACGTCCCTTGCGGAAGTGAAACCTTCACACAGGCGTGGCTGTTTGTTATTTCGTCAGCCGTCAAGCATTTTGTCTCGCTCAACCCGGGTCAAAGCGTGTTGACCCACATCCTGAGGTACGTGGTTTCTCACTATGCGAGATTGTGACCCCGGGTAGCCAGAACCTGGGTTCGGACCTGGGTAGGAGTGCCAGTGTGAAAGGGGCTTTAGTGGATTATGAAACCCAGCTACAGTAGTTCATCAGTCCGGCTATGGTGGTTTCATGTTAAAATTCAATAGCTGAAATCTTCCTTTAAGCATAATTCTTCTTGACAGCTCAATTGAATTGAATTGAGTTGAGTTGAACTGAGTTGTTAGTGTTTGAGATTTTATTAGCAGGAGCATTGCCAATCCAGGTAGTGACTGAGGGTATTCAAACTGTGTAACTCACATTAGTGGGGACCACTGAATGATGAGGTTGTGAAAGAGAACCTAGCGAATGATGGAATCGTGTCTTTCCTAATCCCTGTAACACAGTCATGTAAACATCCATGGATGAACAGCTTCCTGTGAGTCTCTTCTGTTCTGGCTATGTGATGTCAACATGTGGGTGAAAGTTAGTGGGACACAAGGACTGTTATTTAAAATAAAAAATAAAAAAAAACAATCTAGAGATACAGCGTCATAGTGTGTTGTTTTAATTGTGTTTGTCTACTGGTTTGGTGCTCAAATGAGTGATCCTTGTGACCCAGTATCCTCTGTAAGAGGACAGTGTTTTTTTATGGTTTTAGGCCTGTTGAGCAGACAAAAAACAAATTGCTTTACCGTTTGATGTATCCTGTGTTCTACGTCTTGCAGTGATGTATTTTTCAACATAATCACACAATTGTTTTGATATTTTTTATTTGCCTAGACTGGGTTATAAATCAGCTGGGGAATAAAACCGAACAACTATCACAAATGGTGGTCTGATTCTCTTTCACATCACACACCCTTCAATTTCTATCATGTATAGCCACTTTTGCTGCAATGTATGTCTTCCTTCATTCAAGAATACCATCTGATCACTTGATATGAAATGTAGCAAACATGTCTGCTTATAAAACTTGATACATGTGTTGTTTACATGTTGTAGAAAAGTCTGCAGTCTGACTGTCAGTTCTGCTCTGTCAGAGGTATGGCGCGTTAGTGGACAGCACCTGTTGCCTTTACAGTAGTACTGCATCTGTCAGATTTGGTTTGGTTTCTTCTAATTATGTTATGTTTTTTGTTTCATGTCTGTTCATGGCTTTGACAAAGGTCAAGTTTAACCAAGAATATTCTATATTGTCAATGGTAACCTTTTTAATATTGCTCTGCTCTCTCTTTTGGCTGCTGTTGTTGTTAGCTCTTCGGGTTCTGGGAACGTTGCTGACCGTGTCCTTGCACAGCTGCTGACTGAAATGGATGGGATTGAGCAGCTCAGGGATGTCACCATCTTGGCAGCCACGAACCGTCCAGATATGATAGACAAGGTAAAGACTGGTCGGATTTTTATTCTTCGATGGAGTGTAAATACTGCATATAAGACTAGGGAAAATAAGCACAACATTAAAGATTTCTGCAGACATTACATGACTTGTTTTAGTTTACCTATAACTGAACCCGAAATGGCACATGCTAGTTTATCAATACCGGCCCGCAGTTCTGAAGTTTGTCTGAATAGCTGCAGTCCCCCAGTGCACTAGCCAATGTACAGTATAAGATTAATCTCAAGTGACTGATAGAAGTCCATTACAAAAGTTTGACTGCTTTGATCTGTACATGTATATGTATTTTTTTCATCACTTGATGATATTGTCAGTGCTCTCTGAATGCATGTCAATCCATGATGCAAAGAAAACTGTAGCCAGATCTTTATGAAAATGTTCACTTTGTGTTACCTGGGAGAATTGATATATCATGGGCCTATGTTTTAACATTACTTCCTCTAGAGCAGTACTTTAAACCTTTTTCTAAGTGCCCTGGAAAAGTGTTGAAACCCCAGGGATCTTTTTAAGGTTGTTTCAGCAGAGGAAGTGAACTGGGCAGCTGAGAAATCAGATTATTTTGACCCCCATTGGGCCTGATTTGACTGTCAAACACATTAGCTGTGATGTTTAATACAAGCCACTGAATGGAGCGTTGCAGTGGGGACTGCGGTGGCACCCTAGGGTTTCCAACAGCCTTTTTATCAACTGGTCAAAGGGCTGCATCGTCTTCAAATTAACCATTTACATAAGAATGGCAGGATATGATTAGACAGATGAAGAGTAATAAGATGTTTTGGTGTCAGTTACCCCATTGTTACACGATTTGATGACGTTCTGGATGTTATCACTTTTTTTATTGGAGAAAGCTAAAATAAATTCTCACTATTGAGGAAAAAAAGTAGTTTGACTGTATTATGTTAATGCTCATATCTGTTATTGCAGTATTTATGAAGGGCTGTAAATATTTCAAATTGCAAATGTAACTTTAGATTGGTAATGCAGTCATAGACCTTCACAGTGACATTTCTAATGGTTTTGCTGGCATTTTTTGCTTTTTATATGAATTGCAGAGAGGAATTGCTTCCTTAACTGTGTCAATGCTGAATACTAAATTGCTACTATTACCCTAATGATGATAAATTGAAATTGCAGTACATTTAAAATAGAAAACAATATGTGTTATATATATATATATATATATATATATATATATATATATATATATATATATATATAAAATAAACTATGGATGATCTGGCCAATACATATTTCTAAGGAGGACATAAAGAGCAACTTCTGAACTCAGGTCACCTTAAACACAGACTGAAAATGCAGTATGCAGCAATTTGCTCATTTATCCATCCAAAAAAAAACAAAAAAAAAACACATTGAATAATTCATTATTTAAAATGTTTTGAACTGGAACTATACAAATATAATCAAGCTTCCTTCCTAAAAATTTACAGAAAAAAAAGTGCCAAACCTCATATTATTTTTAAACAGCAGCATATGCTAGTACATTGTTAGGAAAGTATATGAAACTAAATTGTTAGACATTTTAATTAGATTTTAGGTCTGATAGAAGGAGGTGCTGGTTGGCAACTGCTGTAGTATTTTCCTGTACAGTATTTAAAATGTAATCACAGTATTGTGTTGTCAGGCTTGCATGTAAGTTACACAGGTAACAGCAGGTGGCGCCAAATCTGATATTAAGTTGCCTCGAGCTTGCTGTAGAGGGGCTGCCTGGGATTAAGGATTAGTTGGGTGCTCATTAAACTCCTGATACAAAATGTAATTTTAACTGATTCAGAATTAAAAATCTTTTTTTTTTCTTCTCTTATTTCTATCAACTTGTTTTTCTCCTGGGAAGCCCAGGTTGCAAACCTCACCATGCCTCATTAAAAATATAAAAACTGGATTCAATGTAGGATAGTATGTGTTCTGACTGTAATGTTGAATGTTTGTCAAATGTGGATCAACAGAATTAATATATCATAGAGTTTTGTAAATACTGCTCCCTTGGTTGGCTGAATCGTGTCCCATGACACAAATACAAACAATATTCTGCTGGTCAGTCCAAGAGAGTTTTTATTATTATTATTATTATTATTATTATTATTATTATTATTATTATTATTATTATTATTACACTAATGCATATTGCTGCTTGTGAGACAGGTTACAGTGTTAGTTAAATTGAAACAGTGAAACCTGAGTGAACCAGTCAGCAAAGGAACTAATAGTTGCTTTTCTGAGGTGCTTTAGTGTTTTTTTGACGTTTTAAAAAATAAAATAATGTTTCCTTAGATTTACACTTGTTAAAAACATTGAACTGTTAGAACAGATCATTATAGGCTTTTTATTGTCATTTCCTAAAGGAGACAGTTTAAAGCTCAAAATCAATATGTGATCATTTGAGGAAGCACAAAATGCGTTTTCATTGCCTTGATTGTCATTTTTAATTTCTCATGTGTTATCAGGGAGTTCGTCTGACCTTGCTAGAAATTGCTGTTCTCACAAAGCCAAATAACTTGGCCCAGCAGCTAAAAAGTAGAAATGTGACAAGATGTTATGATATTTGCCAGCAGTTTTTTTTTTCTTTCTTGAATCATTCTTTTGAAGTATAGCTGTTTATGCCAACGTATTTATAGTATAGTTTATTGATATGCGTCACGTATCGTTAAAGGAGTACCTTAATTTATTTAAAATGTCAAAGCCATTGCAACGTTGCCACACTTTTCGGTTTTTCATACAACTGCAAAATATTGATAACAATATCATTCAAATCGTTAAATGTACACACAAAATGAATTGCCTTTAAGTGAAGGTCCCGTGACTTAACCCCCTGTATTGTTACTGAATGTCTAAATAAGGTATGCATGCTGTCTTTTACTTCCAGAGGTGATGCGGTTTAGAAAACTTCAAAAAAAGGAAAAACAACAGAAATGTAACAACACCCAACCTCATGACACAAAAGTCTAGGTTTTATATTCAAAGCTGTCATTTATCAATTTACTTTTAAATTGATACATCAAATAACAGAATGAAAGGCTTTTATTAAGTTTGTGTATGATTTTGTAAACAAACACATACATGGATAAACTTAACATCTTGTTTTTGTTTTGCATGTTTAATATTGATTGTACTGCATTTCCACAACTTAAAAGGAGATTACTACTGTGCGTAGGACCAATTAAACAATGTATAGAAATAAGTGTCAGAAATACGTTATATTAATTGTTAGTTGACGATATGCCCTTCTTTGGAGATAACTATTTGATGGGGTTTTTTGACAGCTTGTCCTGTCCTCAGACACATCTACTTAAAATAATAATAATAATAATAATCTTCATGGTTAGCCCTGGCAAACATCGTCAAATCTCAGCTTGTTTTTCCACAGAACCAATGTTAAAGGCAAATTGCTTAGCCAGGTTTCAAGTACAATGCTACAGAAGAGGGCTGCAGACAAACATCTACTGTAATTAATTATTATTCCTTTTCAGGACACATTGTCAACTCATCACTCATCAACAGTTGGTGATATGTGTGGTAAAACCAAAAAAAATGGATACATAAAAAAAAAGGATTCACACACTCTCTCAGGCAAAGTCCAGAAATGCATTTAATCATTTCAACTTTCAAAAAGTAAGAAAATGATGAAATGTCATTGTCTTGTTTTCTAAAGTTGCTAAATGTTTTAAGTCTGTTCTTGAGTTAATAAAGAAATTATGCAAATGAAGTACCATGCACAGACTGGGAACAGGTGTGAATTGAATTGAACTAGCCCACTCAATGTGTAATAGTAAAAGAGAGAAACAAAGTTGTAAATGTTGCACAGTTTTAAGCCTAAAGGCCAAAGGGTGATAAAACACAACAATGACAGCTCAAGATTTCGGCAACTTTAATTTATTATCTAACTCCAATAAAACGTGTCAGTCAGCATTATTCTCTTTTTGCTGAAGTGTCTCTACACAAGATATGAACTGCTTTATGGCTTCTTAGGTGGTTAATTATGAAAGTCATTGTTACAATAGTTTGTTTTCTTAATAAAGAAAATAACACATTTGTTCAAGAGGAAATTAAATGATTCTATAAATCATACCTGTCATGTGCTTTCATGTTATAGCTAAATGAAATCTGGCACCATACTACTGCATAGCCTAGTTAAAGAAAGAGCACTGTTTGCATGCCTTAATTTCAGGAAGCCTGTTATTGTTTCTCTTAATAGGTCATTTCATCCCATCAATGTCTTTGGGGCCAAGGCATGTCAGACCTTTTTTTCAATTAAATAAGTAACTGCAGTTTGTTAGATGCTGTACTACAGTACAGCAATTTTAACGTGTTTTATTTTTTCGACATTATTCTGACAGTTTTTTTAAAGATCTATCCTTTTGTCTAAGTGATTATGTCTCAGTATAACTGAGACTTGTTTTGTTCAGGATTTTGATAAAAAAAGTGTTCAAATCAAAATGTTATTTTCTTTCACTTTGTTTATACCGAAATTACAATAATTGAGGTGTAGCATATACCGTAGTGCACCTAAACCATGGTAAACCGCAAAAACAGTATACCGAATCATCCCTACTGCACTTTTCTAATCTTTCTGTTGTGTGTGTGTGTTTTTAAATATGAATAATCCCAGGTCCAGAGAGTTTATAGAGTTTTAAGCCTAAAGGCTGAGTGTAACAAAATACTAAGAATCCTCCATACCAGCATCAGTTGTTTTTAAGGAATCCTGTTTTTTTTTTTGTTTTGTTTTGTTTTTTTAAATAAAGGAGATGTCTGGCTAATGGGAGTGCAATATTTGTCTTTTATGACGCCAGGTTTAATCAAGGAATGACTCCAGGATTAATTAGCCCCGATTTGACTCTGGCAAACGGTTGTGAATTTATAGGGTGCAGCTGGTCCTGCTGTGAAGGTGATTATATATGTCTCCCAAATCCTTTAGTAATGTTTGTTTTAGAGTACATTTAAAAGAGCATTTAAAACTTCCATCATAATGATGACTCCCTGAATTGTATTTTATCTAATATGCATTGATTCAGACTTTACATCTTTATTGGGCACATGTCAAGCAGATGCTAACACGCTATTTAAAAGAACACTTTATCTGTCACAACAGATTGACTGTACGTAATGCTTTAAGTGAAGCGCTGTAGAAAATGACTGCTTTCATTTTTGTTTAGAATGTTGCTGAAAACATAGAAGACCCATTATCTTCATCATTTTAAGTCTAGTTAAAAAGAGATGGAAACAATCTTCCTGAAAGAAAGTGTTTTGTTGGCTGACTTGGCTTATAAAGCTCTTTGACGTGTTGTGACTTAAGGCTTCTTCGGTATAGCTTTAGGAGCCTAATAGCAGAGTTCTATTGAATACAAAATAGTTTTAAATGTAGAACCATACATACTTACTAGAAGATGTGTTATGCTATTATTACTCATCATTACTTGTTTCATAAAGATATTACAGAAATTAAGGTTTATGATTTGAAGCTTTTTATTTCTTTTATTTTTGTGACCACTCTTAATAATGGTCGTATAATTTTCACAACATAACTAGCGTCAATTCTCACAAAACATCGTAACATTTGTATCTTAAATAATTATTGCATTTTACTTTGGGCTATTCGGTATCAATACATTTTTTAAATAAAATCAAACTGATGTGTGAAAAAGGAATTCATTTTTAGACCTGCATTTAATAGTATATTTGACCAAAAGTGGTTCATTAAATTTTCCAGGTTGTCCCAGTGTTACTTGTTTAATAACTGAAGTATAAAGGAATAATAATAAACGTTTCTGCTGGGTTGACAGTACAGGAATGGATTTACCATATTTACTCAGGAAATGGCTTTGCATTAAATGGTACAACAACATATTCAGACCCGTCTGGAATAATTGTTTTGGCAGATTAGCAGACTTTCTGTGAATGTATGTCTCTTGAAAATGCCCTCTGGTTATTATTGATATAAATACATTAAGGAAATCAGGAGGTTAACTTTTTCAAAGGCTCCATCACAGATTTCATTATAATTTTTAAAGAATACATACTGTTCTACTAATTTTTTCACTAATAAGACAACGAGGCAGTGTGATCCAGTGACCCAGAAGGTCACCTGTTCAAATCCCACCTCTGCCACTGACTGACTCACTGTGTGACCCTGAGCAAGTCACTTAACCTTCTTGTGCTCCATCCTGCGGATGAGATGTTAAGTCAATGTCCTATTGTAAGTGACATATAATGCACAGTTCACAGCCTACCTCTGTAAAGTGCTTTGTGATGGTGGTCCAAACATTATATTTCATAAAATGGTTATTAAGCCTTTTGGCATTGAGCATATGTTGAACCAAGGTATACTAAAATCATTTTTAAGTGATGCGTTTTCTTTAAAAAACTTTGTATATTTAAAATCCTTTGAAAATGAGAGTAGCTCAAGTCTTTTGAACATCTACAGTATATATAGTCTCTTGACCCTGAGGAAGTTAAAAAACCTTTTGAAATTGTACTGTGGTTGTATTACATCAGCTGTATAGGCAGTTGTGTTCAAAGCACACAGGCTGTACCCAGAAAAATCAATTGCTTCCTAAAAAAAAGTTTTGCTTCGGTTTTGTCAAGTGGTTATAATCATGAGCTTTTGCTTGGGTAGTGACATTTTTATAACCACACACTGTCCATATAGTCAGCAGTGTGTCGTCCGTGGAAAAACCACCACTGCGTGTGATGGAGTGCCTCCTAACCGCAGTCTCTACTCCACTTACCAATGCGTGCACTAGTCCTGAAGTCTCCTTGCTTTGTTTCTAGGCAAAGTAGGTTCAGTCCCTCCAACCTCAAGCCCCTTTGCCTTGGAATTTGTCAAATGACTCTTCTCTCCCCTTTTTATAGTGTGGAGACCAAATTTGAATGCCACAATTATCTGGCATAAAACCAATAGATAATCATGTTTGGATAAAAAGTAAAAATTCTTAAAAGGTCACAATCATTAAAAATGTTCCATGGTATTATTATTAACATATAGGAGCTTTTCTGTCCTCGTAACATACTTCATGATCGTACTGTAGCTGACACAAAACTCTTTATTTATAACCTTCACAATGCAAGAAATTAGTCATTTTAATATGTTCCTCAAACACAGATACAGGTAGAACTACAACAGACATAATTGCTAAATTAAAATCGGCACCATATTTTGAAGAGGGCCAGTTTGTTTATTTAGAAATACAAAGCATTTTCTTTATTATTATTTAGTTCCCCTTCTCTTAGTCTTTTCCTTTTTACATCCCCCTCTTCCCACACATGACGTTGCCCATAGAGATAGTTCAGATAAGGACTTTGATTGGGGTTGTGGATTGATTTAGATGGATGAGAGGCCTGGCTGCACCACTATGTTATTCTCCCCAGACAAAGCCATGGAGACACAGAGTCAGCGGACTGCAAATGAAAACAAACACTAGAAGCTACCTGCATAAGCACAATAGCATCTCCCCCTCTTCCCTTGAAGCTCATTTGTTGTGTGCCCAGATAAAAGTCTAGGTGCTTGGTGCCAAAGCAGAGAAACCTTTATCTAAATTGGATTGCTTTATTGAGGATTTTTATAATAAGGTTAAGACTGCTAGTTCAGTTGAGCTAGCTGTAAGGTGAGTAATTGGGGAAATGCTGTGTGTGTGACAGGGTAGCGTCATGGCTCAGGCTGGTTTCCGGCAGGAAAGAGACCCAGAGACAGAAAGCTGCAGTTTAAGCGCGTGTGCGCACTTTTATTGAACAAAACAAACACAAAAACAGGAACAAAATAAACACGGCACGAGGGCCAAAATAAAATAACAAAATCCTTGTAGGCTGGACATTAGCCCACTACAATGTTACAAAAATCACAGCACAAACACTCACCCCCCAAACTCCTCTCTCAAGCAAAGGATTGTGCTTCCTTTTATATATATGGCCACTCCCCAATTAGCATCAATTACCTAATTGGGGAATGGCCACACTTGTGATTGCTGGCAGGGACAGATTTAACCCCATCTCTGCCAACCTTACATTCCCACACACACTATTTACAGCAGCACTGCCACATTGTGTTTTTGTAACAAGCAAGGATGTCAGTCCGGTGATGATCCTTCTAAATTTGCTGCCTTCAATGCCTTTAGGCTCAATGAAATTTAAAACTAAAGGGCTCCAGTCTCATTAACAGTAGCACAAGCCTTTTATACCCAGTAGACTTGCACTGACATTATTTAGATTAAAATAGAGCTTGTAGATTTTAGCATTTGGACTGCAGCAATTACAATATGGAAAGCATGCACATAATTCATGAAAACCAAGACTGCAATCTACAACAATACTAGCTAGGTCAACTTAATATCTTAATTGTATACTCATTTTCTCAGGCACTCGCCTACATACATCAATCTCTTGCACACCAGACATTTTTCAATAACTAAGGGGGAAAAAAAGTAAAGTATTTGTACTGCTACGCACTATTGTAGTCAAAATTACTATACCTCCCCATTAAAATGTTACTTTTTACCCTATTTTTCACTTGGCACCAAGTGGCTGTATATTGCAATAAAAATGGTCATTGGTGATGCATGATTTTGATTTGGAAAATAGTTGTTCAGCTTATTATTGAGTTGCCTAACAGAGCCCAAAAGAATCAATTTAAATGGGGACTTGAGGTTTAAGAATTTGTATCCGTTATTGAATAACAACATTTGTGATAAAAAAAAATCCCCAGAGTTCAGCTGGATTGTGCTCCCTGACTGCTTAAGAGGTGGAGGTTCTCTTCTGGAGAAGGGAGTTTCCATGTCACCTTCAGGCCATTGGCCTTTAAAACTATAATGTAAACATATCCTTTTAAAATGTGCATTTGCATATGGATTATGCTTACATGGTTTAATTTGTAATGCGATACTGCAGTGTTTACTCTTTAGATTGCTTTGAGGTTAAATTGACATCAAATTTAACTAACACGGTTCAACACATAAGAGTTTGCTCATTTTTTAAAGAACTCCCGAACATTACATTTACATTTGTAATGAAACTCCACTTGCCGGTGTGTTTGACCTCATTAAAGTTTCCGTTTCTGTTATCTATAAAGTATATATGTTTTAGATGTTTTATGTAAGATAACTAAAATGTTTCCCGTTCCAAGGAAACTTTACATTTCAACTTATCATGGGTGCACAAAAACATTCAACAGCAAAGATAACAGCGGGCTCTGGATTAGTTGAGAAGTTCTTGCAAGTGTCTAGATGTTAGATACTAAGCTTCCATCAAAATGTACTTTGTCGGCCATGATCGCTCAGAGTGCTGATGCGGATGGTTACCAGTGATAAGGGCTGATATTGTCCAGTGCTCAGTGTTTCCACGGTAACTTTTATGACACACTGCAAAGTGGACTTAGGAATCACAGTATGCATGCCTCTACAAGATACTGATTAAAATGCAATGTCTTCATTTGTTTTAATTTGAGTGTGTACATCATACATATTGGTATATCTGCTTGGCTTCATATCAAAGAAAGTAGTTTAAAATGTTATGCATTTGTTCATAAACAAGTGTTGCTACTAGCCTGCGTGAGTTTTGAAGCATTGCATTAGCATGATGTAATATATAACTGTCAGATGTTCTTACTTGTTCTACAGAATGTTGCATATTGACGTTCAGTTTTTTTTTTTTAACTTTTTCCCCCTTTTTTTTGGTCTTTCTTACTCATCTCTGATTGTGGATCATTTAAAAAACGTATTTAGTTGTGCATAAAAGTGCATGTGGTATAAAATGTGGAAATTAGTCAACTTCTCTAATGACTATTTTCATCCCCATATTAAGTGGCAGTTTTGTCCCCTTCCTTGATTAAACAGGAGCTTTGGATGAGCGAAATGTGTGGTAATGAGCCAAGTAGTCAAAAGACTAAATTATATCTCCTCTAGCTAGAATCATTTTCAAGCCCGTGAATTATTTGGTTGAAATCAAAAGACTGTAGAGCGGTTCTTTTAACTGTATTTATTAAATATAGCTATTCAACAACATTGAGAACTTTTTTTTATTTAGTGTTTTTCTTGAATTAAGTATAGACAAACCTTTTAATGGTAGTTCAAATGGTAGTCCTTTTTTACCTTTGTTACCATTGTTATAAAACATGTATTTAATATAAATAAATAATTGAATTTAGTATGCTGCTTTTTTAGATATATGAATTCATGTGCTCAAATGATAAATTATAAGTGAGCAAATAATGTATTCACACAGAAATGGAAAAATAAAAAAGCTTAACGATTACCAAGAGGAGTCTGCTTCGTCTCAGTCATCTGCACTTAGCGTTATGTAAACATTTACACTTTTATTTCTTTATTTATGTATTTATTTTTAACATAATCCTAGCCCTTTCTGAATTCATAGTTCCTAACTGAGACTCTATATGACAAATGCTCTTACATGTCGTTTATATAAGTTGGGTAGGTGAGTTATTAACTTTGTGTTGTTGTCGGTAGTTGTGAATATTCATATTCAGTACAACTGCATTTGGTTGGATGATTAACATTGTATTTGGTCTCAGTATATATATTTTTTTTACCAAAGCTTTTATTTTTGTTTTAAATTTTGATACAGGAATTGTCTAATACTGCGTGAAACCATTTATACCTTTCTAAAGTAGAACAGCACTTGCTAGCTGGCACAAAACATGTTAAATGACAGAAGTGCAGAGTGGTGTGGTATGTGGCCTACAAAGACAATCTTCATTGGAAGGATTCAGAAAGAGAGATCAAGACAATTGCTGCAGAGTGAGGCAATAATGGATGCTCTAAATTACCTACGAGTTTACTTTTGATGTCTGCAGATTCCCCATACGTTATGCTTAAAAGGCGATAGTGTCATCTTTTTTATTCAAAGCAGTAAAAATATGTAGAGAAGGGGACATAAAAAATGAAACCCTATTAGAACATGAACTTCATTTTGTAGTTCCTTGCATGAGAATTGCCTTCTGCAGGCCACTTGATCAGAGAGAGGGAAAAACGAAACTGTTCAGACATGTACAATCCATTTCAGGGTTAACCTAAGTGCTCAGTTTCTGAGAAGTGCAGTTTACACTAAATATTATTTAACCTGCATGCTGCATTATTCCATTACTTCCTGTGTTGTGTTCTGAATAATATGCTTGAAAAAAGTGCCTTTGTGTATTTTGATACCTTACAGACATCTGCAGCATGTGTCATCTTGTCTCAATAAACGTGGAATAGTGGGGGCTTGGAACGCTTTCAACCACCAAGGAAATCCCTCCTCGCATAAATAATATGTCTAAAACCCCTTAAGAATGTAACTTTTAAATTGCAGTTCTGCACATGTTGCCTTCAGTATTTCTTTAATAACAGCTTTAACAAAATAGACTTTCAAAATGTAATTAAAGGTCACAGTTTATTTCTTGACACGTTCATTTTGGCCAGTTTTTTAGGTGAAATAATACAAAATCTTCTTTATTTCTTAAATATGTTTTGCTGTTAATTTTTAAATTAGGTCGTGACAAAAATGCATTCATAAAAGTGCTTGAGAGAACAATGATCACATGTGTATTGCAGTACATTTTATTACATTTATTGATCTTTTATAAAACTTGTCTTTTATGATGTGGTTTATGTTGGTTTTAGCTAAGAGATATGATTTATTGGAGAACAGATCTATTTATGATAATCACAGGCACATTCAGAATTGTTGTTTCCGCCATTTGATTGACTTGCGTTGCTTTTATTAATTGATTTGCTTATAAATCATTCTTTAAAAGCACATGCAAATTGAGAGGAACGGTAGTTCCTCACGCCAAGTTACCATTGAAGTGCGAGAACTGCCAGGCTGTATACAGCAAGGATAGTTTGCTTGTTTACAGGGTTTTGGTGCAGCAAAAGTAAATCAGCCAAAAGCACCATTTCACTTTTACTTTGTAGTTCCCAACACTCTTAGGTGAAATGTTGAAAAAAAAGCCAATACCTGTGTGAGGCGTGTGAGTAATAATGGAATTTCCAGACAGTACTTTACGTGTAAAATTTTTTACTTTATTAATATTTACACGGAAAAAAAATAAACAAACAAAAGAAGGATGTGAGGGAGGGAGTGCTGGAGAAACCAAACGAAAGGAACGGAAGCTTCTTAGTCCTCTTCTTGATATGCTGAATAAAAAAAAGAAAAGAATCAGAACCAAAAGAACAACGTTAGTAAAGCTTCCGTCCGTGAAAATAAAAGCAAAGAGAGCCCGGCACTGCTTCTCTCCCTCCAGCCTTTCCTCCGCCTACACTTTGTGGGACCAACCCCGGACACAGTAGCACGTTCCCTTTAGTATGCAAAGCCCCGCCCCGGTAGTCAGTGGAACACCAATTCCAACTAACAGGTGTCCTTGAACCTCATGTGACTCCAGTGGCTGGAATTTACATACTCGTACTTCCGCCCCTCACCAAGGTGCCGCCCCTCATAAAGATGACTTTCGTCATGGTCACGAGATCTTGGTAAGGGAAGTCCCGAGTTGGTTTGATGCCTTCTACTGTCGGGAGGCTGAATTACAGACCAAAACCCCTTTGACTCATCACAACCTGTCATACAGTAAGAGAAATAAGTCACAAAAGTAAGGTAGAAATGTCCTCCTCCTTTTTCTTTTTCTCGTTTTTTTGCAGATTTTAGCAGACCCCAGGTACGTTTATCTACGCATATGTATATTACAGGACATCCAAGTTTAATGATAATTAACTTGTTTTGTCAACATGGAAATATACTAGGGAATGCACTTATTTTGACGTCTGTATCATCTATAGTAAACTATTTTTTGATATTTTAAAATGGACTAGTTGCACGCATCGCACAGAAAAAAAAACAAAAAAACTTTTATGAAGACCCCAGGGAGTTTTTATCCACGCGTATGTATATTACAGGACATCTGAGTTTTAATGACAATAAACTTCTTTTGTCAACATGGAAATATACTAGGGAAGGCGCTTATTGTGACATCTATATCATTTATATTAAAAGTATTTATTTCTGCTTTAAAATTGAACATTTGCCTGCAAAAATATACATATAAAAAAGGTCTGACATGCATGGGATTTGAAACTATAACATTCTGTTTGCAAGCGTGTTGTGTTGTAACTGTCAGTGCTACACAATTAGTTGTGACAAGCAGTATTTTGAAAGGTGAAGTCAGCCAGCTGAGAATTCTCTGGACTTTGTTATATTTTGGAGATTTTTTGAGTCTTCATTCATCTTCATCACCATCATTCTGAGATTCTGATCTTGAGCTCTGAAAAATGTTAGTTTCCTGTAGGTGTAACACTCATTATGGTCCCTATTGATGCAAGGAGGTACGGTTCCTCATGATACTGGTTGATGAGAGTAATGCTATTTGTGGTCCCCACTGGACAAAAAGGAACGTACATTTTTTTGAGAATTAGCTATGCTGAAGGATAGCCTATATATTTGGTAAAAGTAAAACATGAACACATTGAAATAAATGAATACATAAATCAATACATAGACATTTATTTCTTTCTTTATCTGGATATTTACTTATTTATTTTTCACTATCAGATATAAACACTGCCATTTAATACTGTATGAAATGAAAATAAATACTGTATGAAACGAAAATAAATACTCAACTGTTCTTGTTCAATTGTATATTAGTGAAGATTTTTGTACATAAAAGTAATATTTTTACTTTACAATTAAAAAATATATTGTAATGACCTGGACGATTGCTTTGTTGCAAGACTTGTTGTCTGTTCAGTTTGTCCCGTCTGTCTTTTATATGTTACATGTATTGTAAGGGGAACGGGTCACATTGTTACTTAGCATGGGAAGGGGGAGTGAGTGAATGAGTGGGGAGAATGTGTGTTGCTGTTTTCAGGGGTTGCACAGCATGGCTGTGACTGATTGATGAGCCGGACAGCAGCGGGAAACGACGGGAGGTTATGTAATAAGGGGGTCCATGAGCCTGGAGACTGGAGACAGTCCAGCGCGAGACTGAATGAGAAACTGTGGGTGCGACTGAGCGAGCGTGTGAGCTGTGACTGGTGAGAATATGCAGTGTAAGTGCAAAGACTAAAATGCAGGGTTATTATTTTGGTGCTGTGAACTCCGGCCCCTGACAGGAATTCTCTGTAGTTTCAAGTAAAACAAACATTTTTAGAATTCAACTCTGTCTCCCTGAGTACTACTTCCTAAACGTGAAAACATTACAATATACTAAATGAACCGATCAAGTGTATTATGATAGTTTGCAAAATCAGATGAAAGATTTAATTACAATCGGGATAATACATAATCATTATTTACATAATCTTGTTCATCTCGTTACTTGTTAAAAACTGTAACTTTACTGCTATCCTAGCAAATGTTGTGGCGTGAAAGCTAGGGCATCTGCATTGCAAGTTGCATTGGAAGCATGTCTTGGGATTGATTCACACAAAGGGTTTATATTGCAAACTTAAAAAAAAAAATTAAATGTATTTTATTTATGTGTAACAAACACATATTTTATATGTGAAAAAAATGTATTTGATATGAATTTCATTGAACATACATACTTTTGCACACATAACTTTAATGTGTGTATGTATATATATATATATATATATATATATATATATATATATATATATATATATATATATATATAAAGGCAAGATTTGAACCCTAACTAGTCATATTTTCGCTCCAACTACACAACTGCTACGCTACACAGATTCACATCTTCACGCTTTCAACAGACTAGGCTACTATTTACATTTACCCTATCCAAATGGCAATACATTGCCTCAATATAGGTTGAACTATTTTGCTATTCCCGTAATGTGTGTTATAAGTGAAAGAAGAAGTGATATCTGAAACAAAAACACATTGGAAATGTGAAAAAACGCCAAGTTATCAAAAGTACCCGGCCATTTAAAGTGGAGATATCAAAAACACAAGCCACGTTTCAAGAAACCATTGAGTTAACCTTGCCCAGCACAAAGCAAATAACCACAATTATAAAACTGATGGGGGACAAGGTTGCACCAATTGTTTCTACTAACTTGGCTTGTGTTTTTTAGGCACAATAAAAGCAGATCGAAATTGCATCAAAAACACAAGCCAAGTTAGTAAAAACAATTGGGGCAACCTTAGCCCCCATCGGTTTACAGTTGTGCCTATTTGCTTTGTGCTGGGCAAGGCTGTCCCAATGGTTTCTTGAAACTTGGCTTGTGTTTTTGATATCTCCACTTTAAATGGCTGGGCACTTTTGATAACTTGGCGTTTGTTCACATTTCCAATAATGTTTTTGTTTCAGATACCTTTAACAGGAAAGAGAAGAGGAGGTCTAACCTGCAGAACTAGTACGTTGCTGTTAAAACTGTGAGTTGCTTTTGAAACATGCCTTTATAATAATAACCCTATTGTGTATTGCACGCTTTGCAAAAACACCTAGGTAAGAGCTAAAAAGAAACATTAAGAGCTTATTTAAGGTAGATTAGATGGATGTTTAAGGATTTAAAAAAAGAGCAACCGTAAGGTATAAATGCCCGTAGTTTAAATTTTACAATTTTAATAGAAAACTAACCAGGACAATTATGTTTTGGTGGGAGGGACTTTGACTGGGGGTAACTGAATCCTAATGTATATCTTCAAGTGGCCTAGTCATCATCTTCAAGATTTAAGTTACACTTGTGTATCAAATGGAAATCAGCAGCATGCCACGATGGTTTGATAGTCAGATTTAAGAATGGGTAATGTCAGTGCAGGACAAATCATTAGAATTGTATTCATAAGTCCAAATAGGTAACACACCTGCATTGCACTGCACATGCACCTCAGTACTGACCTTAAGGTACTCGTCCATCCAGTCCTGGGCTTCTTTCAGGCAGAAAATTCCCACATGTGCTGAATTGCGTCTAATCAAGGTACAATAGCTGTTCGGAGGCCACCTTGAGTGAGCCAAAGTGACTGATAAAATGCAACGAGTGACTGAAAAGATATTACTTTATTAATAACAAAATCTATAATAATATAAATAACCAAAAATGTAAACATCAGGACCAACATATTTGAAAGTGTTGTTTAACTGATTAAAGTAAGCTTTGATTATGTGTTGCTTTTGAAGTAATAGTGAATAAACGCCTTTTAAATGCAAAAAAAGTATTAGTTTACTGAAACAGGTGTCTTGTATCCGGTGTTTTACAGCTTCATTGTAATGTAAAATATATTTTATCATGGTTCAACAAACAAACGGTTACTGTGCAATACTTAATGACTTGTGGCCAGAGGCTAAATTGATGTGTATCTTTGTAAAGACAATTCAGATTCCTTCTGGGCTTCTTTCAGGTTACAGTTAAAGTCTTTTCATATACTGTAAGTTGCTGGCACAATACTTTTTTTAACCATAGATGACATTTTTTTCAGTAACGTCAGGGCAATACAAGGTTTAATCCTTCCCTCTTTCCAAAGATGGACACTTTAGATGTTCCTAGATGGCACAGGTTAAAGTTGTTATTGAGTGTTTTTCCAACTATTTATATAGCTGTATTTTGTACTGTATTTAACCAAGTTTAATAAAATGTATCACCAAACATGAAGTTCAGTACCCATTCTGCTACTATCCTTTTTAAAATACCTCCTTATTGAATTGAAACAAAATGTGGGATGGATTAATCCATTCCCACTTTAAAACAGCTGCACTTAAATGGGGAACGCCTTTATTACAGTGGGCAGTTGTATTAATAGAACAGAAAAGAGTAGTTGGAAGGTTGCTTAGTAGAGCTGACAGAAGCTCAGAAGCATAATTGTTGGTTGATTTGTAAGGTGCAACAAAACACTGAATTCTTTTTGGGAAATGTTTGTTTGCAATAAAATAGGTTTTAGTTTATTTTAGTATACCTAAAAAGTTGGTTGCCTACTTCTATGCTAGCAGTGGTAAATTATTCTGAACATTGATGACATTTTCACTAAAGCCCTGCCTGAATCTTAGTTGTAGCCCCTTGAGACATGTTTGAAGCAGAGTTTCTCAAAATGATTGTTCTTACAAATCCTAGCGGTTTCATTTTGGCAATGGATTCTACATCTTGAATCATCACAGACAGCAAAACCCTAGGGGTATTTGTTCTGGTATATATCTGAGTACTGGTAAACCATGGAGCGGGCATTTTCAGTATCACGGTGTACTGAAATGTGAAGATAGCAGCTATGATAGGGAAAGAGGAAATAGGACAGGATAGCTTTTTCATTAAGGGCACCACTTTTCCAGTGGTAACAATACCTCAGAAGAGTCAGAATGCATTACCTTTAAACTGAAGTATGTCACAACCATATATATATATATATATGCAAATGGAAAATTGAATTTGTGCAAAAAACAATAATGGATTACTTTCAAATGAAAGTAAATATTTACACTTTAATTTAATTTGATAGAGTGATAATTATCTGCCCATGAGATGTATATATGTTTTTTTTGTTTGTTTGCTTGTTTTAAAGAATAAGAGTCCCTCAGCCATTCTGGCAGTTCAGAATAAAAAGTTTCAGATGTTCCAGCGATTGTTCTTTTGCAGACCCATAAATAATTCCTTTCATCTCCCGCAAAAGAAGGGAGAAAACGGAGCTCATATTTGTGCCTCTTCCAAGAGCTGCCTGTGAAACAGATTACCTCGAGGGATACAGCTGAGACTTCTGAGCTGCCTTTGAGCCTGGCAGCCTTCCCCTCGCTTTCCCTTTTCCTTCCTTCCTCAATCCCTCCACTAATAGCTCCCTTGTTCCTAAAGAACAAAACTGGCAGTTAGCGGTCATTCGGGAAGATTCATTAGAAGCAGGACTGCAGTAATTGTAAACAGACAAGCTCTCTGCTTTTCTGCCCAGGGCATAGCAGCCTTGTGTTCTCTGCTACAGACACCAAAGAGAAGAAGGAGGCTTTTTGTAAGCAGTGGTGATGGACTAAATAGATTAGTTTCCCTAATTTGGGTTTTTATTTATTTTGTTTTTTACATTAATTCATTTTATTATTTATTTGTTTATTGATGTTGATGATTTAATAGTGCTATTTGTTCATTGAACATTCTGAGATAAAACTATTATGCCTTTATCAGTTTTGGCACTGATTTTTATTTTGACTGAGACTTACCTCAGAACATATGATTTGATGGGCTGCAGTGACTTACTGGCAGAGGTGCGGGTGGGACTGTGTTGTTGTATTTAGCAAGTTTGATAGTTCTGACGGTTCTAGTGTGGAGGGCAGGAAGGGTTGAACGTGACTAATAGAATAAAATACTGTCGGTGGCTAATCTAGGAAGATCTCCTTGTTCCCTGTGCTCTGCTGTAAAACAGGACTAGGCCGTACTTTATTACAGTATTAAGCATTACGCCAGCTGTCTCTTGCCTACAGGACTTAAAAATTTGAAAAAAACTATAAGGCCTTTGTTACTTTTCTAAGCACATACAGACTCCTTTCTTGAAGTAGCATATGAATTTAAATTAATGGCAGTAAATCAGTTGTTTTGCTATGGTGTTGATGTTAATGATGTTCAGCTTTATAATTGTAATAAGTAAACCTATTGATTTTGAATCCTGGTGAGGTGTTCTGAAGCACAAGAGATCACCCTATTTTCAAAGGGATTTCAAGCAAAACCTTTCCTAATCTTTTATCCAGTTTGGGAGTAAATAAAATAGATGTACATTCACTCTACCAAATAGTAGTATTTAGTTAAAATATGTACCTTAATAATGTCAATAATGTCATTATATAAATGCATTTTTAATTGAGCTTTACAATAATTGTGTGTGTATATATATAATTTTTTTGTTTTGTTTTGGTGTATTTCAGTGTATTTCTGAAAACAGTATCCCTCTTTTAGTGTAGGCTTTCCAAGAGCTTCCTCATAAACAGTTCATATGTACTTGCATTTGCTTGAAGGGTGGGTAGTAGGATGTATAGGGAGTGTCTAGTATTGCTCAGCAGCACCAGTCCCCCAGCCCAACGCACAGGAACAACCATTGACTGTGTAAATCTGCTAATGGCGGCCTCTTGAAATTTAATGTCAGACAAACTGACTCCCCCCACAATCCTAATTTCCTTCTTTATATAGGTTCTCACAATGCTTAAATAAAACCAGGGGTCCTTAATTCACTGTTTATAAAGAGCTTGTTTATGTACAAACAGTGTTATCAGCCTATGCTGTGACTCAATAGAAACTGTTCCTTTTCATTGCTAACATCACCTATCTAGCTGTGGTAAAGTGAAGTAAGGCTAATCTGCTGCCGGGAAACCTGAAGGCGCAAACTAAAAAGGGATTATAATGAGGGAGTGGGATTCAATTTCTCACAGAAACAAATACCAATTAAGTAAATGCACTTCACTGTATAATGATCATATACAAATGAATAAGTACTGGAGCAACTTAATTTTGTGGATGTCTGTATACATTGATATTTTCTGATTATCAGAAAACACAAACTTACTGTCTATTTTCTTTTTTGTTTGGCAGTAAAAGGATTTATACTGTACACTGTTTCAATTTTCACCAGCCTTCCGTAGGTTTTATTTATTTTTTGTGTGTGTCTTTGTTTAATTGAGTCCCCATCTGAGATTAAACCTAGAAACCCCCTACTATCCATCTTTTGGCAGTGGGAGTATGATATACAAATGCAGAAGATACAAAACAGTACTATTTAAATAGGAGAGACTTCAACAATTCAGCATTTAAATATTTTTAAAAATCCAACACTGTGCATGCCACTGATCAAATCAATATTGAGATTTTTTGACTGATTTTAATAGTTTTTTTGAAAAAAAAAAAAAAAAAGCCGCAGGCTCATTCAGGATCCATGTTCTTAGAAACTTTGGCTTATTTCTGTGGCTTTAATATTGGTGTGTATCAGTAGAGACATGCCTGCACCAGGAAGAAAGATATTGTCCACCATAGTTGGTGAGATTAAAACCATTCTCCGTGGCGTGCATTCAGCAAGCAGGCACAAGTAGAACAGATTTTCAGTACTTAAAAACAAACTGTGCAAACAATGCTCCTACAAAAATAAAGACGCCCTACATTCTGAACTCAGCGGGTCACCCATTCACCTCACTGACTTGCCAAGTTTCAGAGTGCTCCAGTCCTCACTGAAGAGGTGTGAATTAGTGGTGGTGAAGGACCTCCCCATTTAAAACAATCCTGAAATGGGCCTGCCCAGTCTCATGTTTGTCAACAACATCATCATTGTAAGGTACAAATCCCATTAGATTTGTGTTAATTTTTATAACATTCCAAGCAAGTTACTACCTCAAGTACCTGAAATAATCTGTAGGGTTTAAAAAACCACAGGCTAAAAAATAGAAGAAAATACATTTTGAAAATGTGTTTGATTGGTTTCGCTCATACGTGCTTGTAAAGACTTTCATGTTGCTCTTTTAAAAAAAAATCTATGGACATTTGTGGCGGAGTGTCCCGCCCCTATTTATTATCATTTGTATTTTTGTTTGCGGCGCGGACAAAAGCGCCGTGTCTTTTGTTATTTGTTTTTTGTAATTTAAAACCCGTGAGGATGTAGGATGTCCCTCAAAGTCCATATCCTTGATGCTCATCTTGATAAATTCAAGGAGAATATGGGAGCGTACTCGGAGGAGCAAGGCGAGAGCTTCCACCAGGATATACTGGACTTTGAACGCCGCTACCAAGGACAGTATAACGAGAACATGATGGGAGACTACATTTGGGGGCTGATTCGTGAAAGTGATTTACAGTATAATCGTAAATCTCGAAACACTACTCACTTCTAAATCTTTTGTAGTCATTTTTGGATTACTTTAGTATAAATACATGTTAATTTGGATTCATATGTTGTTTTTTTCTGACTTTATGTGAACGAAAAGACACAAATTCGCCCGTTTTCTCAATGGAAATAGGTAAATTTCAAAATATCACTCCTGGTCACAAAAGCAAAGTTTGTGGGAAATAATAGCCATTTCCTATACTTTTGAGGCATAAGCAATTAGGAAATAACACTTACTACCCAGGAACAAAAATTGTGTTACATAGTGTAATAAATAGGGGCGGGACACTCCGCCACAACATTAAAGAAAAAAGACACAGCTTTCAATCATAATTTCTGAAGTAGGAGACTTTGGATGTGAATCTCTGAAACAGTACCCCCTGGATAAAAGACTCCAGGTTGTTGGTCAATTGTAGAATGAAATGTATTTGCTTACGATTGTAAGTCGCCCTGGATAAGGGCGTCTGCTAAGAAATAAATAATAATAATAATAATAATAGAATGGCAACTTTTCCTGGTAATTTATTTTTTTAATGTTTAGCTCAGAATCGCTTTCTTGGTGGTGTGGCTTAATTTAGCTATTTTAAACCAATATTAGATGGCCAGTAATAGATCGATTTGGGTTTTTATCGACTCTTTCAGCTGTTTTGACGTCCAGTTGGTTTTCTGTAAAACCGAAATGAAAGTTTAAAACCAAAAAATGATCTGCATTTGTGCAGCCAAGTTTGTACTTGTGTACCATTGTCAGACACGTCATTTTTTGAACTGTGACAAATAAGCTCAATACAGAGTTAATGCATTACTCATACCACGGTGTTATACAATTAGACACAATGCAGAAAGAATAAAATAATGTATTAATAGACATTGTCCTTGCAGTCGGTTGAGTAGAACTGCAGCTTTTCAGAATTGAAGTCATTTTTTTTTTAAATGTATCCCTACTGAGGGTTGTCGGAATCAATAACGGAAGTCTTGTCATAACTTTTGATTGTGCCAATGCCTTTTCATTGTACAAAAACAGCTGGTTCGGTTTTATCTTTTATCTGTATCATTTTGGTTTGGAATTTTATGCAAATGTCGGTTTCAGTTCGGTTTTGGTTTGAGAAAACTAGAACCATTGCATCCTTATTACACAATACTTTAGTGTGGCACTGACGCAATATACGCACACCAATCGTGTTTTACTATGCATGCGGAAGATAAGTACTTTATATGTGTCACTTCCACATCTAATTTTAGAACAGTTGGTAATGGAAGTAGAGTAAAAACAAGACTGGTAGAGTAGTTTTACCTTACATGGTTACTGTAACCGAGGTCACATATAGAGTATCTTCTGAAAAGCAAGTCAACTAAGGCTACTGTCCATGAAAACAGAAGGTGTAATGTGTACCGCAATCCCAAACAGACACTTCCAAACAGACACATGTCAGGTGAGGTAGTAGGCTTTTAAATGTAATCATGCCATAATAATCCATTCAGGTACACCAGCTAGTGACATTAACATACCAACTGATATCTACAGTACTTTTTGTAAATTTGCATGGCTCTCTGTGTTTTTAAAAGACTACCTTTTTCTCATTGAGAAGGTGTGTATGTACTTGGGTGGCTTTCCCAAGATAACAAGAGCACCTGACAATGGTTGGAAGGTCATTTACCTCTGATTCATCCTGGAGTGTCAAATTAAATTATAATAACTAAAAGAAATCTTATATTCCAAATCATCTGCCATTTAATGAGTAGTTTTAGCAGTTTAGTATCTGCCTAAAATTAGTAGTTCTATTGAAAATATTGGATATAGGACACATGCTTTAAATGTGTGGGAGGAGGCTTTAATTTTAAGAAAAATGTAAATAATAGCATGAACATACCTGGCTAGCTAGTTTCGATCGGTGTTTCTTGCAGATAGTTTTGTGTACGGTAAACCACCTGGACTGTCAAAAATGTTGGTTTTCTAATAAAGTGCAGTGGCCAGATGGCTTAACTATGAAAGTAAACTTATTAAGCATGCACCAATAATACTTTCATGTGACACTGCAGCTTTAACATCATGCAAATTGTAAATTATTCTGCTTTGTTCAGGACCATAATAGTTACTGTTTTAATGATTATAGTGTACAAGGTTTCCAATGAGTGGGTGGCTCTGTGGAAACTTGACTCCTAGATCTTTTGTTGCAGCCATACCTTAATTAAAAGGGCTGTTTGTGTAAACATGCGTTAGAGAAACAGAGAGAGATGTAGGAAGTACAATGTAAGAAGCTGCAGTAAGAGATCGGTCTCCATTGTCGGCTTGAGGCAAAGCTTACAATTTAAAGATTTACCGAAATAAAGACAAAACGGGAGCAGAAAAAAAAAATCAAATCAGGGAGCTTCACTGAAAACAAAGCAAACCAAACCTATTGTAAATGTTGTGCAGTTTGGTTTTTAACACCCCACCTGATCAAACTGCTATGTGCTATTCTCCTTTTTGATACACCCAGAGAAGAGAATCATATGTTTGTACATGTGGCTCATCTGCTGATGGTACCAGCCTTAAACATCACATACAGATAAAGCAGTTATCTAAATCTGTTTTTGTTCTTTTATATTACTACTAGTTTGTTGCTAAGAATTGTAAGTACTGTCTACTGAGGAGAGCGCTGCTTTTGTAAAATTGAATTAATTTTATCAACAGAAATAAAGTATTATTTAAAGTAGGTTTTGTTTTACTGCAACCTACTTTTTTTTTCAATCATTCTCAAAAACATTCTTGTTCATATACTTTATTTTATTATGTTTACAAATGGATTGATGCAGAATAGCGCCCTGCATTTTCTCACGTTTATAATGTTGGCCAAGCATGCTTTTGATCTTCTGTTATTATTGGCTTTTCTAAAAGGATGAAAGTGTCTGTGTGTGTTTGTGGTTTCAGCACTAATTTTAGTTGCTTGTGAGTGTAAAAGGTTGTAAACTTAAATACATATCCTGTCTAACTATTGTGTGGTAAATAACTATTATGCTTTCAGAATGAGTACAGTTTGTCTAGGGATCTAACAGTTTGTGTGTTTGTCTGTGTAGGTTGTATTTGCAGATGGATGCACTGGATGTTGTATTGTAACTGAACAGGCAGTCTGTCAATTGAAGCCTTGAAATTCCCTACAGAAGCCTGCATGGTTTGTCTTGCTTATCATCACTTCCTTCCAGTGAGACAGTAAAGTGCAGAATAGTAAAAGAGCTAAGGGTTTGAATTGAGGAAAGAAAATTAAGGACCTTTTTAAAAGCCTAGTATAAGTAGCGTTTGATCTTGATGGTGGTTAGTCTATGTTAAGGAGGCTGTGTGGTCCAGTGGTTAAAGAAAAGGGCTTGGAACCAGGAGGTCCCCGGTTCAAATCCCACCTCAGCCACTGACTCATTGTGTGACCCTGAGCAAGTCACTTAACCTCCTTGTGCTCCGTCTTTCGGGTGAGACGTAATTGTAAGTGACTCTGCAGCTGACGCACAGTTCACACACTCTAGTCTCTGTAAGTCGCCTTGGATAAAGGCGTCTGCTAAATAAACAAATAATAATGTAGCCTAAAATAATGTCAACTGTGGTTTCTATTAAAATGATAATGATAAAAAACACTGCAATCCCTTTCTGTACTGCCTAATGCCAAAACTAGAACGAAACACCAGGTGCCTTAAACTTAACGTTCTCAGTTGGTCATTTCTGGTTCAGAATTATTAGCGAAGCTTTATTAATTTAAACAGAATAGCAGTTAAGAACATCGCACCCTTGAGAATAAATCTTCCGCCTTCTCTTGTTGATTTATTAACCTTAATAAAATTTACTGTTGTAAGGGATGTTCATGGTCACATGTTTTTAAGCAGCTGTTGTAAGACTAGATTAGGACTTTGTATAAAAATGATGTGGCATGAGACAACTTTTCCCAGCAACTAACTTACAATAGGTGCATACAGTTACAGTACTTAACCAGTCAGTCGATTTTTTGGAAAACGTTGCCCGCAGTTTTGGGATGTGACTTGCGCAACACTCTTTGGGGTACATTGTATGCAGGGAGTATTTTTTACTTTTATATTGGCATCATAGTAAATTGCCTAAAAACAGTACCTGCAATAAAAGGTCAACCAGAAATTATTTTAAACCTTGGCATGGAGAGTGATGAAGCTTACTGTACTACAGTGAAGTGCCTTTGCTATCCAATGACTTTGTTACCATTGCTGCCAAATTAGCTCCTTTAACAAGAATTAAAAATAAATCAACGGGAGAAAGCTGAATTTCCAATAATAAGAATGTGACATTTGTCAAATTTTCATGTTTTTCTCTACAGCATAACAATGTATTTAGTTAAGTAAAGTTTTCTCATCATGTGTATCCAGTAGCCTATATTATCGGCAAAATGCTTTTTCAAGCTATTTAGGGATTCCCACTTTTATGAGAATTTTCTCTCCTGTATTTTTTAACAAAAAACATACCAAAGAAAATGAATATGTGCTTTCCTTTTGTCTGTCTCATTGCATGTATTTGCATTTCTTCATAGATTTATAAAGATCCCCTTCCCAAACTTGCAGACATCTGAAAGTGTAGACTATTTATTACACAAAAGGATCTCTACAGTAGACGAGGGGAAATCCCCCTCTACATTAAAGGTCTATCTGGCAGCTATTTCAGCTTGCCATGTCAGTCTCCCCAGGAGCTTACTTCCTGTCCGGGCAATTTTTTAATAGGAGTTCGGTTGAAGCACTCATGAAGCCTCCATTTGAGCCCTTTCATTCAGCTGAGCTGAAATTTTTATCACTTAAAGTGGCTTTCTTGCTTGCAATCACCTCCGCAAAGTGGGTGAGTGAGATGCAGTCATTCTCAATTGCGAAATCCTGCTTAATTTTTGTATAAGCCAGAATAAAGGTAACGCGCTGTACCAATCCTCCTTTTTTGCCGAAAACTATCTCGGCATTTCATGTTAACCAGTCTGTGGGATTGGAGGCTTTCCATCCACCTCCTTTCCAGTCTGACAGAGAGCGGCAGCTCCATACGCTCGGTCCTGTGCAGGCACAGGCACAGGCACTAGTGTATTATGTTGGAGACAGTCTGAACAATTTTCTGTCTGCTATGGGGCGAAGTCCTATGGTCAAGCCCTGTCTAAACAGAGGCTGTTCAAATGGATAGCAGATACAGTCAGGACTGGATGTGAGCGAGCCAACTTGCCCACTCCAGTAAAGTTCACTGCCCATTCCACCGGGGGCATGGCAACTTTGTGTGCTTTATTCCATGGTGCTTCTGTCAGGTATATTTGCAATGCAGCGGTGTGGACTACTCCCCATACCTTTACTAGGTTCTACAGACTAAATGTTGTGGATGCTCAAAACCCTGGCTTTGGAACTAGAGTGTTAAGGGCGGCTTCCGAGTCGACCCTTACAACACTGGCATAGAGGTGAGCTTCTCCCTGAATTCTTTAGCCCTAGCTACTTGTTACTGAGGTCCCGAATGGTAACACACAAGGCAGCCTCGGCTTAGCCTTGTAGCATTCCGGTCATGCAGCAATCTTGCCCTTGCGATGGCTTGGGTATACTGACCCATTCAGTAATGGTTACATTTTGTACTTGAAAGGGAACATTAGGTTATTCTCATAACCCTGGTTCCCTGAAATAGAAATGTACCATTAACCTTCAAGGTCGCTGCGTCCTTGAAAAATGACGCTGAGTTCTGTGCGTGTGGTCCTTTTATGTCCTCGGGGGCGGGCATGACTGCGTCACAGAGGCTGTGCGAGCAGCTTTGATATATTTATACAGGTTTCGGGTCTTAAAGAGGTTAATACCCTTTCGGTAATGGTTACATTAGGGAACCAGGGTTATGATAATAACAAAACGTTTTATTAGTTGTTCCTATACTTGTTTGAATAGTGGTCTGGGAGCTTTTAAGGCAGAGTGAAATAAGAGACAGGTATTCTATATGGAGTCACCCCCCCAATAATTACACATTCATCAATGGAGACCCCACCTCCCTATCTTTTACTGCTTTCTCTTTTTACATAGGATTTTTAATAAACAGTTTATATGGGTGAATTGGCAGGATTATAAAGGAAAATGGTGGTTGTGATTGGAAGTGCTGGGTATATCAAAATGGTTTCATATGTTAGGAAACCATATAATTGCAAATACCACAGAAGCACGTGGACTATGGATGGTTTTTCCCTTGACTGAATATGTGTGTTTCTTGCATTTGTAGAAGTGATTACAGTTTGTTGTGTTTTATGTCTCTCCCAGCTGTTTTGAAACCTCTTATGATATCCCACATATGTTCTGCAGCACCCCTTATAGGAACCAGCCATATTAATTTTGGTGTGTTGTACCGCAGAACATTAGACAGGTAGTCAGTTTACTGCAAGGCTGCTAGGCCATCGCAAGTGTTTTAAAAAATCTGGTGGTCCAAAAGTGACCCATGTTAATGTAAAGGCCTGCGATGTTTAAACTTGCTTTGTTTGCATCTTGTTAAATTATAAACATTTTCCAAAGTATAAAGTACTTGGGAGTACTTCAGAGTTTTTGTTTTCCTACAAACAAGTTGGATTAAAATCCTTGGATTTATTTCAAACCACTGAATATTTAAAACAGTCACACTTAAAAATAAGTTTGTATTCATGATAAATAGATTCCAATAGTTGTTGATTGTGTTAAGGATATGGGTTTACCTCATATGAATTCAATCTTGAAGTCAGTAGATACCAGTTATTGCTTCTCAGTTTCTGAAACATTCTGAAAATTGTTACCCTAAAAACTATAAAGTCATCCAAAGTTGATTGGTAACCACAGTTAGTCTCCATACTAACAGTTAGGTGATTAGCATTAGAAGAAGGTACTATATGGGGGATATTGTGAACTGCTGTGGTAATTACTGTGTTGTCTGTGTCTCAGGAAGAGGTGTGGCTGTCTCTTGCCTAAAGTAAAATTGATGACACAGTCTGATAGACAAGCGCTACACAGAGACAGGCAGGAATTTATAGGTACCTGAAGGCAGTACAAGCTGCTGATGAAAGACGTTCAGAGTGTAAGACACTAATTCAAAGTGAAATAAAATCCTCACAAGGGCTTTGTGTCTGCTGCAGCGAGTGCAGGATGAAAGCTCACCTCAGACTTTCAGATGGCACTGGTGTGCACGATAAGCACTGAGGTGGTGCCAAAGACAACTTGAAGACATCATTAGTTGACTATAAAGAGAACTAGCCAGTTACATTGTTGGTTCAACTGTTGCTTTTTTTTTGTATAACTTCCATAGTGTTAAGTAAGGGAATGAAATGCTTGCCAAAGAAGCAATGAAAAAATCAATGTCATTGTTTTGTTTTACAATGTTTAAATAAGTAGGATTTGAACACTTGGTATTTTGAGAAAATGTTATATACAGTAGTCTTCGGCTAAGAGAACACCCCTCGGGAAGCAAGTGAAGTGTTCCCTTAGCCGAAGTGTTCTCTAAGACGGAGTTGACCACCGGCTACAATATGAATCAATAAATAAATAAATATGTATTACTTGTCATGATACACATGCATCAACATATGAAATTAACAGAATACATAAGAGAAAAGCAATAGGCTAGTGTATGTTAATAAACTATAACTAGAGTTGCGAGCAACTTTACGGCTTCCAAGCAGTTATTGTAAAATGTAAGCGCATTGGTTATTATAGATTAAGCTTTTTCATCACAACTGTGCTAACTGTTAATTTTAGCACAAATATTGGAATTATTATTGGTTAGTAGCCAATTTAAATTTTATTTGGATTCACACAAAATTCTAAATAGTATGCAGTCATATACTTTGAAAATAATGCATATGAGTCTAACATTGTTCTAAATTCGAAATCGCTCTGTTTGAGTTTGTGTGCGTGTGGTGACCTATTCTTAATTTTGCAATATAAAATAAAGTCTACAGCATGTATTGGTTCTTGTATATTTTAATGCCACTATCATTTAATTTGCATTTTTAAAGCAATAGAAAGTGATAGTGTAACGATTGGCTATCAGGGGTGCCTGGCAAATACACAATTCACCATATGTAATTGTCACCAAACCGCTACTAGGACATAACATGTGCACGATTCATGAGTAACACCACTCAAATCCTATGCTGAGGAATTATAAACAGGACAGAAGAGAGAAGAAGCTGGAACAGAACCCAGAGAGACAGTAGAAATGGAGCATTTATTGTGCTCTGCAGGTAATAGACCTTTTGGAGAGTTGGCTCAAATACAGAACAAATTATTTCATAATAAATCACATCCAAAGTTATATGATAGCACTCAATAGTTAACCATCTGGCCCAACAAACATATCTGGCTGAATCAAAAACATCATATTGCACACTTGATAAACTGATTATAGTTTGCATATAAATAGTAATTATTGCACATCAATAGTAGCCCAGTTATATTGCACACCTTAAAAACCCTTTGCGGTCCATTTATTCAGTGCGTCTCAGGTGCGTCAGGTCCAATTTATTTTCACACGCGCAGTTTATTTTAACTTTTCCTGACTAATTTTTTTAGAGGACAGTACAAAGATAACGTAAAACCAAGATTCACATCAATCGGTCAAAGGGCTCATGAGGAGTTGTTGTTTAAGCGTTTTACGCAAAATCCAACATAGCTGCCACACCATGTGACCGATCCATTTTTCCTTAAGTAGAATCAACCGTAGAATCAACTGTGGACACTATGTACAAAATTTTTCACAGCTGTACTATTTACCATTCATGAGAACAAGACTTTTGAATATTGTCCAAACTTTTCATTAAAAGATGGCTGCCACACCATGTGACCAAAGGCCGCCATATTGACCACGACACAACATCACATAGTCCTCAACATCTGTGTCAAATTTTGTGCATTTTGGTGCAGCCGATAAGAAGTTATACACAGTTTGTAGCGGTGTACTTCTGGAAATCACAATACACAACGAGGCAATGATAAATCGAAAGATTAAATAAACCAACCAGTGTTCCTCAAGCCACTCTTGCAATGACAAGTCAGTTTTGAAAAGATTGAATAAACCTATTTTAATTAAAGTCTGATGATGATGATGAGTTATCCGGTTACAAAACAGTACTGTATCAGTTGTGAACAAATCCCCTACCGGTACCAAAAGGGTGTTCTTTTAAGCAAAGTTCCTGTTCCTTTAGTCAGAGCATTTACAATGGGGAAAATCTGCTTCACCACAAGGTTGTTCTCTAAGCCGAAGTGTTCTCTTAGGAGGTGTTCCTATACGTGGAGACTGCTGTATATTTTATTAATTGTATTTTTCGGTGCTTATTTTTTAGCTATTTTCGAGTTTTATGTAAATCATTTTTTTGGGGGCTTTCGTTTTTGATATACTGTATGAAATTAGTGTTTTTGGTTACTTTCCAAAATGCTTGAGGGTTTTTTTGTTTTTTTTTGTGCCAAAGTATGTATAGTAACTCGACAGTACTTGCACACTTAAGTTGTACCTTCTTTCCTTTACTGTCTTCCACAACGAAATCCCTATGGTCACGGGCACATTCTTCTGGGGTTTTTGTGTGTAGGAATTTTTGTACATTTCATCACAATTCTGTTTTAAATCCTCTGTATCTTAACCATAATACAGCTTGAAATCCCGCTAACAAGCCTCCATCCTGATTGTAATTTTGTTTTAAATCTCGCAAGCGGAGTCTCCAATAGAAATGTAGGAATGTGCTGTCACTCAGCAGTTGGGGCGGTTTTAAAGTATTCAGAATGAATCAATGATAGATACAAGTCAGGAAGACAGGACATTGCCCAGCAGCCCTGGGAAATGTATTTATTATTTTTGTAGTAGGTTGTTTTTTTTTAATGGGAAAAAGGTTGAAGTCAACATGAATAGATTAACCATTTCCATAGTTTTTCCGGTGTTTTCCGGTGTTTATTGGCTATCCACCGATTTATTTATTTTTTGTATCAGGGGTGTTTTATTGGGTTTTATCGGTTAAAACCGAAAATCAGAAGCCCTAAATATAAGTAAGCTTGCTACTATTCAATTGTTATTTTTTTTTCCAAATCGACGATTAATATCAACGTTTATTTTTTAAAGAATTTACCGGGTTTTTTTCGATCTTAATTTTTCAATTCAAGCAGAGCATGGGTGAAATCGACCTTTCTGCTTAAAAAAATCTTTGCCATTGAGAAACATCTCATTATGAGAAACCCCTTTGTCATATTCAACATGCAACAAAACCACAAAATAACGTTTGGTCACAGCGAAGTTATACCTTGTAAAGCTAAAGTTCCTAAACAAATTAAAAAATGGTCTGAAATAAACCGTAGAAAACACAGCGCATAAAGTGTATTACAAGACTTTTATAGCATACATTTAAAAGTAAAAATAAAATGCACAGAACTAAAACAGTCGATAGTTGAACAGAACTAATTATTCTGAGCTCCGCCCCTCTCCTGCTTCAGCACAGCTGGACTAGAGTCACTGGAGGCAAGGCAGACGGGGCCACTTTGTTCTGCCGTCTTCAGCCGTCTATCAGAGTATTGTGCACAATACGCCCCATTTTAAAATTAAACTAGTAACTGTCACCGTATATACCTATAACAGCAAAAGCTTACCTGGATCTTAATCCGCTAATTTCAAAGTAGGCGCTTTGAATGACAGGCGCTATAGCTGGCAAATGAAAGCGCACAGTGATGACTGACAGTCATTTATATGAATGAGAGCATTCTAGCTCTGCTTCAGCCAACGAGATCTGTCAGGACAGGATGAAATGACTGACAGTGAAACTACACTAGCCTATTAAGGGACCACTGAGTTGACTGACAGCGACCCCTAGCCATTCAGAGCGGAGACGGGACAGACAGCAAGTATAAAATCTACACAAACTAGAGATGATTTCTAAATGATTATTTATGGCAAGAAAATAATAAATAGCGAGTGGTTTTACACACGTTTATCGTATATAAACTTATTTCAGTCAAACTAATTTTTGGGGAATTCGACGTTTAACGAGCTTTACCGATTACAATCGAAAAGTAGTAAGCCTAAATACAAGTCTTTTCAGTGTGCATATGCGTTTATATACACAAAAATACCGTGTGCACATCATTTTTTAATACCGATAATGGTAGTGCACATGCTTGTAGGTATGTTGTACGTTTGTTCCATGACACTGTGACACTGCTGGTCTGGCATGTTCTCACACCACATTGTTTCTACAACATTTCATTTTGTTGATTCCTTCCTGCACTGCTCCATGCATTGCTGGCCTCCTTCAGTTACTGATACTGTACTGACACAGTGGAGTGATAGTGGCCAGCACGGTGTCACAGTGTTGTGAAAACAAGATACACGATGCAGCTCAATTATATTAATTGAGCTGCTCTTTTTCTTTCTGGATTTTTGCTCATTAAACACACAATACACAGAGAAACTTCTAGTGTCTTCTTATAACATATTTTATCCTAAACCGATCTCTGCTCATATAGCCTATAACTTGATACTTCCATTAGCATTATATTTTTCTTGAACAATCCTCCTTTATGTTACAAAAGGGCTATTTTTTAATTTTTTTTGGCAGATGTCATGGTAAGAAAACTGATAGATGGTGACAGTTTGTAAAAGTTCCAGGGACTGGAGGGAGTCTGGATTATGTCACCTTTTATCCGTTCATCCAGTTGCACCTCTTTCTTGGCTCCTGCAGGGGTATAAGCGAATGCACTGTAAATAACACACTGGAATGAAGGAGAGACAAACTGGGTGAAAGAAATGGTAAATGCTAGCGAGGCGCAAGAGAGGCAAAATACACTGGTTCATCTTGACGCTTTGCAGATGAGAGTCAAAAGTTCATATCCCGACACTAGCAATTACACAGGCATCCAAAATAGTGAGGCCAGGATTTTTTTTTGTGTCTGTTTTTGTTTCCTGTTAAGTGATGAGAAAAGGAAAGGGCAAGAAAGAACATGGAATTTGAACCAATAAAAAGCTATACTATTGATATCACTGTACTACTATTACTTATTTATGGCTTAGTGAGGGATGGGCAAACTGTTTGTCCTTTAATGACATTGAAAGTAGGAAAGATTAATGAAATGCTTTAGTGTGTCTACACAATAGGAGTGGGGAGGTTTTCTGGATTTTGGTTACACTGGTGAAGAGAGTTGCCTTTCCTTTTGACGAGGGGTAAACTGAACTTTCTATGTTCGATAAAGGTTACACACACACACACACACACACACACACACTAGAGCAACTGAAGGCCAGCATTACTAGGCAAGTGGAAACAGTGACTGTGGGCTGCTGTCATATTTAGGACTAATTTGGAAATGTGAAGCAATGTGCTCTGGGACGTGAGGAGGATTGCTCATATGTACTGAACCAGGTTCAGGAAAGGAATTGTGCAAGAAGACTGAAAATGTCTCAATTACTATTTTGTTTTATGGTGTATGTCAAAGTGTTGAATATGTCATAGCATGTGTGTGCACTTAATGTTTGTAGATGCAAAGTTGATTTCAAGTTTTAGATAAAGTGTAGACTAGAGCAAAAGTAAATCTTGTGATTTAAATATTTAGTTACACATAAGAAAAAAAAAAGTACAGCTTCAAGGCCCCTAACCTTATAGCTATTTTATAAAATAATAACAATTGGTTATCCTCTTGCAACACACATCGGAACAATAAATAAAGACATGTTTAGTCTGGAATATTCAATACATCTTTAGTCGAACCTTTATCAGTATGAATTGGCAAGTATTTGACACCCACCATCGAATGCATGAAAGCTTTTGCAGTGGAGGCGAGTTTTTTGTTAAATACAGCTGATTGCAATTTTGAACGTTCTCCTCACTCAAGTGCTTGCTTATGGACTAAATACCCATAATTATGCAGTGTTCAGAGGGATAAATGGCTCAGTCAGTTACTCATGTGGGTAATCATCTAGTAAGATAATGTTCAATCTTTAAAAGAATCAACCACGCTATTGCAAGAGATTGATAGCGTCATTTTCAAATGCAATCATGTGCCTGTTTTTTGGCCAGGATCCCGATTTCATATGGTTTAGTCTTACAAAAAGGAAGCCTTTGTATCTTCAGCTGTATCAAGATACAGTTTATCACTGTAGATTGATTAAACTTCTGGGTGGATCTACAGCATTCTTATTTAGGTCCAACACACATGCTGTTAAACCATTAAACAGCTGGGTTTTTACTTTTCTCCTATGTGAATACTGGATGGAATAATCCCGTTTTCTCTGTGTGTGTGTGTAAGTGGAAAAAAATAAATGATAACTTGAGGTTACAATGTTGCATGTCATTTTTGGGATGTTTTTTGGATGATTACCAATGCTAACATCCCTTCATTCATATCCAGAAGTTTGGTTTACATTTTAAAATGGTCCTTCTCACTTGCAAGTCCTTACATGCTCTTGCCCTTTTAGTCTTTTTGATCGGACCATAAGCCAAGATCATACTTTAGAATCCGGCGCTTCTGAAGGTTTCCAGGGTCCAGGTTGACATTATATTAATCCTGCTGCTCATACATGCAGTAAACATATAGAGATAAAGCAGAAGGCTTATGATGGGATATTAAGATTCCCCCGTCTCAATTTAAAGATCAACATTTTTTTGTTTGTTTTTGATGGTATCCAGATTGTGCTTAATATTAAATCCCTGAAATGGTCTACATTTTCTAACTGTTTTTCTTACCAATATATCCAGTGTGTTTTTGGATGTAAAATGCTTTCTTGTAGATGTACTGACTGTAAAACTGAGTTTTAGGCTTGTAGATGTAACATAAGAGACCTTATCTGACACGCAGGACCTGAATTCTATTCACATAAAAGCTTTTCCAGTCCATAGGAAGTAAGCAGTTTCCCAGTGGTATAAATGAAAGCAGAGGAAGTCAGGGCCCTAAGCCTCACATTTTATTCTTTTATTAGTATCACTTGTTTTTTCTTCTGATAATTTATAAGTATTTCCTTATTAAAACACTGTTTCTAATTTAATTACATGTTTTGTCAAACATAAAACACAGTTGTTTGGTGCTGAGATAAAATGGGTCCAGAGCACTAAGGAGCTAAGAAAATAGTTTTTCATGTCCCCAGATCCATTGTTTAAGGGATAGGCAGGTTTATAACAACCTGGTTTCAGTAAAGCCCCTCCTTATGATCAACTTGTTATAAATATACATCCCTACTCTAAAACCACTTTCTGTCAGTCCCGTTCAATTTGGACACATATAGTAAATATGGACTGGAGAAGGACAAATGGACAGCTATTGCCCAGAGTGAAGACTATTGTTACCGACTGGGGGCTATAATGCCCGAAGCCACAGGCACCCTGGAGGTAACAATAGTCTTCCCGAGGGACATTTAATTTTCCACTATGAGCCGAGTGTGCAGCACATATTTAATATATTGTAGTGGAGGTGTATCTGGTCCGCAGCAGAATGCAGCTCAAAGCAGTTAAAACTGCTATTTTTATTGAAAATGGAACGCCAGGCAAAAGGACGTACTTCTTATTAAAAGGATAAGTACCTCAGAAGGCAGCGCCAATGACACAAAACACAACACAATCCCGAGCTGCGCACAGGTAGCTCATAAATAGAGATCCCCCCCATAACATTTTATAACTAACTATTTTAGTTTTAGTCGTTATCTTGTTTTAATTATTGATACTTATAAAGTTCTCTGTAATGAGGACTCTTTTTATGTTGATACGGTTGGTGACTCCCATGCATGTGATACCAAGTGGCTAGTTTGAGTACCCCTGATGATGATGATGTTGTTGTTTTTTTTTTCTAATCAAGAAGGATTATCTGCTTTCCGGAAAAGTCAGCCACTCATTTTAGATTTGCCTTGAGGCTGAAAAAAAAAATAAAACGAGCTGGGGGAGCAATCCCACATCCGGCAAATCCAGAGATGCTAACGCTAACCATAACACCATGTGTTTAGTGCATATGCACTGATTGGAGTTCAGCTTCTCACTACTAATAACTGTACATTAAATTAATACAGAAGGATAACCCAAGACTCTGCCAACCTAAACATCAGAGTATCAAAATACAAAACCCATAAGGACTCCCGATTCCCATGTATGAAAGAATAAAGCATTTTAAGGGTTTGGATTGCTTCCCTATATGTACCACTCCAGTACGCTTGGTGTTTATGTGGTTTGGGTCTCCTAGGGAGTGGCTCCATTACAAAAGTTAATTCAGTGGTTCAAGGACAGGCAGTTATGAAGAATTGCATAATGAAGTGAAATGTTAACGTATAATTGTGTTTATATCCATTTCATGTGTACCTCTGTACATTCATTCACAAACTTTGTGATACACTGCAAGAAACTCAAGTCAACTTCACTTTGACTTCGTTGTGTTTTTTTTTTTTAAGCTCTCAAATTATTTTGCCATTTAATATAAGCATTGTTTGCCACTTTTTACAATACAATACAAAATGTATCCTAAATACCTCTACCTTTAACTCTGTATTAACCCCACCGTTGAGTTAACATCTGAGATTACCTTATAGCTTTTTTGTATTTACAGTACAAATAGGCAAGTAAATTACATCAAAACAGTGGCTAAAAAAAATAAAAAATCTGAAGACAGGTACAAAAAAAAGATACAGCTCAAACAAAAATATGCTAAGACCAGTTAGTCTGATTTATTACTACCAAGTGAATGTTTTAGATGCTTTAAGATACTGGTAATAGCTAGCTGTACTGATTCATACAGTCATTTTATAATTGAACAGTTCATACTAGCATGATGTTTAAAAAAAAAAAAAAATAATAAGAAAACAGTGGCTGCCTGTTACAAATTACATTTTGCAAAATGTGCACCATTTAAAATTGTTAAATATAATAGAAATATAACATCCTAGACCTGTGACTGATAGGGCCGCTACTGTAAACCAGACTCATGTTTGTAGTTCATATTGAAACCTTAAAAGAACAGAACTAACATGAACTAAACTAGAGCGAATCCAAATAGAAAAGAGGCTCCCTTTAGCTGAGCCACAGCAAAAAGGCCCCACTGAAGACCTGAGGACTGGATATTTAAATCCCTGGTACAAAGTGAGATTACTCCCATCACTGTCAAACTAACCTAGCAAGTCCACGTAATACCATAGCTGCAGGCCAGTTTGAGCAGGGATTCAGCTCATGTCTAAGACGTCTGGCATGACCTCTAGTGCTGAGGGTACAGATTATTGAGTTAGTGAGTCTGTTTGATAAACGTGTTTAATACAGCAGAAGTGACACTAATTGTTGCTTAAATATGTATACAGTTACAACTGCATTAGGTAAGAAAAGAAGAACTTTGTCCGATTTATAACCTTTGGGTTGGCTAAATAAAGAACAATCTGAATAACTCTTCAATTCCTCCTCAGGGATTTGCGCTGGGTTTGCTGTTTCCCTCAAATTTCAGAAAGTATAATGTTGACTCCCTGAGAGAGGGTGCACACAGTGTTGTTTTGTTTAGAAGACAAATGAATAACATAGCGAGATCCTGTGATTAATTGGTAGAAATATATTTACAGAAGGGTGATGGATGGGCAGATTAACTGGGATAGTCCTAGGTAGAGAGTAGATACGTGAACTGATTGAGAGCAGATGAAAAACAGATCTGGTTCATTGCTTTACATTTCAAAAACAGAAAAACATTTTGCAACTCCCCAACTAAAACAGTATTTAACCTGTGACCACTTAGTAGTCATGACAGTGAATATGATTATATCACCACTTTCATGAAACCCATAAATATTGCCATCTGTTTCCATTCAGAGTGAAAATAGGAAGTGAGCAGGACACGTCTTGAATTTGCAGCAGTGCAAAGTTAAAGCGGTTAGCAAACATCAAATAAAGGTGAACTACAAAAAAGTGGCAAAATTAACTTCTAAGCAACTAGCAAAGCAATATCCTAAACAATTTCATGAAAGCGGAGGGAGCAGCTTTGAAGGAGAAACAAACTTTTCAAATAAACCAAAGCATGAAACCCTGATTCGCAGCTCTTGCAGTAGTTGCCCTGCGGTTCCTGTCAACAATGTAGATGCAGAACGATCTTTCTAATCTTTTAACAATGTGCTCAGGGAAGACACTTTTAATGTCTTGTAATACCCAAACCACTGCTGTGTTTAAATAGATATTAACAAAAAAGGATTGTTGTAAAATTCTCAATTTACAACTAGAACATTTATTTTAAAAATGACATTTCAGTGTTCAGATTATTTTTTTACATCGGTCAAGAAATACATGTTAAAATTAAAAGGTAAGCATATTCCTGTTACGGTTGTTTGAAAACACATTTAAAAAAAAAAAACAAAAAAAAAAACTTTTCTTTCGACTAGAAGAATGTGTTGAAATAAAACACATTCAGTACATGTTAAATACATTAAATATATGTTTATTTAGCACAACTATTACAATATATAGCATTAATAAATATATATATATATATATTTTTAAGTTCAGATCTTTGCAGTCGTGATCATTCTGTGAAATTGTGTATTTTTTTTTTTTTAGCAGTAACTGTGATGTGATTTTTACATATTTTTATTGTGACAAAATGGTATCCTTAGTCATCATGACTCAGATTATATGCAAACCGAACAATGAGATTAAATAATAATGTTTGGGGGCTATTTTTTAAAAAGGCTACCATGCCGAAGCTAATCTTTCCAGATTTGTGGTGTGTAAATAAATAGGGCTTTGTCATTTTGCATGCATGTGTTTAGAAAAATTTGGAAATCAGTATTTGGACTCCCCTTCCAAGTTGACTAAAAATGGGTTGTTTTTCAAATCTCCTGATCCCATCACCAAGTAATAATGCTGAAGATAAATCTGCGTATGTTGGCTGGGGAAGTGTGTTAGTAAGGAGAAGGACTGTGGTGTAACTGTCAGGCCTTAAAACCTGCACACTCGGCTCAAAGCAGCTGGTTTAACTGTAAGAGTGCAAAGGGAGAAACTGTTTGTGATTAGAATAGTAAGACCAGTTCATCCTTTGCTTCTGAGTTAGTGCTCAAGGAATACATGACTTGTAGAAGTATGTCTTGTGGGCCAATGAGACAAAATCATTGGGAAGGTCTGTGTGTAGAAGAAGCAGGGAGAAGAGTTTTTTAATCCGTGCATGAAGGTAACTATAAGTGGTAATGTGAAGATGCGGGTTTGTTTCTTATATTTTGGAGTTGGAGAGATACATTTCATCAAGGGGAAACGTAGATGGAGTTATGTAGGTAAATATTTTTTGTGCTCCCATGGTCACCCAAATTCAATCCAATTGAAAATATGTGGGAGATCATAATAAAAACCGTGAATGGAACACAGCTGCCTCCATGTTCCGTCATTGTTTCAGCCAGGAGGGACAGTAAAGAATATCATTTTAATATCATAATACACATGAAATATATACATTGTCCATAAACAATTTTAGGGTTCTCATTGAAAAATACAGGGACTCTTCTTCTTCGTCCGTGTGTCATATTATGTTGAGCACAATAATTGCCTTGATTTTCCACCAATCATATTTCTTAATGTGCTCAAAACATAGTGGTGAGAGTGGCCAGAAGTTATTCAAGTTACCTATGGGGTTTACAGCAGACCTTATCACAAAGAAATATCACGACTCACGTGAAAAGAAAAGGAACGCCTAATAGTGGCTTTGTGCATTGAATGATTCAAGGTTGGGGTTAGACTCTGCAGTCTGATTGAGTACACATTCCTGTCATGCAACAATCCATATTTTGGATTTTTTTTTTAAGACACTGCAAGAGCTTGTAACTCAGACACCATTTTTTCTACTTTAGATGTTAATTTAGTATTTCGTGTTGTATTTTCACACTGGATGCAGCAATTTCTTAATTGCAGAGATTACGTAAAGCCCTTTATTTTAGTGGACTGAACATTTTACATGTTTATATATTTTTTAATGTAGCAACATTTATTCTAGCGTTTTCCACCCACATGTGTTTTTTCATGTTGTTTTGTGAAAATATGTGAAATGACAAAACAGTGGACATACTACAGCAACTTGTATTTCACCACTCAAGACATATGTTAACTGCACTTCTTGATTCATTAGCGTGACTGTGTCCTGTGCTCTACCTTTGAATTTTAAGCATGTCTAATTGTAAACGTCATCTACCTACCTAATGTTAAAAATACTGGCTCTGTAATTTCACCAACATTTGCCTAAACATCAACTTTACTCGGCAGAATCCGATGTATATATGTGTATGTATGTATGTGTGTGTATATATATGTAGTGGTTTGCAGAAGTATTCACCCCCCTGAATACTTCTTCATCGCCCGTGACCTCTGACCTCTCCTAAAGGTCAAACGGTGATGCATGACATCATCAACATACGCAACTGGCTACAAAACTGTCTGTAACTTCTTATCGGCTGCACCAAAACGCACGAAATTTGACACGGATGTAGAGGACTATGGGATGTTGTGCCATGGTCAATATGGCGGCCTTTGGTCACATGGTGTGGCAGCCATCTTGGATTTAATGAAAATTTCGGGCAATTTTCAAAAGTCTTCTCATATTTGTGCCAAAATTGACAGTTAGCACAGTTGTGATGATAACGTTTTATCTATAATAACCAATGTGCTTAAATTTCACGATAACTGCTTCGATGGAAGCCTTTATAGTTGCTAGCAACTAGTTATTATTATTATTATTATTATTATTATTATTATTATTATTATTATTATTATTATTATTATATGGTTGTGTGTCAGTGGGAACTAAGTAACAGTTTTGTTTTATAACAAAATTACATTGTATTGTACACCCTCAACTATAAAACAAAAGTATTATTGCAGTCTTTTTATATGCAGTGATTAATAAGGATATGGTATGCAAAACGTTGGAAAATGAACAAGCAGAAGTATGAATTTGTGTTTAAAAACAGAATTAGATCTACCATTGTTATTTATTATTGTTGTTATTATTATTATTATGATTATTATCAGTTAAATCCTCTAAAAGACAGGCATGTAGGCTACGCTTATAGCACAATACTACTACGACTATTACTACTACTAATAATAATAATGAAATGTTTTAAAAATGAAGAATAAAAGTAATAAGTATCATTATCAAAAATAATTTATTGTTTAATCTCAAACATTGTTAATGCAACAAAACATGTTAAAATACACCAAGAGGTTTGTATCTGGCCTACTTTCAGCAAGCTTGAAATTATCAAATGTGCATTACATGTAGGCCTACCTTAAATTATGTTTTATATTATTATTATTTATTAATCACGAGGGTCACTTTCATCTCACTTATTAGCAGTTCATTATGCTCAAGCTCCTCCTCATCTTCAATGGCAATGACAGAGACCCGGCGTTTATTTACAATATTTGCCAGCAGACCCGGCGTGTATTGGAGACAGGTGATTATTTGAGACCGGCAATTATTTATATATATATTATACTCTGCACTGCACACTGAGAAATGTGTTTTGAACAGCCACACAATGTAAATTTGGGATTGAGCCAGGATGAGAATCACCTGGCACTAATTTAATGAGGGACATCTGCCTGTAATTAAGCAGGCATGTATTTAAATCAGGTCAAAATGTTTGTTAGGTTGTCTGTCGGCCTCTGGGTGAGAGGTCTGCAGGAAGGCTAAGGCCTGTAGGTAGACCTGTGTATAGTTGTATTGTATTTGTGTTTGGTGACCAGTAAACAGCTTAGCCATCCGGTTGTATACTAGGACTTTTCAAAGTTTAGCTAGCACTCTGTGATAGAGTTAGATTTTGTTTTGTTTGTTAATTGTATTTGTATAAATAAATATACAGGCACTGCCCTGTTAAAAACATTGTTGTTTAAGTACTTATTTTACACTAGAAGACAGTGATAAAGGTCCTAGAAGTGGCAAAGAAATCCCCACTTTGCCACAATATATATAACAGAGAGAGAGAGAGAGAGATGGACATATCATTGTTATAATTTTGTATTCATATTGAATTACATTTTTTTTACATATATATAATATGTTTGTCACATTGATGGTAAATGGTATGTGCTTCCATTATTTAAAGTGTAACAATGCAGCAGGATATTTATTATTTGTGTTCTGCTTACTATTGTTGGTGTGCATACCCATTTAAGCAACATTTTTTTCCGAATGCAGTCTTTCATTTGCTTTGCGCGTATGACATCATAATGAGGACCCTGTGTATGTGCTTGCACTGTTTTATTATTTGTGCCATGATCTATGACTTAAAATAAAATTAGTGCTATATTCTACGACTCTACGATTGTTTGATGGAACGTAACATTATTCACATATACTCAAATACATTGTGTAGCCACTGTACAAAGTTTTGCTTTCCTAAAATGTTGCTTGGGGAGAACAAAAAATCCCTCTTATTTTGTAGGTGGTTGCTATTGGGAGAGCCTTTTTTGTGCACTTGGATTTTATTTGACCAAAATCCAAGTTTTATAATACAAATTAGTAATGCTGTTTAAAAAGCTCTTGAGCAGGCTGGCAATAATTAAGAGATTCAGGAAATGTGTCGGTTTACATGATAGAAGGCAGTTAACTGAGACTCTACTCATGCCCAACATAGATTAATGAGACGCTTTCATAAGGTCAGCCAATGCATCATTATTAAAACAGATTGACAGCATGTTGTAATAAAATGTCTGGCTTTTTTAACTTTATATTGGGATTACATTACCATTACCATTATATAGCTTATGATTACAGTATGATAGCTAAATCAAATACATTGCAATACTTGAAGATGAACTGCCTTTTCAATTACTTGTTTTCAAATTAAATTTTTTTTTTCCTTGGTTTGGTATATATTTTGGGAGTTGGTTGTTTTGGTAAAGATTGTCAAAATCAGTCTGCAATTTAGAACACAGAATGTAATAGTGTACAGTAATAGACCACTGACCAAAATAAAACCTTATGGGACATCTGTAAAGATTGTGAAAACATCTAAGCAAGATTTGTTCTTATCACTGATTGTGTGTGTAATCCAATCCTCCTTTATTGCAATGCCTTTGTCAAGACAATGCTTCACTTGCTTTTAAAGTTAAATATGGTACTCATTGTTAAATCAATGTGGTGGTAAACTGGATTAGCCTAAACCAAATGAGGTGTGTATTAATATCAAGTGCTTTACATACATCTTCTCGTTCCTAACGGCCATGCCATTACATTTGGGTGTCCAGTTCTAAAACAAGATGGTTGGCAGTTGTTTCCTCATGTTCAAAGCGAGACATGTTGCTGCCCACCCAGTTAATCACAGTTCTGCACCATTCTGCCTCACACGTGGTGTTATGGAACTGTGTGTCCCTGGTTATTTACAAGTAAAAAAAATGCATCATTATAGTATCAAAACAGTGTACCTTCTTACATATCTATTAAACACTAATTAGTGCAGAATTTATAAATACTAAAATTGAACATCAGCCATCTATAAGCTGCTGGTCAGGCGTGTCTTAAATTTTTTTTTTTTTAATATAAAATAAGCACTACATAGGCACACCATAGGCGGCTGTACTTCCCTTGCCTCTTCTGATGCAAAACTGTGCACTGAAAGTTTTCCCTTGGATAGAGACCAGAGTAGCTATTTCTGTTGTTTAAGTTCTAAGGTGAAATCTGTTCTGAATGATCTGTGGTCTTTTGTGCCAGGTCCTTGCTCAGTTCCTTCTCCCTGGGACTCTTCTGAACCTTTTACTTCTGATGCACTGGGAGAAAGTCCCAAATTTGGGATCTCCAAACATCCTGTTGTGCAGAAAGCTGTTTGCAGCAGTGCTCAGGCTCCTTGTAAGGAAATGCAGTCAGAGGGGAGTTTGATTTAATTACATTTTGCTTGCCCAGTTTCTTTTATATATATATATATATATATATATATATATATAAATATATATATATATATATATATATATATATATATATATATATATATATATATATATATATATATATAACGTAGGTAGCAATGATTTGTAAACTTTTGTTTAGAAATAAGCACAGTGTTACATCCCCACGCTTTGCAACAACGCAAAGGGCAGCACAAAACAACTTTTCAGATCTTCAGAGAAACACAAGGCTGTTGTGCAAAAACTGAAATTGATTTCTGGATCACAAGTTCAAACTAAAGTAAAAAGATCAATGCTAATCAGTGTCTGTCTCAAATGGACTTCTACATGATATGTGACTTCCTGCATCCTCACCCAGGAATACCTCCTAACAGACGTCCCTTTTTCTGTTGAAACAAAACAATGTTCTGTAAACAAAAGGAACAAGGACTTCTGTTATTCATCAGGATAGTCATGCTTTGATCAAATGTGTTTCAGCGACAGAAATACTTTTTTGGCTTCTCTGCAATACATTATTAACCCTTTTAGTGTGTTTATCTTCTGTGGAATCAAGATAAGCTTTTTAGACCCTTCAGATCTTTATAAACCCGTCTGATAAATGTGGGAAGCAGTCTTGTAGAAAGTTTAGGCATCCATTTAGAAATCCATTTAGCTGGGCTGACAACCATAGCTGACACTGTCACTGAGGACTACATAGGTACTCAGTTAGGGACATGTGTTGTCTTGTCATTTGTTTGAATTTTAATTTATGTTCTCTATTTTTAGTAAGTGCTACACACAAATGTCCTTAAAAAAAAGATATAAAGACTTTCAAAATACATACTTTGTTTAATAGGCAGAACTTGTAAACAAAACTAATTTGATGTTCCACGAAAAGCTTAAGGAACTGGGTTAAACATTCAGTGTTGTTTATGTTAACTGTAAAATGTTATGTAATGAGCAACTCTTGCACTAAAAAACCATGCTGGTTCCGTTCACACATTCACATACCCTGACGCTAGTTTGTCTGAGTGGCCTTTTGCCATGCATTCCTTTGCTTTCTTCTAAACATTTGGTTCAGGAAGTGGCCTAATTAGTACATAAACACAGTGTTGCACAGGAACATCAATTAGTGCATATTGGCTCTGATGCAATGATAAATACACAACATTGACATGTTTGCATTTGTACTTAAAAAAGGGAAAGGGAAAACCGGATATTAAATTTGCTGGAAGACTCCAGAGACTGATTGATAAAACACTGGAATTCAAGAAAATTATTGAATGAAAAACACATTTGTACTTATTCTAACACTTCTCATGAGAAAAGCAGTTATAGTTGATTACTTGGTATACTGTTTCATTTATATTGAGTCGTTGAGTCAGCGATTATAGTGCAGAATAGCTCATCTGCTCTATAGCAGTGCCATTATAACAGTAAAACAAAACAGGATGCAGTGTTCAGGTTACCCTCAAAGCAAACAAACAAAAAAGATGAAGAGCATTTCCTGTAATAGATTGGTTCCAGACAGTCTTATATTTATATGGAGTTGTTGAAGTTCTGGTCTATAGTTGGTTCTAGGGGGCAACATTTATATTTACAATGTAGTGCAGTGGTAGGCAAGACTTTGATCAAACCAGGCCTTTAATTATTTAATCAGGGTCCATTAAAATAATTAAGGAACTGGTTGGAACATTGAGCAATGTAGAAGTGATTTTTCCATGAATTGGCTTTTCCATAAGACATGATAAATCCATTTGTACAGAAAAGGCTTTTCTCCTAGTGAATGCTTCCTGTTTTCCTAGACGCCTACCTGACAGGTACATTCTTCTCCTGTTTTAACATTTGTTATTTTTACAGTCCAGTGTGTAGTCTTCAATTGCCCTTTAACTTGTGCCATTAATTTTCTACTGCTTTCAGGAGACAAACCACATTATGAACCAAACATGCCCAGTAGAGCCTGAATAAAGCACCTTCACTACAAAAAAAAAAAAAACATGTCCGCTCTGCCACTTAATAGTTAACATAGGGGATACAAAATTATGACTACCTAATTCCTTGTGCTCATATCAATGTTACATCACAAAAAAGGTCATACATTATGCTTCATTATGCTGGTTTGGCACTGTTCTGGAAATAAATCTGGAACATTTTTAACACCCTTATTAAAACAAATTATAAATTATGTTTTGGTTTAAAAATATATACTACACCTGTGATGTTGAGCAGGGTTTTTTACACAGAACCTCCAAGAACATTACCATTCAGGTCAGGGATTCGAACCAGAACGATAAACAAAAAAAAAAAAGACATTTTTCATGGAACAGAAACAAAAAACTAAACTAAATTAATTTATTACATTCTGGAACAAAAACGATATTCAACATTTTCTTTATCAGTTAATAGCATTTTTTTTTTAAAAGTATTATTATAACCTTTCAGCCTGTTCTCTCTGTCTCTTTCCATTGTTTTCAGACATACAATAATTTGAAAAAAACTCTTCCTATGGTCTTACACCTCATTATAAAATAGGTCTTTTAAATAGGTCCTGATTGGTCAAAACTGGTCACATGGGGGGGTGGGGGGTGGGGGGTGGGATATTACAACATATCCCCATGGATTGGCACTTCTTTTCAAAAAGTGGCAAATCAAAAACCGGTAGCCATATTTAAATTTATATTAATAAACATGACTAACCACATTTAATTAATTATTAACAAATTAATTTAAAAAACGGTAGCTATATTTAAATTTGCAATAAAGATGACTGATGAAGTTTATGTCAATTTTGGTCTTTTGGGAAATCAAACTCTAGATGAGTTTCTGGATGAGTCTGAATCGGACACCAACACAATTCAAGTGGTTAAAAAAAGGAAGTACTACTACTAGGCATCTTAAACTTACTGAAGCACAGCTTCTGGACATAGAAAAGGAAGTAAAAAAAACCTTAAAGTTTGATAAGTGACTGCGTATTTCAAAATGTAAACAACATCTTTGTTGCCACTGTGAAGCGGTCACCTGTCACCTGACACTGCCGCAGGTCTTGTGATAAAGGTTTGATTTGATGTGCAACTAAATATGGCGAGACGTGGCAAAGAAGGTCTGTGTGATTTAAAAGCAGACTAGTTTGTGCTTTGCCCGTGATGAAAACGGCCAGGAATATTTTACTTTAAAGTTGAATGAACAAACCAAGAATGACAAGAATTATAATGAGTCAAATAAAGAAAAACTCACAGGTTTCATTTACTCCATCCCCGGAAATTCTCTCTGGCCCGTACTAAGTTTGAAAAAATATATTAGTAAAATCCCAGAAGCTGGTGCACCGAGATTTTGTTTACGTCCTAGATGTCCTTAGCGAAGCAGGGCTTAAAACATGGGAAAATAATGCCTGTCACTGGTCATAGGTGTGAGGGAAGCCTTAAAATTACTGGGCACCGTCTTCAAGTGATAGCAAACAGTGGAGTCACACTCTATCCTTCACTTCCTCAGACAACGACAAGGACAGCAATGATCAAACGCCATGTTGCTCGAAATTGCTTGCTGCAGCTCCACCTACTGTTCAGAATGAACATCTAAAAACATGAACATATAAAAAACGTTTTTTTTTGTTTTTTTTTTACAATATTCTTAAGAAATAAAAATAAATTATTTCATAATTATTTGTATTTCATACAAAAAAATCACATTAACGAAATTGGACAGCTCTGCTTTGTGCCTGTGTGTTCTATTTGCATGCACATAGTGCTGTGCAGTGATTATGTCATGTGACTAAATGCAATCTAGGCAGGAAATTAAAATACTACACACTGTAAACAAGAAAATGGATGTCAATAAAAAGGCAAAAAATGTGTCTGCAGCAGATCACGTAAAGCAGTATCCAGCAGGAGTTTTACACAGCGATGGAGGTAAGCTCTTCTGTACGTCCTGCAACGTTACTGTAGATCGCTACCGAGAATCGGCTGTTGACAGGCATTTAGATTCAAGTATTCACCGAAAGAGAGGCAGAAATCCAGAGCAGTACTGCGACTGCTTTACTTGCAAAGAAACAAAAAACTGTGGCTTCCAAAAGTCCACTGAAAACCATGAAGCACGAAACACATTAAATTTTGACCTGACAGAGGCGTTTGTTTGTGCAAATATCCCTCTTGAAAAATTGGACAACCAAAAGTTACATACATTTCTCAGACTGAGTGTAGCAAATGGCAGAGTGATTCCTTCATCAGCCCAGCCGAGACATGAATACTTACCTAAAGTTGCAGAGTATCACAAGCAGGAGATTATGGAATTGGTAAAACAGTCTGGTTGAGTCGACTGATGCCCAAGATCAGTATGGGTTAAACATTGTATTTGTTTTGCAAGACCTAAATAGTGAACATGCATCTGACGTACTAGAACTGAAAGCTGTCCTTGCAGATACACTTTACCTACAGGCTGTTAATTACAACACCGTTTCACAAGCTATTGTAAAGTGCTTGAACAACTTTGAAGTTGATTTTGATGTCAGTACATTTATCTCTATATTTGATGTTTTTAAAAAAAATAATAATAACCTGTAATATATAAAATAGTTTCATGCACATTCCGACAAATACGATACTTTACCCGTGACACTGCCGTGAATTTTAAAGAAAATGTTGTGATTTTCACAGGGCCTTACCTATAATTAGATACCTACACATATAGTAAAAGGTGCTGTTCAGTGATGGTTGTCTTTGAAGGATGCCAGCTGCTCTAGTGTGGTCCCTGCTAATGATAATGTACATGTCTTTTAATGCTATATTGATTACTTGCAGAATGATTTAAAACTGGAAAAGTAAAAGTTATCACTATTACCCTTCCAAGTAACTTGCTTCAGTGGAGCATATCCATCAGTTTCACTCCAATAGAAACATGTTGTCTTTGACTGAAAGTATTGCGCTAATGGGAAGAACAGTGCTTCAATGTCTCAAGGAAGTCAGGAATGAAATGTAAAATACTAAAACTGAACAGAGCACTTAATGCTTCTGCTAAAGCAGGATTGTAAAGTAGTTAGTGTGTGCTTTTCGGAGCAGATGTCTATAGCGACATTCCTAACAAGAAAATATAAAAACATTCACATAACAACTGATTGATTGAAATACCAGATTTTAAATCCTATAGATGTATTTTTTAATTTTTTTGCTGACAAGCAGGAATTGTTTGTGAAAGAAAACAAGAGAACACTTTTCCATATGTGAGAGTGCTTGATATACAGCATTCAGCTTTCAATCGAAGAGGGGAAAAATAAATTGTGCTTATAGGACAGTTCCTGGTTTTTATTTTAAAATTAACTCAGCAGTCATTTCAGAAAAATAATTCACTACATGGTTGACAGCAGATATTTATTTTATTATATTTTCTAAAGAAGCAGACTTTTAATACTACTTTATTGTTACCTATGTTTGAATACATAATCACATTTTACATATACCGTATATTCACCTGCTTAAATTTCATATATTGTGTGCAAGATTTTTTTTTCCACTCAACTCAAGGAAGTTTCAGCTCAGTATTGCCAAAATAAATATCTAATATGGAATTACTTTTGAAGTCAGGAACCAATTTATTCATAAAAATTGCCTGGGAAAAAAATTACATTTTGGAATCTTTGAAGTTCTACAAAGGAGACCATATTACAGATAAGCTGTACAAGTAACTGGAGTAAATCTGTCTTTGCAAATGCTTGGTATATTACTGTAGGACATAAAAAGAATCAGGTTTCTACGGTTTTCAGGGAGCTTAGCTAATAAGATTTGAAAGAACAAAACATCCGTGCTCACTGACTTAAATTAGTGCAATATTAAGAAAACAAGCATCAGTGGAGAAAACAGATGTGCACGCTGGTGCAGCTTGGTTCGGCAGTCTTTATGTAAATAGTAACTACGTTTACATTTTTTGGTTTTATTTAGCGCAGATGTTTTGACTATTTAATGCAACTGAAGTACTTCTAGACAAAAGTCACCAAACCTCCTGACAATGCCCTGGTAGTAAACATTTCCAGGAATGTATACATTATAATCCTTTGCATCTGACTCTAAAAATTGCCTTGATTGCATGGGCCCCTACCAGACCTTCAAAGTAACTCCAAAATTAACTGTGTTAAGAATTACACCAATGTGTGCTCGTAAATGATTATGCTGATAGAGCTATTAATTGCCATTGTGTTCATGTTCTGAAACCCTTGTTAAAACTTGAAGCCATATACACATTTTAAAATCAATCCCAAAAAGGTGTATAGATGTTAAAAAAAAACCTCTCAAGCTTTCATAGAAACAACAAACAACAAACAGCCAAACATAAAACATCCAGACAAGAAAATGTACAAAAACGGCAGCTTACACTTACAGTTAATGGATCTTTAACCATAAACTTGAGAATATTTAGTTAGAAGTCAACATGTGCAAATTTTAGGCTGCATAACTAAAAATGAAATGTAAATTCCACCCAACTACTGTACATTGTAAAACAATATTCTTGGATGATCAAATGACAAAATTAAATGTGGGTTTATCTACTTTCAAATGCCATCACTGGTTACCGCAAATGATAAAAAGGAAAAAAAGTAAACTATATCATTAACCATGAAGTTATTAGTGATTCTTTTTCTTGTAAAATGTCCTCTTGGTGCAGTTGTATTTTTAAGGCATACTATAGATTTAAATAAGTGCAGTATTTGTAAACTATGATCTATGTTGTTTTTTTTTTTTGTTAAGAATGTTTGCACGCTTTCTGAAGATCAAATAAACCTTCAACTATGGCTTCAGCAGGGTTTGATGTATTGGTCTACATGACTTTCAGTATTATGGTTGTATTCAGTTTTCATATAAAAATAGCATTTTTTTCAGAATTTATCAAAATGTTCCAGATAATCAATTATTAAAAGTGCTTCTTTTCCAAATTGTGATTTTAGAAATAACTTCATCACTGCTAGTTTCTGTATGTGTTTTTTTGTTTGTTTTTATATACACAGCAATGTGGTAATCGCAGTACATGATCATTTAAAACTTCATGCCCTAAACATAGACTCCACATGTCAGTCAAACGGCTAAGAATGATTCACAGGTCGCCACTTTGACCACATCAGACCCAACAACAATGTTAGGCATCATTTTAATTGAGGTGAGTGGAACCTTCTAGCTTTTAATTGTATTCTGTCACCAGGGCTTTCTCATGAAAGGTATGAATTATTTTGTTTTATTATTTTAAAATAGCATTAACTTCATTTGTAGGGTTTCTGGTTAGGAAATTCAGACTGAAAACATTCATGTCACAATAATTGTTTTCAGTTATTCAGTTAATTTGAGTGTAAGTTAGTCGCTGATTATGATTTACATAAAGCATTGTTCTGAGGCATAAGCAGTTTTGTAATTCTATCTAGAAAATAGCGGTGCAAAAGCTTAGTAATAACATTTTAATTTCAATCGGTTAGGGGACATGAGCAACTCAGCATGCAGAAGCCTCTGATTTCTGACATTTAAGGTTTTTAAGTTGAGCAGAAAAAGAGAGAAAAAAAATGTACCCAAGAAAATCCCCATCTTTGATCTTGTTAAGTTCCATAAGCCATTTCTTGAGTGTTTTATAATTATGTCATCTTTGTCCTGCTTTGAAAACAGATAGGACGGCAGGTTTGTTTGAGCTATATTGGTATAAAAGGTTATAGGTTATAAACACTTCAGTTTGTGGCAAGGTAGAATGATCCATACTGAAAACAAATGGCTTACTTTAAAGTGGAACACCGGGTATGGGGTAATGAGAGGCTTCTGAGGGTTAAGAGATGTTTACCTTTTGACATTTGGTCACTGTTTGGATAGTAAACAGGAAGCCTAATCTTCAACGAAGAAGTTGCCCTTTATGAAGAATGTATGGGTTTATAGCATCAGCTGTAAGTAACACCAGCCGTCAGATGTGCTAGATCCTGGCTCTTTGCTTCAGCTGCGCGATGTTCTCACTGGGGGGTTCCTGTGAGAACTGCCCTTCACAGCAGGCTCTAGGGTAAACAGCTGACTATGACCGTCCCACTTGGGATAAAACGACACAAGGCTGTCAACAGATGGCATACACAATGACCACATTAGGACATCATGAATTAGAACCAGCATCTTGATTGTTTACAGAATTCTTGAGCTGGGAAGAACAAAGTGAGTCTTGGCTTTGGCGTCGTGGAAAAGCTACTTCCTCCACTGCTGGTCACTGTGGAGAGTTCAGGATTTAACAGGGCACAAATGTTGTAATAAATCAATTGGCAGTCACTCGAGCTTCAGCTGCTTTCATTGACAGCACAGATTGTTTGTGCAGGCGGTAGTGTGACCACATGCTCATAGGTCAGTGCTCATCTTATTTTTGTGTATCATATCACAGCCATTTCATAAAGCAAAAAGAAAACCCATTTCAAGTACTGGTAGTATGTCTAGCTTTGCTGATAAAGTTTTAATATGTATATTGTTTTTTAAGCTACAGTATAAGAAATAAAAAAAATAAATTTAGCCTGTATGAATTTGACTGGTTTTAAGTTATCCAGGAGTTAATTTAGCCTACTTTTACTTAAAGTGTATATAAAAGACTATCACAGCCTGAATATGCTACTTACAGTATTGTTTTAAAACAGTAGACATCAGTTTTCTACTTTATTTAATTTTTGATCAAACAGATGATACATGTGTGTAGACTTCTAATTAGTAATGTAGACTGCAGTGATGTTTTCAACTTTAACCCTGTAAAAGGATGAAAAGACTAATGGCAGGGTTCCAGGTGTGCTCGGAACTATTGTGTGGAATTGTGAAAATTTCACCTGTGCAGTCCCGTGACAGTTCAGTTTATCTGATGCCATTCAACAGCAAACAATGAATCTGCAATCCTGACAGAGCTATCTGCCTCTGATAAAACTCTTCCGTTTCCCAGAGGCCTGCATGATTCACAGCTTGGTGACTTGCATGCAGGCAGCGCTGAACCGATGCACTTCTTTGATAGCTTTTACATGAATGTGGCAGGAGGCATCAGTTTACATCAACATCCTGGCTTTTGGAACAGATTATAGATTACCTGTTTAAAAAGGTCCACTTTTTATAGTACCTGCATTAATGTGTGAAAAGAGTCTAATCATCCTAGAAGTTGAGTATGTTTTGGTTGGAATTTTCTTTCAAAAACTGGAACAGACCCCTTTTTGATGCTCTTGTGTACTTTCTGATATTTTTATTATTGAAAAAACAGAAGAATACAGTTTTCAGAGCACAGTTGTATAACTTCTGAAAATCTGGCTTGGTTTTGGAAACCCCCTCTTTAAAGGGTGAATACACAGTGTGAAGTTCAATTTGACTAAGCTGCCCACTGGATTCTTCATACACATTTAATGTGACCACTTCTCCTGGTGTTAAAAGGGCCACCTTACTGTACATAAATGTTTTCTTCCAAGTCACACCAACTAGGAGGGGCTGGTGTCAAAGCCTATCACAGCTTCTGTTTTGCTGTGAGCATTGGCTATTACCTGGGAAATCTCAAGTTCTTGTCACACTGCCTTGAATCCTGTTCTTCCAATTGGCTCCACAAAGTTATTGGTTAAAGTACTTACCACAATATCAAGATCCCACTACTATCTGTGTGTTTTAGTCGATCAAGAGATCAACTAAAACGACAACAGGACTAAGATTTAGTGATAACATTAATGTTATGGAGGACATGTGCCCTTATATTTTTTGTCACTATTTAGTCTAAATATAAACGTATAATAAATAATGCTACTATTATTATCAGAATATTCGTGTAAATTAAAAGAAGACATATAAAGGGTTGGCATAAAATCCCTTATCTAGTCAACAATGTAGTGCAGAATATTGGTACTGCCACATAACAAATTATGAGGAACTCAGCTGTGCCAAAACAAAATTGCTCATATGTGTTCATTCTATTGAGTTGGCTGAAGTCTTTCTCTTTCATGTCATGCAAAGCAGAAGGTACTTAAAGAATCCTTTGCCTCCAACGCCATTGCAAAGAGCTCAGTCGGGAGCAGGAATTGACAGGCGGTAGAGTTGGCGTCTGTCCTTATCCTGTTTTACCCAGACATTTGAGGAATTGGTAAGTGTGTCATTCTTTGAAGGTCATACGAGATCAAATCAATTATGTTTGGATAGATTAATTGGATACCACTTGCCAATAAAAAAATAAATAAATAAATAAAAAAATTTTAAAAAAAAACAGAAATGAGTGGCTTGTTTCGTTACATAAGCTATACATTGTTTGTTAACAACGTGACGAAACTCCTCTGCAACGCCACATCATTGTTAATCAAGTCCTACAAAAGCTTTTAAAAGGTCTCAGTAATTAAAACTTAGCTTATCTAAACCTTCTCTGACACTTTTTGATAACAGATCACAGCGCACTAAGGTCTATTCAGCATTAGCTCCAAAGCTGTGCCTTAACTCACATTCAAAGAGTTTTTACCATTAGGTTAATTAGGGAATAAAGATAATGCACTCCTGTTATGGACTTCTCTTCTTGATTACAGGTACAGTATAAAAACGAATTGACCACAGCAGTCATAATTATGAGGCCGATAATATTACCCTTGTCCCATACTGTAAATGGTTTGCATTGCTTTTCTGACACATGCAGCTCATGAACTGCTATTGCAGTGTAGGAAAGATAACACCACAGAAAACAGGAGACAGTAAACAAACATTGTGTATGGCCAGGTATACAATAGTGGAAATAATTATATAACACCCTGTATTAAATGTTGTGTGATTTCTCTGAGTAGCATGCAATACATTTTTATTCTGATTTCAATATTTCTAATACTGGGCTGAAAACATAATGATTCTTCGTTCATACCCATTCTGTATGCCACATCTTCACAGGTTACACGTTCAGCTTCCACGTGAGTATACTTTCAAAGCAGATCTCCAGCTAGGCTTCTCAATCCTACAATATGGATTTAGCTTCTTTGCAAAAATGCATTCATGTTTAAGGAGCGATTCCATCTCCGTGTTTCTGAATGAATACACTTAGAACTGCTGCACAGATAATTCTTTGTGGTTCAGCCACCTTCTTGGCTGGCTTCCCTTGTGATATCTGATGTCTCATGTATCTATCGTCAGTAATGACTTGTTTTTGTTTTTGACATTTTTTTTTTAAATTAGTTTACCACCAGATAAATGCAAACAATGCTCCTCTAAACTGCAGTTCATATGATGCCTGCTTGTGCTTGTGGTGGTTAGTATTTGATTTCCAATCAACCGCAGTGCCCAAAAAAGCAGTCTGAAGCAAAGCCGACTTTACAATTTTATTTTATTTTTTTTAATACTGCGTTGTCTCACGTGCAGAACTTCAAAACTGTTTGTCATAGCAGTAAGTGCATAAACAAATTAATGGGATTAGCCTCTCTCTTGTTGCAAAACCAAGGAAGATAAGTAAGGTGTACTTGTGCATAGAAGAACTTGCTGAAAATGTGCCCTCTTACTAGAGGTGTGACTATGGAATCTGACAACAGATTGGCCAGTTTTTATTATTATTATTATTATTATTATTATTATTATTATTATTATTATTATTATTATTATTATTATTTTAAAAAGGAAGTTTGTAGGACCAGATCATTATTGGGTGCAATCTACTGATAATGCTGTCCTATTAAACATCTCGCTAGAGTTCGTACCCGCTTTAGGGGCAGAAACCCATAGTAGATTTCTATTGTGCAAGTTGGTAAATACAGTATTGCTATACATTAATAATTTGTCATACAGCTGTGAGTATGATATCTTCCTGGTTAAAAGGCCTATTTTAAAAGTGTGTCACTTACTAACTGTTAACTGTCACTTATTCCCACTTTTGTTTATATATTGCAGAATTTCTATACCCCATGCTCTTGTTATAAAGGCTGTGTAAGATTAAAACTCTGAGTCATAAGAATGTCCTGCTTTATCAGCCACACTCTATTGTATTCTTTCAACATTGAATAGTGTGAAGAACCCTCTCGCTGCACAAGTAACATAAGAAAACAGTTGGAAGAAAAAAGAAACACAAGATTTGTAAATTAAATGTATGTTTTGCTCCTAGTTTCACTATCCATGGACCCCTTTATTTATTTCTGTATCACTTTTCCAATCTCGCCTTACCTTGTCTTTTGTTTCTGAGTAGTTCCTCTCTCTCTCTCTTTCTCTCTCTCTCTCTCTCTCCTCTCTCTCTCTCTCCCTCTCTCTCTCTCTCTCTCTCTCTCTCTCTCTCTCTCTCTCTCTCTCTCTGTTGTGTGTGTACACACAAAGCTGTTTTTGAGAGGACATGTACCTGCAAAGCTCTGATGAATGGCACTTCCTGGCGTGTGAAAGGAGAGCCGGGGAGTCTGAGCCTCCTGAAAGAATTGTTTGGCATTCCTGTGGCTGAGGGGCACAGCCGTTTGAAAAGGAGCTGATTGGGGAGTGTGACAATGAGAAGAAGAGGCCACATCCGTGTTTTTCCAGGTGTTTCTTTTGTAATCTTCACCTTGTTCAGGGGGGGAAAGGCAGCAGATCTAACCATTATTCACAAAGATGATCAACAGCAAAAAAAAGAGAGAGAGAAAGAGAGACACACACAGGCAGGCTTCCTGTATTCTTACCGTAATGACTTTTTTTTGTACTTTAAATCAAACACACCATGTTGTGTACTTTCCAGATAGCTTTTCCCTTATTGTTTGCAAAGTTATATATTGGTGTGTCTTCTACTTAATTGATGCTGTCTGTTTTTTTTTTTTGAGAAACATAAAACAAAAAGTTGTGTTCTGTAGTATGCTACATACCATTAATGATCTTTTGGTTTTTTTTGTTCTTTTAATAGCTTTAGGTTAAAATTTAACAGCCATTCTTAATCTGTAAGAGAAAAAAACAAAACCAAGGCCTTATGTTTTTAGTTTATCCTGGAGGATAACAAGGATTAATAACTAATAAGGAGCATGCTTCTTTGTGTGTGTTTTCATGTTAACAAACAAAGTACTAAGAGGCTGCATGCTTTGAAGTGTCAGCGCCATACAAGATTGAATTATTTTTAGATACTGAGCAAAAGATTTGCCAAGGTAAATCATCTTGAGTAGCATCAAGAAAAGAAAAAAAAAGTTACACAACAGGAGGTGGGTTTACATGTCTGAGGATTTTAGCAACAATTGGAAACAAACTTCAAAATACAGTGTACTTCAAAACACAACATGCTAGGCAACCAAAACTTAATTTGCACTGTTCCTTTTTCTCCAGGGGAAACTATCTAAGCTCACTTCCAGTTGGCTCGTTCAGTACTGTTTAATCTGCTAAAAAAAAATATTGCTTTGGTTATTTTAAGGGTTTAAAGTGGGTGGGTAATAAAGGAATGTGACCCAACTGGTTTTCTTTCCTTTTATTTTTTTTAACAAACAAACACAAATCTGTATAGTTGGTGAAAGACAGATTAGCAACATGGGTAGCAATCGAAACAGTAGTGAGTATAGGTATTGATGGAATATTGTTCTGAAGAGTAGATGGTTAGAGCCACTCATCGAAACAGTTTCAATGTGCCCCATGGCGGATCAATATCCCTGGCACCTGGATACAGAGAACCACTTCCATGAGTTAAGACCTCTGAATTACCATGGTTTGTGCAAAAGCAAAAAAAAAAAAATCATTATTCACTCACGTACAACATGCACAATGTGCAGTTCTGTGCCAATGTCATTGTAGAAGTATTTTTGTAAGTCCACCAGAGACATGTCAAGACAGAAAAAAATGTCACATTACTCGTTTTCAATGTCTCATGCCTGCTTTCATGCCATTGCAGCATTATTATTAGTAACCATCTTCCGAACCCTCATCGTATTGAAATGTCTTTCTAGACTATTATTTCATTCATTAATAAGAAATCAAAAATAGTTTGGAAGGTATAGTGGGAGAAACACATGTATGCATTCATTGTAAAACCACACAAAGAAAACACAAGGACACTGTTAAAAAATAAAAGTAAAAGCCAGAGTCAAGGGCATTTCAACTGTGCTACTCGGGGGTAGCGATCAAGGTTGGATTTTATCCAATGCATCTCATGCTAATGTAATAGTCCAAAAGTGGAGGTATTTGTTTGGAATACAGAACCATAATTCCCTGGCACCAGAAACCAAAAACATAATTCTGAGCCTAGAAAAAGCACTAAAACTATGTCTGTTAAGACTACTAGCAAATGCAGATGAATTACACTGATAAAATCTTCAGAACAAACTATGCTAATCTATTTCAGTTTTGAAAGTCAAGAAGAAATGTGATCCAATATAGAGAGATCATAATATTACAATTATAATGTTAATTTTCAACCTGTTCATTTTTTATTTATTTATATGTTTTCTACGTTGTTGGTGCTTCCAGGATATGCCTGTACTGCTATTAATGCAAATAATTATAATTTCAAACAGTAATAAGGGCATTTGATTCAGTATGTTATTTGTCGTCATAGGTTACTTGTGCCAGGTGGGACAAAATGAGAAGTCTCCTCACTTGAACTCCTGTGTGTGTGACACAAAAACACCCCTCAAATAATCAAGATACAACTTCATATTCACACTTTATGTGCCTCCTAAAGCCTATTGAAATGTGTCATTATTTATATTAGATAGACAGTAAAGTGAATTAATTAAATGCAATTGGTGGTACTGTTCTGCGAGTATATATTGGTGCACATTTTCTTTGATGTTTAGTCTTTCAAACAGCAGCAGTCTTGGCATTGTCAAAGGATTAAAGAAAACATCATGTAGGTATTTGTTACATTTGTAATATTGGCTTTCCGTTCCAAACATTAATGATCAAAAAAACATGTCAGAAAGCGCTCTCTGCCTTCATCCTCCCTTGATTGCTGAGCATTGGTGGGATTACACTGACATGAATAGAACACTTTGTGGTATCACCTTTCCAGCCAGATTTGCATCTTTCCTGTGTGTTTAATGGAGCCAGCTGGAGGGGGCTTGTTGTTTAAGGAAGCCTCTGTTTCCTTCTCATTAAATCGGTAGAACTTCATGCCAGTAGATTAAGGGGGCTGGCAGGTTAATACCTTTATTCACGTGGCTGCAAGGGGGAACCAGCGTTGAAAGCACTCCGATGCTGTTTGCAGACAGGTAGATCAGGTGTCCATGATGGGGAGTAGTGGGAGGCAGGGGACTGATAAAACACTGCAGCCACTGCTGCTAATCCTCTTGTTGCAGTACAGTTTAGCTTGAAATCTAAAATCAGCCCCTCTCCCTTTTCCAGATGGATAATTTATGAATAAGGGCAAGACACTGGGGAATACAGAATGTAGACTATAAAAGCACACCTTTTGGTTCTCCAGATCTTAGTCTGCTATCCAGACTGATTCATCTATGAGTTTAAAATCAAAATCTTTGTTGAAAGGGGACTTTTCTTTTCCCAACCACTTAGTTAAATTAAATATTTGATTAATTGATACCTACTGTGTTTCAGTTGTCAGTAGTATTGGGACAGTACACATTTCCTTTGTGGTGCTGTATTTAAAATGGAGACAAGTGCAGCATAGTAAACACTCACAACATAAAAGAATAAAGGTAGCACAATATTTGAAAACATTTGGTCTGTAGCCCTGATAGGCACTATTCAGCTCAAGAGGTAGGTGTAGAGTACAGACCACAAGGTATTCTGCTAAACCGTGTGAAACATTTTTCTTTCTATGTAGCGCACATTCATTTGTCTAATTTCTTTCCAAAGCACAGGTTTTCAAATCAGTTTTACATTCAGTCTATATACAACCACAGTCTGTTACAAAGCTCTCTTTCCAATGTATTTGGTTATAAATAAAAAAATCCTTCACTCAAAAAAATTATGAAGCCCAATTTTAAAAGTAGCTTTGTACATATAGAGCATTTGTTTCCAGCAAGTAAGAATATTTAATTACTATTATCCAAGGATAATTCATAGAAAATGCTGGTAAAATGGCACTAGTTGTTGTACTCACTATTAAGCTTTTTATAGAGCAGTTTTAAGATGTCAGCTAAGAGTAGCCAGTAGCCTGTAGGAAAGGGGGGTATACCATTTACTTAGCAGCCAATGAAAAGATGATTTAATTCTGAAAAGCATTTAATAAGACTGAAACATAGTGTAAGGCTGTTCTCTAGTGCAATGTTACAAAAAGGGTTCGATGGGCCTGGGGGAAAAAGTGCAAATTGATCTCTCGATTTAAAAAGGGTGCATTATATGTCTTTGTGACAGCTCTTAGGCCTTTTGTTACAAATGTTAGAAAGTATTGTGTTTTCAGTGAGGCAAGACCTAAATACCCTAGGAAGGGAATGATGTACTTCATTTATACAGTATGGATTAAAAAAATAAGTACAGTAAACTCTTGGTAGTTCGAATTGACCTGTAAAATCTGAGCCATGCTGTTGTAATGATGAAATATAGTCATCCAAAACACAAAACCAAAACTCGTCAAGGCATTTTACTATGGTTATGGCTGCAATCATTACGCCACACAAATCCTAACCTGAACAGAGACCAGTACCAACTGATAGACACGAAAAAAGAATCGACTAGAAATTAAGAGTTCTGCAAATTTTAGTTTTCTATGTTTTTCACAGTCCCCCACCACCTTTTCGCCTTTCTCAAACGGGGATTTCAGGGGCCATGGGCTTTAACGAGTCTTATCTGCATATAGAAAACCAGCAGCCTCTGTGTTCTCCCCTCAGTCATCACCACGGCGACAGCCAGTCTGACCTGGAAAGCATTATGCGCTCTGGAGGTCTGCCTTCCAAACCTGGAAGCATCAATTAGGAATTTTGCTCACATAACTCACATTATCATGGGTTGAAGGGTACCAATTTTACCTGATTCCACTTTCTCAAATTGCTTTGAAGCTGTTAGCCGTTGGCCCTGTAGCAAATCGGTGGGTGTCTCCACGAAGCAGACACCAACCCCCACCCCCCCCCACCCCCTTTCGCAAACCCACCACCCTCAGGCTCATTTGCTAGCACAGTGACATTTCAGAAACACTCATCTAAATTTTCGTGCTTGTTGTAGATGTGCTGCACAACAGGAAAAGTTACAAATCATTGTGAGTGACAGGAACAATTATGGAACAGCTGGTGCCGCACGCCTAGGGAACAACTTTCCAAACCTTTTGCTTTCCAGTGCTGTATATTTAGGGCTCTTCGTTTTCAGTTTTTATTTTTGATCACGTGATGCCCCTTTTTTGAGCCGACTGTTCAATTAAACTCTTGGAAAAGTGTTGATTGTGAAACAAGTTCACTTTAGTTTTTTCTCCCGTAACTGGATTGAGACTGTTTCATTGATAATGTAAAAAAAAAAAAAAAAGGCTTCTTATTTTTTATTCCAACCGAATGCAAACAGCAAGTGATTTAATTAAGTCGTAGTTAAGAGCAAGCTATTATTTGCAAAACAGGTTATACCATTTTTGTCATTAAGATTTGAAATCCGGGGAAAACAATTGAACTGAACTTGCTTTTTGTGTTTGGTTTGAATTAAAAATGGAGCTGCCTTTTTAGAAAAAAAAGGAAAATAAATTACATTATCAGTGAAACAGTTTCATTCAAGTTATGGGAGAAAAAACAAAAGTGAGCTTATTTCACAATCAACGCTTTCCAAGAGTTTAAGAAACGGAGTCGGCTCAAAAAAAATTTAAAGGGTCATCACGTGATCAAAAATAAAAACTGAAAATGAAGAGCCTTAAACAAATCTGAATTTATAGAACCAACTTTATATCAAGGAACAGCTTTGAAAAAGAAATCTCAATTGTGTTCTCATCATTAAATTGTAAACCTTTGCTCCGAATGCTTTGTTATGGAGTAATGCTTTTTGTCTCTATAGTAACATTTTGTTTGGTTTTAGCAGTGTTTTAAAAGTGAGGACAAGTATCTGTTTGTGGGCTTTTGCTAAATAAATAGGTATAAATTTGGAGCATTTGATTGATATAATGCGTTGGTTAATACATTATTGAGAACTTACGTGGGGTACAAGTTTCAGTCCTGGATAACTTATTCCAGACATCGTATGATATGCATTGTCATTTTATTTCTTTTTTGTTTCTTAATAATGGGATTTAGAAATTAACTTGTTCAGGTTGTAATTTAGATGGTGCTTGAAACAGTGGTGTTAAATCAGCATGTTTAATATATAATTATGCAAAATTCAGAATAGAAACGAGTTGGGATGGACCTGTTATACTGTAATAGTTCAAGTGAATGTAGAAGTGATATAAATCATACATTTGAGATATTCTTGTGATTTCCAAATTCATTTAAGCAGCTAATATAATTTCTGAACTGTATAGCTAGCTACCATGACTTGTCTGAAGTAACATTAATGGTTAAGTTCTATATTGTGGTTTATATTGGCAGATGATTCACTTTTTTAGACTGGAAGTAAGTGCACAAGTGTTGTGTGTTAGCAATGTATTATTTTAAAGCAACACTATGATTACTGTATACAGCAACCAACATGTCTACAAATAAATAATGGTTTATAAGGGAAACTCCAAGGTAAAATCCCAAAACATATTCTACCTTTGACATAAAAACAAAATCTGACAGATATGTCTACATTCTTGAGGACTAGGGGAAAAGTATGGGTTTATGTCATGCCATCGGGCCTTTAAAGAAACTATGCACCTGATGTACCAGAATATAATGTTTCGGTCATGATAGTATACAGAAACATCAATGGGAAACACGAGTGTTACATATACCTTATATTTAAGAAATACTGGTACCAGCAATCTCATCATATCAGTAAATTATCAACAGCACACAATTACAAGCTTACCTTCCACAGGTGTTGCTTCTGTGTAATTAACGTCATGTACAACTGAGTATTGCCAAGCAGTATGTTAAATAATGAAGATTAGAAATTAAACTGGAGTTTTATGGTATACTTGCCATATGAAGTTTTCCTCTATATGGTTGTTCTTTTCCTACAGTGCAGTTTCTTTAATTGATCTAAACAGCGTTGGATTACTAAGGTTTAATGAATTAAAACAGGGCTATTTGTGTTGATTATTTGTTTGAACCTTCTTGTAAGGGATTACACGGTTTTGACATGGCACCCAAATTTCACTTTACACTCTTAAAGTATTTCTTCTTAAATAAATTGTTGATTTCTTATCTCCTAATCTGAATAGATTTCCAAATTTGACCTACAATAATCGTCATGATTCAGATAAACTTTGAAACATTATTCTGGTTGAAATATTAATTACCGGAATGCAAAGCACTGTAAAGCACAGGTTAAAACAAAAAAAAAAGAAAGAAAACATTGTTACATTCAAAAAGCCGCTCCATCAGATTTTGTCTTATTTAGCTTTTTATCTGCAGTGGACGTGTCTGAATGTTGCAAAGATAAGTACAGAAGTCAAAGGGGATGCCATCTTAACTACTTTACATTCACCTAGATTATTCACTGCTTGTGAAAAACAAGATGTTAAAACATTATATGATAAAACAAAAACACTGTTAAGATACTGTTAGATCTTTTGAAACTATATCAGTAACAGAATATTATTATCTTGACCAAAATAGCATTTGCTTCAATCAAAGTCATATTCACTGACCGACAGAAGTTATACACAAAGTTGCATTTGTGGCTGGTGGGCTTTGTTGGGAAACATCCCTGGTGGAGACAATAGAAAAGTTGGATAAGCCACTGCAAATTACACCATATAGAACCGGTATTAAAGTAAGGCTGTGGTTCCCGAAGAGTAAGCCAAGTAGTTCATGCTCAATCTCGGAAAGGCTGGACTGTATTTAGCGTTTTACAAAGAGCCTGGCCTTCAAAGCGGTAAGCTAAGACCATAAACATAGCCGTGAGACTGAAAACCATGGTTATAGGCAATCACATACTGTCTTTCCAGGTTGCTGTTTTAACAAATCCCATCAAACATTCTGTGGGGAGCACTACCTTCCTGTCTCCTTTTTAATTTGAATAGCTGCTTGTCATGTTTTAATGCCCCTGTCGCACATCTAGTAATTACTACAAACAAAACCCTTTCATTTGAGGGACCCGCAATTATCTTGCTTGAAAACATACAGAATGCATCCAGTTAAGAAGAGGAAGTTGTAAGCTGTTTTAAACAATTGTACTGATTAGTAAACCAAAATAAAATAACTTTTAGAAACCTTACTTTGCAAACCAGGATTTAATAACAACCTTATTACAAAATGATCAATAAACCAGATGTTATAGTCCTTACTTGAGGCTTAAAATATTAGATACTAATAAATAATATTTGTAATTCACTCTATTGACAAAAAAAAAAGTTAATGCATCCGGTAAGCGCATTTCTTTTTTAATTGACAAACAAAACTTTTATAAGTTCTATTTTCAGTTCTAGTGATTCCCATACCTGTCCAGTTATTTGACAGAATTACCAACCCTACTCCACGGGAAAGAAAAAAGAGTGCCATGGCTTCATTACTGTCAGCAAATAAGTCAGGACTATGCTAAGCCAGTGGTTGAGTTCAGAGGGGGCCACTGTCACAAATTCTGGCAGCACATACTTCACCACTCTTATTCATGGTTCACATTGAATGGACAAAGAATGTTATGTTAAATGTCCATGCTACCTTTTCTTTTGCTTAAATGCTAAATGCAGTTTGTGTTTGCACTGAAAAATGCACCACTCCATGGTTTTGCAGTATCCTCCCTTCTATCCACAGTTGCGGAATGTGTGTATTTAGGTCCATATAAATAAGAAAAAACTCTGTAAACTATTATTGACACAAGGTCTCAAGCATAATTAAAGTTTTTGGGTAGCATACCGACAAAAAAAACTCCCCAGGAACGAATTCTGAATTCGCTGCTTGGCCAAAATGATTTGGAACAGGAACTGGCATATCCATATCCAACAGAAGGCAGGATCTTGGGGCATTCCTTGTGTTAGCAGACTCTCTGGTTTCCATTAAAATAGGTCAGGTAACACACTTGGCTCCAAAGTAAACCCAGTCTGTTTTGAGAAGAAAACTCTAGTATAATTTCCCCTTAATTATAAAGTTCTTTGTGCTGGGCCTTAATGGACAAATAACTGATTGGAAGATCTGGGATATTTTATTATTATTATTTGAAAGGGAACACTGTATGTTATGTTTATAAAAGACTTGGCACTGTCAGCTGGGTGTATCCACAAAGGCTTGTGAAATACACTCTTTCTGTAGAGCTTTACTATTTGCATTCAGAAGCCTGGTGGGATTAATTTTTAGAGTGAGTGAATATGTAAGCAAAAACCCCCAACAGGGTAGGCGGTATTGGGCAATTGACCGCCCCTTATTGCGCTTAGAAAATGGGCAACTGTTACGAAGAAAAGACAGAAACAAGTTTTGTGGTTTAAAACTTGAAAATTAGGTGGCTCAAGGATCTATGTCCAGGTGAAAAGGCACTTATGCTGGTACTTTTTATTTCCTGGTCATCTATTATAAGTTAATGTACCCCCCTGCCAAGGGTATTAGCCAATGAGGTGCCAGGAAATAAAAAGCTCATTTCTAAGTGATGATAAATTAAAGTTAGAAATGTATTAGGTAAAGGGTTTACAGGCAATAATGAATCATTTTCACTAGTGGCATTGCTTTTTGGGGAACACGGGAGAGACGTCTTATTTATATTGTGGACAATTAAATCATTGATGCTTTGTTGTGACAAAAACAGGTTTGTCTTAGCCTGCGAGTGGTCCGATTGCAAAAAGTAGTTTTAAATGAAGAGGGGGATAGCATGTCACAGCTGAGGGGAAACACCAAACATTATACAGGTTTTCTCTTGTACAAATGTTCTGATGTTTGAACACCAAAGAACTAATTATTATTTTGGTTCTGAGATCGTGGGAGAAACCGGTATTTAATTTTATTTATGGCAATTTGAGTCCTCGCCTCACACAATTTACAGTATTTTAAAACAGATGGCTACTACACTGCCATCAATTCAAAGGTGTACTCAAAGCCTATATATTCTGAGGGTAAGAAAAAATGTTTTATTTTCTAAGATCATGCAACAAAGTGAATTTTATTTCCCACAGAAAAGAAGGCAATAGGGTATAAAGGAGGGGCTGTCTTTAAACTCCTGGCTGTCCTAATAGCGCATCAGTGTTAGTTTAAGACCATAAGACAATCTGAGGAATCTTGTTATATGAGGAGGAGGTTAAATGTCAGCAAAACTTGCAAAGAAAATGTACAAAATGAAATTTACTGGTTGCATAAGTATTCAGCCCCTTCAGTCAGTACTTGGTAGAAGCACCTTTTACAGCAATTACTACTATGAGTCTTTTTGGATAAGTCTCTACTAGCTTTGCACAGTAGGACGGTGACATTTTTGCGCTTTCATCATGGGAAAATTGCTCCAGTTCTGGCAGTTTTTTGGGAATTGTCGATGGACTACAATCTTCAAGTTTCGCCATAAATTTTAGATTGGATTCAAGTCAGGATTTTGCCTGGGCCACTCAAAAACATTAATTCTCTTCTTGTTCAACCACTCCAGTGTGGCTTTGGCTTTGTGCTTCGGTCATTGTCCTGCTGAAATGTGAATTTCCTCCCCAGTTTCAGAGTCTTGGCTGACTCAAACAGGTTTTCCCCATAACATGATGTTGCCACCACCATGCTTTACAGTTGGGATGGTGTTGACTGGGTGATGTGCAGTGTTGGGCTTGCGCCAGATGTAACGCTTGGAATTTAGACCGAAAAGTTCAGTTTTTGTCTCGACTGACCACAAAACCTTTTTCCACATGTCTACAGTATCATCTACATGCTTTTTCGCAAACCATACATGCTTTAAGATGAGGCTTTTTGAGTAATGGCTTCTTTCCTGCCACCCGTCCATACAGGCCAGCTTTGTGCAGGGACCGGCTTATTGTTGATGTGTGAACACTGACTCCCATCTCAGACACACAACTTTGCAGATCTCTCAAGGTCATTGTTGGCTTCAGAGTGACATCCCGAACCAGTTTCCTGCTTCCCCGGCTTCTCAGTTTGGGAGGGTGACCTGATCTGGGTAGCGTCTGGGTGGTATGATGCATCTTCCACTTCTTAATGATGGACTTCACTGTGCTGAGAGGGATAATCAGCGCCTTTTGAAATTTTCTTATACCCTTCTCCTGCTCTGTGCCTCTTTATCCTTGACTTGTTTTGAAAGCTCCTTGGTCTTCATGGTTGCTTTGTTGGATCACTATATGAGTTGCAGCTTGAAAAGTCTTTATATACCTGAGGGAAATGATCTACAAGCCACTTTGACTACACACAGGCTGAAACCATCTCACTCATTTTGTGACCTTTCAAACAAATAATTTGCACCTGAGCTGATTTAGGACTGCAGTAGCAAAGGGGCTGAATACTTATGCAACTGAGATTAATCTGTTTTTCTCTGTAAATCTTACTTATTTATATTCTATATACATTTTTTTAACTTTATCAATGTGGAGTAGTTTCTGTAGATTCTACATGTGAAGTCTAATTTGAAAGCGTTGTGGAGTACGCTCAGGTACCAACAAAATGTGAAAACTTTGCAGGGGGGTGAATACTTCTGCAAACCACTGTATTTGTACCCTTGATCAGTGTTCCTCACAGTCTACCGTTAAGTGACAGGGCAGTCCTGTGAGCTTTGTCATCAAGGCCGAGAGGAAGAGAAAGATTGATGGGATTAGGAAAATAACCAGTAAAACTCGGGAGTGCAGATGTCATCAAGTTGGGGGAAGGGTCCTGTCAACAGCTCTAGACTTATGGCAAAACCGTGCATATTTATTTCAGGTTTACTTAAATTAAAAGGTTCCGTGCATATCACTGAGGAACTTATTAGTTACAGTGCTTCCCATCCTTTTCCAAAGTGGGGACCACCTTAGCGTTTAGGGATCTCCCCATGCACCACTCCCACCACTGTTGGACTGTACAAGTACAATCTTTAAAACTTGTTTTTTGGGCAGAATAGCATTGTATTTGCATCACGTGTTTACATTTTAGCAGCAATTGATTCACTGTAGAAATATATATTACATAATCTCCATAATAGAATGGCAATTAGGGTGTTGTGATGAGACTCATATTGTGTTGGGTGCTTTAAAAAGTGAAGATTAACAGTTTCGGCAAGTGGAAATGGATCGATACAGTACCACTGGGGACTATTGTCTTTTAAAAAGAAATAAAATTATTATTATTATTATTATTATTATTATTATTATTATTATTATTATTATTATTATTAAATATTGTAGTTTTTTTTTTATAATCCAATGTTAATTTACGATTGCTTGAGAAGTTCTGTAGGTTATAAAATAATGAAAAAAGGCATTGCTGCCTGATACACTTGATTTGCTGTGAGTCACGGTAATCACTCTGCACTATAAGTGAGCAGAGATAAGCCGTTCTGGAGAGCTGGCATCTCTGGAAGACGTCTTTCAGCACCTGGGGATTGGCACTGTCTGTACTTTAGCAGCAGGTTGCTAGCATGGTGTAGTTTTGAAAGTTATGCAGGAAACACCTATTTTGTTTTAGCACCTTGCTACCTCATGAAACCGTATATGTTTGAGTATTTTTTAGAGAGCTGCTCCTTGATAATAATAAATTCACATTTGAAGGCTGTATACAACTAAATGTGAACTACTTTTAATCCCCAACTTTTAGGTAATTTTGTATATTGTTTTTCTTGAAAAGGCCTTCGAATTGTTTTAAGATCTTTATTCAGTTTACTGCAAGTAGTTTAATTCCAGTTTTGCACATGGTTTAAATCAGGGGGGGAACAGTATGCATCAACCCTGTACTTCAAAACCAGTTTATTTCTTTATTTCTAGGTGACTCTCCTTTTCTTTTCCTGAATTACTGCAAAAAAGCCCAAACTCCCTTACTGTCTGTAGATTGTTAGACAAGATCTTTTAAAAGCTTAACTTGCTGGCTTAACCACGCTCGACTGAGCAAATCCAAAATGGACTGCTTTACATGTCTGGTAAATGCAAAAACCTATACATGCAAATACAGACCAATTGCTGTTTTCTGTTTTAAGTACTTTACTTTAGTAGTCAGCATCTCAGCAAGCATGCTCTTATAATTGTATTGCTTTATGTTAACTTATGAGTACCTAATTACAATCTACTATGCTGCAAGCAGTTTGTTTCCAAAATTCGTATTGTTGTAAAGTTTAGTCTAGAGCCTGATTTTAAATTAAAGTAAGATTAGTCCAGTTTTCGTTTTTCTAAATGGTAAAATCTTACTTTTCATGGAAATGTATATTTTAAAAAGGCCTTGTAAATCCCATGCAATCAAGAATTCTGTGGTAAAACGTACAAGTAGACAAACATTGTGACTGTTGCCTTAATTATGTTCTCAGTTCAGTGGTTTTGTGTCAGTGTTTTATATCCTTTAGGAGGGGTTGGTCCCTCCTGGTTAAAATAAGGTGAACATTTCACCAATTCATTTGACGATGCAGGCAATAGCCTAAACGTTTGTCTACTTGACTTATGTTATCTCAAAATCTCAAAATACTAAAACATCATTGAAGACATGTGAAAGTGTAGAACATTAAGACTTCATGGTGGATAAGCAGCATTTCCTTTTTTCTAATTTGGCTGGACTGTATATCATCTCTACTGATGATGGTGGGCGCACTTTGTCCCCTATGGAAAAGTAAAACATATCAGGCCAAGTGCTGGGTTTCAGAGCACATTTACTAGACTGGGAGCAGGGGTAGTGCAAGTTTTAAGCCCTACAAGGATAAGCAAATGTTCACCACTGAAACCAAGATCAAGCTTCTCCAGTCATAACTGTACCTGCACCCAGCTGCTGCTGTGCTGCCTCTTCCAGCAGGTGCCGCTGCTGTGCAATTGTATTTGAGAAGTATTTTTATAGTACAAAGAAAATAAGCCCAAACTGAGTAAATACATTAACGTTTTTATAATAAATACCAACCAGATCTTGTTCATTCTCTTCAAAATAAATTGTATTTACCTGACATTTTTTTGACTTGTTTTGTCAACCCTGACAGTTTTCAACACTTCACAATCACAGCCTTACGTCCATCCGCATTTGAGGCTTGTAGCTGGGTTGCAATCAACTAGATTGAGTGCCTATATACCTATCCCCCACAATATTTATATATAAACAGCTATCAGTTTATATTGTGTGATTTATATCTTTTTTGCATGCTTGTTTCACCAGACAAGGGAGGGTGTTAGTTCCCAATTTTAGTGTTTAGGTCAAATTTAACCTAAATAACACTACAAATGAACACAATACACATCATTGACATTGCGGAATTAATAATGCATGCATACTAAATGTGTGTTATAGCCGATTAGATTAATACAGCGTGTGGGAGAGAATTGCTTTAAATATAAATATACTCCTAATGCTAGTTTTGTAGTTTAGGAACTGAACACCAGTTGGATAAAAGCCCCTCATAAAATGCCGATATCTGATATGAAATCTCAAGGTAAATGTTTTAGCTGTTTACAGGTGTCTGTTATAGTAATTAACTTTCTCTGCCCTGGGCTCTCCATCCTCATGGGATTGGATTTGGGGTGGGGGAGGTCAAGGATCCAATGATAAGGATTTAGGCGGGAGACTATAGGAGATGTGCGTGTGTTTGGAGCAAACTCAAGCCTACTCTGCCTGGTTCTCATTTCCTAGCCCGGGGACATGTGAGGAGAGAGATAATTAAGACAAACAATGAAAGCAGATTTGCATGATAGCAAACGCCTAAATCGGTTAATCATTAATTGGTGTTCTATGTAGAAAGAGTTAAGTATAGAGCAGGTGATGCACCTGCAGTTAAGGTGGGGAACAGACACATTTCTGGTGTTCTTTTACACTAACACATCTGGTATAATAGCTAGGTTACATTTAGACACTTTAAATCTGTGCAGCTGTGTGATGGGGAGGTTTTTATGCAAGACAGTACTACTAGATTGCCTGTTAAATGTTTTTTAGATACATTAAAATTACATTTTAAAGCAACCTCAAAGATAGCCCTCATTTTTCAGAAAGGAAAAACATATCATTAATGTTATACAAATTGAAAGATCGATGTATGCTGATGTGAGTAAGTAAATTTAATATTAGGTAGTTTTTTTTTTTTTAACTTTTTTTTAACTTTTTCTGGCTAGCTTAATAACATTACAATCGTTATTCCTTAAGGGCCTACTAATGTAGCTGGGTACAGCAACCTTTCGGACACAACATCTCATTTACAAAGAGAGCTTAGAAACCCCTCTCCGAGACAGCAACCTCCAATTAAATAACACGTAAAGAGAGCTTAGAAACCCCTCTCCGAGACAGGAACCTCCAATTAAATAACACATAAAGAGAGCTTAGAAACCCCTCTCCGAGACAGCAACCTCCAATTAAATAACACATAAAGAGGGCTTAGAAACCCCTCTCCGAGACAGCAACCTCCAATTAAATAACACTTAAAGAGGGCTTAGAAACCCCTCTCCGAGACAGGAACCTCCAATTAAATAACACATAAAGAGGGCTTAGAAACCCCTCTCCGAGACAGCAACCTCCAATTAAATAACACATAAAGAGAGCTTAGAAACCCCTCTCCGAGACAGCAACCTCCAATTAAATAACACATAAAGAGAGCTTAGAAACCCCTCTCCGAGACAGCAGCCTCCAATTAAATAACACATAAAGAGGGCTTAGAAACCCCTCTCCGAGACAGCAACCTCCAATTAAATAACACATAAAGAGAGCTTAGAAACCCCTCTCCGAGACAGCAACCGCCAATTAAATAACACATAAAGAGAGCTTAGAAACCCCTCTCCGAGACAGGAACCTCCAATTAAATAACACGTAAAGAGGGCTTCGAAACCCCTCTCAGAGACAGCAACCTCCAATTAAATAACAAATAAAGTGGTCACTCCTTTCCTATAATAACCACCTTAGGTAGTTGGACATCCCCAGGTGAATCTAAGGCATTACTATCAGGCAGTAACATGATATGAGATCATTGTGAAAAGAATAAAGCATGGTTATTTGTTTTAAATTATATTTCTAAGTACAGTTTTAGTTCATTTGTAGAATTAAACATAACGGTATTCTATAAATGTATATTGAAGATTCTCATTTAAGTAAAAGGAATTGAAACAGAAATAATGTTACATTTTATGTTGCAAACAAATAACCTTAACTATACCTGCTGCAAGCATTGAAATTCAAAGGGAATTGTACAATATGCAAACCAGAAGCTGCTTCATCTGACTTTAGGCAAAACTGACTGCAGTGTTGTAGGTGATCTCGAAGAATTAAGAAAGAGCGAGTAAATAATATTTGCCTATATACAAATTCTTGCCTTTTTTCAACGATGTTCCCAGAGTAAATTGAAAAAGAATATTAGAGTCAACCTTGAAGTTTTCAGACTCCTAAACTTAGAGAATTATCTGAGTGGCCTTAAGAAACAATTAATTTGAATAACTCTGGCATCCATTTTTCTATGTAATTGATTTGTTCACCTAATATTTGACTGAGGGCGGCACGGTGGAGTAGTGGTTAGCGCTGCTGCCTCACAGCGCCAGGGTCCTGGGTTCAAATCCGGCCTAGGGTACCGTCTGTGTGGAATTTGCATGTTCTTCCCGTGTTCGCGTGGGTTTTCTCCGGGTACTCCGGTTTCCTCCCACAGTCCAAAGACATGCTGTCCAGGTTGATTGGTTACTCTAAATTGCCCTCTGTGTGAGTGTGTGTGTGTGTGTGTGTGTGTGTGTGGTGCCCTGTGATGGACTGGCGTCCCGTCCAGGGTGTAGTCTCGCCTTGCGCCCTGTGTATGCTGGGTTAGGCTCTCCGGCTCACCGTGACCCTGTAAAGGAGTAAGCGGTTAATGATAATGGATGGATGGATGGATCTTTGACTGAATTATGTATTTATTTATTTATTTATTTGTTTGTTTTTAATTACTGTACCATAACATTTCTTCTGTACTTCCGTGTGGTCTGTTAAATTTATTTTGAACCAGAAGCATATTTTTGTTTTAATCCTTTTAAAAACTTTGCCTAATGTCTATTTATTTCATAGGTTTAATACATTCCAATTGCATTGCTTTGTATAGTGTTGATTTTAGACAAATCTGGAGACAAAAATGGTCTCATAGTATTTTTCTTTGTCCATTCTGGCAGAGATGACTCCATTAACCCCTGAACCACCCGCAACAATCTAACCCCCACTCACAATCTGTGGTTGGCTGTAGGAAGCTGTCTGTGATGTATTGCTTAGTTATCAGCCTGCAGACATAGGTATTGATTGATATTTACATAAGATAGCACTTCAAACAATAGATCAGTCTTTGATGAAAAATGATTGGTTTCCCCATTCAAGAGGGTACCTGTGGTTATGGCAAATAGAGGTGTATTTTAAGGTATAAATGCTTTTGGCACTGGACAAAACCACTTGGGTCCTCCGTTTTTTTTTTTTTTTTTTTTTTTTTTAACCATGAGTTTAAACTCAAAATTTCATAACAGAATCTACAGCAAATTCAGAAAATGAAATGAACTTGGATTTATTCAAAAACAATTTTACATGTTGCTTCAGCATCCTTGTAGTCTCAATTGAATACTCCTTGGGAGAGAAATAATACAAGAAAAATGACATTAGATTTAGCTCTTTCATTCCTAAGGAAACATTTAATTTCACAGATATGCACACTGTACAATTAGAGTAGTCATCCATCCCATTAAACAGGACTTTTACAGCTCTGTAATGTATAGAAATAGTGCTTTGTGGATTCAGAATGACTTCAGTGACTGACTGTGCAGTGCACAAATAAAAAAAAAAAAAAGAAAATTGTCACATTGCCAGACTGTGTGACTTGACAAGACTGGCCAGGAAGGCTGTTGCCATACTTGCTGTCTAGATGGGCAATTGAATAATTAGTGTTGGGGTGGAGGGGGTGATGTCTGGCTTGCAGTATACATTGTTGGCCTCTGCACTTGTACAAATGCCTTTTTATTTTGCTTACTGTAAAGGAGGGGAGTGGGCAGCAGGCCAAGTTCAGAATTACTCAACATGAAGGAAGGGAAGCCCTTAACTATGCACAGCTGTGACTGAACATTCCCTGCACCAGCATCTTGGTCTCAGGATCAAATCTGTTTGTTATCGCTGGACTTGCGCTCGTTAAATGAAATACAAGGCGGTGTTATCCAGCAGAAGAAAGCCATTACTGTAAGGGACTTGGGGAGTTTACTAAAAGCATTTCCTGTGTGCATAGGAGGGGGGCTAAGACAGCTGTAGGCCTGATCCACTAAGTCCTGCTATACTTATTACTGGATGGATTATGGGACATTGAAATTTAGTCACTTCTCATAGATACTAAGGGTTACAATCTTGAACTGGAAACTACTTTTTTTTTTAAAAGCTTTTGATAGGTTAAGGAGTACATTAACCCTTCTACTACGGTGAAAATTCTACCTGTCTGAGGTCTGACTGACATAACTTGACTTTCAGCTTGTTGTATCAGGTCATATATCCAGTGAATGTCTACCGTATTATACCTTTCTAAACAGCTGAGTCTGAAGATTATGAACCACTTCTGTGCTGCCTAACGTAACTGTTACCTCACAAACTAATTTGTATGGTGAGCAATATCTGCCACAGTATGGGAACAACCTGTGGCCACATTCTAGGGTGTGCAAGTGGGTCCCCACTAATGCAATTGAAATGAAAATGTTCTGGGGCTTATCTTTTCTAATGGGACGAGGGGATAAACCTAGAATGGATTTATATTGGTCCACCAACCCAATACGTGCGTGACAATTTTTCCCTCCACTATGAGCCGGGAAAGATTTCAGTTATTGTTAAAGTTTTTACACTACAATGACAATGCTAAGGCTCTCCCGAGGGACCATCCTCAGTTTGACAGGCTTTTCAAATTACGGCCACTACTAGACCATCTGTAACATAAATTTGAAGAGACATATACACCTGGCCAAAATATATATGTGGATGAGTCCCTCATGCTTTTCAAGGATTATTTTAAACAATATATTCCCATGAAGCGTGCCCGTTATGGGATTAAATTGTACAGTCTTTGTGAGAGCTCCACTGGGTACACTCATCGGTTCAGAGCGTACACAGGGAAGGACTCTCAGATTGAGCTGCCTGTCTTCCCCCCATGGTTGCAGACAACTGAGAGAATTGTGTGGGATCTTGTTATTCCCCTCCTAAATCTTGGCTACCATATGTACATAGATAATTTCCACACAGAAATCCCTCTGTTTAGGGCCTTGTACACTTTAGATACAATGGCTTGTGGTACTATAAATAAGACCCAACAGGAAGGGATTTCCTCGTCAATTGGTAGCCAACAAACATGCGTGGCGAAAACCAGAGCTATGCACTGCGAGGAACTGCTGACAGTTAAATACACCTGAAAAGATGTATACCCCCTCACCACCATCCACGATGAGGCAACTGTAGCAGTTCCTGTGCGAGGTCAGGGCACACACAAAAACAAGACACAGTGTGGACTGGACTACAACAAATACATGGAAGGCGTGGATAGGTTAGAGCAGAGGCTGGAGCCTTACAATGCTTCAAGGAACACCATGGGATGGTATGTTATAAGACGCTTGATCTGTACATAGTCCAGATTTCATTATACAATGCCTACGTAGTGTACAAGAGCCTCAGCTCACATGTCTTGAATTTCAGACCTACTTCGGATTCTTTACTAGAATCAGTGTGAAGAAATTTGTTGCCAGAGAGATATGTCAACTCATCAACAACAAAAAAAAAAAAAAAAATCTTTCTGGTGGTAACCATTCTTGGTTATGTAAAGCAATTTAGTATGCTCTTGAGTAATGCTTATCTCTATTGGCATGGGGCTTTAGTGAAATGCATTGTGATTGGAGAGTCATTCCTCTTTATTCTATGAATATTTCACTACATATCATATTTTGTTAATTTATTTTTGGGTTTATGAACATTTTGGACAATTTAGGGATATTATTATTTATTTATTTATTTATTTATTTATTTATTTATTAGCAGACGCCCTTATCCGGGGCGACTTATAGTCGTAAACAAAAAATAAATTTCAAGAATCACAGTACAAGTATTAATACAATTAAGAGCAAGGCAAAATACAATAGCTGTACTAAGATGGGCCAGTCACAGCGCAAACATACCGCAATTAGCATTTTCATTGCGACACTTAACAAAGTGAACATTTTGTTGTATGTACTAAGTGAAAATATGTTCATGAAGACAGCCGCAATATACATTCATTTAAATATTTGTTGCGTTGTCTTAACGAGATCTCTAGCATTATATACTGAGCATCAAAAGAAACTTATCACTATTATAACACATTGATTTTCGAAAAATAACATATATAAATGATGGACATTAACAAAATGTTTTTGGTTTCTTTTTAATCACTTGATCATTCATCCTTGACCATGACACGCTTCAGTGACTATGACTGAAGCATATGCACTTAATCACCTAATTAGTGAGACAGTTGATTGGACACTGGATATGGAGTGATTTCAGCTGTTGAATTGCAAGCTTGAATAAAAGCAATACAAAAATCACAAAAAAACACCAAAATTCCACGTCTGTCAAGAGAGCAGCGCCTTCGTGCAATCAGCATGTTGGAGGCTGGACTAGGGCAGCATACTGTGGCTCACTGTCTTGGGTGCTCACAGCCAGCAATTTAAAACCTTGCGAGACAGTATAACCAGACATAACTTCAGACAGTAAAATGTCAATTGTTAATCAGCACAATAATAAGTCACTGCACCTGCTCTAAAACAGTGTTTGTATTTTTCGATCACATTTAGTGAATTTTATCCAAATATAAGTGATAAGTTTCTTTTAATGCTCAGTATACATTGCGAGAGTCATGCAACATTGTTCAAATAATTAGCGGGAGTTGAGATGTGGTTTGCTGCAGCAGAGGGTGCCCGAAGGGTAACGTCTATGAATGCAAGGGTGTAAGAATCAAAATAACATTGTTTTTGTTAAATGTAAACATCATCTGTACAATGCATTCTGTTCCGTCATCATTTTACCTATTGTAATACTGTGTGTGTGTGTGTGTGTGTGTGTGTGTGTGTGTGTGTGTGTGTGTGTGTGTGTGTGTGTGTATATATATATATATATATATATATATATATATATATATATATATATATATATATACACACAGTGCCTATAGAAAGTCTACACCCCCTTTCAAGATTTTCACCTTTTGTTACCTTATAGCCTGGAATTAAAATGCATTAAAATAGTTTTTTTTTTCATTTATCTACACATCTTACCCCACAACTTCCAAGTGAAAAAAATATTCTAGAAATTTGTAGAAAATTAATTAAAAATAAAAAGTGAAATAGCTTGGTTAGATAAGTGTCCACCCTAAATTAGCTCAGGTGTAACCAATCGCCTTCAAAATCACACACCAAGTTAAGTGGCCTCCACCTGTGTTAAATTGTAGGGATTCACATGATTTCAGGATAAATTCAGCAGTTCCTGTAGGTTCCCTCAAAGCAAAGATTCAACCATGAGCACCAAGGAGCTTTCAGAAGAGCTCTGGGACAAAGTTGTTGAAAGGCACAGATCAGGGGATGGGTATAAAAAAATATCAAAGGCCTTGAATATCCCGTGGAGCACGGTCAAGACGATTATTAAGAAGTGGAAGGTGTATGGCACCATTAAGACCCTGCCTAGATCAGGCCGTCCCTCCAAACTGGATGACCGAGCAAGAAGCAGACTGATCAGAGAGGCTACCAAGAGGCCAATGGCAACTTTGCAAGAGCTACAGGCTTTTATGGCCAAGACTGGTCAAAGTGTGGCATGTGACAGCAATATCCCAAGCACTCCACAAATCTGGCCTGTATGGTAGGGTGGCAAGAAGGAAGCCATTACTCAAGAAAGCCCACCTTGGATCCCATTTGAAGTATGCAAAAAAACACTCTGGAGATTCTGTAGCCATGTGGCAAAAAGTTTTGTGGTCTGACAAAACTAAAATGGAACTTTTTTGCCTAAATGCAAAGCGTTATGTTTGGCGCATACCCAACACAGCGCATCACCCAAAGAACACCATCCCTACTGTGAAGCATGGTCGTGGCAGCATCACGTTATGGGGATGTTTCTCAACGGCAGGGACCGGGGCACTTGTCAGGATAGAAGGGAAAATGAATGGAGCAAAGTACAGAGAAGTCCTTGAGGAAAACCTGCTGCCCTCTGCAAGAAAGCTGAAACTGGGACAGAAGTTCACCTTTCAGCATGACAATGACCCAAAGCACACAGCCAAAGCTACACTGGAGTGGCTAAGGAACAAAAAGTTAAATGTCCTTGAGTGGCCCAGTCAGAGCCCCAACTTAAATCCAATTGAAAATGTGTGGCATGACTTGAAGATTGCTGTCCATCAACGCTCCCCAAGGAACTTGACAGAGCTTGAACAGTTTTGTAAAGAAGAATGGTCAAATATTGCCAAATCTAGGTGTGCAAAGTTGGTAGAGACCTATCCCAGCAGACTCACAGCTATAATTGCTGCCAAAGGAGACTTATCCAATTATGATCTTTCAGTTTTGTATTTTTAATATATAACTTTTTTCTCAATAAAAACTTTTTTCCCCTTAACAGTGTGGAGTATGGTGTGTAGATAAGTGGAAAAAATCCTCATTTAAATGCATTTCTGAGGCCCTGACGCAACAAAATGTGAAAAAAGTTCAAAGGGGTGTAGACTTTCTTAGGCACTGTATACATGTGTGTGTGTGTGTAATTATATATATATATATATATATATATATATATATATATATATATATATATATATATATATATATATATATATACAGTGCCTTGCAAAAGTATTCCGACCCCTGACCAATTCTCTCATATTACTGAATTACAAATGGTACATTGAAATTTCGTTCCGTTTGATATTTTATTTTAAAACACTGAAACTCAAAATCAATTATTGTAAGGTGACATTGTTTTTATGTTGGGAAATATTTTTAAGAAAAATAAAAAACTGAAATATCTTGCTTGCATAAGTATTCAACCCCCACACATTAATATTTGGTAGAGCCACCTTTCGCTGCAATAACAGCTTTAAGTCTTTTGGGGTAAGTATGTACCAGCTTTGCACACAGTGTCGGAGTGATTTTGGCCCATTCTTCTTGGCAGATTTGCTCCAGGTTGTTCAGGTTGGTTGGACGACGCTTGTGGACCGCAATTTTCAAATAGTGCCACAGATTCTCAATGGGATTGAGATCAGGACTTTGACTGGGCCACTGTAGGACATTCACCTTTTTGTTCTTGAGCCACTCCAATGTTGCTCTGGCCTTGTGATCATTGTCCTGCTGAATGGTGAATTTCCTCCCAAGCTTCAGTTTTTTAGCGAACTGAAGCAGGTTCTCTTGCAGTATTTCCCTGTATTTTGCTCCATCCATTCTTCCTTCAATTTTAACAAGATGCCCAGTCCCTGCTGATGAGAAGCATCCCCACAGCATGATGATGCCACCACCATACTTCACTGTAGGGATGGTGTGTCTTGAGGCATGGGCAGTGTTAGGTTTGCGCCACACATAGCGCTTTGAGTTTTGGCCAAAAAGCTCTATCTTGGTCTCATCTGACCACAAAACCTTTTCCCACATCGCAGCTGGGTCACTCTCATGCTTTCTGGCCATCTCCAGACGTGCTTTTGGATGGTACTTTTTGAGTAACGGCTTCTTTCTTGCCACCCTTCCATACAGGCCAGTGTTATGCAGAGCTCTTGATATGGTTGACTGGTGCACCATTACTCCACTCCCAGCCACTGAACTCTGTAGCTCCTTCAAAGTGATTGTTGGCCTCTCTGTGGCTTCTCTCACAAGTCTCCTTCTTGTTTGAGTGCTGAGTTTTGAGGGATGGCCATTTCTTGGCAGTGCCTGGTGGTGTGATGCAGCTTCCACTTCCTGATTATTGATCCAACTGTGCTCACTGGGATATCCAAACACTTGGATATTATTTTGTACCCTTTCCCTAATCAATGCATTTGTATTACTTTATCTCTAACTTCTGTAGAATGCTCTTTGGTCTTCATTTTCCTTCAGATTTCACAGCCTGACCAATGATCCTTCAACAGTGGGGTTTTTATCCAGAAAATGTGACAGCAACTTTTAATGGTTCACAGGTGGAGGCCAATGGTAAGGTAATTGTGTCCTCGTTGGGGCAATTTCTTTCATCGGTGTAAACTGGGAGCTTCCACAGCACAGGGGTTGAATACTTATGCAAGCAAGATATTTCAGTTTTTTTTATTTTTCTTAAAAATATTTCCCAACATAAAACCAATGTCACCTTACAATAATTGATTTTGAGTTTCAGTGTTTTAAAATAAAATATCAAACAGAACGAAATTTCAATGTACCTTTTGTAATTCAGTAATATAAGAGAATTGGTCAGGGGTCTCATATATATATATATATATATATATATATATATATATATATATATATATATATATATATATATATGTATGTATGTGTATGTGTGTGTGTATATATATATATATATATATATATATATAAATAAACGAAAGGCAGTTTAATCCCATCCGAATCTATAGTGGGGGCTCCCACCTTCACCCCCAAATAAAAAATGTGTTTTTATCAAAAAGTTTTTCATAATCATACAGGAGTAGCCCCTTGCTAAACCGGATATATTTGTCTGATATTAGGAGCACATACATTCATAGTGCTCAATGTATTTTAAATGTATAAATCATTGTGCTTAAATAACACTAATGTGTTCTGGGTAGGCTACACATTACATTATGAGAAATGTAAATCTGTACAGTACGCCTATACAGTATACAGTACAGTAGTAAAATCAAATGACTTAGCACATTTTTTTTTTACTTTAGGTTACTGGTATGGTAACACAAAATAAATAATGCTGCTGCATTGCACACTTTGGTGTAATACGAATAAAAGATTATTTTAAATTGAAACTAAATGATTTTAGCAGGTTTTTATTATTATTATTATTATTATTATTATTATTATTATTATTATTATTATTATTATTAACTTGGCAGCCTAGACAATTAACACAAAAAAAGATCATGGTGCCACATTGACAAGTTATGATGCTTACAGGAGGACAGTCAATTCTCGTTAATACGAATTTCAAGGGACTAGCAACACATTTTGCATTAAACCACTAATTCGTATTATCATGAGTAGCCTATAAACCAAATATATACTGTCAGTTTTTATTTAAGTTAGTCAGTGGTGCAGTGCTAAATTGTGCACAATTACAAACCACCTGCACATTAATAGAATAGGTGTGTTTCCTATTCCTATACAGATGCTCAGAATGAGCTGGAGGGGTTAGTGGCACATGTGTGCAGTCTACTGCTCCCTGGTTTTGGGGAAAAATAGGTATTTCGTTGTTCGCTTCAAAAATACATTGAGCACAACTGGTAATGCATGAGAAAAGACGGACTGGGAAATGCCAGCAGCAATTGCAACTGTTTAAAACATGCTTCAAAAGTTCTTAAAAAATGTATGCATTGTAAGTGTCGCAATTGTCTGCAGCTTTCATACATCTCATTATAATATTTGAGAACCCTGATTTGCATTATCTCCACTTCCTTTTTGCGTATTTATGCAGGAACGCCCATAACTAAATATTCATCTGAGGTTGAACCACAAAAACTGCTGCCGCAAAGCATTCCTTAAAATGTCGCTAACAGCATTGCGCCTGTTTAGTACATTACACCCAAGACTTTGACAGGCACAAAACCTACCCCTTAGCGTGATTTCTGGTAAGCTTTCTACTTGTGATCACCGAATCTCCCGACAGAAAATAAAAAACTAAAACTCACTCATCTAGCATTCTGTCTATCTACCTTTAGTTTTGAAAGTAAATAAAACCATCCCTGATTTGATTGTTGAATCCTTTTGGAGATGTCAGTCATTTGGTAAGCAACCAATGGTTGTTTAAAGAGACTTAGAATGGGTGTTCATATATAAACGATTTGTAGTGGCACCGTAACAGAAGGGTTAAGCCACTTTCTCAAAGTATGCTCCTCATTTAATTTGAAGGAGTCTTTTAGACGTTCACAAGTAAACTTTTTTTTTTTTTTTTTTTTTTTTTAGGTGAGCAGTAATGTTGAAAACATTAACTTTTCCAGGTTTTTAGGCCCAGGCTCAATGTTTATATGAAAGCTTTGTTCTGAGAGAGGAGTTGGTGGCCCTCAGGGTTGTACACATGCCTTTAAGCTTTTAAGGTCATGGGTTAAATTCCTTTGTTTTTTTTAGGAAGATGCTGAGCATACTTACAGCTAGTAACACCTTAGCACTGGGTGTGGGAAATGCCATTTCACGGGAAACTGAAAAACCTCACACCATAATGTGTACCAGAGGTTTGTTTTTTAATTATGTCCTTATCATTGTTCTGATTTTGTAGTAAATATTTTGCATTTTAAAAAGCCTCTGAAGGTTCAACACTGTAGAGGAGCCCACACCCACCACACCCTATGCTGTTCTGTTTTAGACATAGTTTCTAGCCCTCATAGAGTACTTGCGTAACACTTGTGGACCAACATAAAGAAGGCGGCTGCTCTGTAGTGTTGTTAAATTATTGAAACTTATTAGAAATCAAACAGGTTGGAGGGAGAGGTACTGAAGCAGATTTAAAGGTAGGAAAGTGGACTTTAAAACATTAGTTACAGCACGTTAAGAGCTGTATGAGCTATAGAAAATCATTGCAGACAATTTCCGAATCCACCAACACCTTTGGTCAGTGACATTTAGTGTACGTTGTGCTCGTCTTCAGAAATAAAAGGGAATCATTAATGGTGTGTGACTCGCCTCCTGTCAAGCGCGAGAGCTCTGGTGTACCTGCCTGGTACAGGAAAAGAAAATGTCCCAGTGATTACAGATGTAATAAAAGAAAACAAATATACTGTATTTTTGACAACTTGTTTTCACTAGTTTTCCTATTCTAATGTGATTTGAGTTTTAAAATGTTAAAAGTACTTTGCAAAGTATTAACGCTTTCAGCACTATAGCCCTCAGGGATAAACCACAACTGGATTTTATTTGATCATTTTACAGCTGTTGGGATTCACCTTAGATTGCATCATGCAGCTATCCATGATTATCTTGAGATTCCCCCTAAAGATAGGTGGTTGATGAAATCCAGGGGGTTAAAATGCTTAAATATAACTTGTCAGGGTATAGAGTGATCAATTGAACCCTTTAGGAACTTAACCCTAATAAATAGAATCAGCACCTTATATGGAAAAAGTTATACAAAAATAATATAGACGCATACCCAACACTGGGCCCAGTAACCCCAGTTATTTATCTTGTTCTGCAGTGTTGAAAGAAAAACACAGTATGTACATGCAAACATAATGCATTGGCATGGCAATTTGCATGCTGTAACATTTTCAATAAAAAATACTTCAGTACATACAGGTATTACCGATTTTACCTGCATCAAAATGACTGTTTTCTAGGATACAGGATTAAGGCATTTCTGAACTTTACGTTTGGCTATGCTTGGTTACCTTAGGTGTACCTAGTGTTTCTTATTCAAGCATTATATTAGTCATTTACAGATATAGTATGTAGCTGAAACTTACCTTTAGGGATTACAGTGTGCTTAGGGTGGATCTTCTCAGGGTTGGATGTGATCTGAACTGAAGCCTGGTAGGCTTATTACTCAGATTCACCCAGCTGAATTCAGTTTTAAGTCATATTTACACTGTGGTTCTGGAACAGGAGGTGCTGTGAGAAGTTTCAGGGAGGACGCAACACTGTAGCAGTAGGCATTCAAGGCCTGTGGAGCTGTGAAGTGTCCTTCACTCACAATTCATTGGCACATACAGGCCTGTGTGACGTTTGTTTTGTTCCAGGGCAGCTGCTGGATGTTCAGAATGACTTGCTGGTCCCTGTGGATTGCAGACTGACAGGTTTAGGAACCACATACAAGGGATGCCATCGTTTTGGACGGGACTGCACTTATCCCTGTGGGTGTCTTCTGCAGACAAGAATTGGAATTCAAAAGATTCAATGAAATAAAGAAAATCCACAGTGCTCAGATTTTGAACACCAAACAATCTACAGTATAGGTGTTTTAGAAGGGGTATTTCTGGCCGTCTCAAAGCTAAAACATGTTCTGTAGTTTATAGTAGTATTTCCTTTCAGATATTCATAAATATTAAGGTTAATAGTCACTTTGTAAAGAAAATGTAGTTCATCGACCCAGGGGACTTTTTCGACCTGAAAAAAGTAACAAGGACCAGGGGTCACAAATGGAGATTAGATAAAGGGGCATTCAGAACAAAAAATAGGAGGCACTTTTTTACACAGAGGATTGTGAGTGTCTGGAACCAACTCACCAGTAATGTTGTTGAAGCATGGCCTCCTCTCGTTTGTAAACGTTCTTATGTTCTTATATAAGTGATTGATTATATCAGTTGACAACTCATATCTCTGGAAAAAAGTGAAAGGGCTTACTTATTTTAATTATTATATATATATACAGTGTATGAATACAAATAAAAATAAACATATTTTCAGTGGTGTCACCAGGACAGGTTATCATGCACATTACATATAAGTTGAAGTTATTCTTCAACACTCTCAGTAAATTAATCAGGTATTCAATAACTCGGGTATGTTGAATAAGATATCCAGCCTTAATTTTTTTTTTTTTTTTTTTTTTATAAGCTGCAGTAAATATGTAAATGTATTTATACATTTCTATAGTAGGTAGATTAGGTGTTGTTACATGTGAGGCACACAGTGCTGGTTTAAATGTATAGTTTATGTACACAATTTATACTAGCATACAAAATTATTCAAACTGTGAGCATATATGTATGTATGTACAGTATGTATGGATGTGTAAAAAGTAAATCCATAATTCCCGTACTGACAACAAAATTAATGAATGCCTGTTCATAAATATTAATTTGTTCAGATTTAAACTTTAGCTGTTTACTGGCTAAGATTCATTTTTTTTCTTTTTTCAGTGAAACTTGATATATGTTGTGAAATGTCAGCGCTGGGTTAGGCACTAACATCTGTCAGAGGCAAACAGGCTTCTTCCTTCCAGCTGTTTCAGTTTGGTTGCCTCTCCCCTCCCCCCTTTAGACTGAAATTTCAGGTGGAATGAAGTAGTTATAAAACCGTCTATCAACACAGGGCCTGCTTGCCAAGCCAAGTATTTGGGTTGGAAGTCATACCTCCTCAACTGCTTGAAAACAGGAAGTATCTCTGTTAAGTGATGGATAGCTCTACTTTGCTGAGAGGAAGAAAAGGCTTGCTTTGCCTTCAGGGCGATTTAAATGAGTTCTGCAGTTGTATTCTACTGTGGGTTTGGGTGTGTGTATTTTTATAAAGATCTAGTTATAGAAAAAAGCATACTATACAAAATACAGGTACATTAAATATGTGTAGTGATACTGAAGTTACATGTTAAATTATTTATTATATGCACTTCACAAAATTATTTGAACGGTAGAATAATATTATTTTAAAAATTAAGTTAATAGTATGTATTTCCACATCTTGCTTATTCTACACCAATGAAGCTCTTATATACACATAGTGGGTATTAGAAAACGGTCGCTACAATGCAGTTACTAGTAAAAAATAACCTAAATAACCTCCCCCTGCTCCATTACACATCCATTACATATTGAAACACTGCGGGTTTAAAATACACGTTGACGTCCACTACAAAATGGTTGCCTGGCAGCAACCTCGTAGGTTTTGCTCGTTGTAATGGTATCTCCAAAATTATATTGATATAAGTGTGCGCTGATTAGATTCAGGGATAGCTAACTGGTGACGTGTGAATTAGATGATTTTAATATTAAAACATATTCACTGGGAGCACAAAGATGCCATCCCGTATAAAATAACTGTATTTATAGGTCTTTTGCTTATGAGTGCCTTTATGTAGGCTTAGTGTTCTTCTGTAGTCCTAGTTAGACATAGTTATGTATCTATTCTGAAGTGTATGTCAGCATCTGTAAATGCTATATCAAAAACAAAAGATGTTGTACATAAGCAGTTTCTGTCAGTAGCTAGTCCAGGCACATCTTATCCCCAGTATTCATGGAAATCATGCAATACTTTTCCAAAAAGGCCTCCAGGTTTTAAAAGGATATGGAGTGATTAATAGAAGAGGCTTATACAAAGCTTTATACAAAGGAGAGCTTTTTATATGATTCTAAATCTTATGTTCTCCTTGTTTTGTATTGTGCAAAATCATTTTACATCATTCTACATCCTCTTTTTGTTGTAAGATGTCAAGTTCCCTTTGTTTATTGACATGATTTTTGTTATGTAATGTGTACAAAAAACTGTAACTAGGTGTGTATTTTAATGGAACATCCTCATATGTTAATTGATTTAAAAAAAAAAAAAAAAATGTAGGAAACAATGGTGCTGGTTCACCTAATTGAAAATAAAAGTTGTATTTGAATGAAATAACACTTCAGAAATTGAAAACAGTCAGACATGTCACGCACATCTTATATAATATAATTATATAACTGTTAGACAAGTCCTAACTCAATGTACTTTTGCGACGCATAGTGAAGAACATATCTGAAGCAGCAGAGAGGAATAACAACTGGCTCTGGTTGAGACAAAAAGATTCTGGTTGGGGATCTCAACCACAGTAGAAAGAAAGCAATGTCGATGTAAACACCAAGGATGGAAGGTGCCCACTTGAGGACCCCAGAGTACCCTACTTAGCTCAATCCAGACGGTTGTCATGCTGATGCGCTGGGGAGGCCGCACTGTGGTTGATCCCCGGAGTCAGCATCGCAGCCGTTGTGCGTGCTGATGTGCCGGGGCGGCGAAATAAGCTGATCCCTGGAGCCAGCATTACACTTCAGCCATTAACACCAGGCAGAAGGATATCTACATCATCAGATGGAAGGAAACACAGATGGATCACATATGTTTACAGTAAAAGAAGCTATGTCTTAGTTGGTGCTTATCTTGGTGAGATATCAGCATGAAGTTTTAACACCTACTCTCATGTAATGGAAATCTTGAGTAACATCAGTGGTTGTATTGATAAGGACTTAGCCTTTCAAAATAACTACAACACAACTACAACACAAAGATACTCTGTAATGCTTTGTGAATACGGACCTAGATGTCAAATGGAAGTTTGACTTTAGCCTTTTGCGGTCCTATGTCAGCCCAGGTCCGACATTAAAATTGTTCCTTTCCGGTCCATCAAAAAGGCATCAATCACAGGTCCCTAGTCGTTTCTTCTACGGAAAAAGCAGAGAAAAGCTTTCAGTGGCTGAGAGAGACCGAGAGAAGCCGGAAAAAAAGGAGGCGGATCTGAGTAATACGCATAGTCCCTTCACCACAGACATAACACGGACATAAACAAACAAGATAGCTGCTTCAGCATCCAGCACTTAAAGAAAATCGCAGACATTTGCCAAACTTTTTGAGATGTTATAGTAATAAAATAATGACTTGGATAGCATTATTGAGGAGTTTGGTGATAAATCGAGTGATAAGGAGATGATTTATCAGTATGCACGACTATGAAGAGATATGTGATAAATACAGAGAGCAAGGGGTGAGGCAGGGCTGGAGATGCAGTACTGAGTGTCATGTTGATATGCAGTGCCCTTTAAACCTGTTTTACTGTGCATGTGAAAATAAATTATACCGGACGCACCTGACAGGCGCTGAATAAATTGACCGCAAAGAGTTAAGGCAGCCATTTCTATGATTCTGTTGCCATAAGCCATAATGTCAAGTCCTGCTTTAAAAAATAAATAAATAAATAAAAAAGATGCAACTGTTCCGTTGGACTGTCCTGTTGAAAAAGTTACTTTAAAACAGAGGTTTAAACAGAGGTTATGCTTGTGGGCTCACAGAACCAATTAAAAGTTTGGGGGTGATCTTTGGTCCTGATCTATCATTTGAGACTCATATTAGGGAAGTTACTAAAGTATCTTTTTACCATTTGAGAAATATAGCCAAACTTAGACCAATTATTTCCATATCTGATGCCGAGAGACTAATGCATGCCTTTGTTTCATCTAGAATTGATTATTGTAATGCTCTTTTTTCTGGTGTCCCAAAACATGTGGTATCCCGCATGCAGCTTGTTCAGAATACCGCCGCTAGAATTCTGACTAAAACCAAAGAAAGTGAACATATTACCCCTGTTTTGGCCTCTTTACACTTTAATGTAACTTTAAAATTGCTGCTTTTGTATTGTATGTATACTGATATTTAAATGTTATTTAAATGGTTTGATTGTGGCAGTTGTATGTGTGACATGCTATACAAATGTATTGTGGTTTGTTCTTTTTTCTGCCGTGTACTGTACAGTGTTTTGTGATATTTTTGTATAAGAAGTGCTATATAAATGCAATAAATAAATAAATAAATAAATAATTAAAATAAAATGAGAGAGAGAGACAGTTATCTCTTGGTTTTTAATAGGCTTACAGACCACCAAAATGTCGCAGGAACACCAGTAGACTATCGTCCAGTAATAATTACCACCCCATACTGTATCTGCAGTTTACTTGTGATCCACGAAAACTCCTTATCTATTCATGTCAGAGCTTCAGCCTTCTCTCTAACTGACAGCAATAGCTGTAGGCACTTATTATATTTTTATATATATTTAATTTAATTCAGCGCATATCCACCTAAAGCCTGTGATAAAACATTACAATCATGGATCTTACTGTGTTAGCTGACTTGTCAGGTTATATGGAAGATTAAGAAGACCTTTTAAAGATGCAGTATCTTTTTTTTTTGTTAAAGACGCTTGATTATACAGTATAATAAATGAGAGATTACAGAAATAGAGCAAGGCTATTATTATACAGTAAAGTTGAGAACCAGAGGAGGCCATTCAGTCCATGAGCTTGAGGTGACATCTGTTATACAATACGAGTCTATTATATATTAGAGTCTATTAAGTCAACACACACAAATATCGAATATAGACCACGTTAGAAATTCTTTATGACTTTTCTGAAAGCAATGTATTATTTTTTTGTTTTGTATTTTCCAGTGACCTGTGAAGGTAATTTTTATTTTATTTTCACTGATGTAACTGAGAAACCTTAGTAGTGAAAAAGCATAGCCAATTGAAATGTAATTCCTGCTTTGCTGGTTTTCCCATAGGCCTTGATGCGGCCAGGTCGGATTGATCGAATCATCTACGTGCCTTTGCCAGATGCGGCCACGCGCACAGAGATACTTAAACTGCAGTTTAGAAGAATGCCCATTGCTGATGATGTCTGCCTCGATGACCTTGTGATCAGAACAAAGAAGTACTCCGGAGCTGAGGTAAACTCTTCTAATATGTTGGTACAGTTTCATGAAAGGGGTTTTCTCATTGAGATTTAAAATATAGCATTAATATAAAAGGGATAGATTGCTTTTGACTTCAGATGAATAAATGAATCCTTCCGTTTTAATCAATGTACGGCAGAGTTGTATTGGGTGATTATATAGACAGCTAACCACTTTGCACTTCCCTTATGGGAAAAAAAAAAACATTCCCTGTAGAGTAATGGCACTTGGCAGGTGGAGGCACCAAATGAAATGGAATGGTAGCTGACGCCTGTTGGTGTTCTTGCTCAGCGATAAGAAAAGAGCAGTAACTATGATTTTTACTAAGATGCATAAACTTCTTGATGGATTTTATTCTTCAAAACTGTTAAGAATGTTTTTTTGTTTTTTTTAGTAACAATGCAATGTGGTCAACTGACTTCACAATAACTGTATTTAAAGTGTGAATGAGGATCTGTTATAAAACTGGAACTTCTCAGTGAACCGCTGTTGCAAATGCGTGGCTGTCCTTGCCACGTTTCAAACAAAAGATTGGTCAGTGTTGTGCAGAATAAGCAGAGCAAATGGACAGAAGATAACATAAAGCATTCTAAAATAATAATACATTCTTGTAATGATTGCTCCATAAATACATTTGAATTTTTTTTAAAACATTTACCAGTAGTAGGATTTGTTTATCAGCATAGATACTTATATCAAAAGTCCTTTTCATTTGTATATACAATGAGTCTATTCAAAGAAAATAAATATTAGCAGCTTATATACCAGTGAGAATATTCCAGCTAAAATGTGTACAATCTTTTACAGCAAGGGCAGACAAATGTGTGCAAGACCATTGTTTGGCAGTGGTCTTGATAAAAAAGGAAGTGAGGTGTACATGTTGTTCTGCCTGATTGGACAGAGCTCATTTGACCTATTCTATGTTCCACAAGTAGCACATATTTAAATACACGTATAAATAAAACCAGGTAAGAGACAGATCCATAAGAGTGTGAAAAAAAACATTGATGCATGGACTGACATCAGTCTCACCAGGGGTCCTCAGATGGTGATTTGTTGACAAGCTCAGAGTTACATTTGTCAGCATCATTGTGACAGCGGCTGACACCAGCATGTGAACTCCCTTGCATACTCAGCATGGGTGCTTCCTATCCAGTGTGCTACCGGCACCATATGGCTCAGCAGTGGCATCCTGACAGTGTGGAGTAAAATTGAAAAACAGTTGCCTTGATGAATAACAAAACAACACAATAAAATAATTCACCTCACTCCATTGTTAATATATTCTCACAACTTGCTGTTGCTAAAAAAAACTTCAACCTTGGTGTCTTTAAAAGAAAGACTTCTAGCTAAAAAGTTTGTCAAAGAAATGTAAACCTTTATTTTTAGTATTACTACATATTCTACCAGCAGAGTTCTTTTATAGTTATGGAGGAACCAAATATCTAATATGTAAATGTCTTCTAAAACGCAAACACGGGAACACCTCAGTTCTGTCTTCTGAATGTTGTTTTGTACAAAGTGGTATCAGTCTCTCTCAATCCCTTGAAACAAAGAAAATAACACAGGTTTAGAATCTAATATAGTTGTATCAGTGTACAGTAACGTGATTCATTTTGTATTCAGTTTATTTGGGGGTTTATAGCAATCTTAAAAAATAACTACTTTCTACATATATTTTCTTCGTCCAGTTTTCGTTGAAAGCCATGCATGTTATAAAAAGGGTGGCAGTGAGGGCTTCTTTATAATTCAGGGCTGTCAATCAAAACATAGTGTCATGTTGAATCGTCATTTACTGCATACTATAGAAAGCTTAAAAGTGCAGGAGTAAACGGCATGTTTGTCCTAATAGCGGGAGACATGAGGTTTTACTGGGTTCAGCTAGTAGTTCCCCATTAGGCTTGTCAGCTCTTTGCCCTTTAGTGTGTTATTCACTGAAATAAGCAGGTTTGAACCGGCTTTAACTCTTCTGTACTGAAGAATCACAGTGATGAAAGTGACCTTCGTAGCTTAATGAAACATTAGAATTGTCAATATGTCTACATTTGTGTTATTAATATTCAGTATTTGAGACAACAGTTACAGGAGAGAACCCTAACATACAGTAGCCTCGGATTCCTTGGAATTAGTGGCATGTAAATATGTTTTTATAATGTTATTGTGATTTACACACTCACACATGCAGGGCTTTCAGTATGTCAAAGGGATTCTCTCTCTGAAAGGTTTCTTTCACTTAAATAATACCTGAAATATTTAATGTGCCTCGAGCCTTGATTATCGTATTTATTTTAATTGCTCGTGGCTTCATGCTCACGATGAGAAGCCCCAAGATTAGTTCTCAGATGTGCCCCTACATGCCAGACTTTTGTATTACTAGATTGAGAGGAGTCATTGTGTAGCTGTTATGATAATGTTATTCATTGTTGTGTTAGTATTAGTACAGCACGTGCAGGTTTAAAATTAGTTGCATACTATATGAAAAATTACAAAAACACCAAACCTAAGCAGAAGAGGATATTTCACCGGTGAAACAAACTTTTACTAGGTTAGCTGTATGTGTTTTCCTCAGAAGTGATGAAACATTCAATGCAGTAACAGAAGTGAAACCACATTTTTTTAATATTGCATGATTCAACAACCATTTTATTCTTTCTTCCACTTTAAGCAATTAAATGACAGCCCAGCAGACACATATGTTGTAATGTTCAGTAAGTTACCTATTCAAAACAAACTGGCATCATAAGATTCACTTCAATCAGAATAGTGTTTTGTGCAGGTACAATGCATTTATATTTTTGTCTAATTATTTTTTCTTTTTAAAAAGCTAGCTCACTAATTGTGTTCAAGAACACTCCAATTGTGATAAGCCCACCACTAAAGGAGATTTGGAATGGCCCAGGGCACTGTTTTATTAAACTGTACACCTGGCTGACCTGCACATTGAGAATTGTCCTTGTGGCATTTTGCTTCCCACTTTTTTAAAAAGGTAATTACAATTACAGCAGTTTGAGATTAGCACCTCTGTTATTTCCTCCACTTCCTGGCTTCAGGGTGTACAGCCCATCTGCAACATTCAGTACCTCAATTGTTATCATCCACCACTGTAGAGCCACCTTAATAGAGGACCTTAAAAATGTCTGTGCATCCTACCCAGTGTGAAATGGAGAAAAAATCTATTCCCGGAAATATAAATGAGCATGCATTTGTTTATTCATCTCTTATTCACTAAAGGTACCTTCGATCCCAACAGCATCAGAAACGAGTTGTGGCATGTCAAGCCAGATATCTCTCCAGTTACAGCATAGCACATGCAATGTTTACCAGGTAATTAAAATAAGCACATTTTACTGGTACTGACAGGAATTTGTTTAATGACTTTACTGGTTGTAGTAATTGGTGGTTTCCTATGTGGAATTACTGAACAATTAATAATAGAAGTTATGGATCAAGCTTGAGCTGGAATAAAGACAATTTTTAAAAGCACTTCCGACACTTGATATAGTAATTTATTCTAAAGCGAACAATGACGTTTCTATGGTCCTACATTGTCCTGAGTTCTCACAGCACTTATGCATCAATCACTTTTAGTCCTTGTCGCAGAATTGGCCGTGCTGTGAGCTGTGTAGTACAATAGTTTTTAAACCTTGGGATGTATTGAGTAGGAACTGCATGTTGCTGAATGCATTAGTGTCTGACGTAAAGCAAAAGTGGAAAGCTATATTACTATTATCAATATTGGTGGTATTAATGTCATGGTGAAATTTGAACATAGAGTATATCCTGTACGAAGTGAACTGGGCCAGAACTGTTAAAAAAATGAATTAATAAATTCAAGCCCTGATTGCAAATACTAGTCTGGTTGACAGTCAAATGTTTTTTCCTATTTCAAAAGTCCTTTCCTAAGTAAAAGGCAGAAGGTCCATAACATATGTTTTTAGCCGATTAATGAACAGTACAGTACAATACAATACAGTTCACATAAAGAATAATGAAACTATTACATTAAAAACAGTCTAATATAAAACTGAAATTAAGAGACAAAAAAGTTGGTTTTAAAAATCTAGTTTGTAAAAAAGACAATTGGAAAGTCTAAAATAAAAATGTAATACAATTGGAATAAATAAAAGAAAATTATTTCATTCTAAATTAGAAAAACTATGATAAAAGCCAGTTTGTAAAAATAGAACAATCAAAAACAGTCTAATAAAAAAAAAACATTTTTTAAAACCTGAATTAAAAAGGACATAAAAAGCAATTTTAATTGTAAAACTGGAAAACTAAGAAACAAATAAAAATGTATTTTCAGTCTTGATTTTAACAGTAAGAGTCCCAGCTTCCCTGACAGGAGGTAGAGCATTCCATAATTTAGGAGCTTTACAAGAAAAAAAAAAAAATATATATATATATATATATATATATACAGTATATATATATTAATTGCATTTATATTGAGCTTTTTATACAAAAGTATCGCAAAGCACTGTACAGTACATAGCAGAAAAAAATAACAGTCCACAATACATTTGTATAGCATGTCACACATACGATTGCCACAGTCAGCCTAAATAAAGATGTAAACAGTATACACATAACATAAAAGCAGCAATTTTAAAGTTACATTAAAACCCACTAAGATAAGAAAGCCATTTTATAAAAGTGTGTTTTTAGACTTGACTTGCAAACTGTAACGGTCCCAGCTTCCCTGACAAACGAAGGCAGAGCATTCCATAATTTCGGAGTTCTACAAGAAAAAGCCCGACCTCCCGTGTTGCTTTTGTTGACTCTAGGAATAAACAGCAGCCCTGCATCTTGTGATCTCAGAATGCGGTTTGGAAGATGCGAGGTCAGTAACTCCTGCAAATAAGTAGGTGCTAATCCATTCAGGGCCTTGTAAATTAACAGCAAAATCTTAAAATCAATTCTATACTACACAGGAGCCAGTGCAAAGAGGCCAAAACAGGGGTAATATGTTCACTTTTTCTTGTTTTAGTCAGAATTCTAGCAGCAGTGCTCTGAACGAGAGCTGTAAGCGAGACACCACACGGTTCTAGATGAAACAAAGGCATAAATCAGTCTTTCGGCATCAGGTACTGATAATAGGTCTAAGTTTAGCTATGTTTCTCAAACGATTAAGGATACTTTCCTAGTATGAGTTGTGAATGATAGATTAGGGACATGTCCCCCAAATTTCTCATTTCTAGTTTTAGCTCTGATGAGAATGCTAAAGTCGAGTTAGAAATCAACATTTTTTTTTTTTTTTTTGTTGGTTCTGAAAACCCAGTAGCATAATCTCCGTTTTATCAGAATTCAACTTTAAAAAATTCTGAGAGATCCAGCACTTGATGTCAGCAAGGCAAGCAGCTAATAACACCCCAGCAGAAGTATTTCCAGGCTTTAAAGACAAATATAGCCGAGTATCATTAGCATAACAATGGAAGTTCACTCCGTGTCTGCTGATGTCACCTAAAGGTAACATATATCAGAAGATAACAAAGGACCTAAAATAGAGCCCTGCAGAACACTGCAGACAACTTCAGGCAATGCCGATTTCACCTCCCCAACAGAGACAAACTGAAACCTATCGGAAATATAAGACCTGAACCAAGACAGGACACCTCCTGACAATCCCACGTAGATTTCAAGACGATTCAATAAAATTGAGTGGCCCACAGTGTCAAAAGCAGCACTTAGATCTAGGATAATTAAAATTGAGGGAAAGCCCGAGTCGGAGCTTATCAACAGACCATTTAGTACTCAAACAAGGACTCTCTGTTCTATGTGCAGCATTAAATCCAGACTGACATTTTTCATATATGCTATTAATGGCTAATGTAGAAGTGGAAGATAGGGGGTGTGGGTATTCACTGATTGACAGGAGAAGAGACTGGGGTTTTCTTTGATACGCCCCACAGGCGTGCAAGTTTTATTTACATATACACAGACACCTCACGTGACGCTACCAATAATGGTAACTTGCATGGGACATACGGCCCGGTGTACAAAAGGGCAAATAAAACACTTCACAAAATCAATTACGAGTAAAAGGTGCCGTAAAGACTAATAAATGGAGGTCCTGCTTATACGCCTTGCTATACTGGCTGGGATCTAATGTCCCAAAACAAGCCCCTTTTACTACACAGATTAAACAACCGCAATCCTGGATATACACACAGTCGTCAGCAGTTGTTGCTTCCTCTTCATATATTTCAATAAAATTCTGACCCCGGATATACACACGGTCGTTGCCAGTTTTACCTTCTTTCCTCTGAAGCGCCGATCCCGGTTACAAAACATGGACATCAAAGGAGTATTGCTTTCACAGATTTCCCTGTCCATGTAGCATGGGCAATCTTTATTCTGGTGCTTGTCATGGCCTTGCAGCAGCCCTGAGGTGCATAACCAGGAACCTTTTACACTCCACTGGACCAGGACCACCTGCTGGTTAGGGATCGGCAGCTGACAATCACCAGCTGCTTTTCCCCGTAACCAAACACAGCTGGTAGGATGTCCCAGACAGAGAGGCAGGTTTTCCAATACATATTTAAACACATTAACCGCACTATTTACATAAACACACACACAAAAAGCCACTTTTCATGTGCAGGGCTTCAGCCCTACTACAGCAAGAAATTGGTGCAACAACTTTCTATAGAACCTAAGCTAAAAATGGCAGATTGTAGATTGTAGAATAATTATTAAGGACTTGGGGGTCTGTGAACAGGTGGTTAAGTGGATACAGGTGCAGGAGTGATGCAGTGCGTGAATGAAGCAGACAGAGATACTTGTAATCCAGTTTGAAAAGGTTTTATTTTTAGTTTCCAGGTCTGGCGACCGAACAATAATCCCTCGGCAATACACACCAATGTGTACTGCACAGGGTAAATAACAAGGGAATTGCAGTCCCAAATAATAAACAATATCCGCCCCACAAAAATACAGGCATGGTCACCAGTTCTGGGTGCGTGCAGTAGTGCTCGTGGTGGGTGATACACATTTATATCTGTGACAATTGTGAAGTGTTGTTCCGGCTTTAGGTGCTGGCCCCACGGCGACAGCTCCGGAACATAAGAAAGTTTACAAACGAGAGGAGGCCATTCAGCCATTCTTGCTCGTCTGGTTGTTAATAGCTTATTGATCCCAGAATCTCATCAAGCAGCTTCTTGAAGGATCCCAGGGTGTCAGCTTCAACAACATTACTGGGGAGTTGGTTCCAGACCCTCACAATTCTCTGTAAAAAAGTGCCTCCTATGTTCTGTTCTGAATGCCCCTTTATCTAATCTCCATTTGTGACCCCTGGTCCTTGTTTCTTTTCTCAGGTCAAAAAAGTCCCCTGGATTTATTCTAGGTGAGGTCTTACTAATGCATTGTAAAGTTTTAACATTACTTCCCTTGATTTAAATTCAACACTAATCACAATATATCCAAGCATCTTGTGTACTTTACACTTTTCTCTATTAAATGTAATTTGCCATGTGTCTGCCCAGTTCTGAATGCTGTCTAGATCATTTTTAATACAAATTTTGAATACAAACACTAGTGTTAGCCGTCTAGTGAATACAAACAAGACAACGATAGACACACAGTCACGATTTTTGGTCACAGTAAACACTGGGTCTCTCGCAATCTTTTAGGTTCATAGGTATAAACCAAAACAAAGGAACAGATTACGATTCTCCTTCCCTTTTTATGCCGTCACACATGACCTCTTGGTAAACGAGTGCAACCACCTCTCCAATCTGTGACTGCCACATCGTTTCCCTTCCGGGTCAATGCGTTATTGCAACACAGTCTTGGCCGACTTCCCTTGAACCCTGGGAAAGAACTGTCAGACCAGCTCGTCCAAGGAACTCTGTTCTCGCTGCTTAGTGCCCTCACAGGTCGGGAGGGAGATTTACAACCAAGAATCATTGTATTTCTGTCACAGGGTCCAAGTTAGTTTCCTTGAGCAATGGCTTTACCATAGGTACCTTAAGTATTAAGGGAACTATACCAGAAGAAAGTGATACATTTATATATATTTTTTAATCTATTAACACAAAATACATATTATTAGTTTAGTAGGAATAGGATCAAGAGCACATGTAGTGGGTCTCATATGCAGGACTGGCTCTGTCAGTTCTTGTAAGGTAATCAAGGAGAAAGCCTCCATAGTAGCCTTAACAGGTCTAATTCGTACAATTATGGAATAATCCTCTATAATAGGAGTCTGTAGAATCTAATTTCTGATGTCTAGAATTTTGTTTAGAAAACAATTTAAGAAGTCACTGCAGCAATAAGAGGAGCCTCTTCCTAATCTACATTAATGACTTAGATTCTGGTATAGTAAGCAAACTTGTTAAATTTGCAGACGACACAAAAATAGGAGGAGTGGCAAACACCGTTGCAGCAGCAAAGGTCATTCAAAATGATCTAGACAGCATTCAGAACTGGGCAGACACATGACAAATGACATTTAATAAAGAAAAGTGTAAGGTACTGCAGGCAATTAAATGTCCATTATAAATACCATATGGGAGATACTGAAACTGAAGAAGGAATCTATGAAAAAGACCTAGGAGTTTATGTTGACTCAGAAATGTCTTCATCTAGACAATGTGGGGAAGCTATAAAAAAGGCCAACAAGATGCTCGAATATATTGTGAGAAGTGCTGAATTTAAATCATGGGAAGTAATGTTAAAACTTTACAATGTATTAGTAAGACCTCATCTAGAATAGTGTGTTCAGTTCTGGTCACCTCATTACAAAAAGGATATTGCTGCGCTAGAAAGAGTGCAAAGAAGAGCAACCAGAATTATCCTGGGTTTAAAAGGCATGTCGTATGCAGACAGGCTAAAATAATTGAATCTATTCAGTCTTGAACAAAGAAGACTACGCGGTGATCTGATTCAAGCATTCAAAATTATAAAAGGTATTGACAATGTCGACCCAAGGGACTTTTTTGACCTGAAAAAAGAAACAAAGACCAGGGGTCACAAATGGAGATTAGATAAAGGGGCATTCAGAACAGAAAATAGGAGGCACTTTTTTTACACAGAATTGTGCTGAAGCTGACACCCTGGGATCCTTCAAGAAGCTGTTTGATGAGATTCTGGGATCAATAAGCTAATAACAACCAAATGCGCAAGATGGGTCGAATGGCCTCCTCTCGTTTGTAAACTTTCTTATGTTCAATGTTACGGGTGGGAGTATTAGGAGGGGAGGATTTAGTAATTTATCTAGGGAAGCGAATATAAATCTAGGATTGTTTTTGTTGGTTTCGATTAAATTAGAATACTATGATGATCTAGCCAACACCAGAACCTTGATATATTTTACCTGGCATTTTCACGCAAATTAATAAATGTGCAGTTTAGATTCCTTCCATCTGTGTTCGAATTTACGACCCTCACATTTCAATTTACGAGTAGAAGATTTTCAATTGACCATAGAAGAAAGTTTGTCGGTTTCTTCAACACTATACTCTGGCAGGCTGCAAAACACTACTACTTTCCCTCTGGCAAGATAGTATAACGATTGACACACATCTGTTGGCTCGATTTTTTTTTTTTCCTCATGGAGAGCTGGTAAAATGTGTGTGTGTGTGTGTGTATATATATATAAATAGATGGGCTTCAGTGAGCTACAGGAAAATAATTCCATCTCGGGTTTATGTGATGTCATAAACTACGAGACCGTTGTGTCGCAGAAACCCAAGATGGAATTATTTTTCTGTAACTCACTGAAGCCTATCTATTATTTTATTTTTTTATAATACATGGGTATTAGTATCTGTAATAAAAAAGACAATAAACGGGTGTTAAGGTTCAAATTGCAAGTGAATTTAATGAATAATAATAACGTGCATTAAGTCAATATTAAAGAATCTTAAATATCATTTTCTTTTTGATAATTCAGGAACGGTGAATTAAACTGGGTAGATAATGAACTGCAAAAAAGAATGTATTTTTAAGGAAAATTTGTTTCAATGGGGTATGCTTTTTTTTTTTTTTTAGTCGCAGTCAGAGTCGGAAGATTTGTGTCGCATGCTTAGTTGGTGCTCCCGTTGGTGAAGGATGATTGTAAATCTTCATAGAGACTGTCTTTAATTTCCCGTTCCTGTCTAGTTTCTCTGTGATACGAATGTACCAGCTTTTTTTTTTTTTTTTTAACGTATTCTCATTTTGTTGATCATTACTGAAAATGTCACCACTGCTCTGTCTCACTACTCCAATGTGACAGAAAAACAAAGCTGCATGAAGGAGTACAAAGAAGTGAGACATACAGTGTTATATGGAAATGTGGCAGGGCAGTAGGGAAAGTATAATATAAGAAACATACAGGATAAAACCATGGAAATTAAAGCAAATCTAAATTCAGGTTATTTTATTAACTTTGTAAACATCTGGGGAAAGGTGGCGTACATTTCCCCAGCTGTTTTTGCAGTGCTGGATGTGAAATACATATCTGTTACCTTTATTTAAGGACATTAAACATCCCGTATGTGCTTTTACACTGTCTAATATTAGGAACCTGAAGTGTTTCAAAAGTAACGCTTTGTCAATATTATTTTAAAGGTTTGGACTTTTAAACTGCTGCTCTTGTCCAACCTTTTTTTTTGTAATTATTATTATTAGTACTAAGTTCCTTTTCTATATTTTCTGTTTAATAAAACATTTCCTGAGTGTAACATTTTATTCCTTATCTTTTCCTCTGGGTAAAAGAATACTTGTAAAGGTTCCTATTCATTCTTTCTTGGTCTAAAGGATTAGAGTCTGGGTAGCTGATATTTGTTTTGGCACTGTCAGTTCCGAAGTACATACAGTGGTGCAAGATTGGAGCAGAGTGCCAGAACAGTCAGTATATATATCAACCCCACGCTTATAGGAAGCAAGCAGGATGAGTGGGCATTATAAATCTTCAGGCCTACTTATTGAAATTGGCCTGTCCAGAGGCACAAGTCAAAGAATGCTCCTATTACTTTCTTTTCCATGATTCATATGGTACTGCAAATCTGCAAAACCAAATGTGACTCCTATTGTGCTTGGCTGGTTGATTGCAGTATAGATGGGTCTGTTTTAATGATCAAAACTGCTTCAGATCAAAATACTGCTTTCCTAAAACCCATTCACTGTATTCAATATTATATTTAGTGATGTTAATATGTTTTTTTTGTTGTTGTTGTTCCACAAAATCATGCTTCTTTGACCACAGTGTTTTATTCAAAATATAAAACATATAAAACATGTGTCTAAAATGTAGGCAATTTCTGTTTTCTGTCTTAAATTCTACAATTTATAGGGAGCTTACTTGGTAGAACAGTATTTCAAATAAACAAGGAGTGCAATATGACACACTGTATGGGAGGAGCAGAGGATAAACTGACTAGATGCTCGGTTTAATCTAAAGCCCCTTTCACACTGGCACTCCTACCCGGGTCCTGACCCAGGTTCTGGCTACCCGGGTCACAATCCTGCATAGTGTGAAACCACGTAACTGGGTTGTACCTGGGTTGATCGGGGTCGCAGCGGCACACCTCAGGATGTGGGTCGACACACTTTGACCCGGGTCAAGCAAGACAAAATGCATGACGGCCATTCGTAAGCCGACGAAATAACAAACAGCCACACCTGCATGAAGGTTTCACTTCCACAAGGAACATTTCTGTTTATTCTGTTTAGCCATATTTTTGTTGATTGAGACGCACCAAGTGCCAGATTGCAGCAGAGATGAAGAAACATGCGCTGTAATCAACATTTGGGCCAACGGTTCTATCCAGAGAAGCTTGGATGGAAGAGTCTGTAACGCATTGCTTCCGGGGCATTGATACGCACATTGTGTACTTGCTTCTATCACTGAGGTCGACCCTGCTTTATCAAAAGCATTGTGAAATTGCATAGCCGACCCGCATGACACAGGGTCCCGACCCAGGTAGAGCATGCCAGTGTGAAATGAGCTTAACTGAACCAATACCACAGTAGATCGATCCAGGCATCAAATACAGACTACATATCGGTTTACATTTTGATTTTTGTATATTATTTTTAAATAATAACTTGGAAATGCTTTGGAAATTTCCATAGAAAGCAGAATAAATGTTGCCATCCTCAAGCATTTTGAATCTTTATGTTATTTCTGACCAGCGACCGATCTAGCTTCCCATAGATTTGTTTTGGCAGTCTCCACACAGAAATGCATCTTAATTCTGGGGTGTATTTTTAGAGATCAATATGGTAAACAATTACATGACGGTAACTCGGAGTATGTGAATGTACATTTATACAAGTGACATTTGAAAATGACCATGTAATGTAATGGTCACACAATCACTTTACATAATGGCACTTATGTAACCCATTTCATCAACTTAAAGTTCCACTGTGTGTGTGCTTGAGCAGGTCACTATCTCCTTGAAACTGACGGCACACGCTTCGGCACACGAGTCAGCGCAGGGGTGGTAGCGGTGAGCTGAGCCTAAAAATAATTGGCCATTCCAAATTGGGAGAAAATAATAAAAAATAATTGGCAACAACTTAATTAAAAAAAAAATAATAATAATTAAAAAAATGTACTGCTCTAATGAACGTAAGAGGCCAACCCATTGTAACAGCCCCTGTCTCTGAGCCACTACTATTAAAACAAATTGATCCCATAATTGCTTTGTGTTATTTTGTTTCTGGTCATGGTGAGAGGTGACTGGCAGGGATGATGAAATATTTAATCTTTACAGCTCAAGCTCTGACAGGTGTAATCTGGGGCTTTGTGAGGGTGAGGATCCTCTTCCGCCACACTGTAAAGCAACCCATTTAAACACACTCTGTCGGTATGAACCCTGTGGGTAAACAAGATGCCACAGACCTTGGTAAGAATAACAACTGATGCCTAATTTTATTTAAAAAACAGGATACACCATAATTACCCATAAGTTGTAGGTGTTCTGATGCATTTCTGGTGTTATACTGTATACAGGTTGCACGTTATGTCCAAGGTTTGCGGTATACCTAGTAGTACTGTGCAGGTTAATTCCCTTTAACATGTTTTAAAATTTTCTGTAACAAATAGTAAAGTGCAAAATAGGGTAAATCAGACCAAGCACCATCCCATTATCTGCCACTTTGGATCAGGTTTCCTTCTGTGTTTCTGGCAATACTACGCTGTGCACGAGATGATGCTGGTGCTTAAATATAAAGACACTTTGGCTAAACTAGCTGAAATGAACAATGTCCGTGGCAGGCAAACTGAATTATAGTTCCTGAACTCAAGGTTAACTCATATATATATATATATATATATATATATATATATATATATATATATATATATATATATATATATAGTACTTGCAATAAACTCTTCATAATGTTGCAATCCCTGTAACCACATATAACCTTACCATAACCACATTCCTAACTTTTTTTATATATATATATATATATATATATACCACACTATAAATGGACTTCCTGAGCAGCAGGTACTGTTAAGTGGGGGAAAAAAAGTCTAGAACTCTGCAAATTATAATCTGTGTTCTGCAGTTCTGAGCATGGGTCCTGGAGGTAAATGACAATTGAATCACAACAGATTCCTTTCCCCTTTCATAATCCCCATATTCCAACTCTAATCATACCAAAGTTTAAAATATGTAGGTATGACAAATAGTTAAGAAAGCCTTCTTTCAATCATTTTCTTTTAAGTTTTTTTTATTATTATTAATCTTTTGTTTTGTTAAAAGAGTAAGACAAATAAAATGTAAAGTTCATTATTTAATGCACAGTTTATTTTTAGCAATACTAAAATATTGGATTATTTTTCTTGTTAACTGAGCAAATGCAGTCATGTATTAGCACTCTTAATTGCCAAGGGCTCTGAGTGGGAATGAGGCTTCACCACAAGAATATTTTTTATGATAGTGTACTATTATTTAATTTAGCATCTTAAATACTCAAAAACACATATTTTCCTATCACAACATTTTTTTTCAGGTTAACAATATTTCTGTGAATAGTAGCTGTTTTTTTATTTACTTACCCAGAACATTCTTTAACCCACAAAAATGGATTGTTTAGACAATGTATGCATATGCTGACAGACTGAAAGATTTTAATAGAATACTCTCGTATTAGGTGCTTGGTTGGCAGCTGCCTCTATATCGTGCCAGTACCGTTTAGTATGTATTTGACTGTCACCAGGAACAAACTAATAGTGGTACATTTTAATCAGACAGCAGCCTGTTTGCACTTTGCTGAAGTGTGTGTATGTAGATTGGACAGTGGCCAATTGCAGTCTGTGGAACCATTGTTTCTGTTGTGTGGGTTCCAAATCTATTAATCTCTGCAGCTGACAAAATCAGCACTTCCCCCAACTGATTGCAGATTGTGCTTAATCCGCTCCATTAATATCTGTTTGTGTACGGTGTATTAAACTCCCACTGTGCTTTTGGGATTGTTACACAGCTTCTATCAGCTCTCTTGCTGGCATTAGTTTTTTCTTTTTTCTTTACGTCTGAACCAAATTCCTTCCAGGCACCATAAAACGATGTTTCAATTTCGACATGTGTCATCTCTTTTTTAAAGAATTCTGACTGAGATGTGCGTGAGAAACATATACAGTAAATTATTTTCTTGGTCTATCAAATGTATCTGTTTATGTCAATTCAACTCTTGCCTGCGAGATGTCTTCATATTTGGCTTCAGTTTTTTTCTATTTTGCCCCAAAGGATTAATTCAAACTCATGTTTCTTAATCCGAAAAAATTCACAGTGCAACATTTTTGTCATGTGGTAACCTGAGTTTATAAGTTTAGGTAAAGCAATTGTTAGAGTAAAAATAGGGTGGGTGTAGAAGTCAAACTTGATTCTAATAGAATAATATATATCCAGAACTTATAATAAATATTAAAATTGGGAATAGGATTTGGTGGGTTTAGTTCTCTACAAGATACAAAACATTTTCACAAACCCTAATCGGCACTAATCTTGGATGGCCTTATGTTACCTTATATAAGGTGGTCCAAGATTAGCTCTAAGGAAACCAGTCACTAATCCAGTTTGAATCTTCACTAGTAGTACTTGTTGAGGGCAGTGTATATAGTTTATATACTATTGACTTTACAATGTTGACAGTCATATACATTTTAAATGTAATAACTGAAAACAATATGGAATTGGTTGTGTAAGTTCAGGAAGGGATAAACAACAGTTAATGTTGAATCTGTAAAAATAATTCACTGTTTCGAGTGCAGTTACTGATTCAACACTTTGAGCTGTTTATGCCACTTAAAACATTTCTTCCTAATTGATACGAGATTCAATTGAGTGTTCATTTGGTAATTGGATTTGTTTTTTACTCATTTGTTACACTTTGTTCGAACAGTTAAAATGTTTGTCTCTCATGTTGTGGGAATGTTGTCATTAGTTCCTTTGCGTTTGAAATCCCACTTACAGACAAGCAAGCCAAGCAGGTAAAAAAGGACTCCAAAACAATAGCTGTCTGTCTGAAGGTAAAGACCTGTGTGTAGACCTGAAATGGTGTACGTTAAAACAAAGTATATTAAATCTGTGATTTGTGACTAGTATATTTAAAGTCAACAAACCAGATTAGTTAGGGATCCTCTGAAGTGTAGTTAGCGCTCCAAAACAGGAGCTAGGATTTATTTTGGTTTTGTATTGTTTGAAGCCGTGTTCCCGCTGGAAAAGGGACACCGTGGAACAAATAAACATACAGGTACCATCCTGTTCCCATCCTTTGTTGTCGAGAGTGCTTTATCCACCAAAGTGTTAGGAATCCAGTGTTCAAAAGTTATACTGTAAATAAAATTGCTTTGTCATTATTTGTAATTATGAAAACTTTAGATGATGATGTTAATATATAATTGTATTACCTTTAGCCTTTTAGCAAACAATATGAAATCTCAAGCCCTTTTCTAAGTGTTTCATTTGAAATGTGGAATGTTATAATTAACTAGAGTCAACCCTCTTTATACCGCTAGGTAAGGGCCATGGGCAAAAACGGGCACTAAGCAAGGGTGGCGTTATAGTGAGGGTCAAAAAATAAATAAATACACACACAAGCTTCTATGTTTGCAATAAATTCAAGCATTTTAATTTTTTTGTTATACAATTACAGTATCTTTAAAACTACAGTACTAGTTCTTAACACAACAGTATAGTGACTTTTATCATCATTTCCCATCTGTATGAAACATACATGCTTACTTCTGAGGAACAGTTTATACTTAAAATAAATAAAACATTCACCCAAACAACAATTCCATAAAAACGAAAAAACGTACGATTTTTAATTTATTTAACTTTTTTAAATTAACTTTACTGTTTGTGGCACGACTGTAAATCCTGCTGAATACTATCCCCCATTGAACGCTGCCATCTATTTATTTCACAGAGCAATTTAAGCTCAACAGCATTCTTTTTTTAAGCAGTTAAAAAAAAAACATTGAATATGTACAGGCAAACACTTTTTTTAAACGAAAAGTAAAAAAAACAAAAAAAAACTATTCTGCTGTTTACAAAACTGATGCTTTAGTTTAAGTTAGCCTTCATTTGTGCAAAACTTGCATGTAAACAAACAAACCTCTTACCGTAAGTTTTTTTTTTTCAACATTTACTGTGGTTTAAAAAGTCACTTATTTTAGACTGCATCAAGCCTTTCAGGTTAAACAAATCAACCCTTTCCTTCAAGGCAAGCCATTTGTTTTTATTCATTAGAATGTCTCCAATTGTCTTTCGATTAATAGTACATGCCTCACTTAGGCGAGAAAACATTTGCGATGTCTTGCTGACTTGCTTTCTTATTTTCAGATGCATACATGCAGGTTTTTTTTCTTTTGCTTTGGTGTTAAATGTAGGGTCGATTCGCCATTTTGTACTTTCTGTTTTGCTTTGGGAGCGGGAGTGTTGATGACACTGGTATGAACGTTCAGTTAATAACGAATTAGGAAAGTGAGTCAAAGGTTAACTGCATAACTTTGTTGTTTTAATTGGCCGTGATTATTTCACTGGCGCGACAATGAGGGAAACTACAATGGTTATATTTACGTTTGCTTGGCTTGGGAAGTTGGCAGGTGGCGGACAGCGGGGTGGCGATATAACGGGTACAAATAGCACTGTTTTATATTGGTGACATTTGTTCAGAGAGAATAGCTGGCGGTATGCGAGGGTGGCTTTATAAAGGGGGGCGGTATAACGCAGGACAACAGTAATAGTTGAAATGATTGTTGCATAATAAAATGGTATTCGCTTTTCTGTTGAATTGTTCTGACTGCAGTTTCCTTGGCGAATCAACAGTTTTCTGTGGATCCGTAGCACAAACTGTGGATTTATTAATCAGCAATATATCTGCCCCGCACTCCCCTTGTCTTCAAAGGCACACATTCACTTTTCTTTTTAAAGATTCATATAATGAATCAGTCAAAAGATCAAAGGGTGATGTCATATTTTAATTCCACTTAATTCCATTGAACCGACATTAAAGTTTACAACAAACAGATTACTTATCCTTGCAGCAGGATGTTTTGATATTTGTATTGCCATTTTACTCAAATTAATACAAATATTAGTCAATCACACAATATTTATTTCTGATATAAATGAAGGACAGCATCTTTAACATATGATCTTGCTTCAGGAACCTTTTTTTGTTTTTCAAAGACAGTTCTGTTAATAGGTAGAGCGAGGACCTTTTCCAAATCTCTCCGTGGCTACTAGAGGCCTCATTCCAACTCTTAATATTAGCTGTTTTTAAGTAACATTATAAAGGTGGTGTTGTTTTAATTAGGTGATCTACTGTTTGTGATTAGTTCCAGGTGAGTGGTTAAATTGAATCGAGTTTGATTGGTTTCCACCCAGCGTTTTGTAGTTGTGTGATCCCATTGAAGTGCATTGAAACTATTGTATTGATTAAGTATTGTCTTTAGCACAGTTTAGTATAATAGACAGCTAGCCTATTTGTGTGCCAGCACGAAGCGGCAGCCAACCGAACAGCCTCTCTACCAAAGAGCCGGGAGTCTAGCGATGGGAGTCCTGCGAGGAGAGGTTGGAGAAAATCCGAACCTAGCAGCGCTCTGGAAGACGCCAACTACTAGACAAGTCTGTACCCTCCCCTCACTATTACTGTACCTATCTCTCTCGCCTGTCCTGCTAGGACTGTCACTCACATACCCGCTATTCTGTCTTCTCACTCCTGTCCTCTGTTCTCTCTGCGTCGCTGCTCCCCTCATCCCTGTGCCTCTCCCCACCTCCCACTCTCTCCCCTCCCGCACTCTCTCTTGTCCCCTTCAGAACTGTCACTCTTCTGCTAACAAAGCTGATTTCATCTCTGACTTTGCCTCCTACCTCTCTCTTGATTCCCTTGCTCTCACTGAAACCTGTCTCTCTCCTGATAACACTGCAACTCCTGCTGCCCTGTCCTCTCTCCACGTCCTGTCCCATACTCCGCCTCTCACTGGACGGGGAGGTGGGACTGGTCTTCTCTTCTCTCCCTCCTTACTCTTTTCTGTTCCCTCTGACCTCCTCATTCTGTTAACACCTTTGAATTTCATGCTGTCCAACTAACCTCTCCCTGTCATCTCCTGCTAATTGTATTGTACTGTCCCCCTGGACCTCTTGCTCACTTTCTCGATGAACTTGGCTATCTCCTCTCCTCCCTCCCCTCTCTGTCTACCCCAACTGTCCTGTTGGGTGATTTCAATATCCATCTCTCCAACCCCACCCACTCTGCCGGATTCCTTCCTCTCCTTCACTCCTTCAACTACTCTCTCCATTCCCACCTACCCACAAAGCTGGCTGTCAACTGAACCTCACCTTCTCCAGGGCCGGATATGTAGTGTGGACAGGGCCTTGATTTCGGCATCTGATCCCGTTGCTCCATGATCCACCATTTTACAACAAGCCTCAGAAATTGTATACAGTACGCAGTATTGATAGTCGTTCTCAACTCCTTCAGGCGCCTGTTTCGAGTACTGTATTTGTAATGTCCACGCGCCAAAACATATTGGAAAACATTTTGGGATATTGGAGGATACACAAAAAATGTAGTTCAGTATTACAGCGTCCACACTTCTGACAAACCACACTACCCCTGAGGTGGTTTCAAGACCAGTTCTCGAGTACGGTATTAAACGCTGCGTAGTGTAGACACTAACCATATTTAGCGCTTTTTAAAAAAATATATATTTAGTGACCAATTGTTATTTTTATTTATCTTCCCCCAATTTGGAATGTCCAATTATGTTTTGGGTTTTTTTTTCTCCTCATCACAGTGAGTCCTCACACAGCACAGATGTTCTGAGAGTGTGTGAGCGTTCTCCGATCTCATAAGCCTGAAGCCAGAATCGCTATTAGGCTGAGCAATCCAAATCAGAGGTGGGTAGGCTACCGATCCCGGAGAACATGATTTCCATTACATGAGAGTAGGCGTTACAACTTCATGCTGATATTGGACTCAGCTCTCGCCAAGATAAGCACCAACTAAGTCATAGATTATTTTACTGTAAACTAATGTGATCCATCTGCATGTCCTTCCATCTGATGATGTAGATATCCTTCTGCCTGGTCTTGATGGCTGAAGTGTAATGCTGGCTCCAGGGATCAGCCTATTTTGCCTCCCTGGAGCATTCGCACACACAACGGCTACCATGCTGGCTCCAGGGATCAACCACAGTGCCTCCTCCTTAGCGCATCAGTATGACAACCGGAGAACAAAGATCAGCCCTGCTTTTTATCCACTCTGAATGTGCTCGGTGTCTGGCCAGTAGGGTTCGCTGTTGCGTGATGAGGAGAAGGAATCCCTGCCGGTTTCCAATCCCCCACCACGGGAGTCCCCCCTTCTGAGTCCCCAGCAAAGTTCGGCCTCTTTGCACAGCCTGGACGCAAACTGACGCCGTCCAAGCTGTGTGACTCATCCTGCGCTCCCAGCGGAAGCGCTTTAGCTGGATGAGCCACTCGGGGACCACGTATTTAGCGCTTTTAATTTGGTTTAAAGGCGCAGTGTGGACAGGGCTTTTGTACTATTGTACTATGCTTCTTGATGATGATTGTTGTCAGCAGTAAAATCCAGTAAGCCTCAATATGCAAAAAAGCATCAGCATCAGTTAACCCTTAGCGGTCCATTTATTCAGCGCGTCTCAGGCGCGTCAGGTCCAATTTATTTTCACACGCGCAGTTTATTTTAGACGTGCTGTTTAAAAGTATTTTTTTCACAGTAAAACAGGTTTAAAGGGCACTGCATCTTCAGCCCTGCCCCACCCCTTGTTTGCTGTATTTTTCACATACCTCTTCATAGTCGTGCATATAGGGCAACAGTGTGGAGTAGTGGTTAGGGCTCGGGACTCTTGATCGGAGGGTTATGGGTTCAATCCCTGGTGGGGGGACATTCCTGCTGTACCCTTGAGCAAGGTACTTTACCTAGATTGCTCCAGTAAAAACCCAACTGTATAAATGGGTAATTGTATGTAAAAATAATGTGAAATCTTGTAACAATTGTAAGTCGCCCTGGATAAGGGCGTCTGCTAATAAATAAATAATAATAATAATAATAATACCGATAAATCATCTCCTGATCACTCGTTTTATCACCAAACTCCTCAATAATGCAATCCAAGTCATTATTTTATTACTGTAACATCTCAAAAAGCTCTGCAAATGTCCATGATACTCATTGAGCGCTGGATGCAGAAGCAGCTATCTTATTTGTTTATGGCCGTGTTATGTCTGTGGTGCCGGGGCTATGTGTATTGCTCAGATCCGCCCCCTTTTATTTCCGGCTCCTATCGGTCTCACTCGGCCATTGAATGGTTTTCTCAGCTTTTTCCTGAGAAAAAACGACTAGAGACCTGTCCTTTTACGTCTTTTTGATAATGTTAGACAGGGTCCGACATCGAACCGGAAAGGGAAAATTGTAATGTCGGACCTAGCAAGTTTTTTTACTTGTACTTTTATAGTGTGACTGATGTGTTACACTATAAAAGAACCCAAAACGAGTATATGTGCTAAATTATTACTCGAGTACTTTGACACTGACAGTTTTATTGTCCTTGGGCCTATATGCCATTGTGTCAGTCTTTATTTTGGTAGCATTAGACAGCAATTGTACTGATTTTTATTGAGGTTATGCTGTGATATGAATTATATCTTTATGACATCAACATGTTTGGGTCTGTTTTAATTAAACAGTACCATTCTGTGATTTAATTGTTAAAATAATATCAGTGTACTGTTTACTGTATTTGTCCGTATGTTTGTTTAAATGTTATGTATTTCTTAGAGGTCCTGATGTCAGGGATATCTAAATACAGAGAGAACACACCTTTAATGGTATTTCTTTATGGCACCTGAGCTATAATGCTGTGGCACTGACATCTCAATTCCACATGTAGAGAAATATTCACTGTAATCTGAACCACCTGCTACTCAGAAGAAAACACAGACAGACTGTCATCATAATATTCACTGTGGCTCTGAAGCAGATTTGGAAGGGTCAAGTACAGTAAGTCATCTAAACAGAGGAGCTGCTGGCACCGACAGGTTAAGTGCCTGGGAGATGCAGGCCTAGGTACTGTATAATTGACAACCCAGGCTGTTTGGTGCATAGTTTAAAACCTTAGACTGCCAGTAGTCTAGACTGATTGATTTTTTTTCCCTTATTCCACACCTCATTTAGTTAGCTAGATGGTTAGGGTTACTTCCATGAATTTCCCCTGCGTGATATTAAAGTGTAAGGTTTTGTTGTTTTTTTATGTAAACCAAGAAAGGGTTAACAAACGTTTTTGTTTAAGTGCTTAGGAAGACTTCATTTTTAACTGTGTTCTAGCCAAGATAGCAAACTATATTTAAATATATATATATATATATATATATATATATATATATATATATATATATATATATATATATATACAGTGCCTATAGAAAGTCTACAACACCTTTCAAAATGTTCACCTTTTGTTGCCTTATGCATTAAAATAGTTTTTTTTTCATTTATTATTATTATTATTATTATTATTATTATTATTATTATTATTATTATTTATTTCTTAGCAAACGCCCTTATCCAGGGTGACTTACAGTACAATTGTTACAAGATAACACATTATTTTTTACACATTATTTTTTACATACATATATATATATATATATATATATATATATATATATATATATACAGCTCTGGAAAAAATTAAGAGACCACTGCAAAATTATCAGTTTCTCTGGTTTTACTATTTATAGGTATGTCTTTGGGTAAAATGAACATTTTTGTTTTATTCTATAAACTACTGACAACATTTCTCCCAAATTCCAAATAAAAATATTGTCATTTAGAGCATTTATTTGCAGAAAATGACAACTGGTCAAAATAACAAAAAAGATGCAGTGTTGTCAGACCTCGAATAATGCAAAGAAAATAAGTTCATATTCATTTTTAAACAACACAATAATAATGTTTTAACTTAGGAAGAGTTCAGAAATCAATATTTGGTGGAATAACCCTGATTTTCAAGCACAGCTTTCATGCATCTTGGCATGCTCTCCACCAGTCTTTCACATTGATGTTGGGTGACTTTATGCCACTCCTGGCGCAAAAATTCAAGCAGCTCGGCTTTGTTTGATGGCTTGTGACCATCCATCTTCCTTTTGATCACATTCCAGAGGTTTTCAATGGGGTTCAGGTCTGGAGATTGGGCTGGCCATGACAGGGTCTTGATCTGGTGGTCCTCCATCCACATCTTGATTGACCTGGCTGTGTGGCATGGAGCATTGTCCTGCTGGAAAAACCAATCCTCAGAGTTGGGGAACATTGTCAGAGCAGAAGGAAGCAAGTTTTCTTCCAGGACAACCTTGTACTTGGCTTGATTCATGCGTCCTTCACAAAGACAAATCTGCCCGATTCCAGCCTTGCTGAAGCACCCCCAGATGAGTCCAGTTTTCAGCTTTGCCCAACACCTGGTCGTCTAATGGTTAGACGGAGACCTGGAGAGGCCTATAAGCCACAGTGTCTCGCACCCACTGTGAAATGTGGTGGAGGATCGGTGATGATCTGGGGGTGCTTCAGCAAGGCTGGAATCGGGCAGCTTTGGCATGAATCAAGCCAAGTACAAGGTTGTCCTGGAAGAAAACTTGCTTCCTTCTGCTCTGACAATGTTCCCCAACTCTGAGGATTGGTTTTTCCAGCAGAACAATGCTCCATGCTATACAGCCAGGTCAATAAAGGTGTGGATGGAAGACCACCAGATCAAGACCCTGTCATGGCCAGCCCAATCTCCACCTGAACCCCACTGAAAACCTCTGGAATGTGATCAAGAGGAAGATGGATGGTCACAAGCCATCAAACAAAGCCGAGCTGCTTGAATTTTTGCGCCAGGAGTGGCATAAAGTCACCCAACATCAATGTGAAAGACTGGTGGAGAGCATGCCAAGACGCATGAAAGCTGTGCTTGAAAATCAGGGTTAATCCACCAAATATTGATTTCTGAACTCTTCCTAAGTTAAAACATTAGTATTGTGTTGTTTAAAAATGAATATCAACTTATTTTCTTTGCATTATTCGAGGTCTGACAACACTGCATCTTTTTTGTTATTTTGATAAGTTGTCATTTTCTGCAAATAAATGCTCTAAATGACAATATTTTATTTGGAATTTGGGAGAAATGTTGTCAGTAGTTTATAGAATAAAACAAAAATGTTCATTTTACCCAAAGACATACCTATAAATAGTAAAACCAGAGAAACTGATAATTTTGCAGTGGTCTCTTAATTTTTTCCAGAGCTGTATGTATATATATATTATTATTATTATTATTATTATTATTTATTTCTTAGCAGACGCCCTTGTCCAGGGCGACTTACAATCGCAAGCAAATACAAATACATTCAAGTGTTAGCAAGAAATACAATAATTTTTGTTCAAGTGTGACAAACCACAATTCAATAATACAGCAGATAATAGTGATAGTTACATCAGGATATGATTAAATAGTGATAGTTACATCAGGATATGATTTAGTACAAAATACTACAGGTTAAACACTTGGCAGATTACAATATTCTGAAGTACAGGATTAAATGCAGTAAAATAGGGGGCAGATAAGAGCAAAATAAAGCACATTTAAATGAAGGGTGATAGTGTCCCAGGATACAACAGAGGAGTTCTACAGGTGCTGTTTGAAGAGGTGAGTCTTAAGAAGGCGCCGGAATGTGGTCAGGGACTGGGCAGTCCTGACATCTGTAGGAAGGTCGTTCCACCACTGCGGAGCAAGGGTGGAGAAGGAGCGGGCTCGGGAGGCAGGGGAGCGTAGCGGAGGTAGAGCCAGTCTTCTAGTGCAGGCGGAGCGGAGAGGTCGAGTGGGGGTGTAGGGAGAGATGAGGGTCTGGAGGTAGCTGGGTGCAGTCTGGTCAAGGCATCTGTAGGCTAGTACAAGAGTCTTGAACTGGATGCGAGCGGTGATCGGGAGCCAGTGGAGCGAGCGGAGTAGTGGAGTAGCGTGGGCGAAGCGAGGCAGAGAGAACACCAGGCGGGCAGCAGAGTTCTATATATATATATATATATATATATATATATATATATATATATATATATATATATATATATATATATAGTTTATTTCTTAGCAGACGCCCTTATCCAGGGTGACTTACAATTGTTACAAGATATCACATTATTTTTAAATACAATTACATTATTTTTTATACTTTTTTTTTTTTTTTTTTTTTTTACCCATTCATAATTTACTTGGGGATTTCAAAAAATTACAAACTTTTGTCATCTGTTTCTAGTAAGATCGTACTCATCTCCCCCAGGCTTCACAGACAAACAGTGCTGTTTTGGTATTCTCTGTTTGATAGTGTTTTGTTTTTTGTTTATTGATTTTAAAAAGGCCTTTATGACATGAGGGAAGTGTAGCTACATTTGATTACATTGTAAATGTACTATTATTTTACAGTATGCAATTCATACATCAATTAAACTGAAATAAAATAAAATTGCAGTAACATTTTTTTTTTGAGGTACTGTACAGTATGTGACACAGCCAATGCCAAAACAATGTAAAGGAATAATGATTATTGTGCACAATGGATTATATATAAATGGCAGTGCCATTCATATAAACCATTTCCACACCTAAAATCTATCTCAGTAAAATTACAATGAATTCAGATATTTTACAAATCAGAGGAAATGATGAGATGTATAAGACCAGCTAGATAATGAATAGGCAGTAGCAGGTTGAATGTGGTTTTACTTTCAAATGTGCTTTTAGCGATTTGAAAAAGTACTTTCACTGATGTTTTCAGTTTATTTATTTATTTATGTATGTATGTACAGTACTGTGCAAAAGTTTTAGGCAGGTGTGAAAAAATGCTGTTAAGTAAGAATGCTTTCAAAAATAGACATGTTAATAGTTTATATTTATCAATTAACAAAATGCAAAGTGAGTGAACAGAAGAAAATTCTACATCAAATCAATATTTGGTGTGACCACCCTTTGCCTTCAAAACAGCATCAATTCTTCTAGGTACACTTGCACACAGTTTTTGAAGGAACTCGGCAGGTAGGTTGGCCCAAACATCTTGGAGAACTAACCACAGTTCTTCTGTGGATTTAGGCAGCCTCAGTTGCTTCTCTCTCTTCATGTAATCCCAGACAGACTCGATGATGTTGAGATCAGGGCTCTGTGGGGGCCATACCATCACTTCCAGGACTCCTTGTTCTTCTTTATGCTGAAGATAGTTCTTAATGACTTTTGCTGTATGTTTGGGGTCGTTGTCATGCTGCAGAATAAATTTGGGGCCAATCAGATGCCTCCCTGATGGTATTGCATGATGGATAAGTATCTGCCTGTACTTCTCAGCATTGAGGAGACCATTAATTCTGACCAAATCCCCAACTCCATTTGCAGAAATGCAGCCCCAAACTTGCAAGGAACCTCCACCATGCTTCACTGTTGCCTGCAGACACTCATTTGTTTACCACTCTCCAGCCCTTCGGCGAACAAACTGCCTTCTGCTACAGCCAAATATTTCAAATTTTGACTCATCAGTCCAGAGCACCTGCTGCCATTTTTTCTGCACCCCAGTTCCTGTGTTTTCGTGCATAGTTGAGTCGCTTGGCCTTGTTTCCACGTCGGAGCTATGGCTTTTTGGCCGCAAGTCTTCCATGAAGGCCACTTCTGACCAGACTTCTCCGGACAGTAGATGGGTGTACCAGGGTCCCACTGTTTTTTGCCAATTCTGAGCTGATGGCACTGCTGGACATCTTCCGATTGCGAAGGGAAGTAAGCATGATGTGTCTTTCATCTGCTGCAGTAAGTTTCCTTGGCCTACCACTGCGTCTACGGTCCTCAACGCTGCCCGTTTCTTTGTGCTTCTTCAAAAGAGCTTGGACAGCACATCTGGAAACCCCTGTCTGCCTTGAAATTTCTGCCTGGGAAAGACCTTGCTGATGCAGTATAACTACCTTGTGTCTTGTTGCTGTGCTCAGTCTTGCCATGGTGTATGACTTTTGACAGTAAACTGTCTTCAGCAACCTCACCTTGTTAGCTGAGTTTGGCTGTTCCTCACCCAGTTTTATTCCTCCTACACAGCTGTTTCTGTTTCAGTTAATGATTGTGTTTCAACCTACATATTGAATTGATGATCATTAGCACCTGTTTGGTGTAATTGTTTAATCATACACCTGACTATATGCCTACAAAATCCCTGACTTTGTGCAAGTGTACCTAGAAGAATTTATGCTGTTTTGAAGGCAAAGGGTGGTCACACCAAATATGGATTTGATTTAGATTTTTCTTCTGTTCACTCACTTTGCATTTAGTTAATTGATAAATATAATCTATTGACGTCTATTTTTGAAAGCATTCTTACTTTACAGCATTTTTTCACACATGCCTAAAACTTTTGCACAGTACTGTATGTATGTATGTATTTGTTTAATCCTGGATTTACAATTAATAGTCAATTTCCTTGTATTTTGACACCTTTGCAGTGAACAATGAAGCTAATTAGAAATGTGAGAATGGATCTTGTGATAAGGATTAGAGGATGAACGGGATTGCCACGCCTGTGCTAGACAAGCAGGGCCACAAAATAGTATTGGTACTGAAGAAAAAAAACAAGACTGTCTTTCAGATAAACTAATACCTGTTTGCTTTATTATATAAAAATAAAGTCTAGGTAGAGCAGGTTGTCCTTTGCATGTTAAAACAGCCATAGATAACACTTGGCAGAGGGAATTAATACAAGGTATTTCTTTAACATTAACATTTGAGTTTAGATAACAAATAGTCCCAATGTTTTCAGTTTTACATTTAATAGCAATCATTCATCTGAGTTTTTCCACCCTTGCTAAAAATGTGAGTTTTTTGACAACAATGCAAGTGTTCATTCAGGTTTTTTTGGCTCACATCAGCCTTAAAAGGAATGTAAGAAAAAACATATTTCTTATTTGGAGTGTTTATCTTGCAGTTCTTTGTCAAAATAACTGTCAAAAGATTTATAGTTTTGCAGATACTATCAGTGTTGGCTTTCTTTAAAATGGGTTGTGGAGTCACAAGGGCAAAGGTAAGGACTGCGTACTTAACATTACAGTAAATCAAAACAATTATTTATTCTGAAAAATTGAAGCCCCATCAATATGGATTTGAATTTAAATAAAAAAAACACATGAACTACTACACTGTTCATCACAGGACAAAATGTCCTGTCCGAAGCACCTGCTGTGACATAGCTCAATAAGTGAAGTTTGAGTTATGAATAATTTAACATTATAAAAGTAACCAATATATTGTGTTCTGTTCTGAAATAACACTTAATCGGTATGTGTGCAGTGATGAGATTTTTTCATTTTTTGGTGGATATCCGTTATTTTCTGGCAGTCTGAGTTTGAGGTGTGTGTATGTATGTATGTATGTATGTATGAATGTATGTATGTATGTATTTATTTATTTATTGATTGATTGTTGTTTGCCCGGGGTGGCTTAAATTATCTTTCAGGTAAGAAATAAAACACAAATTTAATTTCTCACATCCTGAGGTTTTCATGCAGGTACACATATAAAGGATGTAAATGACACATCTTAAGGTGTTCTAATAAATTTGCACACAACTGTATGTGGCACAGTGCTATTTACAACAAGGTACTAGAGAGCTTTGTACCATCACCACAAATAAATAAATAATAATAAAAACAGTCATGGAAAATAAACAACTGAAAATGGAAGTCCACCCTGGCCTTGCCTGAAAACCCATGTGTTTGTCTAGTCTTATTTCTGATGCATCTGTGGGTAGATGATAAGGATTAAATAGTTAGTTAAGTATGATTGTTCTGAGGTTAATAAAGAAATATATTAGCAAAGAAGCATTTATTAACGAAGTAATACAGTGCATTTGCTGGTGTTTTCTCGTGTTAATAGGACTAAGTTTATTATTTTCCTCCAAAATACAGTAAAAAAAATGAAACAGGTGGTCCGAGAGCCTTTATTTGGGAGTAAACGAAGCAAATTAAAAAAGAATAAATTGGGTCGTGACCAATGGCTTGCAGCCAGTCGGTTATGAAATTTCTTGAATGAAAGGGAGTTAAGGAGTTGTGTAAGTACATAGCTCTCTCTGTGTTTATCGCAATTACACAATGAGTAATTTGTTCTGTCCTTTAAGAATGTGCTCTGCCCATTTTCTTTTGATAGTTTGTTGCTATTTAATCCCATTTGCAGTCATTTTGTCCTTTTGAGCTTCCAGCAGTATGTAAGACGCTGTCTTCTCTTTTATTTTATCCATTGATGATAAGGTGAAGTGACCAGTGTATCCAGGGTCAGTTAGGATTTTATATACCTGCATAGTATGGTACAGCACATACAATTTATGTTGTTTTCTAACTGACCTCTAAATATGTTAAGTTGTATTATATGTTAAACATGGTCAGGGTAATTGTGAGTATATTACATGCTGGTGAAAACAAAGAGTAATCGGTCTGTAAAGTTAACAACTTATATTCTCAAATCTAGTGGATGATACTGTTTTCAAGTTAGTCAGTCTTTTGCAGTCCGAAGAGTTGGCAAATACCAGGAGATGGGAGCTGCAGTTAGCACATTCATGAATAGCAGCTGGCGCTTTGTTAATCAGCCCCAAACAGGAAATTCATATTCACTTTAACACCTCACAAATAGCTGTAGATTGCTCTTTGTTTGTTTGATGGTGTTGTTTCCCCTCACCACTTTCATTTATTAATGGATTGCTGGCAAACCTGTGAACAGGTGAGTTTTTAGCACTTTTAAATTTTACAGAGCTACATATTGTAGTACAACTTTGACTCTGAAAAGTTTAAAGGTGCTAAATATATCAAACCCCATTTTGCCATAATTTGGTGTGTTTGGTCTTTTTTTTTCTCTGAGGGTTTTTTATGGAGATTTGTTTACTTTATCTTTATATTGACTTGCTTTTTTATTACATTAAATAATGTTCAGGTTAGCATCCTGTGTGCATGACTTATTATCTCGTGACTTATACTTTTTTTTTTTTTTAATTTAGTAGTTGCCAATTTTTATTATCATTTTCTCCCCAATTTGGAATAGCCAATTATTTTTAGGCTCAGCTCACCGCTACCACCCCCGCGCTGATTCGGGAGCGGCGAAGATGAACACATGCTGTCCTCCGAAGCGTGTGCCGTCAGCCGACCGCTTCTTTTACACACTATAGGCCCACCGTGCAGCCACCTCAGAGCTACAGCGTCGGAGGACAACGCAGCTCTGGGCAGCTTACAGGCAAGCCTGCAGGCGCCCGGACAGACCACAAGGGTCGCTGGTGCGCGGTGAGCCGAGGACACCCTGGCTGACCTAAGCCCCCCCCCCCCCCCGGGCGGCGCTCGGCCAATTGTGCGCCGCCCCCTGGGAGCTCCCGTCCACGGTCGGCAGTGGAATAGCCTGGACTCAAACCGGCAAAGTCCAAGCTATAGGGCGCATCCTGCACTCCACGCAGAGGGCCTTTACTGGATGCGCCACTCGGGATTCCCCGTGACTTATTATCTTGAGCTGACTGCAGCAGACACCTGGTGTTCTCGGTGGATAGGTTAGGAGACAATCACCGTATTTTCCTCATGGCATAACAGCTGTGCAAAACTGGTGTGCTTTTAGACATGCTATTTTAACGTAAGTACATTATTTATTGCATCTCTTACTGTGTGGAACATTTTACCCGGTTACAAAAGCAAATATGAAAGTAGTAATTTGAGTCATGATTCAGGATTTGCGACTTAATTATCTCGATTTATCATGAAGAAAAATATGCACATATATGCCCTTTACATTTTACAGTAGACTACGTCATACAGCAGTTCATAGCTCCTGACTAACTTGCAAGAGAAAGCTATTTTACCCCATGAAAGTCTTCATGATAAGGAGTAAACTGAGTCGTGTGTTTTAGTGCTTTGCGATTTATTATTGGGAGCGACACATTGATGACCAAGCCCGATCCTGCTTTTGTTTTTAGAAAGTAGGTGGAAGTGCAACGCAAAATGATGATTCATCTACCATAATGACAGAATTGCAAAGACTGAGAGAGAAATTACAAAAGAAGAGAAAATCAAATGAGGCTACCGCAATCTCTTACAAGTATTAAGCACTAACTCGTGTGCACAAGATACTAAGTGCTTGATTTTATTTTTTTTTATTTTTATTCTCGTCAGTGGATTTTTTTGAAGAATAGCAGAACCCTGGCACGCATCGCTGTAAAAGTGTGTGGGGATTTTTCAATAGACAGTACTGCTTTATTGAATTCATTCTGTATAAGCTATTTAAATTAGATGATAACTTCAATAGAAAGGTTGATTGGCTTTTTAGTTCAAACAGAAAGTATAAGAGAGGGTCTTCTTGGTTGTACTCTCTCTTCACACGTGAAACCAGCAAGGTCAGAATACTGGCTCTCACTGGGGCAGTTTGACACCTCATGTTTACATTTACATACAGTGAAGCAGAAGCAGTCTTATTATTATTTTATTTATTTTTTTTCCAGGGTGACTTACAATTGCTACAAGATATCACATTATGTTTACATACAATTACATTATTTTTTACACATTATTTTTACATACAGTTACCCATTTATACAGTTGGGTTTTTATTGGAGCAATCTAGGTAAAGTACCTTGCTCAAGGGTACAGCAGCAGTGTCCCCCACCTGGGATTGAACCCACGACCCTTCGGTTAGGAGTCCAGAGCCCTAACCACTACTCCCACACTGCTGCCTACACTACTCCACACTGCTGCCTATTAAGTAAAAGAAGGTCTCCAGATTAATTCAGCGTCGACAAGTTTAGTAAATATGCCATCTGTCCCAAGGCAGAGGAGAATGTGCTGCTTTCATTCCCCAGATTAATGGGTGAGGACAAACATGCCCTTAATATCCACAGTGTTTTCCTCCATAACATTGACTATGGAAGGACGAATAGCTTTGCCACAGGTGTCTCTTCAGATGTGAAAAGCTTAATTACTTGGGATGGGGGTGCTTGCTTGTTTTCATTCCTCTTTTTATGTTTACTGATTTTTGCGTTTCCTTTTGTACTGAAATGAGCCATGCTTCTTTTGTAGCCTAAAGGGTTTCCTGCAGTAGTGCTTTTGCCATGGTAAGATTTTAACAAAATCACGTAATGAAAAATCTCTCTTTACTATATATTTTACATACTTTGATATTGCTATATTAATTCGTTATTTTCTCTATATGCTTGATGATGGATTATTATTTGTTATTAAATAATATTTATTTATTTTAATTTTTTTACAGCATATCATGACTGTCTAATGACAAGTAGGTCCACAACTGAAAGAAACATTTGACTAGAAATCTTTCTCATTGTCTGTGTAATGTGTGAGTAGGGTATTTGGTTAGCAATCTAGAAAGCATGTAGTAATATTGTCCCATTAGTGTTTCGCTGTTGAAACCACCCCTAGGTCCTAGGTGGGGCAGCAGTGTGGAGTACTGGTTAGGGCTCTGAACTCTTGACAGGAGGTTCGTGGGTTCAATCCCAGGTGGAGGACACTTCTGCTGTACCCTTGAACAAGGTACTTTACCTAGATTGTATAAATGGGTAATTGTATGTAAAAATAATGTGATATCTTGTAACAATTGTTAGTCGCCCTGGATAAGGGCGTCTGCTAAGAAATAAATAAGAAATAATATAAGAAAATGGTGCCAATCATGCAGGTCTAAAACTGAAGATATTTAAAACAGTATTATTTGTAATATTGAAGTTAGGAATTCTGCATGAATTATATGTTTAATATAATTATATGGCGAGCGCTAGTCCCACTAGAAGGAACATCCCACTCCAAGAACCTACTATGTGCAGTAGCCTCGATGCTTTTTGAGCTCCGTGCAGCCTCCTCGGCCACGCCCCCCAGCCAGTCCGGTCCTTTCAATCAGCTCAGCGCCGGGCGAGCTTAACTGTTCATTTGGTTGCCCAGCAACACGTCTCCTGTTCCGCGTCTCAGCTGCACACATTTGAGCAAGAACCAGTGACAGGGCTCTCCCTGTCAGACCCCCTGTGACAGGAATGGCTGGGCGGTGACGTCAGACAGAAGCAGGAACGGGAAAAATACTGACACCAGGCAAGTACTGCAGTTAAAGGCGGCGCCGTTTTATTTAACAAAAATAAATAAAATATTCAAACAAAAACACTGTGCTCACAGAGCAAAATAAAAGGGTAAACAAAAATAATCACGAACACAAAAGTAATAAATAAACTATACAGGTCAGGCTGGGCAGTCGCTGTCACTGTTCCTGTATATTAGTTTCGTTTTCATTTTCGTTTTAGTTTCGCTTTCTCTCTCTCCACTCTCTACACTCCTCTCGTACACCCACCCAGTGTGCAGCGAGCTGCAGGCTTTTATATCGTGGCCGAGGGGTTTAACTGGTTAGTAATTATTCTATTACCCCTCGGCCACAATCTGCACGAGGATGGGGCTACCCATCCACGCTAAACAAAACAAATCGGCTACGCCGTCATATTTATAAACAAAAAACATACGGCGCTTCACCGACAAATTTAAATAATAAATACATAAACAAACACAAAATAACACGGACGGAGGGGGAAACCCTGTTCTGAAAATAAATAAACAAATGAATGTACAGGGCTCTCAACCGCCCTGCTACATATCCCCCCTTGTGCAACACACACATGGCCCCAACGGCCACCTCCCCCCTCAGTCTCAAAGTCCCGGAAGAGGGGGAAGCAAGGTGTTTCGGGGGGTGGCCATGGTGGAATGTCCTCCACCCCCCACTTCTTTGTGGCCAAGAGCTCCCTCTTCCGGGGCTTCAGCCACACTATCTCCTGCCGCGAAAGTGCGGCTGGGGGAGCTGGTCTCCTGACCTCCCCCCCCTTCTTCATGGCCGGCAGTTCCTCTCCGTGGGGCTCCGGCCACCCAATTTCCGGCAACGAAACTGCTGCGGCAGGAGCTGGTCTCAGGACCTCCCCGACATTCTTCGTGGTCTGCAGCTCCCCTCCGTGGGGCTCTGGCCACAGTGTTTCCTGCCGTGAAAATGCGGCTGGGGAGCTGGTCTCCTGACCTCCCCCCTTTCTTCATGGCCGGCAGCTCCCCTTCATGGGGCTCCAGCCACAGTACCTCCTGCTGCATGGCAGGACCGGCAGCGACCCCAGGCAAAGCAGAGCCCCTGGCAACGACCCCAGGCGAAGCAGGACCCCCGGCGACCCCAGGTGAAACAAGATCCTCATCGACCCCAGGCGAAGCAGGACAGGCAGCAACCCTAGAAGCAGCAGAGCTGGCGACGACCCCAGGCGACGGCAGGAGCGGCGGATCCTCAGGAAGCGACGGCAGCAGAGGCGGACCCTCGGGAGGCGACAGCAGCAGCGGCGGACCCTCAGGAGGCGACGGCAGCAGCGGCGGACCCTCGGGAGGCGAACTCGGGAGGGGAGCCCCTGGCCATGGAGGCGGCAGCGGGAGCTCCACTTCTCCCTCGTACCCTGTAACTGGGGCGGAGCAGCAGGCAGCCCCAGGCGATGCGGAGCAGCAGGCGATCCAGGCGTGGCATACCTGAGCGGTGCGAGGCAGGCATCCTTGGGCGGTGCGAGGCAGGCATCCTTGGGCTCTGCGAGGCTGGCATCCTTGGGGCGCTGCGAGGCTGGCATCCTTGGGCGGCGGCAAACTGGCATCCCCGGGCGACGGCAAACTGGCATCCCCAAGCGATGCACGACAGGGCAGCAGCGGTCTCTCAGGAGGCGACGGTGGCAGCGGCCCCTCAGGAGGCGATTGCACGAGGGGAGCCAGGACCAGAGGTGGTGCTGGGGTTGGCCCTCTTCTCACCCGTTGCGACCCAGCAGTTTTTCCCCTTGCCCTGCTTAGCAGCCTATGCAAGGGTGGCTGCGGACCGCCAGCATCTTGTCCCGGTCCGTCCTGTCTTGAAGGGAGAGGCAGCTCCTGCTCCTCAACCTCCGGTGGTGGTGGTGGTGGAGGCAGAGACAGCTCCTGCTGCTCTGCTCCTGGCGATGGCGGCAGGGGCTCCTCCCTTTCTGGCTGCGAAGACGGCAGGTGCTCCTCCCTCTGCTGGCGGAGGTGGGAGCGACACACAGTCCTCTCACGGAGGTGGTGGTGGAACCAGCAGGAACTCTCCCTCTGCTGGTGGAGACGTGGGCTGTAGACGTTCGGCCTCCCCCCTTTCGGGCTGTGGACGCACCGGCTCCTCCCTCTTGGGCTGTGGATGTTCGGCCTCCCCCCTCTTGGGCTGTGGACGCACTGGCTCCTCCCTCTTGGGCTGTGGACGCTCGGCCTCCTCACTTTTGGGCTGTGGACGCACCGACTCCTCCCTCTTGGGCTGTGGACGCTCAGTCTCCTCCCTCTTGGGCTGTGGACGCACCGACTCTTTCCCCTTGTCTCCTCTCCTATAGCTGTAATCCCATTCCTCGGGGAGGGGGCAATTAACTGGGAAATGCCCCCGCTCCCCACAGATGCAGCAACAGTAGGTCTGGCTTATGCTGTGGAGGAGGGCTTCCCAGCTGATCTTCTCCTCTGCCTGCTGTTCCTGCAGCTGCTGCTGTCTGCAGCTCTTCCTTCTTCCTATCCTCTGTTTTCCTCCCATCCTTCTTCCTCCTCACTCTCCTTTCTCCACAAGTAATAATAATAAAAAAAAACGAAATAACGAAAAAAAAACTGCAGTACCCCTCTTCTGCCTGAGTCTAGGAGGCGCTGGTGATCCCACGCTGGACACCACGTGTGACAGGAATGGCTGGGCGGTGACGTCAAACAGAAGCAGGGGCGGCAAAAATACTGACACCAGGCAAGTACTGCAGTTATTATTATTTATTATTATTATTTATTTCTTAGCAGACGCCCTTATCCAGGGCGACTTACAATTGTTACAAGATATCACATTATTTTTACATACAATTACCCATTTATACAGTTGGGTTTTTACTGGAGCAATCTAGGTAAAGCACCTTGCTCAAGGGTACAGCAGCAGTGTCCCCACCTAGGATTGAACCCACGACCCTCCGGTCCAGAGTCCAGAGCCCTAACCCCTACTCTACACTGCTGCCCTAAAGTTAAAGGCGGCGCCGTTTCATTTAACAAAAATAAATAAAATATTCAAACAAAAACACTGTGCTCACAGAGCAAAATAAAAGAAACAAAAATAATCACGAACACAAAAGTAATAAATAAACTATACAGGTCAGGCTGGGCAGTCGCTGTCACTGTTCCTGTATATAGTTTCGTTTTCATTTTCGTTTTAGTTTTAGTTTTAGTTTCGCTTTCTCTCTCTCCACTCTCTATGCTCCTCTCGTACACCCACCCAGTGTGCAGTAAGCTGCAGGCTTTTATATCGTGGCCAAGGGGTTTAACTGGTTAGCAATTATTCTAGTACCCAATCTGTCGCAATCTGCACGAGTTTATTAACTACTGTGGATGGGGCTACCCATCCACGCTAAACAAAACAAATCGGCTACGCCGTCATATTTATAAACAAAAAACATACGGCGCTTCACCGACAAATTTAAATAATAAATACATAAACAAACACAAAATAACACGGGCGGAGGGGGAAACCCTGTTCTGAAAATAAATAAACAAATGAATGTACAGGGCTCTCAACCGCCCTGCTACACCCCCATATAGTCAGAAGGAAACAGAGTTTCTGCAATATTTGCAACAAGTACATTTTCCCTCATTTTTTTGTTTTATTAACCCACAAAAATGAAAAGATACGTTACACTAATTGAAATTTGCTTCCTGCTGTAGTAACTGATGCATGAGCACAGACTTTACCTTAGCAAATCCAGCGTGGCCAAACAAAATAACATCACAGTATAGGCTGCATCATAGAATTCTAGATCTCAAAGTGTCTTCCATTTGATCAACTTTCCAGTCTTTGAGTATATGGTCCTGAACCCCCATCACTCCCCAACACCCCCTCCCCCGGTTTATCTCAAATGGTTTTCACATGGGACTTAGGTTAAGCTTTATTTCTTTTGGCATGTCCTTGCTGCAGCAGACACTTCCTCTTTGCCTTTAGAGGATGAAACATTTTATTTCCGGCTGGGACTGGGCCCGATGCTTGATTTTATACATTATTTAATTTCCTCCAGAAAATTGGAAGCAGGGCTTTTAGGAATGGAAGTCAATATTTAGAATTTGCTTAAGAATTCTTTAAGGACCAGTATAATCAGTGGTGGTAGATGTCAACCTGATTAGGCTGCCTTATAGAAAAGTAACATGCAACAGAAAAAAATTGGTTGCCATAATGGAGAATGACAGGGTTTACTGGATACCTGCTCTTATAATTTACACACACGCTTGGTTCCAATTGCAGTCTGGGATATACACGCTCTGACGTGTTGAACATCCTTCATCCTTTATCATTCCACCTTTTCATAAGTCTTTGTTTTTTTACCAAATATATGGCCAACTGACTAACAACTAATTTATCTCCTTAAACACAATGTGCAGTTAATAACATTTTAGGGCTGAAGATCACAATATAACTCAAGTAGGAATCAGCAAAGTTTCGTAGATCATAGTGAAAAAAGAATAACTGCTAACAAGAATGCATGGATGGGTGGCTACTTTGATAGTGGGTGGATGGGTGTGTGATGCTCCCACCGTTGCTCGCTTTAAGTTAACTCTCGAGACCCACTTGTGCTCGCTTGTTTTCCATGATCTTTAAGCCTGATATCTGTTATTAGCTGTTGTGTCATTGCTACTTTTTGTTTATGCATCCACAGTGTTTTAGAATTTTAGAATTTAGTTTTCACTAGCCTTGTATTTAAATATTATGCATTGTTTTTCACTGTATTTAATGTAGTATGCATTGTTCCTCACTATCTTGTAAAGTGCTTTGTGATGGTGGTCCACTATGAAAGGCGCTATATAAAATAAAGATTGATTGATTAATTGATAGTCCAAACCAGGTATGTATGTAGGCATCAGTCAAATCACATCAAATCAAATGTATTTTATATAGTGCCTTTCATGCTTCCCAAAGTGTTTCACAGAAAAAACAAATATACAATATAAAAATAAAGAAAATCAATACTAAAACATTCATAATAAGTACTTCAAAAATAGAAATCATAATAAAAACATTCTAAAAACATTTTTAATACACAGTATAACAATATAACAGAGCATGTAAACAGTCTGATACACAAAACACTTGAATAGACCATCCCAGTCTACAAATAGGCCTTCAGTCCAAATGAATACATTTATCAGACTACTATTACTTTACAGTAGTGGTAATACATAAAATGAAAATACATTTTAATAATATTAAAAGATATTGTGCATTACCATTTTCTGTTAAAATGTAAATGTTCAGGTTTACTAGAAATCACTTAATAAATATTAAATGACTGACAGACAACTGGAGCAGGGTGCACATTACATAAAGTTTAGGAGTATCTGTGGCAGGGCAGAATGTAAAGTGTGTGTGGGAATGTAAGGTTGGCAGGAATGGGGCTAAATCTGTCCCTGCCAGCAGTCACAGGTGTGGCCATTCTCCAGTTAGGTAATTGGTGTTAATTGGGGAGTGGCAACATGTATAAAAAGGAGCCAGAAATCCTCTGTTTTTTGGAGGGAGTTAGGTGAGTGTTTTTGACCTGTGTGTATATGTTAGTGATCTGTATAGTGAAGGCGAATGCCCAGCCTATATTGTATTGTTTGATGTAAACCTTTTATTTTGGCCCTTGTGCCTTTTTCTTTGTGTCTTTTTGTTTAATAAATGTGCGCTTTATACTTTAAACTGCAGCTTCTCTGTCTGATTCTCTAATTCCTGCTGGTAACATCTTGGGCTGTGACGCGATCCTGTCACAGTACCATTTACAATAATCTCTGCAAACATGACATTTTGCTGGAGGTGTTGACTACACATTGGAACAACACTGCTGGTTTGTATACAGGCCTAGGAAAGCAAAGACTCAGTGTGCTTTTACTCTATGGAAGATATCTCAGACCAGTATATTATTACAGTAGGTATACTCATATTTAGATTTGTGTCCATCAGTAAATCAAGAATTTCTCGAGCATTAACTAATACTGTCTAATTCTTACACACACATACACACACAGTATTTTAAATGCAGGTATAGCTAAAAAAAAAAAAGAATACCTATGCCATAGAACTGGCATCTGTTGCATCCACTTCATTTTCAAACATTTATATAATTAGGTGGTGAACTTGGAGGTCTGTGATTAGCTTGTATGCATGGTCTTCAGCACAAAGTAAAATACATTTAATGATAACTTGTCCCAATCCGTATTTTTTTTGCCTGCTATTGCTTAAGGCACAGTATCCTTTGTAGTTATCCATTTTGATGAGTTGCTTGCGGTACTGGCTTGAATGTGTAAATATTCATGTTTCTTCACATTGATTAAGCTAAAAAGAAAAAGATAATCTTTCAATCAAAATTAAAGGGTGAGTATTGTAATCCTAACAAGTGCATTGCTATTACCATTATTATTATTATTATTATTATTATTATTATTATTATTATTATTATTATTATTATTATTATTATTTATTTATTTATTTATTTATTTATTTATTTATTTATTTATTTCTTGGCAGATGCCCTTATCCAGGGTGACTTACAGTTGTTACAAAGTATCACATTACAAATGATCACATTATAGAATATCACATTACAGATAAAAGCAGGTGTAAAGTATAATAAGATCAAATTAAAACATGAGCAAAACAATGAATACAGTAAATAATTACATTTAAGAGCAAGTCCAACTAAGCAGTTAACTTATAGTAAAAAGATTTACTCATATGAGTAACATCCTGTAAGAGCACGTGATAAGTATAAATGTCTGAGAATGATTTAAATTAAGAGAAATTACAAAAAATATGAATCCGAATACCAAGAGGAGTAAAGTTAAATACAAGATACAGGAAGTAGTTCTAATTAAGAGCAGTAGTAGAATATGGCCAGGTATGGAGCAGTTCAGTGCAAGTACTGTTGTGATGCTCAATTGGTAGGTGGCAATCCACAAGAAAGATGAGGTACTATTGTGCCATATGTCATACCAGGACCACCACCCAGGTGTATCTTGGCTACCATGGCTATAGCAGGTTGCTTTTTTGGCACAATTATTGATGAGAAATCCAGGCATCCTAGCAAGAACAAGGAAATCAAATATCCAGATGAATGCTGTTACCAGCAAATTAATTTGTTATGGGGCATATAACTCAGAGAATGGGAAGTGGAATTCTTATATTCCCTCAACCTCAGAGGAATTCTCTCTATATGCCAGCTGTGATGTCATGCACTGGAATTTCACCCTTACTCAAGAATCTGGCTGCCTGTGCTATAAGATATACACCACATTGGCCATCCATAATAGACAGGTTCCTTTGCCAGATCGCCAGAATTCCACTGCTGGCAAGGCACCCATATAAGCTGGTTACAAACTAGCTAGCAGCTGTGGATAATCATTATGAGGTCTGTAACTTCTGAGGTTTTTACCCATCCATTCTAATGAGAAAGGGCTAAAAATGGGAATATGAAAATGTTAACCAGTTGGAATTGTGCTTTCTTGTTGTTTTTCGTCCCATATACTTTACAGATGTATATTTAATGTGTTTAATCTTGATCGTTTTTTGTCCAGTTCTCTGTCTTGTATGCAAAGATTTGTTGCAGCCACTTCATTTAATTCAGTTTATTTATCAGCTGCATGGCCGTTATTTAGTAGATTATATTTGTAGATTTATTAAGCTACCTCCCTAAATCCAGGCTCCAGATCTACAGCTATGGCAAATAGTGTTGCATCACCTAGAATTGTAGGTTTGAGACATAATTAAAACAAAACTACATGAACATAATTTAGATTTTATTTTATTTAACATTATATAATCAAAGCAGCTACAAAATTATATCGCAAAAGTCTACTTGAAGCAATAATAATAGTACAGTATTTTATGTTACGTTTGGAAATGTCAAATGTTTCAGTTTCTGTCAGTTTTTCGTTAAGTATATTTAAAACTACAAAGCGGTAAGTAATTCCATATGTTAACGTAATTATTATTATTCAGCAGGTTTCGTTTAACTTTATGAAGCAAACTTAGTTAATTCTATATGGCAGTTGTTAAACTATGGGTCCCGACCCAAAGTGGGTCACAAGCACCTTTTTGATGGGCCGCAGCGTGGGAACATTAATGCAGCTGCATTCTCCACCTTCCTCACTTATTCCACTCTGTCAGTGTTTTCCCGTGTCTGCACCAACCTGAGGACATCTTCTTACTGATACTACCGTTACACAGATCCAAGAGTTTGTGGAAGCAGCTATTAAGATGAAACGAAAATATACAGCTAGTTTTTTTTATATTTTGGATTCCTAAAAGCTGTTCGGAATGCAGAGGAGCGGCCGCAATATGTGCTTTGTGGTGTGGTTTTATCAAATGAAAGCCTTAAGCCAAACAAACTGAGATAACATTTCGAAACAAAGCATTTACAACATGTCAGAAAACCTCTTCAGTTTTTCAAAAATCCAGCCGCCAATTTTGGCAAGCAGTGTTTCGACAGTGGAAAAGTATGTTCAAATTGGATTATAAGAATATAATATTTAACTGAATAATATGACAATCTTTTGCATTGCAGTAATCAATTATTGACGAAATTGACGATATTGCTTGACGTTTCATGCTGTTGTGATGTCTTGTGTTTTTACGTTGAACCCTTGCAGGTCGCAACCAGAATAAAATAAAACGACAGGTTTCTTGTTGCTGTTGTTGTTGTTTATTATTATTATACGAGATTCATTTATTTCACAGATTTGCAAAAATACAATACAAATAGATAGATACAGGTACACTGTGCTTTTTAGTCAAATAGCTACCCTCTTAGCAAGTAACTACCACCACCGAATGTAACTTACATTTTTAGTTTTAAAAATGAAAATGATCTTGTAAGCAATATTTGAATACTCGCAAAATACACCGTGTGTGTGTTCAATCGTTTAATTTTATTACAACTTCAAAAAAGCAATGGGTCGGTTTAATTTAATCCCTTCAACACAATATAATGTTGAAGTTAACTATTCTAATAATAATAATAATAATAATCAATAATGCGTGCCAGCCCCCCTCTCCAAAAAAGAAAACACACTCTCTCATCACAGTATGTGTCCCTCTTAAAAGCCTTTTTTAAGCAGGTGCTTTTTCAATTGTAAACTAAGGGCAACAGCAAAGACAATCACTGGGTTCTAGATTTCCTATCTGCAGCAGGAAAACTGTTCATGCTTGGCTAAAAAAGCTATAAATATTCTTTTGCAGTTTGGAACCACCTACATGTGTGAATCTGGATTCTCAACATTGTCATACTTGAAGAACAAGTATAGGAACCGACTGAGGCCAGAGCATGATTTAAGATTGGCCTTATCAAAGACTGAGCCAAGAATTGACATGCTGGTAGCAAATTTCCAAGAACCTCGCTGCTCTCATTAAAAGCCTCTTCAAATTGTTTTTCACTCCCTGGGGGTTGAACTTTGACACTTATTTTTTCAGTAGTATATTTTTTATTTTTTTCTTTATTTTTATTTGCATTGTCAAATAGGAGATGGGTCCCGAGAAGGCAGTGAGACATAGTTTGGGGTCCTGAGGTAGAAAAGTTTAAGAACCTAATTAAAAACTGTTGTCCATAGCTGAACCAACCAACCATCTAGACTGGTCATCTTTGCACCTTCCTCGTAAGCTGCTAAACTTTATAATTCAGTTTGGGAATCAATCACAGAACGTGCTGGCATCAGCAGAGTGTCACTTACAACCTATATGTAATTGATTGCTGATATAATTTATTAACTTGAAGAGTAAAGTCACCATTGTAATAAAAGCGATACATCATTTAGTTGAGCAGCCAGGTTCCAGTTTGCTAATTTATGAGAGCTTGCAATCATGGCATAGATCTGGAGCTCTGCTCTATGGTTTTTGGCTCCAGTCTGGAATACATTAAATAATCAAATCACTTATAGGTGTTGTATTTCATGGTAGTCAACCAGCCCTGATTGAAATATTCAGCATTATTTCAGGTCTCTAAAAGAGGTGCAATACCTTAGTAAGATTTTTAAACTGTCTTCACATTGCTACACATTTTCTAATGAATTTACAATAGGAAAACTACAAGCATGACAACCAGAGTTTAGGGGAACAAATGGATGTTAAAACCACATACAAATGGTGATGTTTAAATGAGTGATTTTGCACCATATACAGTAAAAGGGTTGGACAAAGAATGTAGAAATCCAAAGGCTGTGTATTGAGTGTAGTGCCATTATGGGTTAGGAATCTGCCAGGAGTTTAAGTTGTTCTGAGAGAATGCACACACCATAATTCTTTCAGGGAATTGGGGTGAGGTGAGGTGAGGTGAGGTGGGGGTTGCTCTCCAGAATGTTCCACAGAGTCACTTTTAAGCTTGTACCTCATGAAACATCTGTAAATTCTGCCAATGCAGTGGCTACTGTCAGACTTCTACTAGTAGACCTGCTGTTGTGCATATGGAGACTGAAAGTGAATTTGTAATAGAGAGATGTAGTTTTCTTATAGCTGTATCGGTCATGAGAGGGACAGCTCCTATCACAGGTGGGGTTTTTTTTTTTCTGTCTAGCACTTGTATGTTTGTAAACTTTCTGTGTTAATGTTAAATTGGTTACATTCTTGATACGCTTTTTAATTTTCCTCACTGGAATTCAGTTGGAATCTCATTCCATAATGATTGCAAAATAACACAGCGTCCTGAGAAACTGGAACTCAAATCATGTACCATGTAACCTGCAGATCATTTCAACTGACACTGTTTGAAATCTTAAAAAATAAAAAGTAAATTATAATAATCTGTTCTTGTTTCTAACTGGAACTCAAATAGTGTACCGTGTAACCTGCAGGTCATTTCAACTGACACTGTGTTTGAAATCTTAAAAAATAAAAAGTAAATTATAATAATCTGTTCCTTGTTTCTATCCTTGCTGGTAGACCTGTTTTTTAACTGCTTTATGCAACTGAATTCCCCTCCTCCCCCTGCCCTTTTCACATGGTAATTTTGTAGGAAGTAATTCCTTGATTCCCTGCCCGCATCGTTTCATATCTCCGTTTAAAAACAACAAATTTAAAGCCCTGCATGTTGGGAAACCCTTGGAAGAAAATTAGGTAACTGCAATGTTTACAGAATCTGCAGTCTTTTTTTCTCTGCGTTGTTAGAAGGAAAAGCCATTTCCTGACATCTGGCTTGCACCTGCCCCTCCAAGACAGCCAGCTTTGTTTAACAGTGACATGTTTAATTTTACATACTGATTAGGACAAATGTCACACTTTGGGAAGTGAAGTTAAACTAAACTTGATTAGTCCTCCAGAAAGTGTTATATAAAGCATGAAGCATTCCTGGTCATAACTTTCTGTTCACTCCCACCACCACCCCCACCCCACCTCACACCACCCCACCTCGCACCACAGTATTGTGGCTTTAGTAGAACAGTGCCTTCAAACATGGTCGCATTGTGGTACTTTTTACCCTATTAGAAGCTGGTGCAACTAAGTTAATTAAAATAAGTCTGTAGGGCTTTACATTGTATACCATACAAGACCTTGTGAGTACAGTATATTAGAGGTTAACTGACAATTAGAGATACGTTTCAGCTCAGGACATGGCACAGGAAAGGATCCCAAATTTTAGTAAAATCATGACTTTTATTGGACAACCTAGCTAGCATCTGTTCATGGGAAGCGGTTTGAATCATGGAGTCCATCCACTCTTTAAATTTCAGAGTAGAGGAGCTTTTCCAATTACAGAGAACCAGCCTGGCAGCAGAAATAATGGTTATCTTATGAATTATTGAATTAACCTTCCAGTGACTCGCCTTGTAAAAGCACTGCCACATTCAGTACAATATGAGTTAATCGATTGGCACCTGACTGCTTTAAAACCGGTCACACTGATATCTTGGATTGCAGAATTTGGTTTTTGAGCTCCCAAATTGTTTGGGAGGAAAGTAGCCTGGTGAAAGAGGTCTGACCAGTAGATGAACATACCAGTCCAGGCTGAGACATCTCAGATTGAGCCATTACTACGTACAAAAACTGTACATACACCTTGATAAAGAAAATCCTATTTTACATGTGTTTGATCTGCACATAGATGTACGTTTTGAAAACTAGCTAATATTTAAGAATCTCATAAAGGCTTTGATACATCTGTCCCTTGTTATTTATCAAGTGCAACCTTTCTTTCATAGTGTGCACACTGCCAGGCTTCAGCATTATTAACTTTTAGGTAGTTGCTTGTGGAAACTGGACTTCCTATCCTAATACCAGTAATGTTTGTAGTTGAGAGCATTAGCTAATCTAAAATAAACCCTTCCCCTTGTACACTACTTCAACAGAGGAGACCGATTTCACACGTAAGTCAATTTGTCAGTTTTCTAAAGTTCTGATTATTAAATGCTTCTTGGTAACATCAAAATAAGTTAATAACGGGGGAAAAAATACTGTTCCCTACACCTCATTTAGAGAGCTTTCCTTTAGTCCACAATACTACTTTAGGGAATGGTGAGGTTGGGGGGGATTTGCAGACTTCTCCCCCACATCACACCTGCTATCGGGCCATGGCTGCTTCTGATATTCATGTGGTCTGCTGTAACCTTCTTGTTTTTAAGCTGTTTTTATTCATCCCTAACCTGAAAGGTAATCACTAACAGCCACCAACAAAGAAAGTGATTTTCAGTGTTGTGTGATTTAAATCTAGGCACTCTTAATTTGACAGGTAGTCAAATCAAAGATCATGTAATCGGAGGTCAGTGTGCAAGATAACTAGAGGAAGGGGGTGTTGAGAAGGTAAAAGACAACTTTCAAAACTAGAAGTTGTATTTTTTCTTAAAGCTGTGCTTTGGGGATATTAGGCATTCATTTTGCCTTTTTTGATGATTGAAAATAACATAATATTCCATTGTATATGCTGTTCATGACAGGTCCCCACAAAATAAACAAATAAAATGCTCCCAAAAGTCGAACCTCAAAATCCAATCAATGTGCACAGAGTTAAAAAGCCAGAATTGGAGTTATATGTTAACTGTTCTATAGAAAGAGAAACTTTCTCAGTTACACCAGCTTTACAGTTGTATGTTCTACAGTAGGTGATATAAATACATGAACCAGCCTCTTGGTATTGGTTAATTAAACAAATAAACACACCAGCTAATACCTTCATCATTATTGTAGGTATAAACTGAAATATTTGTGCAACTGTAATCTCTGCCCCCTCGACAACTATAGCCACTCCATACATAATCAGTTACATAAATTACAGTTGCACACCCCAAGTGGTCATTTCTAAAAAAAAACCTCACTTTGCTTCAAAAGACATAAGTAACTCTGGTAAAAAAAAAAAAAAAAAAAAAAAATCAGGAACAACAGTAGAGAAAAACTTTGTTGGTCTTACAAAATTAGTCACTTTAAGTAATATTTTGAATGTGCTTGTTCCTGTTTTTGTTCATTTACCATTGTGCAACATTATGTTTTGTGTCCTATCCAAAAAAAAATTACCACATTTTTACTCTAGGTGTGAAGATCAGCCTTCTTTTTTCCAAGTGTTATGTAGCAGTTGTGGGCGATTGCCTAATCTGCATTTCCTATCTTTGTGGCTAGCTCAATAGTGTAACCCTAACAAATTCTGTAATCGTGTTGCTGAAGTTCTTGTGCTGACCTTTTGGGAAGGGTTCTCATTCTCTGCACGGCTAAAGAGCGACTCACTACAGATGGGATTCCTGAAAAAAGAAAGGGGAGAGACCATGCATTGCATGACAAATCTGATCTGTTCACTTTGTGCGCAGCAAGTTAATTAGACACTGTAAACCAGTGCAGAGTTACCACTTTAAAGAAAACTAATTTCACATTTCAAACTATTAAACAGAACTGTTTAATAAATAGACTATTGTAATTGTAGGGTGGAACTGTTTATATTTTGGGCATAGCAATTGCAGCTGTGGCTTTTGTGTGTATTAAAGCTGTGCAGAGTCCTTGGATTATCACTGAAATAATCCTCACAGGAGTGGTACAGTTCCTAAATAACTCTCCGATAGTTGGCGTAGTTGCTGTGCAACAGCCTTACAGGTTACTCTCACCTAAACTTGTTCTTAGTGTTTGGAAACCACATTACGTTGTTACAAAATGCTTCTATTCAAGCACTAGAGGGCTGACATTATTTGAGTGGGTCTGTACAAAAATGAAGCAATTTACATTATTTGCCCCCTAATATGGTGGTATAAAGTAGTAGTCCTTCAGCCACTTATGGGCCCATGTCACTCAACCTGGAGCCCCATCTACTATGTACAGGCAAACTGTATGTATATGTCATTTTGTAAGCATTCTGAGACCTAATAAATGGTAGCAGTAGCAAATCATGTTTACCTTTTGATTTTAACATGTTTTATAGCATCAGTTATCTTATTATTCACTATTTCCATTTCAGTTGTTTATTTCATACAAATTTGGGAAGATCAATTTAACATATAACATTTGCAAAAACACTGGAACATGAGCAGTAAATCCAATAAAGGCTTGCTAGTGACTTTCTCTACCATTATTGTGGTGTATAATCAGCAGAGATCATTGTGTCGATAAACAGAGAAATATGCTGGATGGTTGAACAAATGTGTGCTTTCAGATACCTCTGATTTATGAAAACAAGGTATTTTTGTATTAGTACTATTATTATTGTTGGTAACAAATTGCAATAGGTGGCAGCAATTCAAATGTAATTAGCCCTAAACTACAGGGGTAAATTAATTCAAATTAACTTAATTATGACCTGATATACCGGTACTGTATTATTTTTTTTATTGACTTCCAATCAAGTGATCAAGGACCACCAATAAACAAAAATTCTAAGTGATTACATATTATACATTTTAGCTTTATTATTTCATTTTGTGGCATACATAGCCAACACCACATAGACATGTTATGTACAATTCACAAAAAAAACACATAATAAAACTGTTACATTTAGCGCTGGCAAACTGTCCACACATAAAAAAAAAATTAACCATTTTTTAAAAATTTTGCACGCTGTCCAATATGTTTGCATGTTCTGTACTTTTGGTTATACTATAGACAGAGCTACAGTAAATACATGTGTCTATTATTAAATACAATCTGAACTTTTTTGGAACCACATAATTCAAACCTATTGGCTTGTGCAGTTTGTGACTGAGGATTAAATGGCAGGGTAGTTCAGGTCAGGATTGCCATTGTCCATCATCTTTCATGTGAATTAAATTGAGAAGCACCAAAAATGTGAAATTAAAAAGAAATCAATAAGTTGAAAAAATGAACTGTGTTTAATTACAGTTTTTGTTCAGTTTTGTCTTTGTTTGCTGTCGTAACTGGTTTTCTGTTCACTGCTCGTTTCAGATCACCGCCCTGTGCAGAGAAGCTGCTTTGTTGGCGCTGCAGGAGGACATTCAGGCCCAGAAGATTATGGGAAGGCATTTCGAAAGTGCTCTAGAAATTGTTACACCAAGGATTCCTGATTCACTTATCCAGTTCTACAGCAACTACCATGAGCAAAGTGGTCTGCATACACTTTGACCATATCTGAAGATCTGAGATACAACATTTGAGTCACCCCATTTTACTAAACATTGTGTACCAGGAGGTTCACGTGGTACTGAAGAGTCAGGTCCCTGTACTTTAGCTTCATTTAATTGTTTCAGTAAAGGGTATTTAAAAATGCATACCTGGTGCTGGCCAACTACTTGAGAGGAAAGGTGGATATCCTGGTAGCATTTCATGAAATGCAGGATTGTATTTATTGTCCTTTCCAAAACCAAAGTATGCACATAATTTGTCTTTGTAACATCAGTACATGATAATTTTCTCTGGTCTCACCCTGTTAAAAGAAACAATGCTTGCACTGATGTTAAAATGAACCCATTAAATTTCATGAAAGTTGTTTATTGTGTATTAATTATCAATCAATCTTTAATTTATTTTATATAGCACCTTTCATAGTGGACCACCATCACAAAGCGCTTTACAAGATGCAGTAACAGCAAGAAAATCCATAACTTTAAATACTGAGAAATGCATAATACATGACATACAATAAAAAAAATGAAATGCATAATACATTAAATACAGTGGAAAGTGCATAATACATGATAGTAACATATTACATGAAATAGTAGCCGCAACACAGCAGCTAATAGCAGATATCAGGCTTAAAGAGCATGGAAAGCAAGAGAGAACAGGTGGTTCTGAGAGTTGATTTAAAGCTAGCGACAGTGGGACCATCACGCACCAAAGCTGGGAGAGTGTTCAAAGAGTCGGAGCCAGGAAGCTAAACGAGCGTTCTCCAAGTGTGGTGCACTTTTGCTTGGGGATAACGAGCAGGCCAGAGTCGAAGGACCTCAGCTTGCGGGCAGGGACATAGCGGGTCAGCAGGTTGAGGAGGTACTCGGGACCTGTGTGATGAAGGGCATTGTAGGTGAGCAGGAGAGTTTTGAAAATAATCCTGAACTTTACAGGTAGCCGGTGCAGCTGGGCAAGATGGGGGGTGATGTGATCACGTTTTTTACATCTGGTAAGGATCCTGACAGCGGCATTCTGAACTAGCTGCAGTCGGTTAATGGTGCATGCCGGAAGACCACCATATAGAGAGTTGCAGTAGTCGAGTCGAGAGGAGACAAATGCATGACAAAGTATCTCCGCATCTGTGAGGGAAAGGTAGGGACAGACTTTGGAGATGTTTCGAAGATGGTAGAAGGAAGATTTGACTACGGAGGAGATGTGGGCATCAAAGGAGAGGTTGCTGTCAAGAAGTACACCAAGGCTTCATACTGTGGGGGAAGGCAGCAACAGACAGTTTCCGAGGTTCAGTGCAGCTATATTTAGATTCTTAAGTTGAGTTTTAGATCTTACCAGAAGGAGTTCAGATTTGCTAGTGTTCAGCTGAAGAAAATTGGCAAACATCCAGGCCTCGATGTCTTGAATGCAAGCCGAGAGCTGGACCATGGCAGAGGGGCTTCCAGGGTCGAGTTTTAATTAGAGCTGGGTGTCGTCAGCATAATAGTGAAACATGAGGCTGTCTTGGCGGATGAGGTGACCCAAGGGAAGCATGTAGATATTAGAGAAGGGGCACAAGAACAGATCCTTGGGGAACACCACAAGTGACTGGGTTTGCAACACCACTGCTTCCATCATAGAAGGCAGACTGCATGTGTCCGCATAGGTAAGAGGACATCCAGGAGAGACAGGTTCCAGAGATCCCAGCATACTTCTGAAGGCGGTCAAGAAGAATGCCAAGAGGGAGTGCCAGCATCAGCATTGAGCAGGAGATCATTCACAATCCGGAGCAGAGCAGTTTCAGTACTGTGATGCAGCCAGAAACCAGGCTGTAGAGATTCAAGCAGATTGTTGTCCGTGAGATGTTTCGTCAGCTGACTGGATACAGTCCTTTTGAGAGTTTTTGAGAGAAAAGGGAGATTGGAGATGGGACGAAAATTAGATAAGTCAGTCGGGTCAAGGGAGGGTTTTTTGAGTACCGGCGTAACTCGGGCAAGCTTGAGGACAGCAGGAACGGAGCCAGAGTCCAGGGACAGGTTGAGAGTGTGCATAATGGAGGGAGCAAGATCAGAAGTACAGAGACGGACAAGGTTAGTCGGCCAGGGGTCCAGGGGGCATGTGGCAGTAGTTGATTTCAACAGTAAGCCGGAAACATCAGCAATGGAGAGAGGAGAGAGCAGGAGGGGCAACCGGAGGAGCGTCAAGGTGGTCAAGTAGTAAACTGGGTTTGTGGTGGACGAGCGTAGAATAGATGTCGATTTTGTTCTGAAAGAAAGAGGAGAAATGACAGGTAAGAGAGGAGGATGGACAGGAGTTGGATCTGTTGGTGGCTGGATGTAGGATTTGGTCAATGGTCTTAAAGAGAACATTGGGTTTACCGTGTCCCATAGTTATGATTTCAGAGAAGTATTTCACCCTGGCCAAGTCGAGGGCACGCCTGTAGCTCGTGAGATGGTCAGTCCAGATCTCCCTGTGAACCGTTAATCCAGACGACCTCCACTTGCGCTCAAGCTTGCGGCAGGCAGACTTAAGCACTCGAAGTTCGAGGGTGTACCGTGGGCAGTTTCGATCTATCTTGACGATTCTGGTTGTAAGCAGGGCAACAGTGTCAATGATATGAGTAAGAGTGGCGTTGTAGAGGGTCACCGCATCATCAACTGAGGACGGGAGAGTACCAGTTAGAGGAGATGCAGAGGATTCAGCAGATTCTTGGGACGGAAGGAGATAACACTATCAGTAGCGGAGGAAGGAGCAGGGAGATTAATATTAGCAGTGATTAAGAAATGGTTAGAGAGAGAGATATATCTGAGACGGAGAGATACAGTTGACAGTAACTAAGTAAATACCTGTAAATAATAATCAGTGAATTCGAGATCTGCAATCCCTGTCTCCGTCTGTCTTCATTCTCACAACATTACACTGTGAGAGTGAAGGCAGAGGGGGACATTTTGCCACCGCTAAGTGTAAACCATCTGCAGCAGAGATTGGAACAACTTGTTGCTGAGCTGGAAATGGCCACCAAGCGATGTGTAAGAGCCGGTACAAGGGAGAGGAGAGTCAGTGATTCGCGAGACCAGAGAAGGTGACGTCAACACACAACAGGGCAGTATGACTGCAGCGTAGCATCTAGACAGCTATGCACCGATCACGGAGGGTAGAAGAGCTAGGGGGAGGTGAAGAGGCTGTGAGGAGGACTGGAATGATGAGACGACCTGGTGATGTGAAGATTCCAGGGTTTGATTTGACAGACAGCTGGGAGGCCTTTGCCATGCAGCTTACAATAATGTCAGAGCTGAATGGCTGGACCGACAGTGAGAAGACCAGCCAGCTGACAGCTGCACTGAGGGGTGAGGCGCAGCTTGTCCTCCTGAACCTCTCCTCTGACTGCCTGGGTAGCTATCAGACCCAGAGCAAAGCACTGGTTTAACTGTTCGGCAGTTTATCCGATCCTGAGAGCCTGAAGCTCCGATTAAGGCGACGTCTGCGCCGGAAGGGAGAAAGCCTGGCCAGGTTGGCCTCGGAGCTCGAGAGGGAGAGCCGGTGAGCCTACGCGGTCTCCACCCCTGCTGAACAGGAAGAGCAGGCATGTCTACAATTTGTGGAAGCACTGGGGCCCAGGGAGCTGAGGAAACATCTGAGGCTACAGCGACCCCTGACTGCAGGCCACACCACTTGGCCCAAGAGTGGGAGGAAGAGGGGGCGGAGGAACCCTGAGTGCGCCTTGCCCAGCCCTGTGAGGAGGAGACCGAGACCAGCCAGCCCATCCCTGCCTGGCTTCCAGACACCTATCAAGCTGTGTCCCTGCCACTGGTACGCCAGGAGGCTGCAGAGAAGATACGGAGGGAAATGAGTGAAGCCAGTCTGATTGAGCCCTCGGACAGCCCCTGGATGTCGCCAGTGGTGATGGTGCCCAAGAAGCGGCTACTGGCAGGTAGACCTGACACCCGACGCATGGCCAAAAACCACGTTTTACACCAGCAGGGGGAGATGGAGAAAGTCCTGGTTGACATTCTACCTTCTACCTGGATGACCTCCTGGTGCACGGAGCCTCCTTCCAGTCTAACCTGGATGCATTCAGGAGAGTGCTGGAACGTGTGGCTACGGCTGCGCTGAAGCTCCCGAAGGCACTGAACCAGGCACCAGTGCTCTCCTCACCCGAACCCAGCCTGCTGTTCCTCCTAGATGCCGATGCCAGCAATGAGGGGATCGGTGGCGTACTGTCCCAGCCCGGGCCTGAGGGGGAGAAGGTGGTTGCCTACTTTAGCAGGGCGCTCAACAAAGCAGAGCAGCACTACTGTGTGACCAGACGGGAGCTACTGGCGGATTGACCATGCGGCCCTCCAGTGGCTCCTGACCTTCAGAGAACAGGTCGCCCGCTGGATTGAGCAGCTCCAGCCCTTCAACTTCACCATCCAGCACCGGGCTGGAGCTCAGCATGCCAACACTGACACCCTGTCCCAGACGGCTGTAGTCACTGTCCCAGGAGAGAGGCTCGAGAGTTGAGGGGCCAGGAGGAGGTGTATGGCCCCGCAGCAGAGGTGAGCAGGGCCAGGATGGACACCTGCAGGGAGCTGACAACCATTGATGCTGCGGAGTGACGACACCAGGATCAGGACCTCCAGCCCCTCCTCCAATGGCTGGATGACCAGGAACAACCCCCCTGGGAGGAAGTGGCACCCCATTCCACAGCCACGAGAACCCTGTGGTCCCAGTGGAAGGGACTTAGCCTCCGAGACAGTCCTGCAGCACCAATGGAAGGATCCAGCTACTGGGCAAAGCAAGGTGGCAGATAGTGGTCCCCCGAGCTCTGAAGGAAGCAATGCTGAAAGCGCACCGTGGAGCTCCAGGTACCGGACACTTTAGGGTCACCAAACCTTGCGTCGGCTGCGGCCAGAGTTCTACTGGGGGCGGTGGAGATGAGATGTGGAGGACTTCTGCCGCTGCTACAACAGCTGCACCGCCCGCACGGGACCCACAAACCGGTCACATGCCCCCCTCCAGCAGTTTCCTGTCAGCAGGCCCATGGAGAGGGTTGGGTCGATGTCCTGGGGTAATTCCCGCAGTCGGACAGAGGAAACCGGTTCATGCTAGTGGCCATGGACTATTTCACAAAGTGGCCCAAGGCATACCCCCTGCCCGACTGAGAAGTTGAGGCTGTTTTTCAGTCGGTTTGGGGTCCCCCAGGAGCTTCACAGCAACCATGGTCGCAATTTTGAGTCCTGGGTGTTCACAGAGATGTGAAGCGGTTGAGCATTCACGAGACCCACACCACTCCACTCCACCCCCAGAGTAATGGTCTCGTACTCTCACAGTCCAACTTGCGATCAGCACCGTCAGTGACCAGCGCGACTGGGACACTAACTGCCTCTGGTTCTGCTGGCCTGCCGGACAGAAGTACAATATTCAACCTCCTGCACCCCTGGCTTGCTCATGTTGGGACGCGAGCTCCAGACTCCAGCTGCATTGACGTCTGGCCGGCCACCGGACACCCCAGGAGAGCCCCCAGGTCCTGAGTTCGCCAGGAGGCTACAGGACCGACAGACAGCTTGCGCTTTTGCCAAGAACCAACTTATGTCTGCAGGTTTCCAGAAGAAGCAGGGGGAGACATTTTGAAGATGGGGAGCTTGTGTGGGTCTACAGCCACCAGTCGAAGAGGGGCCGCTGTCTCAAACTCGACAGCCACTGGCTTGGGCCATGCCGGGTCCTGGAGAGGTGGTCTACTGGATTCAACTACCTCCGAGAGGATAACGAGTGGCCCTCCACCAAGACCGGCTGGCCCCCTACAGAGTATAGGATCCGGCGGAACCTGACCCAGTAGCTGCTGTCTCCCCCTTGCCTGACAGCCCCCTTTCCCCACTTGCTCCCCCTTTCATCCCTGTTTCTCCCTTACCAGGTTCCAGTTCTCCCAGGGCTTTCAATCCGCCAGCCATGGCTGCTGGGAGCCCAGGGCCACCAGCACAACCAAGGCCCTGACACCGGTGCAGTCTGTGCTGACTAAGAGGACTTGTTTTACTGTGTGAATGCGGAGAGTGTTGAGGAGCATGGGGCAGGCGAACACTCCAGAGTCTTAGATATTCAAAGAAGGGAGCTTGCTGGCAATGGTAAAAACAGTAGAAGGGTTTGGTTCTTGAGAGAGAGGAGCCAAAAGAGTTTGTTAAATCTAGTAGTACGCTTAAGAGAGGGGACATCATTAACCCTCATAAGGACACGTCCGAAAACTGACTTTCCTGGTAACCTGGGGCCCATTTCATAAAAGTCTGCGATTGCGATGAGATTGCGAGAGTGGTTGTGAGGACTCTTGAGGTCCTCGCTGCGAACGTTTCATAAAACCCATCGCAAGGACCATCGCTTGCGATCCCTTTTAGCGATTTGCACTCTGAAAAACTACTCGGCAATCAACTTTAAAGCACAGTTGCAATAACTTACAATGGCAGGTATGACAAGGAAAGAAAATTTTTCTAAAGAAGAAATAAATATAATTATAGAACTTGTTGGTCAAAACAAATCGGTTCCATTTAGCACTGTTGTCGGGAAACCTAACTAGCGAAGAAAAGAAAAAAATGTGGCAAATGATCACAGAACAAATAAATGCTTTTGGGGTTGTGGAGAGAATGGCAACTGAAGTAAGAAAAAAATGATAGATTTTAGCTGGCTCATGTCACAGGACTCAAGCCTTAGTTTAGGTTTGCTGTAGTTTTGCTTAGGAACGACTGTTCAGGACATACAATAAATAATTGGAAAGCTCTAATTGTGTACTTTTAAACAAGCCTTGAAGCAGGAAGCTAGCTATACAGTGCCTGAGATATTCACGTGAGAAGGTCAGGCCCGCCAATATCCTTTGCATAGTGTAACAGGATGGGTGCCTGACAACTACCTAAAAGGAAATAAAAATCAAGTCACTAGATCCACATAATAACTTATACTAAAGAACCAGGGGGTCCGAATGAACCCCAGGTTACCTTATGAGGGTTAACCAGCGAGGTTTATTGTTTTGGAGGTATGAGTCATGGCTGACAGTGACTAAATAAATATCTGTAAATAATAAACCATGAATTCAAGAACTGCAATCCCTGTCTGTCTGTCTTCATTCACACAAAACATTATCATATATATATATATATAGAGAGAGAGAGAGAGAGAGAGAGAGAGAGAGAAAATGGAAAATGGCTGTATACCAAAAGGAGCAAAATCAAAAAGAAAAAGGTAACTACACAAAAATCTGAATAATTCATTAAAAAAACAATTATATCAGGATGTTTCAGACTTCGAGTCCTTCAGCTGGATGGAAAAAACAGTGCTGTAAACATGTTGTCTTTCAAAAGAAAAGTTTTGGAGAATGATGACATGATGACTTAAGAATAGAATGTTCATTCCAAGAGGTTCCTAAGTGCCTAATATATATTTATATTGAAAAAGGAAAACTGCTGTGTACCAAAAGTAGATTATACACATCTCCTTGTGTATGTATGCATGCAGGGGTTGCATGTTGTGTGTGGATGTGTGTGTAGTGTGTAGGGGAATTGGATTGCAGGTTTGCTGGAAAGGGCGGGGGTCTGAGTAAGGGGCGAAGGGAGCAAGGCGATATAAGGGGGTGCATGGAAAAGACCGGGAGATTGGGGGAGACAAGAGTGTGAGAGAAGGTTGTGTTCAGGGGAGAGAGAGAAAGAGAGAAAAAGGAGTAGGGTAATAAAAGACAAATACAATAAACCATCTTTATTTAACATTTTCAACTCACAGTTCCCTACACTAACTTTATGATGTTATTTTATTGATTACTTATGTCAAAAATAAACAGCTTGAGCCTTCAACTGCATCACAGTCTCATCTTTGTCCCAAGAACCCGAAAACACTAATAAATAGATAGATAGATAGATAGATGCACCCACACACACACACACACAGTGGTATGTACTCTAGGCTATGACTGATTTTAAGGATGTAGTCAATACAACAAAGTGTGTTTAAAAATAGGAAAGGTCAACATATTTAACCTATTTTGTCTAATAGGTATTTTCTTTTTCTCTAAGTTAAAATAACGAGGATTCAATGGCACAGTAAAGCATATAGGTATTTGCTTCTTACACTGGTACATAGATCAAAGCAACTGGAGTGCTAACTTCCTGCAAAAACACAAAAGTACTAGGCTTATTTGTGTTAGTTTCGAAAGGATTTATTTATTTATTTGTGTGTGTGTGTGTGTCAAATATTGGTAGCCATAATAATAGTGAAAAGTGATATTAATCAAGACATTGTAGCGTATTATGTACCACTGGAATCAACAGGAATTCGAGCCATGTATTTTAGGAGCTTAATAAAATGAAATCGCCATTTCAATTGATACCAGTGGTGTACAACATATTTTGTATTACTTTCCGTACTGATGCATATGATTATAACGAGACTTGATATCTTTACATGTTCTTGATTGAAATAAATAATGTTCGTGCAAGTAAATGGAATGGCCTTTGGACTACATCTTTGTTCATTTCGTCGGGTCATGGGAATTATTTATTAACCAGATATAAAAAAAGAGGCTGCTGAAATGCAAACGAAAGTTGCAAACAAACAAGCTTAGATAGTTGTATTAAGTTTTAGTTACTGCTCATAGAACATTTAAAATGGCTGTATATTACATCTGTTAACAATTCAATAGTAAAAATAACAGGCCCCATCTTTAATTTGAAAACGTTTTATTTTTTTTTCCTCGCTCAAGTTACATTTTAAGGAATTGCTTCAGTTAGAGTTCTTTTCTGTTTCTGTTTTAGTTATGGTTGTCAAACGAATTAAATGATACTCCCCCCCCGCCTAAAACCGAAGACTTGACAGGCATAGATAAAAGCATTTCAGACTGTTTACCGATTGTTAAGGAGAGGAAGTGATAGAAGTTACCATTTACAAGTAGTCTAAGGTTTGTGATAAAATCGCTAATCACGCTAATTAATGATGAGCGATTTCCTTTGTCTGTCAAATTTAACGCCGACCAAGCACATACAAGTAGCTGATGCCTGATAAATGTGTATTTTTAATGTGTCTATTATTATTATTATTATTATTATTATTATTATTATTATTATTATTATTATTATTATTATTATTATAAACTCGTTATTTGGTTTAAAAGTCGTTAAAACATAATGTATTGTTGTAGTTTCCTGTCCGCTTAAGAAAGTATATATATATATATATATATATATATATATATATATATATATATATATATATATATATATATGAGAAACAGTAGGTTGCGATAGAGGGCAAATACCCATTGATTCTCCATGTGAATGGGGAGATTGACTTTGTGACTTTGTACTGAACTTCCCATTCTAATGGATCCGGATGTAATGTATCCACAACACCAACCAAACCAGACAATCGGGAACTGAGAGCTCTTTTTTTTATCTGCAGTATGCTTAGCTTTTAAGGTGGGTACAAATTACCACGGTACACAAGCGTGCGACTGGTCTTGCTCCTGGAAAATGTCCCACGTAAAGTGTGAAAGAAACATAATTGTCATTAATTTGAAATATGTGTAGCTTGTATCCCTCCAGCTTCTGTATTTTTTCTTATTAGTCTTTGTAAAAATAAATAATAAAAAGGCTATGTTTGCGTGTACTTGTTTTCACTATTCAATTTGTATTTTTATAAATACCTGTGTATTTTTTAGACGCAGAAAACAGCATCAAATCTGACTAGAGGGCAAATATCCAATACTATAGTAAAGGAACGGTATTTGCAGTCGAACGATTTAGCAAAGCCACCAGAAACCAAAACCATTGACATGTTGATTTTCTGTGGTATCCAAATAGTCCAGTTCCACCTTAAGGCGTCCACGCCTCTCTCCCTCGCCCACCCTCCAACATATGGCCAATCAGTGGCGAGCGGATGCGATGTATCTTTTTTCACTGGACTGAGCAGCCAATGGGACCAGTCTAAGTGAATAAACACGGAGCTCGAGAGTCTCATTCATTCAGTGCAAGGCAGCTGTGTAGAGCACAGGGAGTACTGCAAACCTATTAGTTCCGTTCAAAGAACAATCTGCGCAACGTTTTATGAAATCTGCTTCAATATTTCCAAGCGGCAGTGCAAACCTAAACTTGGATGTATAAGTAACAACATCTGACAAGAGTGTACATTTACATCACAGTTTGAATTAGGGCACTATTTTTTTTCTGCGATGTTTAACAAATAAAACCTTGAGATCGTCTGAATTTGGAACAGCGTCTCCAGACTTGACTGCACTGTACTGCTGGTGTGTGTTGTTTCATCTTTGGGAAACGTACGTGGATTTACTTTTCTGAAACTATTCCCGAAGGTGGTCCATGAATGCAAACATTTGGAAAGAAACCCCAATGTTTGTCTCGCATTGGATATACAGTCTTCGTTATGTTCGGTGTTTATAGCAATTCATGCTTGACGATGATTTCATTGGTTGGATCTTATTAGGCATATCGGTTGATAGATTTGGGAATCATGGATGATTGCAAATAGGTAAGGTTTTCATTTTTTCAGATCTTTCCATAAATGTGTAGTATGCAATTATTGCTTTAATGTGTTTAATCTATTCTTACACACACACACACACACACACACACACACACACACAGATATATTAAAAGTGTTTTGTATGATTGTTATTATTTTGTGTTCAAAAGAGTTACTAGAATAATTATATATTATAACACGCGCTGGTCTGTAATTTATTGTTAAAAGAAAGAATAACTCATGGTTTTTAATAACTCAGACATGTAGTTTCTGATGCAAGTCTTGAGAATTGCTTGATTTTTCTAGAGCAGCAGTGTGAGAACCAAAATTAATGTCTTGCGTTTTAACATTGTATCGTTCGTGCGATGTAGGCAGTGTTTGTGAATTGTGCTGCCCCCCCCCCCGGACCTTGTTTTCATTCATAAGTTTTCCTTCCTCTGCTTGTCCCTGGGATCTGTTAATCAGTTCTTGAATTGCGATCACAGAGGGCGCAGGTCCACCATCTTAACCTGCTGTAGTGCGGTGATATATTTATGTTACATACGACCACTGTACAAAGGCATATATATATATATATATATATATATATATATATATATATATATATATATATATATATATATATATATATAATTTCTGCGTAAGGTGATTGGAAGTCTTCTGCAAGTTCGACAGGGTGTTTAACAAATTTTGCTTTTCACCAATGCAACCCCAAAGGAGCTTTGGCTTCCAAAATTACGTTTTATTTATGTCAAAGTAAGGGTTTGGAGCTTCTCTTGTGGAAAATTAAAAAAAGAGGTTGAATATTTAGTAATATAGGTATTTTATACAAAGAAACGATGACTTAAAGTTTTTTTAAATCCTTCTTAAGCTTCATGGTTTAGAAAACGTGCTTTCACACACGATATCATGGGTCAGCGCATGTTATTTTTTTCGTTTCTTAAAGCGGCAGTAATCTTTAAGATTATGAAACTTAATGGCAACAAATAATTTATCGCATTTTTAAAATACGCCTAGTGTCGGCTTTAATAATAGTTAACGCACGTTTTCATGCATTGTTTAATCTACAAAAAGCTATTGTTTAAAACGGTTGATTTTGTCCTTATGGACGGGATCCTCAGTTCGATATGTTGTATTTTAATAACTAGCTATACAGATGCAAATGAACAAGCATTTGTTCTAAAATGTAGTTGTGTTTTTCTATTTAATGTCTTTAGAAAAAGAAAGTTATGACCCTCATTAGTCATTAAAGCTGTAGTAATTTTACTTTTAACTTATCACTTTAGTATTTAACCCTGGGTTGAAAATTGATGCATGTTTTTTTTAAAAACTTTCATATTTCTTTGTGTGTGTGTCTTTTATTTTGTGATTCTAAAACTGCAGGAATATTGTGTAGTTACAAATGATTAGTCCCAATTACTTAAATTCTCTCTGAGTGTACCCAGACATTGTTCAGTTAGATTTTTTTTTCTTCCAGGGATCAAGCAACACTATAATCCCTTACTGAAGGAGATCATTGCCAGGTGGTTAGAGCAATTATGCAATTTGTGGCTTGTCATGAAACCTTTTAGTTCTGTAAAACCTAGGCCAATACTTGTCACTCTTTTTTATTTATGTGTTTATTTTTTAATCTCTACACAGGATTTCAGATGCATGCCAAGTCCACGGTGAATGTCGGAAGTCGTGATCACCTCAGATGGAGCCCCAAAGTCAACATGGCAATGGCGGTTCATTAGTTGTGATCCAGCAGCCTTCCTCAGACAGCAGACCGAGGTTTGCCTATGAAAGAGGGATTCAGCATACAGCCATTCTCTCACTGGACCAAATCAAGACTATCCGGTCAAGCAATGAGTACACAGAGGGTCCTTCTGTGGTGAGAAAGCCTGCTCCCAGGATAGTTCCAAGGCCAGAGAAGCATGAAAGGACTCATGAAATCATACTGATTAATGTGAATAATAACTATGAACATCGGTCTTCTACCCAGCCAGGAAACGTGGGTCCGCAGTACAATGCTAGGGTGCCTGTATTGAGTAGGTCTACCAGCACGGGGAGTGCTGCAAGTTCAGGGAGCAACAGTAGTGCCTCTTCAGAACAGGGTCTACTGGGACGCTCACCAGCAACAAGGCCTAGCCCGGCCCACCGAACAGACAGGCCAGTTCGGACACAGCCCAAGTCTTCTGCTTCATTAGGGGACAAGCTTAAAAGTTCAGGGAATGAGGAAAACACAAAACATCAGTTTATCTGTGAACAGTGTGGGAAGTGTAAGTGTGGCGAATGCACAGCCCTGCGGACTCTCCCTTCCTGCCTGGCTTGTAACAGCCAGTGTTTATGCTCAGCAGAGAGCATGGTGGAGTACGGCACGTGTATGTGCTTGGTCAAAGGGATTTTTTACCACTGTTCAAATGATGATGAAGGGGACTCGTGTGCGGACAATCCTTGCTCCCTATCCCAGTCACACTGCTGCTCAAGGTTCATGTGTATGGGATTAATGTCTATGGTGTTGCCTTGTTTACTCTGCTACCCTCCAGCCAAAGGGTGTGTTAAGATGTGCCAGGGCTGCTATGACCGGGTAAACAGGCCTGGGTGCCGGTGTAAGAACTCCAACACTGTTTATTGCAAACTGGAGAGCTGCCCCTCACAGGCCCAAGCCAAACCCTCATGATTTCCCTTGGAACTCTCATCAGTCTTGCTGTTTAATTAAATGTTATGCACCTCCTCTCGCACCCTTTACCCCTGAAAATTCCTCTCTGGAACAAGCATGGAGAATGATGCCACTTTTGCTATTTTCTGACCTTTTATAAGCCAGTGTTTGCCTTGCAGTTCTTTTGTTTTGTTTTCAGCTACTCATTAACACACTTGATTCATTGTAAAAACATACTTTCTAGGGAGGGGTGTTCTCTATGCTTCAGCTTTGTGTGAGACCATCTCCTTACCAAATCTGTGAAGGACTATCTAGACAATAAAAAATGAATATATATGTAGCTGTTACCAGATTTTCATTGCAACCCAGATTGTTATTGTTTGTATATCTAAATCGTAAATGGGTGCCATATAAAACAGTGGGTATTTCTGTTATTATGCTATTAACATTTTGGTAAACTTAATTTATCTAAGACTTAAAGTATTCATGTCCACTTCCCCCCCCCCCCCCCCCCCCCCTCACACACACACACAAACACACAAAATCTGCATTTGTTCTGTACTATTTCCAGGACCACACTTGTGGATTTTTTTTTTTTGTACATTTTATGTATAAATCGTAAAGTTGAATTCTGACCTATTTTAAAAAAAAGTCTGTTAAAACATTTGTTGTAAAGAATATTTATTATGTGAGCTCTATTTTATGATATTTATTGCAAAAGACTGTCTTGAAATTTTACTCATGTCTGAATATAACAAAATATCAATACTTACTGAAAAATGAAAGGGTGGCACAAAAGAAACTACATAATATGTTAACTATAATGCAGAAAATATATTAATTAATGAAAAATAATTTCTACTTGTCCTGTGTCCTTTAATTTTTCTAAATTCACCTGTGCTTGATTGATTTCCTTTACAATTTAGCCTTATATAAAGAATGCCTTTTATACCACGGTAAAATAGTATCTGGGTTTAGGAGTTCAGTTAACTTTTGAAGTTATAAAAAGTAGCTTTATTTAAAAAAAAATAAAAAATACACTGGAGATTAAAATGATAGAAAAGGGTCATTAGAAGATGGATGCATAAATTCTGGTGTCCCCCCCCCCGTCCCCCCCCCCAGATAAAGATAATAGATAACTAAGAGAAATCACCTTCATTTCCTAGATTTAACAAAAAAAAAAAAGTCCTGGTCCTAACGATAATTAATTTAATGCATGCATTGACATACATTTCTCAATGCTGAAGTGAATTTTAAAATACTATATTTTTATTAAGCATACATTCATGGATTACCAGATATCCAGTTTAGATTTGTTATTTAGCATTAGTTCTTTTTACGCTTCTTCACACATGGTTTTATAGCATCATACAAACATGTATAATAAATTCTAGTTTCACCCAGCATGAATTTAGTTTTAAAGTTGGTGGTGTAAGCAAGCCTTTGGGTGTCTCTTAAATTCATCTAATCAGAATGATTGTGTCATTATTGACCCAGTTTCCACCTAAAAAACAATGGGGCTTTTGTGTAATATTTATAGATATTGATCCAAATTAAGGGGTATACACAATCTTAAAAAAAAAAAAAACACAAGGTAAGTATAAAACACAATCGTTGTTGTATGTACTGTTGCCAATAGACATTAATCAAGAAATTACCTAATGTCTCTAATTCCACAACCAGTTCTGCTTATGCCTGCTTATAGTTTAGTGGTACTGACCTAAATAAGTTAATAGCCATTTGACCAAATGCAAGAGCCAAAATATATTGAAGCTAATAACACCAGTCCTTTTTACATGGTGGCCTTTTCTCCAGTTTCCTAATTGGCCAGCATATTGCCTTCTGAATGATTTGAATCCATAGTTAAAAAATTTGGGAGACTCAGAGTGAACGTGATCTGTCTGTTCCTTGACCAAAGCTGACAGAACTCTTTGTGGCTTTGACCAAGAACACATGCAACATCTATAAATACCAGGGTTTTCTTTGAAAATGGGAATGAGTAATTAACCACAAGGTATTTTTAGATTCCTACGGTTTGAAACCTGAGGGTTATGTAATGGGGTTACAATTTCCTGGATTGTGGTATTTTGGGTAATTGTAGCTCTGGCTACTTAAGGTAAACAACAAAGTACAAAACATACATCTGGTAGGTTTTGATTTGATAAGATAAATTGAAGCATATCAACAGATGCAGTGTTTGACATAGTCTTATATACTGTACATGACTCTTATATTTATGCATCCATTGGGAAGAAGAATATTGTTGTTTTGGAGTGATTCAGTAAATGTAGCCCTGTAGGTCAGCACTGTAAATAAGAACTTGTTGAATGCAACCATGCCTCAACTGTTTATATATTATTAGGATTTATTTCTTAGCAGACGCCTTTATCCAGGGCAACTTACAATTGTTACAAGATATCACATTATTTTACATACAATTACATTATTTTTATACACATTATTTTTACATACAATTACCCATTTATACAGCTGGATTTTTACTGGCGCAATCTAGGTAAAGTACCTTGCTCAAGGGTACAGCAGCAGTGTCCCTCACCTGGGATTGAACCCACGACCCTCCGGTCTAGAGTACAGAGTCCTAACCACTACTCCACACTGCTGCCCATAGTTATGTAGTACATGAACCAACATAAAATGTTAAATATGTTCCTTTTTTCCACGCCAATGAATTCAAGTGAAAAGGCTTCATACATTGCAAACAGTTTTTTTTAACAGAGGGCCGACACAACTAAATAGCTCTGTCTAGAATTTCTGCTTTTTTTTCTTTGCAGGAATGTATCTTTTGTTACTATGAATAGTTTAGTGCAAATTAGCAGTTTGCCAATTTCCTGTTACCTTTCAGAGCTGCAATTTGAACCCCATTTGCTGCTGGCTCTTGCACAATTGAAAACAATAGGAGACTTTTTCAGGTTTCACTTTAGAGCTCTTAGAAGGGAGGGGAAGTGGCTAAAGCTGTACTTTTCAGGTAATTAACAGTAGATAATGTTTGCTCAGGATTTGGAGAGCTGCTTACATTGGGATTTTTAGTAACAATGGTTTATGCTCTGGTTTTACAAGTAAACCTGTTGGGATTGTTGAATAAAGTACTCAAAATAATATACATTGTCAGGAATTAATCAATGCCATTTTAAAAAGCACACAACTGATTGCATTGTTTTAGCTGTCTTACTTATCCCTCAAACAACACAGCTGACAACATTCATATTTAATATGTTTTTATTTGAAATTTCCTTAGAACTTTTCTTGGACCTTGTCTTAGTCTTTGTCTTTCATTAGCAGAGGCAAAGGAAACTTGTTCGAATGGCAGGGCTGCTCTTTTAGCACCTACTGCTAGTGCATATCTATTCAGATTACCTTCAATGGCTGCTCATCATCAAACAATTTGTATGCCAAGCAAGGTTATTTAAGGCAACAGCAAATGGGCCTGTACTCATCGGTACCTAGTACTGCATTTTGTTTTCCCAGAGAACTGGGTGCAGGCAGTTTGTAATGGCTTAAGACATGTGTATTAATTGAAACGAGTACTGACACATTTTATTCCATTTAAGGCACAGGATAATGTAACCGGCTAGATGCTGGTCATGAGCCGGCAACCCTGCTATGCAAAACAGCCAGGCTCATCTGCATCATCTCATCTCGCCAACGGGATAAAATCTGTAAAGGCTGTGTATCACACAACACTGTTCGTTACACACTTTTCCCCGGCGATCGGCTGCAGTCATTCTATGAGATCAGAATGACATCACCAATGCAACAGGACGAAGGCTGGGCTGACGACTCCACACACCACAAGCAAGCGTCTTAACCTCTATGCAAAAGAGCTGGACTCATCTGCATTTGTGGTTATAGGGCTTTTAGCCTGATCTCATCTCCCCAACGGGACAGAATCCGTAACGGCAGTGTATCGCACAACACTGCCCGTTTCAATAACAACAGGGTTTGTTACATTGAGCCGAATCTAAATGATGGCGGATCTAACTACCCCCACTGTTTAAATAAATATAAAAATCATACCTACAACAGTATCTGTTAATCCCTAGTATGTTGGTAAAAACATGAAGAAAATCTGTCTGCATTTAAATCTGCCATTGTTGTATAGACTGTGTTGTTTAAAACACGTTGTTTAAATTGTTTTGTATAAAATCAGACCTCTTAGTATATACCGCAAGGTCATTTAATGTATGATGTAGCATACAATGGTATCAAATGTATATCCCTGGGCTCACATTAGTTGATCACATAACTTGGGGAAATGTGAAACACAGTTTTTCAGATTCTGCTACAACCAATAACGGCACTTAAATCCCTGCCATGTAGGGATATTTAGTGCGTGGCTGCACGCAAAGGCATTGCGAAAACGAAGACGCGTTCACGTTTGTAGATTTCAAAATATGGTTTAAAAACTCAACCACATGCAATAAGGCTCATACTGTATTTTGACGAATTCAAACCAAAATGTACATTGAGCAAAAAGATACTTTTTTTTTTCAAAATCAAATTTATACAACAGAACATCTTGTTTTTTTTAAATACGAGCATGAGAGCATGCCAAGAACTAACTTCAGGCATTAAGAGATAACAGAGAACTTAAAGTGGTATTTATACCCAGGAATCCTAGACTGCTCATGACTGAAATGCTGTTGCAGGCTGGCATGTACAGTCCATGGAGGAGCAGCATCCAGCTGGAATGACCTGATTCACTTGGTGTTGTTTCTGCAGCTTAGTAATAACTCCCTCGTATCATTCCTCTGTCACCGGCACTGTGCCTCTGGAAATTACATTTGGAAATGATGTCCTTTCTTTATATTGACCCTGTATTTAACAAGGGCACTTCTGCGTTCACCAAAGAAAAGCAGCTGTTTAATACAGGTTCAACTATACAGTAAGTGGTTTCCCAGAAAAAGGTTACCCAAGAGTCTTTTCACAACATCGGTGTTAGATAAGGTGCAAAAGGTTGTGCAGTAAGTGCTTCGAGAATTTATCACACACCAAGTAGGCAACTTCATGTTCTTTTTATATATGGATGTTTATGGTTTTTTAAAGTGGTGCCCCCTCACACCCACAGTCGATCTCAGGGGTGGAATGGCTCATTGCAGCAGTCATTCTGTAAAAGTTAACATTTATGACCAGCCTCTGAGTCACAGTGGAAACACTGTCCTGTACGTTGCATGTAGGCAGAATAACGAAGAAACAAAGCTACCATCTGAAAGGTTTATACTGTATAAACATTCATGGAGCGTATAAATCACAAACAGCTGTCTTAACTCAGCTTCCATAACATCATGTGTTTTTCATTATTTTCCTAATGCCATAAAAAGTAGAAATTACTAATGGGGGGTGGTGGAGTTTTTTTTTTTTCTTCTTCATATGAACGTTCTATTTTTAAAAGGCGGAGGAGAGTGGATATCTTGAGATCTTGGTGTCATCACATAAAGTTACTGAAGTTTACCATAGTCGTGAGTACTGGTAATACATTTCTATAATAGATAGACAGATAGATTGCGGTACTACAGTAGTTCTTACAGTCATCAATTTGTGCCAAATACTCTTTCTTTCATTTCTAACCAACCCCTACTTGTATTACTTCCATTACAGTTAATAATGTTATGTACTATAAGAACCTCCATATGTTTCTGATTATAAAGCTAAACTGGATAAGATCACATTTATATTACTTATGAATAATATTAGTGTTTTTTTATTTGGTGTGTGGCAGGGGGGTGACCAATTGGAAACTATATCCTTAACTATTTCCCAAGATCCAAGTTTAAATGGACTATTTTCCTGCCAATACACTGTTGTTACACTTGTATATAGAACAAGCGTTTATCACATCTAAATAGTTTTCTAATGGATTGTCATTGAAATATTTTAGCTGTTAAATCAAAAGCCCTATTTGAAAGTGAATTGAATAAACAAGAAAACAGCTTTCCATGTTTCTGCTAAATACATTTGGTATTAGCTAATTTTATACAACTTTGGCGTATTATCCACAAACTAAGAATTTTCATTTGTCTGTGGACAAACTGAAATTCTGTGCACACTATGAGCCATGTTCTACATTTTTTTAATCTAGGGTGATCATTTCACTGGCCATTGGTATGTGTAATAAATATTCACTCTTTTCAAATTAAAATGTGTATGACATGAAAAATGTTTTTGTAAATGTGCTGTATGTGGAAAAATAAGCACAGAAAGGTAAATCTGTACCTTAAATCATGTGATCAAGCAATAGACAACAGTTCTCACCCCCTAATATAGTATGGACTTGATTAAAAGTGACATGTTCAGTGCTTCCCATATTCAGTTGCTTGTATGTTTGCATATTATCTTTCACTTCCCTAGAACCCACAAAGTCTGAACATTTGGTCATGAGGGTTAGAAATACAAACATGGCATGGTTTGTAATATACCTTCAAGAAGAACTCCTTGAAAGAGCTTTTAAAATGGTGAATAGCTGTACCTCACTTTAACCAATCCATATTATTTAGAGATGTTTGCATGGAAAACTGGACGTCACTTTATGTAATCTAACTGAAGGGTCGACACCATTGTTGAGCTGACTCTAGCTTTACTGTGTTTCAGCACCTTCCCAGAGATTACTTAGAGGGCCACATTGAAGAAAGATAGTATCCAGCCTTGCAGCCACTTATCTCTCCCCGTCTCTCCAGAACTGTTTTCAGGAGCCAAAACAACAGGGGGTTTTTTCTAACCAAGAGCAATAAAATCTTTTATATTATTTCAGAGTAACTAGTAGTAAAGAAAGCAAACTAGTAGGCACTAGTCATTTCTTAAAATAGAAGCCTTTGTGAAACACTTCCTCCAAACAAGGTTGTTAAAACAGGGGGAGGTGAATTATTCACAGGAGGAACTGTGTCATCATTAGACTCACAGATTTAAAAAGAATGCAAAGTTTAACAAAAACTAGTGAAATCTAATTCAATTAAAGAAAAAAGGAAAATACCTTAATTCAGATACTCATAAATACATATTTAGGTAGGGCAGTCCATGAAGATCATTGGTCCGGAGTGTGAAGTTTGCACCATTTTATTTAACAAATGAAAAGCATATTAGTTTTATAAAGCTAATTAAAAACAACTTAAGTATATGTGGTAAACCTTTAAATAAGAATTTATTTAATGTTAACAGTTGGCCTTTTCCTTTTTGAAAAAAATAATTGCACTGGAAATAAAATAAAAAATGTACATTTGGGTCATTCTTTTTACTATTTCTATATGGTTTGGTTTAATTTCTAGTAAAACATCACAATTGCACGCCATACTGTAAATACTCATGTTTTATACTTAGCTAAAGTAAATCCCATTAACAAATAAGTAAATAAATACATTAATTAAAAAAGAAATGTGACTGAAACTGTTCTCAGTATTATTTAAAGTTGGAAATGAGGCCGCCATTTATTGGGCACTAATAATGAATTGGCTTGTAAGTTTGCCCTTATTGACCTTGATTCTTATCTGAAGTGGGGTTCTTGTTTGTCCTTCTTTAGTACAGAGTAACTGGGCCTGTCTGCTGGAAACAGCCACAGTGACTCCCCCAGAACACTTAAAAAGAACACTGCCACTGACCTATTGATATGTGAGGCATATACATAGCGCTGACATGACAATGCAGTTCCCAGGATACTCTTGTAGAGGGGCTTTGAATAGCTTAATAAGCCTACCTGGTTAATCATGTTAATTCAATAACTGACTTCAGGGTGTGTGTGGACTGCAGCCACCAACATTAGATACAAATGGAGCAAAGATTAAATCTGTTTTCTACATTTAAACTACTTGGTGAAATTTATCTGTTGCATGTAACCCCAGGGTCATTTTCCCCCTGCCATTTCTCACTCGTTCAACCCTACCCCATCTTGTGAGTTACCAGTATGTCTCAAGATTTTGGTTGTTTCACATAAATAAGCCTCAGGGTTGTGTATATTTAGTCCTGATTTACCCACCCGGCACATTTACTATTCATTATGTGAGTGACTATTAGACTCAGACCTTCAGTGCAGTATTGGAGATTCAACAGGGTTTCAAATAATCTAAATTGTAACTGCTTCTCCAGATGTTTATATCTACGATGCCTGAGTTAACTTGTCATTGTACTACTTGACCAGGAAATGTTTCATTTTGTTACATGGTGCTACTTTAGAAAGCGAGACAGATACAGTTTTTACGCACTGCTTCCAGTCACAACCATTAGCTACCCTGTCCCCTACTCATCAAGCACACAGGATTTCATCCGATAGACTGCCCTCTTCCTCCCCTGCCATGTTATCTTGGAATTCCACCCATGCTCAGCTCTCAGACCCTCTAATTACTACTTACTGTTTTAAATGATAAAGACTGCTGCTATGACATAAAGCATTTCCCTCTTTGTTGAGGTCTTTTGAATTTGCCAGGTAGCAACCAAGATCACAGCTTTTCACTATCTACAAATGGACTATGGTAATAACTCTTGATGAGGCCACAAAGCAGCCCACAAAGATTGCTTGAGATAGTGGCTTCTTGCAAAACTGTTTGAATTTCTAAAGGAAACCTAATTGTCCCCTAACAATTTGTAAATCAGAATGGATTAAAAACACTGTGCTAATATGTTGCCATTGATCTTTGAAAATACCAGATTCCAAACTTTAGATAGTCGTTCAACCACACCTGGTACACTAGTTGAATCGCGGGAAATTGTCAAGGGAAAAGTATTGGATGTATTTTGTTTTTCTCCAATTGGAGGCTTCAGTAACTTCCCCTATTGATGTGACTGGGCAGTACAGGTCAAACCCCCATCTCTCCTGAAATTGCAACATAATCAATGGTCCCACCTTTCTTTTGTTGAAGATTTTTTGGTTCTTTTATACCTTTTTTCTTTTATGTTTTTTTGGATATACAGATATTTCAAATACAACACTATGCTTTTTAGTACATAATAATGATCTAATGATCTACTGTAGCTGCAGTCAGCCCATGTGACCTACAGTACCAAGAGGCAGCAGGTCATTTTAGTTTTATCTGTAGCATTGTATATGAAACATAATTAAAGTTAAAAAAGGGAAAATAGGTGAAGTACTAAAAGATTTTCAGCAAAATTAAATAACAATGCTTAAGAATATTGATTTTTAAGCCTAGGTTTTTACAATTTCATGTGAAATTAGTTATATGATTAGTTATATATATGGTTTTCCTTAAATAAGTTATTTGTTTTTAAAGACAAATAAAGTACTATTAGTGTCTAAATAGTGCTGTATTCATTATAATATAATATATTTATTTTTATATAGCGCCTTTCATAGTGGACCACCATTACAAAGCGCTTTATAGAGGTAGGCTGTGAACTGTGCATTATATGCAGAGTCACTTACAATAGGGCATTAATTTAACATCTCATCTGTAGGATGGAGCACAAGCTTATGTATTAGCATGCCAGTGAATGCATAGAAACGTTGCATAAGCTTTGAAACGGCATAACAAAATGTTTTAGTAGGCCACAAAAACCTGAAGTATTTTGTATACATACAGTGCCTTGCGAAAGTATTCGGCCCCTTGAACTTTGCGACCTTTTGCCACATTTCAGGCTTCAAACATAAAGATATGAAACTGTAATTTTTTGTGAAGAATCAACAACAAGTGGGACACAATCATGAAGTGGAACGAAATTTATTGGATATTTCAAACTTTTTTAACAAATAAAAAACTGAAAAATTGGGCGTGCAAAATTATTCAGCCCCCTTAAGTTAATACTTTGTAGCGCCACCTTTTGCTGCGATTACAGCTGTAAGTCGCTTGGGGTATGTCTCTATCAGTTTTGCACATCGAGAGACTGAAATTTTTGCCCATTCCTCCTTGCAAAACAGCTCGAGCTCAGTGAGGTTGGATGGAGAGCATTTGTGAACAGCAGTTTTCAGTTCTTTCCACAGATTCTCGATTGGATTCAGGTCTGGACTTTGACTTGGCCATTCTAACACCTGGATATGTTTATTTGTGAACCATTCCATTGTAGATTTTGCTTTATGTTTTGGATCATTGTCTTGTTGGAAGACAAATGTCCGTCCCAGTCTCAGGTCTTTTGCAGACTCCATCAGGTTTTCTTCCAGAATGATCCTGTATTTGGCTCCATCCATCTTCCCATCAATTTTAACCATCTTCCCTGTCCCTGCTGAAGAAAAGCAGGCCCAAACCATGATGCTGCCACCACCATGTTTGACAGTGGGGATGGTGTGTTCAGGGTGATGAGCTGTGTTGCTTTTACACCAAACATAACGTTTTGCATTGTTGCCAAAAAGTTCGATTTTGGTTTCATCTGACCAGAGCACCTTCTTCCACATGTTTGGTGTGTCTCCCAGGTGGCTTGTGGCAAACTGTAAACGACACTTTTTATGGATATCTTTAAGAAATGGCTTTCTTCTTGCCACTCTTCCATAAAGGCCAGATTTGTGCAGTATATGACTGATTGTTGTCCTATGGACAGAGTCTCCCACCTCAGCTGTAGATCTCTGCAGTTCATCCAGAGTGATCATGGGCCTCTTGGCTGCATCTCTGATCAGTCTTCTCCTTGTATGAGCTGAAAGTTTAGAGGGACGGCCAGGTCTTGGTAGATTTGCAATGGTCTGATACTCCTTCCATTTCAATATTATCGCTTGCACAGTGCTCCTTGGGATGTTTAAAGCTTGGGAAATCTTTTTGTATCCAAATCCGGCTTTAAACTTCTCCACAACAGTATCTCGGACCTGCCTGGTGTGTTCCTTGTTCTTCATGATGCTCTCTGCGCTTTAAACGGACCTCTGAGACTATCACAGTGCAGGTGCATTTATACGGAGACTTGATTACACACAGGTGGATTCTATTTATCATCATTAGTCATTTAGGTCAACATTGGATCATTCAGAGATCCTCACTGAACTTCTGGAGAGAGTTTGCTGCACTGAAAGTAAAGGGGCTGAATAATTTTGCACGCCCAATTTTTCAGTTTTTTATTTGTTAAAAAAGTTTGAAATATCCAATAAATTTCGTTCCACTTCATGATTGTGTCCCACTTGTTGTTGATTCTTCACAAAAAATTACAGTTTCATATCTTTATGTTTGAAGCCTGAAATGTGGCAAAAGGTTGCAAAGTTCAAGGGGGCCGAATACTTTCGCAAGGCACTGTACTATGTGCTGATCATATCCTCTGTTTTCTCCTCAATTCCTTAGTGTTTCTAGGACTTTGCAGTCCTCCCTTTGCTTGTTCCCCACTGAAGGGAAAACTGCCCCTAAACTCTGAGCAACAAAAATAAAAGGTTTTAAATCATCTGAGGAAGGCAGTGGCCCCTTGAAGGGGGCTTTTCTCCTTTTCTACCCTTTTTAAGATTAGGCCTTGTATACAGCCAGATGGTTCCCGTCTGCTAGCTTTTTTCAGTGTACTTCCTCCCACAGACAGGAGCCTCCCCCCCCCTGCAAAACTAGCCTTTCAGTTCTATGGCTGGAAATAATCTTTTATTGCCCAGTTGTTCGGAAGTGACCTTCTGCCCTTGATTAGATAGCACTGGGTCCTATCACACGATTGTCTTTGAGCTGGCAGTTCCTTTTTTTGAGCTTGGTGATCCGGTGTCAGGGACAACAAAGAAAGGCTTTGCAGAATTTTAGTGTGTCCAGGGCTCAGCTGGGGGCAGAGTGTGGGGGTCATGCTGGAAGTGTGTGTGTGTTGGGGGGGGGGGATGGTCTTTCTGATTACTATTAACCCTTTCAGTGCCAGTTTGCTTTTGCCTGCCGCTTCCAATTTTATTTTCTTTAATTATTGGTTTCTTTGTACTGTATATAGGGAGTAATAAGTGAAAAATATGTTTATAATTTGGCCATATTTATAATTTTATCCTACTGCTAACGATTCTGTCAATTTGGGCAGCAGTGTGGAGTAGTGGTTAGGGCCTTGGACTCTTGACCGGAGGGTTGTGGGTTCAATCCCCAGTGGGGGACACTGCTGTTGTACCCTTGAGCAAGGTACTTTACCTAGATTGCTCCAGTAAAAACCCAACTGTATAAATGGGTAATTGTATGTAAAATAATGTGATATCTGTATAATGTGAAATAATGTATAATGTGATATCTTGTAACAATTGTAAGTCGCCCTGGATAAGGGCGTCTGCTGAGAAATAAATAATAATAATAATTTGAGATATTAATATGTATAAAATGACAGTAACAGTAACAACATGATATAGTGGCCTATATTTACTATTTTTTTCAAACAGTTCAATATTTGCACATTTTGTTTCTGAAAGAGAATACTTACTGTTGAGGATAAGCAAGAAACAACATCTACCAGTACAGGAACCCTTATATTAAATTTTGAGTTACTGAAGGAACTTGGCTTGAATCAGTCCGTGCTTTAAACATGGAAATAATTTGGCAGTTGATGTTTTGACTATATAGCTAAGAATATCCTTGAAATAAAACTTAGCATGGTTATTAGTTGTTGTTAAATATTTTTTACAAAACTGACATTTATGCAAAAGTTGCCATGGACACCCCCCCTCCCCCGCCCGCCCGCCCCCTATAATATATGATAACCTTTTCCTATATTGGTTAAATAGTTTTTATATGCAAAATATGACAAGATAATACCAGTGTACAAAGTAAAAAATATCTATTTATAAGGTAACTTTCTGTATTTAGTATTATTATCCACCAGACTTCATTCCACAAAGCCTTCAGTTCAGCCGTATAAAATAGAGACTTTATGACTTTCCCTCCAAACCTAAACCACATATATTTAGTACTGGCAGTGTTCTATTAGCTTGCTGATATATCCAGTTTACTTGCTAAACTAAAACATCTATTTAATTTAGAAACGTTTGAATTAATAGTTAATTTGATGTATGCTACATTCACAGAATCTTGAGAAGTCTGACAATCACAGCTAAGGTCGCAACCCCAGGTGGGTGTCTACTTGTGAGCAGATTTAGTGGCAGTTTTGCTTTAGCAACTAAAAGGCTGTTTTTTTTCTGTGTACTTCTCTTGTTCCTATGGCACTATAAAACAGAACAATGAGACTGAGCTCTGATTACAGCCTGTGAATTAGGGCAGAGGATTTGAATAGGTGCGAATGGACAGGAAAGCACCCTGATTACAGCTATTGAGAGACAATGCTCAAATAATGTTTGACTGCCAGCGCTCTCATTAACACTGACAAGCCTCATTCTAAAAAAATAAAGTTTTAGGTTACTCAGAGCAATAAGAAATTATACCATAAATTACAGAGGGCTTCCAGGAGGATATTATAATCAACACCAGGAATTATACTGCCATGAATTAGAAATGGCCACCTGTTCTGTGCTAGTTAGGAAACTTGTCCTGTTGGATTCATTTGCCATGATATCTAGACTTGTATCTATGAATTACAAACAGTACAGTTAGTAGGTATTCACTAAAATCTGTGTGGGGGAAAAAGATGTTTCCTTTGCCCCGAGTCAGATCAAATACAAGAAAATAATCTTGTTATCTCTCTTTTCAAGTTCCTTATCAATGGAATATTTTCCCAAACCACAATAAAGTCTCCACTGCCTGCAAAATGTTTCAGACTAAGCTGTGAGGCATTTTTCTTTTCTTTTTACTACTTTTCCAGTGCAAGACTGGTCTTTTGAAATCAAAATTAAGGCTTTTGAAATGCTGCTTGATGTTGCCTTTAATGTCAGCATGAAAACAAGATGTTGCATTTTAAGGGATTAACTGGTGCAATGATTTAATCAAATAAATAAATGGAACCCAGATCAACTTTGCACTGGCTCGCAGATTGATGTTTACAAGTTATGAAATAGTTTGTTGTGTGTGTTTTTCTTTTTAAAATATAAATCCAATTAAAAAGTAATGTTTTCACACCATGCGAAACTATTGCAAGGAAGTGATTAACTATGCTATAGGAATAGTGCATAGAAAAACAAAGTAAAAGCATAGTAAAGCTTAGGGAAGCACGCTGTTTAATCAATCAATCACCATGTGCAGTTTCATCTTGGAGTTAGCCAGAGACAGCAAACAAACCTTAGCGATAATGCTGTGTGAAAAATCTTCAAATTCTACAGTATCTGCATGAAAACAGCTACCAGCAAGCTTTCATTTTAATTGCAGTGCACATTTCAATATGAAAACATATATTTTCAACCATTCATTTGAGGTTGGCTGTATGAAGGCAGTAGACTTCAATGTACAGGGGTAATAGAAGAATTCATAGGTTCTTGTGATTAGGAACTTTATTATACATCACCCTTTCCCTTATAATTCCCACCAACAGCCACAGTACCTATTGTTAACTTGCATCAGTGACGTTTAGGTAGTGTCTGGAAGCTGGGCCCACCCAGAGTATTGGTCTCATATGGCACCAAGTGAATTGATTCCGTTTACCATTTTAAATATTTAGTTTCTACTTTTTGGTCTACTACATGGATATACTCTTTTCCATTGTACCCAAGAGAGGCTCTGTTATCACCATAATGACTGTATTATGATATGTTTTGCAACTGCACCATCAAAGATTCTGAAGTTGCTGCCAACTTTGTGACTTTTGTTTACTTTCTATATGTCATTTTCAGTTTTTTAGAGTTATGAACACAAAATGAAGAAACTACTTTTAGCATGCCTGATGGGAAATAAGCTCTATCCCCCTGAATCAGTTTGTGAATGGAAATTACCTATTCTCAGGGTTAAAAACATAAAAAAAATAGTTCTGTAAAGCCCTCTTAAGATCAAGTCTCATTTGCCTCAATAAAACTGGATCTAAACCGGGATTTGATTCAAAGTGGGATACTCGATCAGCAATCTAATCCCACATGACTCAACCAGGAAAATTGTTGAGAATTGAGATGAGATAAGAACCATAAATGAAAAGTAAATTCACAGTAATCTAATCAATTTAACCATTACACCATTCATGTTAGTATTTGAAACATATGTCAAGTTTAAACATCAATTAACCTAAAACAAAAACCAAAACAAAAAAACAGTTTTATACATTGTAGTGCTTATTTAGCCAATACAAGTTTAAAGCAAAGGATGGAAATAGTGATAATAAGACAAAAACTGGGATTTAGTTTATCTAAACTGAGGGAAATGCAATTTTGATAGAAACCAGAAGTTGAATTGAAATGGCCTTCACCGTATTGGTATGGAATCCCCATCCCTCCAAGTCAAAGTGTGCACTACAAATACAGTGCAATGACTACCTACGGACATTGTTGAAAAATGTCCTATTAGCATTTTTTACAACTCATGTTTGAAAAACACAGCTGTATTAAATATGTGGGACTTGAACGAATGCCTCTGCCTCATTTGCCTGAATATCTGACACCATTATTCTTAGATGAATTAAACACAAATGTTTTGAAGAAACACAAAAAAAAAGAAGTGAAACCAGCTGTTCGGAAATGCCATTCCTTTACGATGTAACTGCCATGCAAGCCAATAACAAGTTGAAGCATTGCCTCAATCAAATGCTCCATTTCCTTTAACAGCAATATGAGAAAACTGTGATGTGGTGGTCGTTTGGAGAAAATGTAAATAAATCTACCTGCCCCACAAATACATATGGCATGCAGGGATCAATGACAACAAAACACACTGCAGTATCACTATTCTCAGTCAGAACAAGCCCCTTCAAATCCACGTTAAGCCTTGCGCTGCAGGTGTACACATAGAAATAACTGTGTGGTCAAGTTAAATCTCTTGTGACGTAAAAAGGATGTAGTGCCCGTGTAATGGACTGTGCTGTATTGTGTGGTGCACTGCTGTTACGGATTCAGACCCCTGCAGGAGAGATGAGATTAAAAGCTTGTGCTCGTGCAAACAAGCCTGGCTCTTTTGTGCAGTGAGAAAGCGATTGTAGTGTGTGTTTGCGTGTTTTTGTGTCAAAATCGGTCATCAATAAGATGTACAGTGTACAGAATAAGTGGATGTTTGAATGGCAAGTCAGCAAAATGAGAAAAACACCCCCTTGTGGTGACTTAAAAACAGGTGAAAAAATAACCGCCCCGTCTCCCCTGTGGTAACTTAGAGAAAAGGTGAAAATAAATAAAGTCACTAGTGGCAACTAAGAAATCGTTTAATTCCCCCTATTTGTTTTTGAGTTCCCATATATATATGTTAGGATCCCAAGTAGAAATATACCACATTGGCTTAAAATGGTCTAACCCTATCCCTAACCACAATCCAATGAGGTCATTCCACCATGAACCCCAAAATGCTTGGAATCCAAACACATATATGCATATACATATTATAGTAAGATCCTACTATGGCACATAGATTGTATTATTATATAATAAAATATAATATAGTAAGGTGTCAGTACTGTATAACACTAATGATTAATTGTATACCTGTATAATACCATAAAATTGTTTTCGGACATGGATATGCAAGGGAACACGTATGAAATGCAGAGCAATGGGACTTGGCAAGTAGCACCAGTAGACCAAGGGAAGTGGTATGGTTGCTATCATATTTTGATATTTAAAATATATATATATATATATAAAAAATGCTATAAAAAACACACTGTGCATATATAACAAATAAAGGATTGATCTATCTGCTTTATTATGGAGCTTACATTGTGAGGAACATAATTGAAAACTTATCCGGACCACAAATGTGACTACCTTATGTGTTTGGAGTCTTGCACATTACCATGTGGCAGTGATTTGAGGCTGGTCACGAGATGAAGCAATAGAAAACCTGAAACTGCACATTCTATATTTCCATACATTTCTGACTGATTTAATTTGTCATTTTTTGCTATTTGGTATTGCAATTGCAGACACAAGCCGGAAAATGACAAAACAGCTTCAAAGGTAAACCCAACACTGCAACTGATAAAACAATGTGGAAACTCTATTAACTTTTTTTTCTTGATATAAAGTAGGATAACTACTAAAAAAGGATAAACCTCTATAAAAGGTTGATATATTAAATAACTTCTATTCTTGGATTCAATTTGTTAATGTGTGCACTTTCATCCATAGAAGGATTTAGTGTGCTCTTCATGAATCTCATAGCCAGTGCACTGTGAAAAACAGTTGAAAACAGTTATCTGCTTTATTCTATTGCATTTTTAATACATAGTAGCCACATAAGCTGTGTAAATTTTAAGCTTCAACATTTTTTTTAACACTTTCTTTGCTGAAGGAAGGAAGCTATTCAGGTTGCGCAAAGCATGTGAGCAGCCGCTACTGATATTACAAAAAGCACAGGAAGCTGCTGGAAACGCTGATCCCCTTGCATGGGCAGCATGTTATCCCATATTACTCACAGGCTTAAGCTAAATTTTTGGGAAATGCTCTGCTGGTACCAGTCTTGTGAAAGCAACTGGAAGACTTTGACTAGGGGTTGGGGGTGGGGTTGAAAAGTTGAGAACACTGTAGGTGCTGTTGTGTACATTTCCTCATTTGCATTTCAATGAGACCTGCTTGTTGACTTGGTGCCCGGTTGCTGCTGTAGCTTCCTTCAGAATACGCCTTTGTTGTTTTTTTGTTTTTTTTTAGCTCTGGTCGAGTCCACTCGTTGAGGCAGGGGAGGGGTGGGGGGGCACATTGAGTTTGTTAAGTCAGGCAGAACACTCAACAGGAAGGAAGGAAGGAAGAAGGGGTTTTCTTTAGTGCCATTGTCTGGGCAACGAGGCTTTAGCAGCCAAAATGACCATTTAGTCTATAGGGTACACTTCAGTTCCACACTGGTTCTCAGAGTGGAGAGGGAGAAAGGCGGCAGCAAGAGGCAGGGACTGAAGGGCCGGGTACAGCAATATGCAAATAGTATGTGATTTCACTTGCCAAATATCTTGTTAGTTTATATTTTCAATAAATCTGGTAGACAGATTGAAGATCTAAGAAGCAATGCATTGAAGATTAGTGACCAAGCTTTAAATTACTACAAATATTTACAATATTTTTCTTTGAATGTGGGACTTCACTATGTAAATCAATGTCAGTCTTGTTCTTGGAAGTCTAAGATGGTGAGCTGTAGCCAGACATACCCAGATGTCACTGATTTATTTTTCCATTTGGGTATCAGTTTTATGCAGTCTCACTCATAAAACATAGGAATTCACAATACATTTCAATGAAGTAGTAATATTTCACTCATATTTTTGTCTTACTAATGCTTTGATCTTGGCACCTACAAAAAGCAATCGTTAAAGTATTCATTCAACTTCAAACTTAAAATAAGGGTCCTGTTTAGCTTACTTTTGTATTTTTAAATTAAATTAATTTTTTTTAAATCAGGACTTAAAGCAAGTTACCAAGTTTTGAAAAGCTGTCAATTTTTCGGACCATTTGCGGTAGCCTCCAGAATTATTTTGTTTGAAGTTTTGCTATTTAATGGCACAAAAAACTAAAATGCTGAGAAATTTGTACCTTGGGGGAGAATGCATTAAACAAATTACTGCAATTAGAGGCAAGCAAATTGTTTAAGAGCATGAACAGAACCAGAAATGAAATCAAAGCAGGCTTTGAAACTCCAAATAATCTGCAGTGACCAACTTGATTTATATATATATATATATATATATATTATTTTTTTAAACATTTTTTGGTAATCTGCAGATCTTTGCTGTCAGTAACAGTATAGCTAGATAAAGCAGCATTCTTTGAAAAGCTTTTTTCAAGTAAAACACGGGGTGGAGTTGAAGAGTAGTCAAGTTTTCTTAACCTAACTGCTCTGCCTACTGTTTTCTGATTGGAAGAATAACATTTTTGTGATTGGTTGAAAGCTATATTTATGCTATGCTGAAGTTGTTCCCTATGAAAAAAAAAAAATCTCGGCAAGCAGTTATTAAGTTACATGAAGCCATTTTTGTTGTCTAGTTTAAACCCACCTTTCATATAAATGGAAGTCACAGCATGTGCCACTTCCATTATTCACACACCTTAGCCAGTCTGTTGACACCCTAACACTCACCCAAGCGACACAGAGAATGAGGTCTTCCTACATCTGCAAACCAGTCCATTTTATGTACTTTTAACCTTCTCCAAGATGTTTGCAGATGGGCCAGATATCATTATATTCTGACAAATCAAAGGCTTGGAACACTGCAGACCAGCTCAGGTGGGGCGTCCAACCAACCCGGCAGGTACTGCGTAAATGACTAACAAATGTGGGTCGAACTAATGGCCAACAAATGAACAAACTATATATTGTATGCTGAATATACTGTACTGTATATGTGAAGAGAAACTATTTACAGGAGTGAGAGAAATAAGTGGAGATACACATTTATACAGACTTATATATATATATATATATATATATATATATATATATATATATATATATATATATATATATATATATACGACAGTGTAATGAGTTATCTTGAGTCTTTGCTGATTGCACAGGGCACTGTTTCCTGTGCATTCCCATTAAGTAATTTAGACTTTTGAATTTATTTTGAAACCCATTTGCCACACATGCTTCCACTTTCTGTGTAGTCTTTTGGTACCTAATTTGTACAATTTTGCATTAATTAGGCAGCACTCAGACTGGATAGTGAAGGTAAAGCATTAAGTTTCCTCAGCCTGAGGTTCTGTTGCTAGGAAGTGGAAGAGCTTCAATTGCTGCCATTTCCTTTCCAATATACTCCAGGCCTTATTACAGCATTTAGGTCAGAGCAATTGGTGTCATTATGTACAGCAACTTCCTCTGTAAGTAATGAATTAACTCAAGATATTTTCCTCAGTGATTACTGCTGCCAAAGGCCATTGGTATGAACTATAGGCACTAATTGTACCATATATTACAAAGGAAAGACTATTTTGCCAGGTATTGGTGGCTAAGCACTTTATTTCTTAAGTTTATGAGCAATAAGAGATTGTAAAATTACAACATAGAGGGCCTTGTTATTGGTTTCAGGGATGAGAAGTTTGTGTATGGAATTCTAGTTATGAAACCAAGATGTGCGGTGTTTGAACTGAACCACAGCATATATGTTGCGTGCAATTCTATTGTCAGTTTCACCTTGTGCCAGGGTATAACTACATGACTATATGTGGCTGAAACGATCTTCATTGTTGTATAAATACATGCAGGTATATACAGTATATATGTATTTAAGCAGTGTATGTGGATATAATCAATAACAGATAACAGATGTTTAGTGCAGGCAAAAAAGAAATAAACTTCATACTACTTAAAAAATGTTTTTACTTAACAATAATTTACTTCATAGTATATTTCTTAATGTAAATTAATCTGTCCTGAAGAAACCACTACTAAAAAGTAAGCCACTGTAAACATTTGTGACAGGCATTTCCAAAATACAATTAGCTGTTATTCAGATTTAAAAACTAAATGAAATAAAAAAAAAGGAAAAGCATGCCAATGTTTTCTCGATGGGGGTTCGGTCTGTAATATAAAACTAAGTATGGAAGAACATGCCAAAAACCTTTTAATAAACAAAGAGTGCAGTAGGAAATAATGCTGGTCGAGGCTTGTTTTGCTGGCTATGGGCCTCATTCCAACCTGCTGTAATCGGCTATAAGTCTTATATAGGGACACCCCCATACAGGAGGCCCCACAGAGGAAAGGACATTTTACATTTCTGTTTGAATGGGATCTCTGCCAGTGGCTAAGTTCAAAGTGCAGTTTCCAGTAATTTGCTTTAACTGCTTTGGGTATGTGATAGTTCTGGAGAGAAGCATGCAACCTGATGTAATATTTCCTTATTTCTATCATCTCTGTGGCTTGTATAAAGGCAGCAAAGGAACAGAAAAGTAAACTCCCTGGCTCATGACTTCTATTTTTAATTATTTACTGAGCTTTTATCAGAGCTGCTTCAGCACCTTTTAAGGTGATGTCTCTAAATTAAAAAAAGACTGTAGTCAATAAATAAAAGTGACTTCATTGTAACAACCCCTCACTGAAATTATCAACACACTATAATTTCTAGTCACGGCACTTTGAGAGGTACACACACCCTAAAGAATGAGACCCTATTTATAAGCTTAACCTATATGCACATTCTCTGTTTGAGAGGGTTGGGGCTGTCACCTTTTTGTGTATAAAACCCAGACAGATTAGGGGCAGATAAGGTTAAAGCCAGGTCTGGGGGCCTCCCAAGCATAACTATACGTGAACTGGAATATTTACCAAAACAAGACTGAACTAATAGATATCATGTTATCAGCTGCTATTGATACTCAAGGATATATTGGTTTATTCTGAACACTTTGTTTGCAATACTTTCCAGTCTGTCAAGTTTAAAGTGGATCAGTGTGATAACCAAGGTTTTAAAGCCCATTTTCCATAATGAACTCCAAGACCAGTACCCTTTTGACTTCCCAGATTTTTTTTTCTTTAGTTTAAACCTTCATAGTCATATTGAGTTATCCTTTGAAAAATTTCTGAAGGCAACCCTCTTCTCCATGTGGATCCACCATAAAGGTGTCCCAGTTCTCTTGGTCATTCTCCTGTGCCACAGTTCAAGTAAAGCAATGGTTACTGAGAAGGAGAGCTGAAACGTGAGGCTTCTGGGAGTATGGGTTCGGTAATTATATGATTCAATGATTCAAGTGTTTTCAATGTCTCTATGTTTCTTCATGTCACCTCTTGAAATAGAATGGAGCAGAAGTGCAGCATTTAAATACCTGGAAGGAATGCTCTGTAAATGTAAATCATTTGTAGATTTGAAACAGTACAAGTAACCAGGAGGTCCCCGGTTCAAATCCCATCTCAGCCACTGACTCATTGTGTGACCCTGAGCAAGTCACGTAACCTCCTTGTGCTCCGTCTTTCGGGTGAGACGTAATTGTAAGTGACTCTGCAGCTGATGCATAGTTCACACACCCTAGTCTCTGTAAGTCGCCTTGGATAAAGGCGTCTGCTAAATAAACAAATAATAATAATGTATGCATCATTTATATAAGAAAATTTGAGATCTATGGACATTTCTGAAATTCATGTTAGGTAAGATCATTTTCTTTGCTTTATGTTCTTTAAGTCTTAGCCATCTCCACCAGGAGCTGAGAGACATGAACCGACCAGTTTGACACATCACATTAAAGAAGCAGTTCCCAATACACTGAGCCACCCAGACCTCTAATCTTAACTTTGCTCAAAATCATAAAAAAAACCCAAACATCTCCATTAAAAAAGTTTTACTACTGCATATATTTGTTTGCCTTATCATAACTAACATGTTTGGACACCTCTCTCTGGTAGTTATGGCTCCTGTAGTCTGTTTTTCTGTTTTTCATTTAAAAAGAAAATAATAATACCTCGAAGAGCCTAACCCTAAAATAACTCCTGGTGTTAGCTGGTATTATAAGAAGGAACAAAAGCAAAGGAGGCAAGGCATTCATGTTAAAGAATAATAAAGCACAAACATTGCTTTGGGGTACTTTGTAAGATTAGATTTACGTGTATCATGTTGTATATTTGAAAGGGTATACACAAACTCTTGGTATCATGTATATAACAACTGACAAGTTTATGCTGGAAAATGTATGTAAAGGTTTTCATACAGCTTCACACGCAGCTGTTTGGCTCAGAATAAAGTGAGCTTCAGGTGTAATTATTTGAAACAGAAATACAGGTTTACAGGGAAATTAAAAACAAATAACTCAGCCTGTTTCAAAATTCCATTACACTTGCATATTAACGGCCTCTGAGTAAATGTCATGCCTCTGATGAGTAAGGCACTATTGTCCTTATAGAATGGCATAGTATAAACAAAACAGGTCTACCCATCAGATGCATAATCAGGATGTTTGAACATACCTTTTTTTATGATTAACCCTTTCCCCTTTTATTGGGGTTCTGTGAGGTTACAGGGAGTAACTGAAAATGACTTTTGACATTCAAAGAAATGCCCTACAATTGCACATTCTGACAACTCCACATCACATCTTCAAAAGACCTAGGGAATGCATTGCTATATTGTGTGAAAATGTTAGTTTGTAAAGGGGTTGTAAATATTCAGAATATTATCCCAACTGAAAAGATTGTTGTCATATTTATGTATACAATACCAGTGTCATATTTATGTATACAATACCATTGACAATTGCAAATTATGAGGTTGAAAAACCTTAAAATGTTGTCTGTATTCAAATTATAGTATATTTGTACAATAAACATTGTAATTGAGCTTTTTATTTTTAAAAGAAAACCCTGACACTCTTTCTTGAAAGCCGAATCAGAACCTGGTGCCCACCTGTAGCAAAAACATTTGCTTTATGTGAAAAAGAGCAGTCATTACCCACTACCCAGTGCATGCAATTCATCTCCTCTCGTGATCAGAGAATGCAGTGGGTAAAGGAATTGAATTAAAAAAAAGATGAATTAGGTGTTGCTGTCAAATTCTTCAGTGATTAAACTCATATCTTAGGCCCATTACCTTGTGCTTACAAAGCTTTAGGTGCAAAGTGTCAGTGAAGGTGGACAATCATCAACACAACTAACAGATATAATAAAATATTCTATCAGCCACATATTTTTAGGTATAATACCATGATAACTCAGGATAGGCTGTAGATGCAATCTAGGGTGATCCCTAGTGCTGCAAAATGCTCTCAGGTACACTTTTGTGAAGCCTCACGCCGGTCTTAATGCTGGTAATTTAAACAGATAAAAAAAAGAAAGAAAACATGCCTTTGACAGAATGCTTCCCAGTCACGCTATCTGTGCACATAGAGTAGGATACAAAATAAACATTGTCATGAAGACTGCTACCCAAAAGCAATCTGACCAAATGTTGCACACTGTACTGTAATGCTGTTTAAAGGATGTGTGGCAGCTTTGTGATTAAGAATTCCATGAGCACCTATTGCAGATAAAGCATACAAATACTGTACAGATCCAAATAATTCTTATAGAATGTGCATACAAATAGGAGAATATTATTGTAAGCAACAATAAACCTCTGCATAATTCATAATTTATACTATTATGCAAACTGTATTTAAAACATAAAATACATAGAATACATAGAAAAAAACATACAAAATGATAAATAGATAATAAACATTGTCCTCTTTATTATACCCTTATGTATACAGCAATCAACATGAATATGAGTAAATGTAGTTGAGTAATGCATGACGTGACCTGATCATCTCAGCATATGTCTAAAGTATCGTCTTTTTATGGCTGGAGCAAAAGTACAGTCATTGTATTGTGTGTTCGTGCCAAATCACTTTTTGCTGTATCCAAAATAACCATAGGTATGTGTGACTGTTGAGTGGCGTGTGTGGTGACGTCATGGACCAGGAAGTACCAGAAACAAAACAATGGATGGGCTGGTGAAGCTGAACACTACGGCGCTCAGCGTATTTATTAAATAATAAACAAAAGATTTAAACAAACAACAAAACAACAAACAAAAAGGTGCGTTGGCCAAACAAATAAAAAAATAAGTATCGTGCTGGTGTAAACCAGCACGCTTAGCAGTTATTTTAAGTTCAGTTTTCGCTCTCTCCTCGCTCTCTCCTCGCTCTCTCGTACACTCTCTCCCCAGCATGGACTGCAGCAGGTTCTTATACTCTGGCCGAGGGGTTAACTAGCTGTTAATTATCTTATTACCCCTCGGCCACAGTCTGCACGAGTTTAGTAAGGATGCGTGACTGTCAGCTAGTTAAATAATCAGTAGCTGATCAGCCGCACATCCTCACGAGGTTTTTAAAATATAAATAACAAATAACAAACTCAGCTTTTGCTGTAATAAACAAATCATAATAAATAAATAAACAAAGGGGCGGGACACTCCGCCATAGTATGTTTTCTCATATTTAACATGTTTGACACTGGGGTATAGATGAAGGTAGCACTCTTGCAGCCTGTTCCTAACAAGTACATCTAACAAAAGCACAATGGAGCAAGAATTATGAAAACTAATTGGTTGTGAAAAAAACAAACAGTAACACTGATGTGTCTCAGTTTGATACTTTACATATTTTGGTTAGTCCATCTACATTTTGTTACATTCTGACAATGGAAATAATGTGACCAAGATTTTGAATGGATTACAGTATCAAGGAAGATGTGTGTAGGATGTTAGAAAGTGTCTGTTGACTGACAGAGATCTTCAATCTTAAGTTAGTTCCTGAACTTTAACACAGGCTACTAAACCACTAAACCAATAACCTCAATGACAAAGAATGAGAGAAAGAAAGAAAGAAAGAAAGAAAGAAAGAAAGAAAGAAAGAAAAAGAAAGAAAGAAAGTTCTTCCTTTAACCTTTGACAACTGTATTTCCTTTGGTGGCCATTATACTAGTATCAAATGGATCTGAACCAGACTTGTTATTTTATATATACTGCAAAGGCTGCCCTTCGAATCTGTGATATGATGGGGCAAGTTAAGCATGGAAGATGGGGTCTTGGTCTCAGTTCAGCTCCTCCTAAATGGCACAAGGCAACCCCAGCTCAACAGAGGAAGCTGGTAGTCAACGAGGTGCAAAAGCAGGAGGAGAGGATGAGGTGTTTAAAGGCTGTTTCCCAGGCCAAGCAGGGAGAATGTATGAGATGGGAGAGTGTGTAACAATGCAAGATCGGCTGGCAAGACCTATGGACAGTGGAACAGAGCAGGATCAGTTTCCTCTTCAGATCAACATATGTTCTCCCATCACCACAGAACCTGAACCTCTGGATGGGTGAGGATCCCTCATATCCTTTGTGTTCATCACCTGCAACATTAAGGCACATTTTGACAGGATGTAAGGTGGGTCTTGGCCAAGGATGGTTTACTTGGCGCCATGACCAGGTGCTGTGATGTTTGGCCTTAGCATTGGAAGACAAGCGTAACATGACCAATAAGTGTGGGCAGCAGTGTGGAGTAGTGGTTAGGGCTCTGGACTCTTGACCGGAGGGTCGTGGGTTCAATCCCAGGTGGCGGACATTGCTGCTGTACCCTTGAGCAAGGTACTTTACCTAGATTGCTCCAGTAAAAACCCAACTGTATAAATGGGTAATTGTATGTAAAAATAATGTGTAAAAAAATAAAGTAATTGTATGTAAAAATAATGTGATATCTTGTAACAATTGTAAGTCGCCCTGGATAAGGGCGTCTGCTAAGAAATATATAATAATAAGTTGCCACCAGTTCCATCAAAGCATTACACACAAAAGACAACATTCCTCCATCCAGGAGAGCAACCACCAAGAAAAGGTGTAAAATCCAAGCCTCACCCAGGACAACTGGAAGCTGCTAGACTGGAAAATGCTGGCAGATGTTCGTCAACGGCTTATTTTTCCACCTGAGATTGCCATCGCTAACCTTCGGTGCTAAGAATCACAGTATAACCTTAAAACATTGCTCACTCACAATTAACTCACAGTATCTATGTGTTTTGCTTTGTAATACATTTTCTTCCTAAGCACCTGGTAAACATAACAGAGAGGCTTCCGTTGTAACACCATCACAAGGGTACGAGTCTTTGTTCGTCATTAATGAAAATATGGGGTAGCAACGATTAATGTGTTAAACAGCAAGACCATAACAGGCTAGATTTACTAAACTTCAATCTGATTTAAGCTTTTGATCTAGTACAAAGTTTTCTCTAGTATAAAACTATTAATGTTTTATAGGGGTTCTACTCCTTATTTGTTTCTTAGTTTTGTATTTCATTTTGGAAAAAAAAAAGTTTAACAGTTTGCTACAGTTTTAAGATTGAGCAGCGGCTCCAACTCAGGTGTTTCTGTAAAATGGATTCCTTCTTGTATATACAATATTTTAATACACAGCTCTATGTGGAATGCAGCGGGGTCGTAATCCTCCTGTTAGTGTAGTGTGAGTATTATGACAACCGAAAATTCTCCTAAATGGGTTAACTCCTGTGTGAATGTGTGCACACCCTGTGTTAGCCCTGCGGGCAGGTAGATAATAACAGCATGGGAGGATGGCAGCCTGCTCTCTGGAACAGTTTATGAGGAGGAAGTCCGCAATTACATATTTCTGTGCAAACATTAACTCAGATTGAAGCTAGGCCTTGCAATAACAGGAGCTTGGACCCCTGGCAATCGGCAGCTAAGTAAGAAAAAACAGCACTAAAAATATACATATGACTTTAGAGCAGATAAAAAATAAATGGTAATACAGCAAAAACTTAACCGGCTGGCTGTGCACCTCTTTTTTCTCTGTAGTGTGCCATACAATGTCACTTATTGCACTTGAATATTTACATGTAGAATTAGAATATACATATGAATTTCATAACTGTATTCATTATACCGATAACCATTTTTAGGCAGCAAGTAGTCTTCAAATAAAAATAATAATAAGGAAAAGAGAGATTATAGATGATCCACACCTTTCTATGTGTTCCAACAGCCTAGGCCCAGGCAGGCAGGCAGATAGATATAGCTATTGTTCACTTACATTTTAATGTTAATAATAGTACTGATTTTTCCTAGAAAAGATCATGGAAGAATCATTACTAGTAAAATTAAATCTTTGCAGCTCTCCTAATCTCTACCCACCAAATCCTTGAAAGCAACATCAAGAGAACCAAAATGAGCAGCAGACTAATAGTTAGCAAATGTTCCCTTTCCCAAGTGCCCATCTGAGTGTAATTTCAGGAAAATGCAGGCCTCATGGAGTCCTGCCTTTCAGGTATAATTTTCTAAGGAGAGATTGACCAGTTAAGCACTCGCAACATTACAAAGTTGTAATTAATGCACATATGTTTACGGTTCTTTCACGTCTGTCAGTTTGTGTGGAATAATCTTTCATATATCATTTCCGCTTCTGGATAAGGTGGTGGTCACTGCTTGGACGTTGATTAGGCCTTGAAACTTCCCTTTGAAAAATGTATGTTATTTTAAGAACACACGCTCATATGATTGTAATCAAAATACTATTCTGCATATCATTTCCGCTTAGGGATAGCATGGTGGTCACTAGCTGATCTTGTGCTTTTTGTTTCCATTCTTTGATTCTATACAAATGTTTACTGTGGTATGCCATTGCAAAAGCACAGCAATGTAGTAAAGCACAAGCACTCACTACATAGTAAAGCATTACTGCAAAATGGCTGCAAAATTACCAAGGTAACTTTTTATAAGAGTAGGGTATTGAACTTCAATCTTCAATTTTATAGAATACAGTTCACCATTGATGATTGTGTATGTGTAAATTAAATCCCCAATACAGCAATTTCAAAAGCAGCATACTTAGATCCAGTTCAGCTAAAACATTTTACAAACATTATTACTCCTAAAAGATTCACAGAGTTGAACCATTTAAATTACTACTTCTATATTTTTTTCATGAATGTGTAATAAATATTATTAATTTAAACCAAGAATATAATGTTGTATTTTTTGTCTGTGGTCGTAAAAAGTAAATTGCTAAATCATTCTCTACTTATTGTCAGGCCCTCAGTATTCAGTACAGTTGTAGCTTTATGACAGACCTTTTTTCTCTGAGTGGAAAATAGTCCTTTTGTTACTTCCAGTGTCATCTCTCACTGTTGCCATGGCGGCCTATGTGTATCCTTTCAGCCTAGATATTGGGCCTCAGGAAGGAAGTGTTCCATTGTCGGCCGGCAGTTTTTATAGAACCTGACATAATACAGCCTTTAAAAGCTTTCTCTTGGTGCTGTTATCACATAAGGGGAATGAACAATAATCACTAGCTACAATGCAAATTGCTGCATGAAGATGAGTTCATTGACATTCCTTGCCAGGGTTATGTTTGTTAGCAGCAAATCAGAACTACTTAGCAGAGTTGTGTTCCCTGGGAGCAAAAATGAATAAATAAATAATATCTGTCTATTGATGTATGTTAGGGCTGTCAATTAATCGCAGTTAACTTCTGTGATTAATATGTTAATTTCTTTGGAGATTAATGTTTTTTTTAATGTGTGTTAATCACACTCCTCTGTCTTGATCCTCTTATCATACTGTAACTCATTCCCTGCATCACCATTTTAATATACTCGAGCGCATGAGCAGCAACAAGAGAAACACCCACATGAAAGCTTCCAAGTATTGTAGCTGCAATTTTCAGTGTTATTCAAAATTATTGAAAGTTTTGCATCACCTAGAATTTTAGGATTGAGACATAATTAAAAAAAGAAAATATATATATATATAAAGTTTTAACATTACTTCCCTTGATTTAAATTCAACACTTCTCACAATATATACGAGCATCTTGTTGGCCTTTTTTATAGCTTCCCCACATTGTCTAGATGAAGACATTTCTGAGTCAACATAAACTCCTAGGTCTTTTTCATAGCTCCCTTCTTCAATTTCAGTATCTCCCATATGATACTTATAATACACATTTGTATTGCCTGCATGCAATACTTTACACTTTTCTCTAATAAATTTCATTTGCCATGTGTCTGCCCAGTTCTGAATGATGTCTAGATCATTTTGAATGACCTTTGCTGCTGCAACAGTGTTTGCCACTCCTCCTATTTTTGTGTCGTCTGCAAATTTAACAAGTTTGCTTACTATACCAGAATCTAAATCATTAATGTAGATTAGGAATAGCAGAGGACCTAATACTGATCCCTGTGGTACACCACTGGTTACCTCACTCCATTTTGCGGTTTCTCCTCTAATCAGTACTTTCTGTTTTCTACCTGTTAACCACTCCCTAATCCATGTGCATGAATTTCCTTGAATCCCTACTGCGTTCAGTTTGAGAATTAATCTTTTATGAGGGACTTTGTCAAAAGCTTTCTGGAAATCTAAATAAACCATGTCGTATGCTTTGCAATTATCCATTTTCAATGTTGCATCCTCAAAAAAGTCAAGTAGGTTAGTTAGACACGATCTCCCTTTCCTAAAACCGTGCTGACTGTCTCCCAGGATATTGTTACCATATAGGTAATTTTCCATTTTGGATCTTATTATAGTTTCCATAAGTTTACATATAATAGAAGTCAGGCTTATTGGTCTGTAGTTACCTGGTTGGGTTTTGTCTCCCTTTTTGTGGATCGGTATTACGTTTGCAATTTTCCAGTCTGTCGGTACAACCCCTGTGTCAAGAGACTGTTGCATGATCTTGGTTAGCAGTTTGTAAATAACTTCTTTCATTCCTTTGAGTACTATTGGGAGGATCTCATCCGGCCCAGGGGATTTGTTTATTTTAAGAGCTCCTAGTCCCTTTACCACTTCTGCCTCTGTTATGCTAAAGTTATTTAAAACTGGATAGGAACAGGTCGACATGTGGTGCATGTTGTCCATGTCCTCCTTTGTAAAAACCTGTGAAAAGTAATCATTTAATATATTTGCTATTTTTTTTCTTCATCTATGATTTTGCCATTTGTGTCTTTTAGACATTTAACCTCCTCTTTGAATGTTCTCTTGCTGTTATAATATTGGAAAAACATTTTGGAATTGGTTTTAGCCCCCTTAGCAATATTGATTTCTATCTCTCTCTTGGCCTTTCTAACTTCCTTTTTGACTTGTGTTTGCAGTTCCAAGTACTCTTTCTGTGTACTTTGTTTTTGGTCTCTTTTAAACGCTCTGTAAAGTGCCTTTTTTCGCTTTTTTCGCTTTGTTGAAGACTGAACAGATTCAATTCTTTGAGCCTGTCTGCATACGACATGCCCTTTAAACCTGGGATAATTCTGGTCGCTCTTCTTTGCACTCTTTCTAGAGCAGCAATATCATTTTTGTTACAAGGTGACCAGAACTGAACACAATATTCTAGATGAGGTCTTACTTATGCATTGTAAAGTTTTAACATTACTTCCCTTGATTTAAATTCAACACTTTTCACAATATATCCAAGCATCTTACACAGCACTGAGAAATGTTCAAAGTCATCTAGTAAACTATTCCTAGTTTTGGTTTTATACACATAAAGCAACACTCTCTTTACTTCCTTCCTCCTAAGTTGTGGATTATGCCATTTGAATGACAATATAACACCAGTATCTTATCACCGAAAAACCACAGAAGAACCAGTTCCACTGTACCCTTTGGTCTCTTTTAAACGCTCTGTAAAGTGCCTTTTTTCGCTTTTTTCGCTTTGTTGAAGACTGAACAGATTCAATTCTTTGAGCCTGTCTGCATACGACATGCCCTTTAAACCTGGGATAATTCTGGTCGCTCTTCTTTGCACTCTTTCTAGAGCAGCAATATCATTTTTGTTACAAGGTGACCAGAACTGAACACAATATTCTAGATGAGGTCTTACTAATGCATTGTAAAGTTTTAACATTACTTCCCTTGATTTAAATTCAACTCTTTTCACAATATATCCAAGCATCTTACACAGCACTGAGAAATGTTCAAAGTCATCTAGTAAACTATTCCTAGTTTTGGTTTTATACACATAAAGCAACACTCTCTTTACTTCCTTCCTCCTAAATTGTGGATTATGCCATTTGAATGCCAATGTAACACCAGTATCTTATCACCGAAAAACCACAGAAGAACCAGTTCCACTGTACTCTCTGTGGCGGCAGCTTTGAAAAAAAAACAAAAACAACCTAGCAGGGAAGGGTTAATTTTTCTTGTGTGACACCCAGTGTCTGTGCATTCATCACATGACTTCTATTAGAGTCCACGACTTAACACTTTACAGGAGTGTTATGTGTTTTTATTTTATTTAGTTTGTTTACAAAAAAAATATTCAAATACATGTCTTTTATAAAGGAGAGACATATGAATAAATAGTAACTCATATTAGGTAAAGAGTGACAGTAATTATGCATCTAGCTCTCTCTTATTAGAAAGCATAGCAAATGGGATACACAACCTGAAAAGTGTTAGTTAAAATTCAGTCGTAGAAATGGCTGGTTTCCACAAAAGAAAAAAAAAATCTTGTTTTGCAGAAAACCTTCAAATAAATGTAGAAATCTTGCTAGTAGGAGGTACATGTCTGAACTAGTGTGAAAGGAATGTTTTGGATCTAATTAGGTCTATGTGCTACTCATGCTAAAAGGTGAACTACTCAAAGCCTTGTGGGTTCGGATCAAAATTACTTCAGGTAAACTTTCAGAAGCAGTCAGGAAAAGCATATAATAACCGTAGTTGTAGATATTCATACAATATTTTACATTGTTTGCACTGTCTATAATTAAGTGATGTAGGATTCTACACACCATTATTTGGGTTTGTAATATGCTTTTGTGGGTGTACATTTCAGAGGTTTAGCACCTTGGCTGAAAGTAAAATTAAATGATTAAATACGGAAGTTAATTGCCATTGACTGGTAATCATTTGTTGTGAAATTAACATACATTAATAGGCTTTATTTAATAATGTACCTCCCAACAAAAACTAAAACTAAAACATGTTCAAGATAATTGGTAGGAAATCTGTATTTGCACAGTCCTAGTTTACAGCTTTACTTTTTCTTAGAGAATTTTACAAAAAGCAATTATTATAATACATTTTTACATTTTGTTTTTGAGTATGTATAACATAACTGTCTTCTTAGTTTACAGCACAGACTAGTGGAAAAACTTAATGTGCCTCTTTCTACTAAAACACCACTTATCATTGAAGATTCCTGTGTTATACTTGTATAAAACTGCAGCTGCGTGTGGTGTCTACCAATATGTGCTTCCTCCTGATGGTTTAAATGAAATAGTAATTTAGTCTGTAAAAGTTTTGTAGATTCAAGTGTTCTGCCAAGTGAAAAGTTTTAGTCAGTTTTTCATAATTCTCTCATTGATCTAATAACTAAAGTATTAGTTACTCTGGATTTGAGACTCTGGAAGATGACATGGGCTAGTGCTTCACATAAGTTGAGTCATTTTATTGAACTTCTGCATCTTCCCAATTACATCTTTTGACAATGCCAGGTCATAGACTGAATAAAAAGCTTGACAGCTTACGATTCAACTCAAAGTCTGACATCATATTAAATAAGCCGGTAATGACTGCTGGGTCCATAATAACTAAGTGGATATTGATCCTCACTTTTTTTCCTAAAAAAAAAAAAAATCTTAATCATTACATAATGTCTCAGCTGTCGAGAAAGAGTATTGCTCAATGTGTTCTAATACAGAAAGAGCTTTGGGTTAACTAATAAAATTGTTAATTTCTAAATATATATAAAACCTTGATATTTCCATTTTATTTTCTTAAGCCTGATACATAAAATCCTCTTGGCTTTCAACAAAAAAAATAAATAAAACTGTCCCCAGGAGATAAACAAGTGAGGGCAAGGAAGTGCAAAGCTCAGTGCTGGAACCCTGTGTGGCTGTGTCCTGTCGGATGCTAAGCCAAGCAGGAAGCGTGGGCTTCTTTAAAATACTTCCTAGGCTCCCATTGGGTGGAAATGGGCAATAAATAGCAGGGTATCTTGTGGCCATTTTCCAGCTACCGGTCCTGGCGAGGAAGCGGCTCATTTCATTAGAGAGAACAGGAAAAGAGGATTTGTGTGTCTGTTATTATCAGTCAGGCGAGTGAAACCACACTGGCAAGCTGGGAGAGAGAGCCTGGCACATTGTCAAACAGAGGAAGAAAGAGCCTTTATTATTTGTACTGCTGGTGGCTTTCTCTTAAAGATGAAGCAGACATTTTTTAGAACTGAAAAAAATGTCGTACTGTTTAGCAAATTATAAGTAAATCATATTTTGGTTTTTAATGCATTCAAAAAACATTTGTGGCATGGATTGTCCGGACTATTTATCTCCCAATGAAAGGAGTTCATAAGAAACACACCAAGCTATTTTTTTTTATAATAAATAAAATTACATCAAAGGAAAAAAAAGTTAAAAGAACTAAAAATAATAAAACAATAACACTTTGTTTGAAAAAGTGGGTATTCATGCTAATAACATGTGTCATATATTGTCATATTCAGCCACGCCTCCAACCAGCTGTCAAATCGTGTATGACCAAATGGTGGTTCACAAAAAAAAAGACACGTGTATACCTGGTTGTGCAGGTGCTGTATACACTACACTATAAAGATAGTGATGTTGTAGCACTTTAACTAAAAAGGCTTTAGATTATAGATAAAGTCCAAATCTGGAAGTTAATTTATGACACTTTAGTTGTTACTGCATCTTGTAAAGTGCTTTGTGATGGTGGTCCACTATGAAAGGCACTATATAAAATAAAGATTGATTGATTGATTGATTGATTTAAGGTAAAAAGTCAAGTAGACACATATTTTGACTACTGCCTTCTTTAGTATACAGTTCAATGTACAGGAAAGAATATTTAATTCAAACTAGCTGTTCCTAGCTGGCCATATGGCACTCTTTCTAAATGAGAACATTTCCTTGGGGTTTTCTAATGGGATCAATTGCAGTAGAAAGCCCAACAACATATAGTTTAGACAAAAATAATAAAATACTAATTGATATGGCAAGCAGCTTTTTTTCCAGCTATGTCCAAAATATATCAGAGATCCTGAAAAGGCTTTTTTTTATAAAGCGTAACTTATGAACTGACCTTTATTTATTGATCAGTCAGATCTCATGGTGAGTAACCAGAGCACAGTGGTGATAAGCCAATATTTTAAAGTGTTTGGTTTCTTTTACACTGATTCATCTGGAATTCTAGGCCCAATCAGCTAGAGAGAATTTAAAGATATATAGTGCAAGGGGGCTATGTATACTTCAATCCACATTTTTAAAAGGTAGCATCAGCTCTGCAGTGAGAGGAGGTGGGTGTGCAGCAGTACAGACCTTCGTTCAGTGTGTGTTGAAAATCACACACTGTCAACATCAGAGAGCAAAGCTAATATTTACCACATCCGAATTGCCTTCCGTATTAGCCAGGAGTAAGAGAGATCAGAGGCCTTGGATTTACTGCATGGATGGTGTGCTAGTTTTACCATCTCTTTCTCTTTTTAACTCTTTATTATTCAAAGATGTGGAAAGCTTATTTACTGGCCAACATGGGCCTCCTGGCCTATATAATTACCCTTGCTGGTATAAGTTTGCTTCAATGTATGGATTCAATTAGCTTACAGTCAGTAGCCCATCTTTAATTTGGTAACAGTATAGTTTAAAAGTGTATTTATAAACTTAAACTGTTCCAGTGAATATTATTATTATTATTTATTTCCTAGCAGACACCCTTATCCAGGGTGACTTACAATTGTTACAAGATATCTTTTTTTTTTTTTTTTTACATACAATTACCCATTTATACAGTTGGGTTTTTACTGGAGCAATCTAGGTAAAGTACCTTGCTCAAGGGTACAGCAGCAGTGTCCCCACCTGGGATTGAACCCACAACCCTCCGGTCAAGTCCAAAACCCTAACCACTACTCCACACTGAAGAGGTGGCAGACACCAAATGAACCTGAGAGGTAAAAAGCTAACCCCCATGCTGATTATACCTTGGAAAATATTTCCACATGGTGGTCTCCCTCTCAAAATTAATGTATTTGGTGAAATAGGCATACCATTTAACGTTTTTTCTCTGTGCACTGTAAATGTCACGTGCATTGAGCCTATCTGCATGTGATTTTCTCAAATTACCACTTTGGAAATATAGCATAGCATCCCAGTAATGTATCTGTCTATATGTATCTAACTCTTATATTATTGACTGTACACTGTACAGATGGATGCAACAGTAGATAATCTGTAATTCTGAACTACTACCGCAATCCTATCAACTGCCTTTAATCACTACCGCTTCCCAATGTGGTCACAGAACAATAACTGTGGATTAAATGTTCAAAAAGTAACCACTGCTGCAGGGCAGGGTGTCTCACGGTTTTGGCACATATTGCTACTGTATATACCAATATGTAGTTTGTATTTTGTTCAACAATGTGGAAATTGTATTCTCTTTCTAATACTGCAATTTGCTTTGTTATTTTCAATACTGTAAATATACAATCATATTTTAAAATACTGTAATCAGTTGCTGAATTATCGACACTGGCTTTTTATTCAATGTTTTCTTCTCTTACAAAAAAGCTCAACTAAGCTTACATAGAAATGTAATAAAAATATAACTTACTTTTTAAATACATTTTTACATAAATACAAACCAGTTTGCTGTATTCCAGTAATGTAATCTATGCTAAAATAGATATTTGTTAAGCCTTTTTGTAAAAAAAAAAAAAAAGAAAATTGTGTTTATGAGAGACACAAGGGTTACATCTTACCTAGATAATTTTAATTGTGTGCATGCATGACAGAGTACACTCCACCCCTGCGTTTATTTGTATCTTTGTTGTATTATTATGATTTAAAGGCATTGTTTGGTGTTTAAAAACACAATGTTTGTTTGTAATGTTTTACAGCATGGATGGGGTTAAAATTCCCAATCCAGCTAAATGTGTGCATAATGTGGCCCTCACCAAATGAATTAAGTGATTACCAATTTGGAGATGGCCACGTATATATAAAGTCGCTTATCAGGGTTGGGTGTTCAGAGAGGAGGAAGGTAAGTACAATATAAAAATGCATTTATTTATTTTATTTATTTATTGCATTTATATAGCGCCTTTTACACAAAAGTACCATAAATCACTGTACATAGCAGAAAAAAAGAACAAACCACAATACATTTGTATAGCATGTCACACATACAACTGCCACAATCAGACCATTTAAATAACAGATTTAAATAACTGTATACACATAATAATACAAAAACAGCAATTTTAAAGTTACATTAAAACCCACTAAGAAGAAAGTTATTTTATAAAAGTGCGTTTTTAGTCTTGACTTGAAAACTGTAACGGTCCAAGCTTCCCTAACAATGAAGGTAGAGCATTCCATAATTTCGGAGCTCTCTCACTCTAGGTTACCCTTGGCTGAAGTATTGGTTGCTTCCCAGCCTTAGAGGCCGATCGGTTTGGTCTCACCTCTGCAAAGGCGGCTTTCTGCGAGGCAAGGAGAAACCCTGTCCTCTCTAAAGTCACAAGCACATCATTCCTATTTCAATTCACAAGGTTTTACTCCATGCATACCTTGGCACAAGTAAACTTTATAAATACCTTCCTTTGTACAATACCCTGGAGTCCAAAAACAACAGAGTCAGGAAGCCAGCCAGACTTTTACAAATGAAGTCCTGGTTGCCCAACTAATATTTTGGTAACCATGGCTGGGTATCAAGATTTTTATATCCCTGTCTTTATATTTATCTATAATGGTGCATGCAAAGCGATATTAGTTTAAAAGATTACTGTTCCATAGAGCACAAAGCCTAGCCCAAGGCTAAAAAATACCCATATTTGTGCAGACAGCCAGATGTTGAGGTTTGTAATCACAAACAGCAAAGCTGCACATCCTGCATCTTAGGCCCTTCTGTTAGCTAAGCTTGCCTTGCATGGTTATTAATTACTTGTGTTCAAGTCTTCACAATTCCTGTGCTCAGCCTGGCAAAGGCTCTTTCCACTTCTTCACCTGCTGCAACAGAAAGAGACATGACACCACATCATTAGAAGAGTAAAACCCCACATAGATCGCCTCCATCATTTTATTTTTGTTTTGTTTTTAGTTTTTTTGCCCCCCAAGGCTCAACCCAAGGGCATCTGTGAGTTAAAAACTAAAAACCCAGAAGACAACAATATATATGGTGGATGTTTAATTAATGTTTAATTTAATTAATTAATTGTGATTTACAGCAGCTTAAACCAACACCCATATGCTTAAACACCTTTAAAAAAAATAATATCTAACCATACTTTCTTTTTCACACAACTAACCCTTATACAAGAGGTAGGTTAACCTCTAAACATATCCTTCCTATAAAACATTTATATTATGTCTTTTATATTATTCTTTTATCCTCTGATTCTACTGTACAACTCAACTAAGAGGAATACAGTAATCGCAAAATACATTTTCATTCAGGTTTAGTATAAATAGCATTCAAACAGTACAATTGTTATGTAACTGGTCAATATAATATATTCTTATGTTCTTATGTTCTAATAGTAAATGTGGTCAAAATGGAGCACCAGATGCAAATTATAATTCTGGCAGTAACTTGTAGATAATGTAATTATTTTTCATAAAGAAAGTGAATTCAATGTCACTAGAAGGCCAACAAAACCATGTGACTTTCAGACAGAATTAGCCAATTTTACACACTGTGCATGTTTGCTTGGAATTGTGTTAGTATGTACAGTATGTGCCCTTAATTATGATTCCTTCCATTCCATTTCAGAGTTTCCAGCTAAAGTAACACCCAACCATACCATCTTATCAAATCCAGCACAATGCAGTCAGAGGTCAGACTGTGTCATTAGGAATGCTGTGCCTCATAGTCTAAAAAGTCCTCTTCCTGTATACTGTTGGCGAACATGCCATAATGTCTTTCCCCTCTGATAAACTTTTCTGCATTTCAAGTTTTTTTTTAAAGCATGTAAAATTAATTGCAGAATGATATACATGGCCACCGTTTTCTTCTTTGAATTCTGTAAGTTTGTGTTGTGACATAGGCACAAATACATTTGGCTGTAGGTTAAAAAGGGTGCATGCCAGCATGTAATGGATTCTGCCTAACATTTGCTCTCCATGTATTGTGATTAATTTTCCAATTATCATTGTGCCTGGTGGGCAAGGCTGAAAAATAAGCTGGTGGGAAAGAGAAAGAGAGCACAATCTCAGCATTGCTGTGGTAAGGTATATGTTTGCTGGCCTGATTGTTACTGGTTTACTGTTAGACTGTAGCTGCTTGACAGGTTAAGATAATTTAATTGATCTGCTTGGCCTAAGCTTTGTAGTACATTCGTTTCCAGTATCACATATTACCTGTCTGCCTTTAGGGATTTGCTTTACATTGATTGACAGGCTTGGAGGTTACTTGTTTGAACCAAATGGTTCTTCAACATTTTTTGACAGGTTCAGAGTGGTTACTTACTCGAACCAATGGTTGTTTTAGATTTTAGATTAGTTGCCTGCCTGAACCAATGCTGTGCTTTTTTACATTCTCCTTCATGGGTACACTGTGAACTGAATTACACCTACAATGAAAATTGACGCTGCATTAAGTTTCAGTTGATGCAAATACTATAAACTATATATATATATATATATATATATATATATATATATATATATATATATATATATATATATATATATATATATATGTTGTGGTTTATACCTTACACACATATATATAGTTTATAGCCTAATGAGTACATATTTTCAGTTGGACCGTGGCATGTTAGATTTCTACAATGTTACCATTAATTTAGTGATGGTAGAGACATTGTAGTTTTAAAAGTCTAAGTGGATTACATCACTGAGATGAGATTGCACTATTGTTTAGAGCAGATTGCCTATACATTTTAAGATTTTGAATTCTATGTAAAACACAGTTAATGTTGCTTTATAATTATGCAAATCTCAGCTAGGTCAGGATTTTGTTTACAAAATAGTTTGGTTAGCTTCCACTCTATGCAAGCTCTCAAATAATATATTTCTGACATCAAACATGTTTTATCTAGTTAAAATGTATATTTGTTTCTATGTATGCTATTGAACAAATAAATGTTACCTATTTGTGGTGATCACAGGCCTGCGTGAAACTTCTCTGCGTGACTTGAAAGAATGGCTGAAAGCCTTTGGTACTGGCTCCAGTTGCACTCAAGCACTGAGACAAACAGTTATGTGGCTCCTGTTGGAGGAAATCAATCAATCAACACAAACAGAGGAAGGAAGTGGGAGACACTGATGTTACAGACATGTCTTTTGGAACTGTTGTACGGGGAAGTAACTGGATATTTATACAAAGAGATAACAATGTGTACAAAAGGGGCTGCAACAAATGATTTCTGTTGACTCATCGTTATGGGTTGGAGTAGATTTTTTTACCTCTTTGTTTAATCACGGATACTGGAAAGATGCATTCCAAAGCCCTCGGAGAATAAAAAAACCAACAAAAAAAAACAAAAAACACATTTTTTAAACTGAATGAATAAAAACCTAAATGTATTTGTTAGTGGGGTTTCTTTTTGTTTTCAATCTAAAACATATGGGGTTTGCGGTGACTGTAAATAAGCGGTCTTTTTTTTTTGGTCTTTTTTCTTATACAACCTTTTGTTGTATAACGGTACATACTGTTAGCACACCTTAGTGTAAATGAATTGATCCCCTGGCTTGGTGAACTTTGCTTTGTCAGGTGTCAGCAGAGGCGCTGGAGCAATTTTTATAGTGGTGCTGGAAGCCATTGAACAAAAAGGTAACCCCTGCATATGATGGCAGCCATGCATTCAGTTGCTATTATATTAATGATGTTAACAAAATGAAGCCAGCATCAACACCTTTTTTTATCTATTTAAGTAAACAAATCTTTAACCACAGTTCTTGCTCCAATGTTTACCATAAAATGTTTAGAGCAAGCAAATAGAAATGTAGCATATAATGTCGTTATCTACTTAAATACTGCAATTTGGATAGTTACTTGTAAAAACAGGTTAAACAGGTCAGTCAGAAGGCTCCAAAGGTGTCATGCTGATTAATTTTTTCATGAAGTAATGGGCATCTAGCACGTCCAGAATGTCATTGTGTATGTGTGTTTTTAGCATTGCTTCACAAAGCAGCACCCTCAGTAAACTGCATTATGACAAGCTGATTTTAGCATGCAGTGCTTGTGAAAGTGTGGAGGAGGAGTGCGGAAAAACTGACCTCCCGACAGACGGAGGCGCTAGACTGACGTGACCTCAACAAGATGGCGCATACAGTAGATATAGAGTCCGGTTGAGACGGCCATCATGGGGAGGTCGGCTACACGTGCTAAATTAAGACTGAGGTTTCAGCAATAGCTGATCGACTAGCGACTGGCTGTGGTGGATTAACGGGGTGGGGCTTGGTATATATAAGGGAACTGTGTAGTGGAGTCTGTTGGTTAGGTTGGGGAGAGTTTGGTGCGGGAGCGAGTAACACAGGAACCGAAAGTAAATAAACCACGGAGGTTTTGACCATTGAACCTTGCCTTTCTCAGGAGGACTAAAACACTGCCGCAGACACACGAACCAAAGAGGATTCGATCTATGGACCTGGAGCACCAGCAACCTGAAAAGGCAAGAGAAAAAGAGCAGAAGAACTTCAGGGCAGCATTGGATTCCCTATCTCCATACCCATGTAAATACCACTGTGCTGTAAATATGTGTGCACTATATAAACCACTTGCACTGAACTACTGGACTGTTGTGATTCTTGTTGGTACACTCCCCTCACCCCACCGCAGTGCCGATGAGAATTTACAAAAAATATCTGATTTTTTTGGGACATTTTCAATGACCGTTCTACTGTGTACAAGCTTCTAATGCTTTCCAACTACTAACTGACTCTAGTTAATATGCTGCCCCTTTTGTGACAAGTCAGCACTGATTGGTCTATTATCCTTTGTGTTCAAAAGTGATATAAAAAGGCGCAGTGCACTGCACACACATATGATTCACGAAACTAGCAGGATTTATCATTGCACCAGCAGGTGAACAGCAACCCTGTACTTCAAGCCAGGCGGTGCTGCCACACCTTCAGCACCCCTACTTCCCTCCACCCTTGGTGTCAGAGTCATTTGGGAAATATTTAAAAACCCTGATGTTTGAAGTGCAGTAAGCTGTAGTCCTTGCTGTAAATATTTGAGACAAAAATCTCTATTTTTGGTCTTTGCATTCATTAACAAAAGGTTTAAACATAAATATTGTTTCTACTGGTCCTCTGAGCTCAACTCCCCACTGCCATATCAAACCATATCAATCCGTGCAAGGCCTTTCTTGCAGTTGGAATGCAGTTCATTTTATTGCTGTACTATTTTTTTTGTACCATGTATTGTGTGATTGATGGATTAATGCAATGTATGCATTCCCTTTTGAAAGACTACTGATGAAGGCACAAGCCAAAGCTTTGGCTATAGCAGATTACCATGACGGACAATGACCAACATCCAAAGCATGTAAAAATACGACATACACTGATGGATCGATGCCTCCATAAACCCCTGTATACCCCAAGAGTCTGCTACCCTTAATAACCTGTGCTAAAATATATCCTAACAAAGTGGTTCTTAAGCAGGGAATCTGTTATTAGTCCCATAATGACCCAGGATATTGGAATAATATCGAATATATCACTGTTACATTGAAATGGGTATTCTGGGCATACATAAAACCAGGTGTAAATTTGTGTCGGATCGTACCGGATCCCAGATGTGGTACCTTTTTTGTCTGACAGGTGAGAATTAAATTAAAGTTTTTTAAATGGTATGGACATGTTTTTTTGTTGTTGTTGCAAAACAGAACTCTATATACATAACATGTACAATAAATAAAACACCCTCCCGTTTCATGAATGAAATGTCAAATTGTTCTGTAACAATACATTTTAGGATGCAACTATTTTTTTAAAGTTTTTTTTGCATACCCAAAACAGCAAATCTATAAAAAAAAAACTAGAGCTCTTAACAGCAACTGTGTCGTCACTCCTGTTCATCAGATTAGTTGGCACGCAACTGGTATTGTTTAACCTGAAGATTATGTTAAAACGTGGCTAGGCAAAAGTCAGCATGCAGCAACAATAAGGCACAAAACTGTGACCCATGCCCAGACAAGAACTTGAAGCATATATGGGAGCTACTATAAATCAAGGTCAGTATATTATGAACAAGGTCAGTATGTTATAATTATAAGACCCAGTTCTTTTTTGTTTATAAATTAACCCCTGCATACAACACATGAGACACTAACGGTGAACAATAACAGGATATTTTTCAAAAAACACTAGAGAGTAGCATGAAAGCTTCCTTTTAATTTTAACAATATTTTCTATCAAGTTGAGAGTGGCTTCTCACAGGCCCAAGCAAACACTCTGGCCATACGATACCATATCTATAAAACAGTGTCATTAAATCTCAAAACCAAATAATAAAAAAGGACCAACATTTTATATAATGAACAAGATCAAAAAACCCTCTTTTCTGTTTACATGGTTCAATGTCAAAAGGGTGCAGGTACTTGGGAAGATAATAAAGTCATTCAAAGGAAGAGGACAAAATGATTTACATAGTTCGATTTATAATACCATTTATGTACACTGTACCATGAACAAGTGGGGATTCTGAGCAACACTGTCATGATGTCCAAGTTTTTCAGCTAGTGTGAGTGGCCAACAGACTTTAATATAGTAATTTTGTAACTGAAATCACCCTAAAATCAACCTGTTTCATGGAAATTAATGGTTTGGCACCATAAAACAATAACATTGCTCCCGAGTATGGATGAGTTCAATCTCATTTAATGCAGAACACATGGATGAACTTGTACTGGGTACAAACCATAGCAGTGATGTAATTTGGATATGTTTGAAGGTTTTTGATATTACACATTATCCTTTCTGGCTTGCAAGCATTCTAATATATGTTTAGCTCAAAGGAGGAGGTTTAATATATAGAAGCAGGGCTGGCGCCATGGGGGGGGGAGGGGGGGGCACTAGGGTGCATTACCCGGCCAGTTTCAACCTTGTGCCCCCCCAAGTTTGTTATTTTGCCATCCTTAATAAATCATTCGTTTACAGTACAAATTGCAGAGCTTTTTAGTGCATTTTGGCCAACTTTGTATTTCTGTTATGACGTGTGAGTCGGCGTCAATATTTATCCATGCATTTTCCATTTGCAATGCCCAGAATGTAACACCCCTTCTACAGCCCCTTTCCACATAGATAACCGCCATATATTCAGTAAAAGGGCGGGCTTGTGCAGTGCAAATTGAGCAGTTGAAAGAAGTATACATATTTTAAATATATAAATATATGCTTTAAAGGCTACAACAATGGAGATTAGAAAATAGATAAATAAAAGTGTGTCTGATACAAGTCGGAAATTCGTATCTGAGACTAGCGGAAGATAATTGTGGAATTCCTGATGAACAGTGGTCCAACAATTGCATTCTGTAATCTTTTTTTTTTTATTTAAATCATCATATCTAACAGTAGTTATGCTCTGCTCAAATTTGAAAGCATTAACCATACTCTGCACAGTAAGATATGAATAAAGATTGAAATACAGTCCAATAAAGTTATATAAACACCTTTATTTCCTATGGAGATTATGTCTAAATAAGTACTTCTGATTCTTGTTTATCGACCCAGAAATTGTAAAACATAACATGTTTAAACATATAACTGGTTCTATTTTATAATTATACATTCCCAATAGACCATCACCGGGAAAATATGACATGTTTTATTTTTTCAGTGCAACCTCCAAAAATATTTGAATGTCAAAACCAAAATAGCCGTAGGCGTTTACATTAAAACTTGCAAATGGTTATAGAGACAGAAATTGCAATAATAATGTAAAAAGGTTAATTTGTTTAATTTACGTGTTGTATTGAATAAAGATGTGTGGAAGATGACTGAAGGGGTGACGTCAGACCAGGAAGTGAATGAAACACACAGAGTGAATATGGGGTGAAGCTGTCACAATGGCTGCACTCAGTATTTATTAAATGAAAATGGATGGTGAAAATAAACAGACAGACTTTGAAACACACAAAACAAATGGCACAAGGGCCAAAACAAATAAACACGGAACACAAAAGAACAAGTATCGAACTATAGCAATTGTTTGCTTGATAATTTAGACTCACGTCTTTCTGCCTGTTGACACTCTCCAACCTGACAAACAGTAGGTCTTTTATATCTGAACCCAAGGGGTTAACTAGCTATCAATTATCCTATCAACCCCTCGGCCCTTGTTTTGCACATGTTTAAATATAAATGCGTGACTGTCAGCTAATTTAATAATCAGTAGCTGATTAGTCACGCATTCTCATGAGATCAGGCTAAAAATACCAAATACAAACAATAACAGAAAATGGAGGACAGCTTTTCGTCCGCCCTGTAAATAATAAACTGTTTTTTCACCGTTCGGAAATACACAATAATAAATACAATAATAATAATAATAACAACAAAAACACTAGGCACACTTATTCATTTGGGGCGGGGCTCTCTGTCACAGGGTGGTTTGTACATTAATTAGTTATTTGATGGAAGACAATGGAACTGTACTTTCTTCAAAAAGGTCTAGTTTCTATCCAAACCTACGGCAGATCGTTGAAGCCATCGAAAAAAATAATTTTCGTTAGGTCAAAATTACAAGATCATTTTTTTCAGGATCTCGATACTACCATTCCTTAACTCGTGATCATGACATAATTTATCCCAGGATCTCGATATTACCATTCCGTTATCTCGTGATCACAAGGTAATTGATCTCAGGATCTCGATATTACCATTTCATTATCTCGTGATCACAAGGTAATTGATCTCAGGATCTGTATATTACCATTTCATTATCTTGTGATCACAAGGTAATTGGTCTCAGGATCTGTATATCACCATTTCATTATCTCGTGATCCCAAGGTAATTGATCTCAGGATCTCGATATTACCATTTCATTATCTCGTGATCACAAGGTAATTGGTCTCAGGATCTGTATATTACCATTTCATTATCTCGTGATCAAAAGGTAATTGATCTCAGGATCTGTATATTACCATTTCATTATCTCGTGATCACAAGGTAATTGCTCTCAGGATCTCGATATTACCATTCCATTATCTTGATCACGAGATAATTGATCCCAGGATCTCAAGAAAATGGAAGTGATGACTTCTGTTTTTTTGAGATCCTGGGATAAATAATGTCATGGTCACGCGATAACGGAATGGTAATACCAAAATCCTGTCGATGGCCTCAACGAGCCACTGTACAAACCAGATGACGGATGATCAGCTGTTAACACAGGATCACAATCAAATCACATAGAGAAATACCCTACATAACTTTTCATATTATAACAATTCCTCAGTAATGCATGGTTGACTTGACCTATATAGTGACATCTAGTGTCTCAGTCAGGTAACTGAATGAGTTATTTGATATTAAGACGGATCGGTGTGCTCTGTTTGTAAAGCCTGGATCTTTTAGGACAGTGTGTTGTTCTCTGAAAAAATACTACCCTTATATTATGTTAAGAACATGCCTACCCAGGAGTCCTTCAGAATGCTACATATTGGGGCATTATACTGTAGTCCAAACTTTGTTTTATCCAGGGATATATATCAAATGTAAAAACAAACAAAAAAAAAAGTCAACCCGGACAGACACATTTCACAAAACAGTTGATTTAGAGATATGGTTAACTGAATAATTGTAATTGTTTAATAATTGATAGAGAATGAGTCAACTAGACTCATGTAACAAATTCCACTATTTTATCCACTAAGAAAGATCTATGAAAATGCATCAACATTAAATTTGTATGGGATGTGTTGCAGTCTATTCAGGTGTGTTCCTCACAATCCTATTGGATAATGCAGTGTCACTGAATTGAGTTTAGGCCAACTTATTTGAAAGCCATGTTTCCCTGCCAGCACATTTTGGGTACTGGTACACACAGATCCTAAATACACTCAGTGTTTACAAGAATTCTGATACTCGCATTTTCCAGTGAAACCCAAGATAGGAGACCCATTCAGTTTTCCTCCCACTCCTTCATACATCACCCAGACTTATACACTTCTGCTTTTCACCTCCACAGAGAGGCACTGATTTGACAATGTTGATTAATTTCAACATAAAATATTTTGTCGCCTAAGTGTCAATCACTTTTTTCAAGGTTCAATAGATTAAATTTGTATTGTATCACCAAACCAGCTCAGCTCAATGATTGGTTAAAACCTCATCATAGGGGCATAAGATTGAATTATTGCCCTGACATCCCTACACCACTGGGCAATAGTCACTGTCAGTCCCACCCCTTTTCCCCTGCACTCCTCACAACAAGAGAAATGGTAGTGTCTGCGAGGAGTTAAATAAGTTCTATGAAGATCATTAAAATGAATCAGCTGATGGTTTGGATTTTTAGAAGCAGAGCTTAGATTATCCCAAATAGTTTTCCAGCAGATTTCTTCATTTTCAATAGATAGATCCCTATTCCAGATGGTGTTAACCACCAAAGGTTTATATGATGACTTAAGGAAATAAACATAAAGTGAGGAAACCAGCCCTTTAGTTTTTCTCCCTGTGTCTAACATGTCATGTAGGAGATGTGAAGGCAAAGCTGTTTATCTTTGCAAAAGTATGTATCCCTTTGTCTCTCCATTGTGGAAATAAAAAGGGGGAACCACCTGACAAGAGAACGAAATTATGAAAAATAGGAGTATGAGAGAACCATTTGGATTGCGCCAAATTGTAATTAAATGAGAGATTATAGGGTCAAAACAAAGTTTACATCACTTGAGAAGAACAGCAGAGTAAAGTAAGTCTTGGAGTCTATCTGGATATACTAGGTTTTCCTCTAACGGTCGCCATGAAACAGAAGCATTAGGATCAAGCCAAACAGTAACTGGGCGAAGCACAAATTACCAAAAATAGTACTTAAAGTTTGGTAAAGACAGTAAGAAATAAACTGCAGGTCAGTAAATACTCATCGATCTTATCAGGAACCTCAAAAACAGATATGTGTATATATACAGTGCCTATAGAAAGTCTACACCCCCTTTTTTCACATTTTGTTGTGTCAGTGCCTCAGTTTCATGCATTTAAATGAGGATTTTTTTCCACTTATCTACACACCATACTCCACACTGTTAAGGGGAAAAAAGTTTTTATTGAGAAAAAAATGATATATTAAAAATACAAAACTCAAAGATCATAATTGGATAAGTCTCCACCCTCCTGAGTTAATACTTGGTGGAAGCACCTTTGGCAGCAATTACAGCTGTGAGTCTGTTGGGATAGGTCTCTACCAACTTTGCACACCAGATTTGGCAATATTTGACCATTCTTCTTTACAAAACTGTTCAAGCTCTGTCAGGTTCCTTGGGGAGCGTTGATGGACAGCAATCTTCAAGTCATGCCACAAATTTTCGATTGGATTTAGGTCGGGGCTCTGACTGGGCCACTCAAGGACATTTACCTTTTTGTTCCTTAGCCACTCCAGTGTAGCTTTAGCTGTGTGCTTTGGGTCGTTGTCATGCTGAAAGGTGAACTTCCATCCCAGTTTCAGCTTTCTTGCAGAGGGCAGCAGGTTTTCCTCAAGGACTTCTCTGTACTTTGCTCCATTCATTTTCCCTTCTATCCTGACATGTGCCCCAGTCCCTACCGATGAGAAACATCCCCATAACATGATGCTGCCACCACCATGCTTCACAGTAGGGATGGTGTTCTTTGGGTGATGCGCTGTGTTGGGTTTGCGCCAAACATAACGCTTTGCATTTAGGCCAAAAAGTTCCATTTTTAGTTTTGTCAGACCACAAAACTTTTTGCCACATGCTACAGAATCTCCTGAGTGTTTTTTTGCATACTTCAAACGGGATTCAAGGTGGGCTTTCTTGAGTAGTGGCTTCCTTCTTGCCACCCTACCATACAGGCCAGATTTGTGGAGTGCTTGGGATATTGTTGTCACATGCACACTTTGACCAGTCTTGGCCATAAAAGCCTGTAGCTCTTGCAAAGTTGCCATTGGCCTCTTGGTAGCCTCTCTGATCAGTCTCCTTCTTGCTCGGTCATCCAGTTTGGAGGGACGGCCTGATCTAGGCAGGGTCTTGGTGGTGCCATACACCTTCCACTTCTTAATAATCGTCTTGACCGTGCTCCAAGGGATATTCAAGGCCTTTGATATTTTTTTATACCCATCCCCTGATCTGTGCCTTTCAACAACTTTGTCCCAGAGCTCTTTTGAAAGCGCCTTGGTGATCATGGTCTTTGCTTTGAAATGCACTACCCAGCAGAGGGAACCTACAGGAACTGCTGAATTTATCCTGAAATCATGTGAATCATTGGTGTGTGATTCTGAAGGCGATTGGTTACACCTGAGCTAATTTAGGATTGCTATTACAAGGGGGGTGGACACTTATCCAACCAAGCTATTTCAGTTTTTATTTTTAATACATTTTCCACAAATTTCTAGAATATTTTTTTCACTTGGAAGTTAAAAAAATAGCATGTGTAGATAAATGAAAATTTTTTTTTTTTTAATGCATCTTAATTCCAGGCTATAAGGCAACAAAAGGTGAAAGGGGGTGTACACTTTCTATAGGCACTATATATATATATATATATATATATATACACATATAGTCAACCTCTGTTAACTCAACTGGTGGATAACCCGACACCTTCACTTTATTCGACAGACAGTATTGGTCCCGGATGTTCTCCATATAAAATATATGCTTCCGGCCTCTTTCAATTTTTTAATTCAACACCACGCTTTACTCATAACTTGACACTTATTACCGGGACAGAAGGGATAAACACTATTAAAAAGACTAGTGGATAACTCGACACCTGAACTTCCAAAGCCTCCCATCAGACTGGATAAAGCCATCGCCACACTGGACACGGGTCGGATGTTTTTGGCTCAAGAGGGCATTGAAGATACTCCAAAGAGTCAGCTCCTTGTCAGCAGAACTTTCAAAGTGTGTGTTTTTTGTGCATGCGAAACAATCGACAATGCTTGATTTCTGTGTGAAACTGTAAGTTGTTTATTATTGTTTATGTTCACCGAGTTAATTCTGTATAATGTACATTTGTTAACTTTTGCTATTTAAGTTGTCAAATTAAACAGTAGAAGCCAATAAGTAAAAATATAGTCAACAGTTTGTGGTTGGATTGTTTTCATAAAAATAACGCTGTAGTTATTTTATTAATTCTTATTTCAATTGAACTATATGAGTTGTACCGAGTTTCTAGAGTACTGTATACTGTAATTGTTTCATTCACTGCATTTCTTTCAACCATTTTCATAAGGACACTTAACTAAAAATAAACGTGTAAATATTGTAATACTGTAAACGTGTGAGTTCTGTTACTTGTGTGCATGTTAATGCCATGGCTCATGTGCACCTAGGATTAACTCGACACCTCAGATAAGTCAACACTAAATTGTGAGTTAACCAAGGTTGACTGTGTGTGTGTGTGTATATATATATATACAGTATATATATATATATATATATATATATATATATATATATATATATATATATATATATAGATATATATATATATATATATAGATAGATAGATAGATATTCCAGTAATATGCCTGTGCTTCCTTTCCCTCAGGTCTGTTAATAACCTTGGAAAAACACAGTCTTGTCTAATAAAACCCTTGAAAATGATGAATGCCAGAGCTGGCCTGAAGAATGTTTGTTGTTTTGCATTGAGATAACAGTCAAAATTAATCAACAATAGATAGAACTAGTGTTTATTAGCACCATAAGCCCTTGTAATTCAAATCTAGAGCACTCTGAATCATTCCAACATACATTGGCAGAGGTACAGAACTGATAAATAGTAAAAATCCTTCTGCCAAGGGAAAAAAAAAAGAAACAAAAAGACAGACCACTCTGTTGGCACGGCTACCCTGAGAGCCATTTTGAATTCAGATTTTTTTTTTTTATAGAAGTCTGTGAATGGGGTGGGGGGGGTGGGGTGAGTAACTGATTCATGAACAGTGGGGTCTTTTTTCTTCAGGAGGTCTTCAGCTGTGCAGATGGCTGGTCTGCATAATCCATCCTGCTTGTGTCCCCTCGTCTCCTTCACTCTCCTTGTTTTATTTATTCCTTAAGGATCCTAGAGATGAGGACAGTTGCGGAGCAACGTGTGTCCCACTGGGCATACATAAGGACTCATCTACAGCATGTTAACGAAGCTATACAAATGCCAACTTGTTGCCAAAGACCTGTATTAGAATTCTACTGCAACATTAGCAGATAGCTCAACCCACCATTAATTAAACTGTAATGTAGATATTGAGTTAGATGTTGATGGTATATTCTTGATCAATGCATTTTTTAATTAAAAGGTAAAAGACCAATCTTCTATTCACCTGTTTGAGCTGGATACAATTGCCTCTCGTATAAATATATCACAGAAAATGTAACATAGCACACTTCATGTAACTTGATGTGCCAAAAATGGTATACCTTAGAAAGCTGGCCTCAACATTTGGGAAATGCATAACACATATGTAACAAATTTGCAGTGTATCTCTGTATTTTAAAATAAAAGTATGATCTGAAATTTCACTTGTACAACCTTTAATTGTGTTGGTAGTCCTTAAAATGCTACTTTTAAGGAAGTCGTGACTCAACAGCTTACAAAACAATATGTATAAAATAATGTGCAGATCTGGGAATTCATCCGTCTGAGAAAAATATTTTGGTTTCCCACGGGCCAGGATATTATGTCAGGAACATCTTTTCTCAGGGTAACTTTATTATAACTTGATTAGTTAACCTTGACTTCCCTACTCTGAACAGCAAAGAGTCACAAACAAATCACATTACCTCTGATGGACGTTCTGATTGTTCCAATAATAAAAGAACAGTTTGTGCAGCTCAAGCGAGAAGCGAGAAAAGGCAGGCAAACAGGAAAAAGTTTGTTTCTAGCTTCTAAGGTCTGTCTGAAAACATACAAACGTAGCTCAATGCAATCGGTTGTCAAACCAGTTAAAAAAGTTAGTTTGCTACATATTTTGGCATTTGTGTTATGATGGCTTTCGTTTTCTATTGCAACCTCGACAATCTACATTAACATCATAAATATCTGAGATAAATCTTTATTACCATGTATTCATACTTGAAAATATCAAATCTAAGATATTTTGAGCTTATTTTTTTATTTTTTTAAATATGTATTTGTTGGACCTGTTATTGGTAATAACTATTTGCTTGCTGCAAATGTATTAAGCAATGTGCAATAATCTTTTTTATTATATCCGTATAAATCAGCAGATAGTATTTTTTATAATGTTTACCACGAGATTAATCAAAATGACAGTAATATCTAATATTGTGTCATAAATTGCATTACAATATCATTGCACAATTAGTACTTTACAGGTAATCCAAACAGAAATGTTTGCTAAAATTAAATCTGAAACAATCACAGGTTCTCAAATATTAATTATACAACTTTGGGCAGTAATAGTAAAAAATACTTTCTCCCTGTGTAAGCAATCTGATACTTGGCACCTGCAATAGTCCATAGAGCAAAGGCCATCCATGTCTTGGAGAGTAAATAATGGGTAAGCCCCGAACTAGGCACAAACTTTTGCCTTTTACAGTAAAACTAATTCAGAAAAAAATAAATGCAGCTTGATCTTAGATATCCTTGATATCCTTCGTTCTGCGCTTATGGACTGCCCTCTTCAATTGAAACCACAGGTTTTCAATGGGGTTCACGTCCGGAGACTGAGATGGACATTGCAAAATGTTGATTTTGTGGTCAATTAACCATTTATTTGTGAATTTTGATGTGTGCTTGGGGTCATTGTCTTGCTGGAAGATCCACTTGCGGCCATGTTTCAGCCTCCTGGCAGAGACAACCAGGTTTTTGGCTAAAATGTCCTGGTACTGGGTAGAGTTCATGATGCTGTTGACCTTAACAAGGGCCCCAGGACCAGTGGAAGCAAAACAGCCTCATAACATCAAAGATCCACCACCATATTTTACAGTAGGTATGAGGTTCTTTTCTGCACACGCATCCTTCTTTCGACGCCAAACCCACCGCTGGTGTGTGAGGCCAAAGAGCTCTATTTTCGTCTCATCTGACCATAGCACCCGGTTCCAATCGAAGTGCCAATGCCGTTTAGCAATCTCCAGGCGCTTACGTTTGTTGGTTGCTCTCAATAAAGACTTTTTTCTGGCAACCCTTCTGTGGCAATGTGCTCCGCCCCTGCGTGCATTTCTGTGTTGTATGTTGCGTGTGTTAATGTTGGTGTATAGAGATTGGTACACAGGATATAAACGGGTCTGTGTTTCACGTGTATTTAAAAAGGTAGATTTGTATTTAGGCACGAGGATGGCACAGATCACTTCACGTGCTGGTTAAAATGTAATGTGTGGTCACGGGAGTACACTTAATTAATTCACGTGCAGTTGTACCGAGATTCCAGTTGAATGATTCACTAGCAATCGACTCTCGGTACAACTGCATAAATAGATGCACGTTTCGGGGTTGGGTGTTCGAGAGTGGAGAACGGGATTGAGAGAAAGGAGAAATAGAGTGAAAGTGAAATAACAATTGCCACAGCGTGCTGGAAGTGCCAGCACGGTACTTGTTTAACGTTCGTCCACTTGTTTTGTGTGTTAGTACGTTTTGTTTGTCTTTTTATTTTGGCGTAAAGTGCCGTGTCCTGTTTTTGTGTTCTGTTTAAACCTTTTATTTTGTTAATAAACGCTGAGTGCTACCATTTGCACTCAGCTACTCATCACCACCGTCTGTCTGTGTGTTTCTTCCGGGTCTGACGTGTCACCACTCAGCCAGCCTTGTGACATATGGTTGTCAGAAGCGGGATAACTGCGCCCCCCAGACTGAGTACCGCAGTTTCTTTGGAAAAAAAAAATGACAATGGCCGAAGACGCCAGGAAACTGCGGGACTGGATCCTGGAAAATGCTGGGCTGGAGGCCCAGTCTATGCCAGTAGCGATCCGGATCCTGTGGTTGATGGACAGGGAGCGATGGGAGGCCTATGAGAGGGAACACACCCCAAACACCTTGGAGGAAGGTTTGGAGTTGGTCCTCAGCTACCTGGAGGCAGCTATAACCACAACAGCAGCCCAGGTAGCAGGTCCACCAGCAGTGGAGTACCTGCTGTCCCCATCACCACCAGCAGAGGAACAAGGCCTGCTGTCCCCATCACCACCAGCAGAGGAAGAATGCCTGCTGTCCCCATCTCCACCAGCAGAGGAAGAATGCCTGCTGGTTTTGCCTCCACAGCCCAAGTGGGAGGAGCCTGAGCGTCCACAGCCCAAGCGGGAGGAGCCTGAGCGTCCACAGCCCTAGCGGGAGGAGCCAGAGCGTCCACAGCCCAAGCGGGAGGAGCCAGAGCATCCACAGCCCGAGCGGGAGGAGCCTGAGCGTCCACAGCCCGAGCGGGAGGAGCCCGAGCGTCCTACGCCTGAGTGGGAAGAGCCCGAGCGTCCTATGCCTGAGTGGGAGGAGCCCGAACGTCCTACGCCTGAGTGGGAGGAGCCCGAACGTCCACAGCCCAAAAGGGAGGAGTCGGTGCGTCCACAGCCCAAAAGGGAGGAGTCGGTGCGTCCACAGCCCAAAAGGGAGGAGTCGGTGCGTCCACAGCCCAAAGAGAGGAAAGTCGGGGCTTCCACAGCCCTAGGACCCAAGCTGCCAGCAGAGGAAGCATGCCTGTTGGTTCACCTGCTGCTGCCATCCCAAGAGCTAAAGGGGGAGGAGCCATCGCTGCCGTCCGAAGAGCCGAAAGGGGAGGAGTTACAGGCTCAACCCCCTAAATTTTTTCTGGGGGGGAGAAGGGCAGGATGCTGGTGTCCCCCAGCAGCCTCTATTTATGCTGCTGAAGGGAGCACGGCGCACACCAGCCCAGCCACCACAGCAGAGGGAGCCAGCACCGCCACAGCCTCCCTCTGAGTGGCCAGCATCAGCCCCATCGCCACTGCCTCCACCACAGTCCCCTGCAAGAGCGGGAGAGCCACACGTCCCCTGCAAGAGAGGCAGAGCTGCACCAGTCCCCTGCAACAGTAGGAGACTACACGCTGCTCGCACCTCCATCGCCAGCAGACTACACGCTGCTCCCACCTCCACCGCTTCCGCCACTAGGAGCAGAGCAGCAGGAGCTGCCTCTGCCTCCACCGCAAGGAGCAGAGCAGCAGGAGCTGCCTCTGCCTCCTCCACCTCCACCAGCAGAGGGTGAATACCTGCTGGTTCCGACACCACCAGGAGCAGAGCAGCAGGAGCTGCCTCTACCTCCGCCACTGCCCGGAGCAGAGGAGCAGGAGCTGCTTCTACCTCCGCCAGGAGCAGAGGAGCAGGAGCTTCCTCTGCCTCCACCACCACCAGGAGGAGAGCAGCAGGAGCTGCCTCTGCCTCCGCCACTGCCAGGAGCAGAACAGCAGGAGCTGTCTCTGCTTCCCGCACCTCCACCACAGGGAGTACGGTGGCCGGAGCCCCAGAAAGGGGAGCTACCGGCTACAAAGACAGGGGGAGAGGTCAGGAGACCAGCATCCCCCGCAGCAAATTCGCTGCAGGAGTGGACCAGCATGCTGTCAGCCATGCCACTACCGGCAGGGGTGCTGACAGCATTGCCAGCCATTGGCCCACTGAAGCCTCCCTTCCCAGCCCGAGACTTTGTCCTGGACTGCTGGGTTTTTAAGGGGGGAGGTGGCCGTTGAGGCCATGTGTGCCGCGCACAAAGGGGGGTATATGTGGCAATGTACTCCGCCCCTGTGTGCATTTCTGTGTTGTATGTTGCGTGTGTTAATGTTGGTGTATAGAGATTGGTACACAGGATATAAATGGGTCTGTGTTTCACGTGTATTTAAAAAGGTAGATTTGTATTTAGGCACGAGGATGGCACAGATCACTTCACGTGCTGGCTAAAATGTAATGTGTGGTCACGGGAGTACACTTAATTAATTCACGTGCAGTTGTACCGAGATTCCTATTGAATGATTGACTAGCAATCGACTCTCGGTACAACTGCATAAATAGATGCACGTTTCATTCACTCGGGGTTGGGTGTTCGAGAGTGGAGAACGGGATTGACAGAAAGGAGAAATAGAGTGAAGGTGAAATAACAATTGCTACAGTGTGCTGGAAGTGCCAGCACGGTACTTGTTTAACGTTTGTCCACTTGTTTTGTGTGTTAGTACGTTTTGTTTGTCTTTTTATTTTGGCGTAAAGTGCCGTGTCCTGTTTTTGTGTTCTGTTTAAACCTTTTATTTTGTTAATAAACGCTGAGTGCTACCATTTGCACTCAGCTACTCATCACCACCGTCTGTCTGTGTGTTTCTTCCGGGTCTGACGTGTCACCACTCAGCCAGCCTTGTGACACCTTCCAAATAGCCTATTGGCATGGAGGTGGCGTCTAACTGTAGATTTGGAGACTTGGTGACCCCAAGATGCAACCAAGTTCTGTAATTCTCCAACTGTGGCCCTTGGATTTCCCTTTGCCTCCCGAACCATCTGCCTCACTGTGCGTGGGGGCAAGATACACTTGCGTCCTCTACCAGGCAAGTTTATCACTGTTCCAGTGGTTTTGAACTTCTTAATTATTGCCCTAATAGTGGTAAGTGGTATATTTCGTTTTTTAGCTATTGTTTTGTACCCATTGCCTGATTTATGAAGGTCAACAACCATTTGTCTCTTTTCATTTATGAGTTCTTTGCCTTTCCCCATGGTGATGGATGACAAATGGATTTCATATGCGTGTTATCTCATTTTTATACTCCAGTGAAACAGGAAGCCATGGAAGGCCACAATACAGTTCCTTAAGACTGAGATGAACTTAAAGAACTTAAATGTTAATGCAGATTTAATTTTGTTTGATTTTATTTATAAGAATCTTTAGGGGTGCCAATAATTCTGACACCTATCTTTTTGAGATTTTTTTTAATTAGTTGTTAATACAAAACTTTTTTTCTGAGCAATTGTATTAGAATAAAAGAATATGGTTTTTGAGCATAAAATATAGCTTATTACCTGTGTTGTTTATTTTATACAGCCTTTTTTGCTCATCTTTATCAAGGGTGCCAATAATTTTGGAGGTGACTGTATCTGTGGTACATAACTAGTGTAGCTGTCTGTCACTTTTTCAACATTTAGGACAATCACTTTCAACTAAAAGTTTCAACATTTGTAATAGTTAATTCTGAAAAACACAAATATAGTTAATCCACACCTGCTCCTTCCTGCATTTTAAATATGACTCAAATATGACACCTAGGTGCTACCCTTCTGTTTGTACTTAGGTGTGCAGCTCAAAGATGGACACAGCCATTACAAGAACTGTAGTAACATAATTCTTTTTTTTGTATTACTGCATATTCCACTCATGAAATTTTATTTAGAGTTATGTACGAATAGAGGAGGCTGTGTGGTCCAGTGGTTAAATAAAAGGGCTTCTAACCAGGAGGTCTCTGGTTCAAATCCCAACTCACTTACTGACTGATTGTGTGCCCCTGAGGAAGTCACTTAACCTCCTTGTGCTCCGTCTTTCAGGTGAGACGTTGTTGTAAGTGACTCTTTAGCTGATGCATAGTTCACACCGTTGTCTTGGATAAAGGTGTCTGCTAAATAAACAAATGGTAATCAATGTATGAAAGAGTTTAATACCACCATCATCTGGTTTCCAGTCCATATTTCTAACCACTAATCTACACTTCCAGTGCATGTAATATTATTAACCTATTTAAGAATAATGATCAACTCAACACAGGAAGATGTATGGAAACTGTATTTTGAGCTTACAGCACTTAAAACATATGTTTTGACTCTTATTGCTTATGATCACTCATAAAAACAAACACTACAGTTTGTAAAACTAATACTACATTCGAGAGGTTGGGACATATTGTTTATTGTGTGTGTCTGGATGACTGACATAATTTACAGAAATTTATTAATAATTTTCTATAAATCTGAAGCAAGGAACTGAACCATGGGGGGGCACCATGTTTTCTGTGGAGGTGTAACACGGTGATGTTACATACATGGGTGGTCACTGCATAATAATGAGGCAGACACAGGGCATTGGGTGTTGACACAGGTGCTGCCACTAGGGTACCAGCAATGGTAGCCCTAGTGTCAGATTGAATAAAGAAAAGAAAAGAAAAGAAAAGAAAAGAAAGTTAAAAATAAAAGTTTGCCACACAAGGCAAGCGCTAGCCTCATTAAAAGAGATGTCCTGCTCCAGGACCCTACTACACTACAAAACCCTCTCTATACTGGTTGGGATACACATCCCCTAAACTAACCCACTGCTGTTGCTCCCAAAGTCCCTGCCTCCCAGCGACGCTGGGTCGTTGTGACGGTCCTGGCTGAGCAGAGCTTTCACAGGCACCGTCTTGCAATTGAGGGGTTCAGTAGTAGTTGTCCTGTGGAGTGGACGCTCTCCTTCTGGATGTAAACAAAGTGTCCCTTTGTGTAGCATTGCTGGGTGTTGTCGCCTCGAGCTGTGGCGCAGACGCCTTTAGAGCTGCGCGCAGCCTCCCCGGCCACGCCCCCAGCCAATCCTGACCTCACAATCAGCTCGGCGCCAGGTAAGCCTAACTGCTCAACTGGTTGCCCAGCAACGCGTCTCCTGTTCCGCATTCCAGCTGCACACATTTGCGCAGGAACCAGCGACAGGGCTCTCCGTGTCACAGGGGCGCATGTTTATGATGTCACAGAACCCCTCGATGAATGCAGCCCATACATTATTATATATATGTGTGTGTGTGTGTATACAAATGTTGTATATATATATATATATATATATATATATATATATATATATATATATTGTAAAATAGCGGGTTATGAGAAACAGCAGGGAGGGGGTTAAAACCTCCCTGCGAGAGAATGTACCTTTGTTTGGTTGTTTGCTTTATTGTTTCATTTAATTTGTTTAATTGTTTTATTGTTAATTATCATCCGCACCTGGGCGTTATTGGAAATTAGGCCCAGGTGCGGAGTTTAAAAGGAGAGCAAGCAGTCTGCTCGAGTCTGCTGAATGGAAGGAGGCAGAAAGGAGTGCTCTGCTTCCTGGCAGTCCCGAGAAAAAGGTACAGTGCAAACCTGTGTGGTTGAGTTTTATTGGAACAGGGAAACGGCTTAGCCGTCCTGTGATAGTTAGGTTCCTGCGTGTGTAGTTAATGCTCAGAAGAGCTAGGTGTTTATTTTGTGTACTTTGTTTTATTTACTTTTGTGATTATTAAAAAAATAGCGCGTGAGCGCTGGAAAAAAATCAATTTCTCGTGTCTGGGTCGCATTCTTAAAGGGGCAACGAACCCGAGTGGGTGCAAGTCGTTTACATATGGTGTCAGAGTGTGTGGGCGCCCCTACGACCCTAGAAATGGAGAGCATTGAACAGTTAATTGAGCGAATCAACCGCAATACTGCTGCGCAAATAGAGCAGCTGGAGAGATGGGAGAGAGAGATGGGGTTGGCTCCATTGAAGAAAAGGGAGCCAACAGAATTGGAGCTGCTGCTCCAAGAATGGGAGCAGGCTAGCGGAGCTCCGCAGCCTCCCGAGCCAGAGGGGGAGGAGCCGCCGCTGCCAGAGCCCAGAGGGGAGGGGCCGCCGCTTCCGGAGCCCAGAGAGGAGGAGCCCAGAGGGGAGGAGCCGCCGCTTCCGGAGCCCAGAGGGGAGGAGCCGCCGCTTCCGGAGCCCAGAGGGGAGGAGCCGCCGCTTCTGGAGCCCAGGGGGGAGGTGAAAAGTATACCTCCACCACAGCCCCGACCACCGCCCCTACGGTCCAGTCCGGCACCGCTGCGTCCAGTCCCTCACCCCTTGCTCCAGGACACCCGGCCGGTCTTCCCGGACCTTCCTGCGCTGGACCTTGAGCCCAGGAGTGTGCAGCACTGGCCACAGCTTTTCCCCTGGTTCCCTGCTCCGCTCTTCCCGAGCACCCAGACGTCGCTGGGCTGCTGCCAGACGTCGCTGTCGCTCCCCCTGTTCGCTGCTTCGCTTCCCCTGGGTGATCGGACATCACTGCGCTGGTTCCCAGGGGAAGATCTCTGCCCACTGCTGCATCCTCCAGTGCCACGGTCTACGCTCCGGTCGCCCCTGTCGATCCGTTGGGTCCCCTTGTCGCCGGTGCGCGGTCCTTACCTGGCTGAGCCGGGATGTGGACCGATCCACCCTCAAGCCTGCCCGTGGAAGAGGGCAAGAAAGGACATTTATGGACTTGAGGGTGGGTGGTTATGTTTTAGGGGAGGAGGTGGCCGTCTCGTGGCCTGTGTCTTGTAAAGGGTTTCCTGATTAGCCTTTACCAAAATATAAATCTCTAAATAAGGCTTGTGATTTTTAAATTACAACATGATGGATTGCAAATCTGCTTTTCCATAACTGAGGTACCTATTGTATTTAGGACATAAAGATCCAGATTTATCATGATCTTTACACCAAAGTGCAATTTATCAGTATCAGCATCCAAAAATCAATAACATTCCCCATACCCCAATAGAATTGACAGTGATTTAGACATTGATTTGGAGTAGATGCCTGAGAATCAAAGTCTTACGTAGCATGTGCCTGATGCTCCTTTCTATTTATGTCATCCTTTGTTTCAACTTGTTAGTGACTTTGAATAAGTGACAATTATTTGGCAGTGAAATCTTTTATTAGTTGTTATTTTACATACTCTTGTTTCAGAAAATAAATGTCAAACTTGTACTTTACTTGAACTAAAGTTATTGTATTTCTTGCTCTTATTGTATTACTTGTATTGTAACGCTTGAAATGTTTTTGCTTACGATTGTAAGTCGCCCTGGATAAGGGCGTCTGCTAAGAAATAAATAATAATAATAATAATAATAAAGACAAGGGGGGGGATGTGTAAAATAGCGGGTTATGAGAAACAGCAGGGAGGGGGTTAAAACCTCCCTGCGAGAGAATGTACCTTTGTTTGGTTGTTTGCTTTATTGTTTCATTTAATTTGTTTAATTGTTTTATTGTTAATTATCATCCGCACCTGGGCGTTATTGGAAATTAGGCCCAGGTGCGGAGTTTAAAAGGAGAGCAAGCAGTCTGCTCGAGGCTGCTGAATGGAAGGAGGCAGAAAGGAGTGCTCTGCTTCCTGGCAGTCCCGAGAAAAAGGTACAGTGCAAACCTGTGTGGTTGAGTTTTATTGGAACAGGGAAACGGCTTAGCCGTCCTGTGATAGTTAGGTTCCTGCGTGTGTAGTTAATGCTCAGAAGAGCTAGGTGTTTATTTTGTGTACTTTGTTTTATTTACTTTTGTGATTATTAAAAAAATAGCGCGTGAGCGCTGGAAAAAAATCAATTTCTCGTGTCTGGGTCGCATTCTTAAAGGGGCAACGAACCCGAGTGGGTGCAAGTCGTTTACAATATATATATATATACGTATAAAAGAGCAGGCGGCATAAATAAGCAAATAACAACTATCATTGCATTAAACTTGTTCATTACTACTTCTTGCCACTTGCTGCATAGTCATCCGGGGTAGTTGTTGCTGTAGCTTCCTGAAAGCTATTTGCGCTAGTCTCAGATACGAATTTCCGACTTGTATCAGACACGCTTTTATTTATCTATTTTCTAATCTCCATCATTGTAGCTTTTAAAGCATATATTTATATATTTAAAATATGTATACTGCTTTCAACTGCTCAATTCATAGCAGAAATACAAAGTTGACTAAAATGCACTAAAAAGCTCTGCAATTTGTAGTGTGAATTAATGATTTATTAAGGATGGGAGAGGAACAAATTGGGCGGAGGCGGAGGGCATTTTAAACTGGCCAGGCAATTCCCCATTTCCTTTTATGTGGATTCAGACTGTTCTTAAAGTGTATCTTCTCCATATTGAAGAGAGTTGTATTGAAGGGGTAATCCATAAATCAGAGAGCCCAAGATTGGATGATAGCAGAGAGGAAGTGAAGCTCTTCCAACCTCTAGCATCCTCACTTCTTTTCAAGCTACCCTTAGCAGACACACAATAATCACCCCGGTGGGCCTGGGGGATCAAATGACGTGCTGCTGGGGGATTAGGAGCAACTCTATCCCTTTGGCATGGGCACTGGAATTTTCATTACAATGACCTTGGGTGTGGTGCTAAAGGAATTTGTTCTGCATGGAACACGAAGGCAAAAACAAACTGAACCTGCAATCTATGCTTCATGATGGGCTGCACCTTCCCTCAGTTTATCTTGGGGCACAACCTTGAGGAAAAGGGTTTCCTGATTAGCCTTTACCAAAATATAAATCTCTAAATAAGGCTTGTGATTTTTAAATTACAACATGATGGATTGCAAATCTGCTTTTCCATAACTGAGGTACCTATTGTATTTAGGACATAAAGATCCAGATTTATCATGATCTTTACACCAAAGTGCAATTTATCAGTATCAGCATCCAAAAATCAATAACATTCCCCATACCCCAATAGAATTGACAGTGATTTAGACATTGATTTGGAGTAGATGCCTGAGAATCAAAGTCTTACGTAGCATGTGCCTGATGCTCCTTTCTATTTATGTCATCCTTTGTTTCAACTTGTTAGTGACTTTGAATAAGTGACAATTATTTGGCAGTGAAATCTTTTATTAGTTGTTATTTTACATACTCTTGTTTCAGAAAATAAATACAAGCTAATGTAGTTATTTCTGGTAAATGACCCTGACAGGTTAGTAGCCAGACAAGGCCAGGCAGAGATCACAATAACGGTAGGAAGGGTGTTTGTCCAATGATCTGCATTGCTCCTGATTGTTACATGGGTTGTAAGGGATCTTTAAAAAGCGGTGGACGAAATTCAAATTGGACATTTCAAATTGGGTAGAAAAATAGGGGATAAAATAATTGATAAAAATTGAAAAAAATGAAACCCTAACTGCTGCTCCATGTATAAGTTGTTATGTCATGTACCCCAAGAAGTTAAGTGTTAAGGTTATTAATATTATTATGTATTGACAGTTTTTATTTACACAAGTGAGTGAAGAAAAATAGAAAAGGAATACAGAATAAGTGATTCAAGCATTGCATCAATTGTACATATTTGATGGCATCTTTTTTAATGAGTGGCAACTAATAATAAAATATGATTTCTGTAAAGCTGTTCGACACAGAGACGAACAAACCTGTGTTGTCTATTATGACCTTAGGGTCAATCATGCTTTTTCAAGGATATAGAGGAAAGGAACTAAAGGTCTATAAATGAGAGGATGGGAACCTTGTGTAAAAAATGCACCCAGGTTTAATCTAAAGAAAAATGTTCAATATATCAGAACTAATCCTAACCAGAACGGATATGTTATTTCACCTTAGCTCATATGTCTGGCACAACTTAAAACCGAAAAAAACAACTAAAATTGACTTATGAATTGTGTGTAATATATATATATATATATATATATATATATATATATATATATATATATATATATATATATAAAACATCTGTGCATTGCAATGCTTAACCCCAATGAGGTGCCGACCATATAAGGTAATTGTATATTAAAACAAAAGAAAGTCTGTTTAGGCTTACGCTCACTTCTCAAATCGATCCACCAACCTTGATTTATAGATTTATAGAAGTCTAAAAGACCAATTGGTCGCACACTCAAAATCAGAACAAGATTTACTATAGTCTTTTAAAAAAGATTTTCTTCATTTTATTAGTTCACAACCTGACGAAGACCTGTTGTGTCGAAACGTGCAGTTCTAATACCTTTTTGTTTGTTCTACTACCTTTTTGTTTGTTTGCTCGGTTTAGTAAAAAACATGTCTTAACTAATAAAATGAAGAAAGTCTTTTTAAAAGACTATAGTAAATCTTGTGGCCAGGACAAACCTGTCTTTTGAACTTCAATCTATAAATCATGTTTGGTGGATCGATTTAAGAAGTGAGCGTAAGCTCAAACAGATCTTTCAGAGTTATAGTTAATAGCCTTACAAACAGGGGCCAAGTTATCCCATTGTGGCTACATTTTGTCAGCTCAGATCTACCCTCAAAAGGACCGAAGATTTGACTATGCTATTTGATGTTAAGGTTTTATAGGTCATTCAGTGTCACACAATAGAATGTGGTCATAATGAATCAACCCCATTAAGGCATTATTCCTGAGAGGAGGACATCTGTATCCTACTTAGGGATTAAACTCAGGACTTCATGTTTAAGTCCTTTACCAACTAAGATTTAAGGTCATCTGGTATTCTAGAATTGCCCCTGTCTCTCTCCAGTAAGTGAACCATGATCTGACAACCCAGCTAGCCAAGTACCTAGTTCGGAATGCTCCTGCACGCAAGCTGAGGTCTTCTGACTCTGGCTTGCTTGTTATACCCAAGCAAAAGTGCACCACACTCAGAGAGCGCTCTTTTAGCTTCATGGTCCTCAACTCTCTGGAACTCTCTCCTAGCTTTAGTGTGTGTAGCTCCCACAGTCGCTCGCTTCAAATCAGCTCTCAAGACCCACCTGTTCTTTCTTGCTTTCAATGCTCTTCAAGACTGATATCTGTTATTAGCTGTTGTCTAAATTGCTATTTCTGGTTTTTCACTCCGCTTTATTCTGCATGACACACACATCCACAATGTTTAGAATTCACATCCTAGCCTTGTATTTCATGTATTATGTCTGTATTTAATGTATTAGCATTGATCCTCACTATCTTGTAAAGCGCTTTGTGATGGTGGTCCACTCTGAAAGGTGTTATGCAAAATAAATATTGATTGATTGATTGATATTGATTGATTGTGTCCCTAATAATGGAGTAATAATTATTATAGATTTTAGATTTGTTTAGCATTTTAAATTTGAATAGTTTACCAGTGTGTTTATATTAGGGACATGCAGATATTCAATTTTTTCAATTCCCTTTAACGTGTTTAAGTCCGTAGGTATTAAGTAATTTGTTAAAGATACTTACATTTAATGCTCTGTTGTTGAAGTATATATGTAAAAAATATAATTTGTGTTTTTAGTTTTCGCCATTGTTTAGTGGAGATTTACTAAACTTTAGTTACCAGGATTTCAAATCAGACCTTTATCTAACTTTAAGCGTCTAGAGTAAATGTAGTCCCCTTTGAAATTTTACCCCATTATTTCCAAGTTTAAATTTGATATAGTAGAAAATAAAAGGTTCCTCATTCACTATCAAAACACACAAAGCACACGTGTTCAATGAACAATAAAGACAGTGTTTCTTTTGCTATTTTCTTAATGATCTTAAATGCTTAGCAAGATGTCCATCATACTTGCATTGCTTGGTGGTATCCAGCAAAGAGGTGGTTCAGGCAGGGAACTCACTTTCAAGAGTAATCGTAAACATCAAGCATACTAGGCGCCTGCAATGCCCACAACATTTGTCAATCAAATGTGAGTATTTCATTCATCATCTGATAAATAACACATCCTATGATCAGCGAGAAAGAGTTTTATATCTTACTACAATCCATGTTGTCCTGCTGTTCATCAGAGTTTGCCTCCTCCTCCCCAGCCTCCACCTTTTTTTTGTTCTTGGCTTCATCCTGCTGCCCTGCTCATGGCTTTCCTACAGCCTCTCCACTTATCAGCAGCCTAGATTATGGGCAGGGGTACCTCGAAGTGTAAGGACAAAGGCTATACAATGTAATGAAATTATGTATAATGTAGTATTTGTCTTGTCTAAGCTTTAATAAAGATAGTTCTCCATTGCATGAGTTTCCTGACTGAACTAATGGTGCTTCAATAATGTAGGAGAATTACTTCTGTGTTTTCCCTAATTGAAATGAAAGGAAGTAGTAGAGAGGGATTTCCTAATGCAAGTCATAATTCAGAGAAAACCCATGGATAGAGCTCTGGAATTACCAAATTGAATGCCAGTCTCAGGCAACAATGGAGTCCCTGTTTAGACTGTGCCTTGTAGCCTGGAGAAATACAATCTGCTGCCACTGCTGAAAGAACATTTTCCAGTCTGATTATATTGTGTGGAGATCATAGAATAAAGGGAAAGCAGACTGTCACTGTATTATATTCTCCCCACCCCGTTTACCTTGGAGGGAAGTAATGTAAACAGGCCCAAAAAGTGTTAAACGATGCAAGATACTGAGCTGTTTTTTAAATTTGTAAATGGGGCTTTAAATCCAATTTATCAAGGTTGAATCAGGTCACCCATATTATTACATTATCTAATTAATTAACCAAGTTTGAGAGTCGATAAACAAAGCCAGCCACTTTCTGTGTCAAGGACACTCTTCCTTTATGAAATTAAATTGACCCAAGAATCTCTATTTGTCAGAAAGCTTGCCTCCCCACATCAAAGTTCTTTGAATTTAAAAATATGAATTTAGGGTTACAGGAAAACTTCAAGTAACCAAGTATAAGCAGTCCAGTTAGCTGATTTTCTGGATAATCCACAGCCTGAACATAACAAAGATTGCAACAATGAAAACTATTGCTAGGGTCTGGCTTTGTCCACTTAAAAGCACTGCCAGTTATGCACCTTTGTAGCCTGCAAAACCCAAATATTTTTTCCCCAAACCAAATATTGCAGTAACAAATACCAACTGAACAACTGAGCTTTCTTACAAGTTATGTTGCATGTCGCTTAGACCATCGTTTCTTAACCAGTGGGTCACAAACTGCTTCTAAGTGGGTCGCAAAGCCCAGTTTCCCAAAATAATGAATATTACTGTTGGAGCATTTGTCCCTGTCTGAACATCAACATTAACACTTTTGTTTTACCTTATGTCATTTGACTCCGGCAACCCATAATGCTCTGCTTGCAAAATAATGAGTACCGCCAATCAAATATAATTTTAAGAAAAAATTGATGAGAACTGTCGACTTAGACCATGTATAGAGCAATGTTAATTTTCTTTTTAAAAATACATGTTTTATTGGGACCAGGTTGTTTTCTGAGTAAATGACTTGGTTGATGGCATTTCAGACACTTGACTATTTTTATTTTTGTATTAAAATTGGATTCAAAAGGGATTTATTTTCATGTCTTCTTTTGACATTCCAAATTCATGCGAAGCAAGCAAAATTAGCAAATTATTAATTAGTTATTGTGGCAAAGTGGGTTGCAGTGCGCAGGTGCAGGAGTGATGCGGTGATCAATGAAAGACAGACAATGATAATCCAAAGTGAAACCATGTTTATTTATAATCCTGGTCTGGTGACCACAAATGATAATCCCAGGCAATACGCAGCAATGTGTATTGCATTGTTCTAAATAATGGGTTGCAGTCCCAAATAATACCACAGTCAATTTACACACACAAATACACACACGATCACAAGTCCCGAGTGAGTGGTTTCAGTGCAAGTGGTGAAATACAATTTAATACATGAACAATGGTGCAGTGTTGCTCAGATTTGTCCTGGCCTTAAGTGACAAATCAAGCACAGTATTAGCAATGACAAAACAAACAAACACTGACAATATTATCATGCTCCTTTTCGGTTCGTCTGTAACCATAACAAAGGAAAAGATCACCTCGCTACGTCCCCTTGTGTACCGTCAATCACTCCCCCTTGGTTAACGATTGCAAACGCTCCTGCAATCTGAGGCTGCCACATCGCTTCCCTTCCGGGTCGATGACTTGGCGTACTGTAGATCCGCCCCCTTTCTAGATGGCCAACTTCCACCTAACCCTGGGAATTAATTGTCTGACCATCCAGTCCAGGGCACTCTGTTCCCTTTACACAGCGCCCTCACAGGTCAGGTTAGAGATTTATCACCAAGAATCATTCTGTCTCTGTCACATTATACAAAATTATGTATACTTTTAGCATATTAAAAAATAGACTTTTTTTTCGAAATTAATGTTCCATACAAAATAATCAATTTTGATTCCAATGACAAAAAAGACACAGATTACAAAATGAATGTATTAGGTCATTTAAAATTGTATCCTAGTTTATCATTAGCACCCTCATCAACTAAGATGAGATTTTATTTGAAATGAAGAAGTGGAATTCATCTGCAGGAGAAGTCTATATGGGCTGGTTATATATATATATTTTGGTTATTATTCATCTGGTGCATTACTCCTGAAATTGTTTCAGACCCAGATATTCATACTGCTCAGTATAACTGGGTGATCTTATGGTAGAAATGTCACATTTTACATGCTTGCATTTAAATCCTTTCATTGATAAACTCTGACTGTGTGGATAAAAACACAACAAAACAATTAGAAGCAAACAAACAATATGCTGATAACAACATATAGCAAAACTGAGAAAGTAGCTTGCAAACTTTACATAGTGTTCTCTAATGGGAAATGAAATCTGAGCATACAGTATATTTATTAAAAAAATTGAAGTATAGCAAATCCATGAATACATCTGGTACTAACACTGGTTAGTTCCAAAGTCTAGTCTCCTGATTTTGGTTTCATATCCAGCTTCATACTCATCAGTCAGCTCGTCAAGAGATAAGCCATGATGTAGATGTTGAGATAGCTTCTGCATGGTTGATTCTGTTTTAATCTCTAAGGTTCAGATCTTAAACCTTACTAAAGCCAGTTTCATCTGTAAGTATGAAGAGTTCCCTTGGGATGTGCAGCAGATTCCTTGACTCTTGGTGATGGGGTTGGAGGTTAATCCTAATACCAGTTTTCTCTAAGGGAAGATGTTCAGCCAAGTTGAGCCCTGAAGTAAATCTCTCAGTCCAGCTTGCCATTGAAAAGCATACACATTAAGTAATTATACAGACATTTGAATGGAATGATAACAGTTTCACTTTGAATTAAGGCTTAAGGTATTTTTCTGTTTACAAGGAAAGAATTTTAAGCTGTACTACATTCTTGTTTGAACAGACTGCCCTCCCTCTCCCACCACCAGTGCTGCAAACAGTTCATGAGCACCAGCTCTGTTTTCTAGCACTTGAATGATGCATTGACTAATAATTATGTGCACTTGATGGATGGGATACAAATGGGAAACTTGGCCAAGAACTAAATTAGAAAATCTTCTAAGTGCCCACAAAAAAAAAGACTTGTTACAGATACTGAATTACTACAGCACCGGCAACAGCAAAAAACTGATTATTGCCCTGTTTTAATCCAATTAGCAACCCTCAACCCCATGTTCAAAGAGATTTGCAAGAAAGGTGCATCTAATCCCAGAGGAATTTCAAGACAGCATAGAGGCAGCATGTTATCCCAGGAACGTGCAGATGGCAACAGCTGCATGGAAATGTCCTGAGAACGGACCCCTACAGGAATGGCATTTAATGATTGTGATGTAAGTTGAAGGGATCCAGCTTGGGGTGGGATGGGTAGGGGTCAAATGACTTTGGAACCTGCTATGAAGATATTAAATCATTGTCTGAACGAGTAATATCGGATCATAAACACATTCCTGCCCTAAACTTCAAAACCTAAAGTACTCCTGTGGCAAAGTGGTTTGCAGTGTGCAGGTGTAGAGGTGATGCAGTGCTCAGTAATAACAAAACCCAACAACAGTTTAATGGTGAAAAACTAAGCTTTATTATTTGCTTAAATAATAATACTGGCTATACACAGCAATGTGTGAAATCAGTCAAAACCACGGGGTTCAGTCCCGAGATAATAATAACAACACACTTTAAACCACTTACACGATCATCAGTCCAATAGTGAGTGCTCCGGGTGCAAGTGGTGTTGTGAATACACGAAACAGTGATAACAGTGGTGCAGTGCAGTCCGGGTTTGATGCTGGTTTAATAGTGACAGCTCCCGGATATTTAGCCGTCTACAATGACAAATACCAACAGCTAAACAGACAGACAACACTAAACACTCACAGTTTCTTTTTATTCCTCCCGGTCATTTCGTAGCCATAACAGAGGAACAGATTGCTTCGCCACATCCCCTGATATACTCTCAGTCACGCCCCCTTTGGTAGCGAGTGCAATCACGTATCCTCCAATCCATGACTGACACATCGCTTAAGGCGATGACTTCTGGTACTGTGACTCCGCCCCCTTTCTGGATGGCTAACTTCCGACTGACCTTGGAATGAACTGCCAAACCATCCAGTCCGGGGCACACTGTTCCTGTTATACAGCGCCCTCATAGGTCGGGAGGGAGATTGTTGACTTGGATTCATGTCACATATCAGAGTGGAGCTGAAGGAACGCTTGGCTGAATCTACTTTCCCCATTACACCCCTCTCTCAGGAAAAGTAATCCGCATTTTGGTGATCTTTCCCTGCACGGTGTGTCATGAAATACATGAAGGGTTGCAGTGCCAGATACCACCGACTTATCTAGGCGTTCCTATCCTTCATCGTGCTTAACCACTTGAGTGGGGCATGGTCAGCGTCGGTGTGGAGGATGAATTCCTTATCAAAATCTGGTGTGATAAGGGTAGGGGCTTGGCAGTCTCTGCTTAATGGTATCAAACATCCCCTGACATTCTCCTGTCCATTTAATTGAATTTGGTGCTCAATTTTTAGTGAGGTTCACTAAAGGGTTGACCACTGTGGCATATTAATCTTTGGTAATAACCAGCCAACCCCAAGAGAGACCTCGCCTGGGGCTTGGTTTTCAGGATTGCCACGTCCATCAAAGCCTGGACTTTGGAGGCGATGGGTTTCACCTGCCCATGTCCCATAATAAATCCCAAATATTGAGTCTCTAATTTGGCAAATGCACATTTACCCAAGTTGGCTGTCAGCCGGGCTACCCTCAGAGACTGCAGGACGGCCGTGAGCCTAGCTATATTCTCTTGCCAGGTGGCGCTGTAAATAAACACATTGTCAATATACTCTGCTGCATACTCACAATCTGGGTGTAAGACCTGGTCTCTTAGTCTCTGAAAGGCAGCGGGCGCACCTTGTAGCCCAAACGGCATGGTTAGGAATGAGGGGTAGAAAATGCAGTTTTCTCCTGTGAACTGCTGGTTAAGGGGATCTGCCAGTATCCCTTTGTCAGGTCCAAAGTTGAGATGAACCTTGTCATTCCCAGTCTGTCGAGAAGCTCGTCAACCCGAGGCATGGGGTAGGCGTTTCCTTACGGAAATCAACACAGAAGCGATTGGTGCCATCCTTTTTGGCAACTATCACAACTGGGCTGCACCACTCGCTCCTGGAAGACGCAATCACTCCAAGTTCGAGCATTGCCCGCACCTCTTCGCTAATGCCACTTCGTCGACTTTCTGGGATCGGTCTCTCTCGAACCGTGATACCTGGGGAAGTGATAATGGCATGCTCAACAAGGTTAGTTCATTCTGACGGGCACATCAGAAAAAAACATCCTTGAACCCCCCAATTAACAGGCAGATCTCTCTGCTGATCAGGAAGTAACTGTTCCCCCATTGGAATGCTCTGAGTGTTAGGGGCCTCTATTCAGGGTCCAAAAGCATCCTCTACCTTGCCTGGGGCTATAAATAAGGCCTCCCTTGCCTGCCAGGGCTTCAATAAATTTACATGGTAAATTTGCCACTCATTGCAGCGATCGTGCTGTCTAATTTCATAATTCACTCTCCCTATAGCCCGAATCACCTCATATGGCCCCTGCGATTTAGCATACAGGTTGGTTTCTGAAGTAGGAAGAAGCAACAGTACCTTGTCTCCTGGTCAAAAGGTCAGAATGCGTGCATTTTGGTTGAACTGCTGCTGTTGCCGGTGCTGAGCCGATTATAGATTGTCCTGGGCCAAACGACCGACCAAATCCAGGTGATCTCTGAGTAGGACCACATGTTACACTACATTTTTGGATGAGCCTTTGTGCTCTTCCCACCCCTCTCTCAACAGATTGAGGATGCCGCAAGGCTGTCAGCCGCACAAGAGCTCGAAGTGGGAGAACCCTGTCAAACTCTGCGGCACCTCTCTCACTGCAAAAAGGAGGTAGGGAAGAAGCATTGCCCAATATTTTTGCTCTTGGTTCACAAACCGTCTCAGCATCTGCTTAGGGTCTGATTAAAACATTCCACTAAACCGTCCGTCTGTGGATGATAAACAGATACCCAGATGGAATGTATTTTTTATATTTTATACACTTGCTGTAATGTTTAACCCTTTGCGGTCCATTTATTCAGTGCGTCTCAGGCACGTCAGGTCCAATTTATTTTCACACACGCAGTTTATTTTAGACGCGCTGTTTAAAAGTATTTTTTTCACAGTAAAACAGGTTTAAAAGGCACTGCATATCAACAGGACACTCAGTACTGCATCTCCAGCCCCGCCCCACCCCTTGTTCGCTATATTTTTTACATACCTCGTAATAGTAGTACATACCGATAAATCACCTCCTGATCACTCGTTTTATCACCAAATGCCTCAATAATGCGATCCAAGTAATTATTTTATTACTATAACACCTAATAAAAGCTCTGCAAATGTCTGTGATATTCTTTGAGCGCTGGATGCAGAAGTAGCTATCTTGTTTGTTTATGTCCGTGTTTGTCTATGTGGTGTTGGGGCTATGTGTATTCATGAGATACGCCCCCCCCCCCCTTTTTTTTTTTTTCTCCCCGGCTTCTCTCGGCTCCTATTGGTCTCACTCGGCCATTGAATGATTTTCTCAGCTTTTTCCGGAGAAAAAACGACTAGAGACCTGTTTTTTACATCTTTTTGATGATGTCGGACAGGGTCCGACATTGGACTGGAAAGGGAAAATTGCAATGTCGGACCAGGTCCGACATTGGACCGCAAAGGGTTAAGACAAGAAGTTAGTTCCATTATCAGTCAATATCTCTTTGGGGATCCCTACTCTAGCCCTTTGAGTAGTACGAACATACCAGTACATTCACTGCTCTCTGGTCCCCAGGGAGTACGAAAGTACTGGTACATTCTGCAACTTTAAACTTGAATTACTGAGCCTACAAAACTCCTGATAACAAGATATTGTAACACTAGGTTTCTGTAACACCTTTTATTGGCCTCTTGCACCCTCTGCCAGATATTGACTGAATTACATACAATAAACCATCACAAAAATGTCAGTGATGTCTGTAAAATGGCAAAAATTGGATGGCCCAGTAACCTCACCCTCTCAGTCACATTGCATACCGACTCCCTTTGATTGGCGTTTGATACCATCCGAGCTTTCTCCCACCAGACCCCAGCCTCGTCTCATTGATGCACCTTCCCATTTTTTGATCCGTCTCTTTGTTTGTTTTTCTCAGACGAAAAAGGGAAGAAAACAAGTCAGCATGTAAGGGGAAAATCTCACCAATTGTTTCCCCCGTTTGGTCGGGACTGCCTTTTTAATTAATTGTTTATACTTGTAATTATTGGGTGTGGTAGCCTTTCCACCACCCCCATATGTCCTACCGATATATATGATTTTAGTGTGGGGTATGTCGCCATGTCTCCATGGATACAGGAGATCGCCACCTGGCCTTGTTACTGCCACGACACACCGCCCAAGAGAGCTGTCTGAATTAAGGTCTGTACACACCCACTAATGCATGGGTACTCACTTTACCGACCTCCACATCAACAATACAAGGCCCCTCCCGACCATTTCCCTATCTCTTACCTGCTTCCGATGCCAGATAACATGCCGCCACATTGCACTTATTGCTGAGGAGCACAGCCGGGCGATATGTCCTGTGTGATGGCACCTGGAACAGATAGGAGGGGCAGAAGGCACTGGGATTACATATCTGTCCCGCTGCTAATAAGGCAGGGGTCAGGGGCACTGAATCTAACCCATCTAGGGGCCAGCCGTCACCTCCATGGTAGGGAGGTTAGACTGCCCATTGGGGTCGGGGTCTGGGAGGTCTGGATCCCAGCACGATGAGGGGTGGTGGTGGAGGTAAAGCCAGTCCCATGCTGTTCGGCGGTGAGGGAGAGTTCAGTAGGCTTGTCTGGGAGGAAATCAGGGAGTCCTCGAAGTTCTCCGCCAGTTTGACCGTGACTTCCAGGGTGGTCGGATTGTGACACTATAGCCACACCTGGGTCTCGGCGTCGACCACATGGCAGAACTGTTCCAATGCTATGGCTTCACCCATTTGTACCCCCTTTTGTCTGAGGGGGCAAAGCCAATGCACCATCTCCGGTGTCCGCTGGTACTCCCTGAAGTGCACCTGATGTGTTCCCCCGTGATGTTGAGTCGCCTGAGGATGGCCAGCTTGACCAGGTCGTACTGGCTGGCCTCATCATTGGTCATGGCCTGGTAGGCTGCTTGGGCCTCCCAGCAGCCTAGACAGGGTTCCAGACTAACTTTTTGTTTTAGGAGTCAATGGCTGTTAGGCCAAAAATATATATATAAAGGCAGGATTTAAACCTTAACTAGTTGTACTTTCATTCCACCTACATAACCACTACACCGCACAGATTCACCCTTTCAACAGACTAGGCTGCTATTTACATTTACCCTATCCAAACAACAATACATTGCCTCAATATAGGTTGAAAAATGTTGCTATTCCCGTAAGTGAATAAAGAAGTGATATCTGAAACAAAAACACATTGGAAATGCGAAAAAACACCAAGTTATCAAAAGTGCCCGGCCATTTAAAGTGGAGATATCAAAACTTGGCTTGTGTTTTTCAGGCACAATAAAAGCGGATCGAACTTGCAGATGAACTTGTTTGAACTGATTCTAAAACTGCAACAGAAGGAATCTCATTCCTGAGGTCTTTTTTCTTAGTTATTGAAGCACTGAACCATCTGACTCTCCGGATCTTTGAAATCCCTAACTAGTCATACTTTCACTCCAACTACACAACCGCTACGCTACAGATTCACATCTTAACCCTTTCAACAGACTAGGCTACTATTTACATTTACCCTATCCAAACAGCAATATATTGCCTCAATATAGGTTGAACAATTTAGCTATTCCCGTAATGTGTTATTATCCATTATGTGAAAAAAAATGTAACGTCAGAAGTGATCACCTGTACCATGTGCTAGTGCCAGTGGCTGTAGAAGGCTACGGGAATGTAAAAAAATAAATACAATTATTAACCCTTTGCAGTACATTTATCAAGTGCGCGTCAGGTGCGTCAGGTCCAATTTAATTTTAGACGCGCTGTTTAAAAGTATTTTTTTTCCACAGTCAAACAGGTTTAAAAGGCCCTGCATATCAACAAAGCACTCACTAGGCATCTCCAGCCCCGCCCCACCTTTTCATTCGCTATAGCTTTCACATATGCTAAGAAATAAATAATAATAATAATAGTCGTACATACCGATCAATCATCTCCTGATCACTCGTTTTATCACCAAACGCCTCAATAATGCGATCCAAGTCATTATTTTATTACTATAACATCTGAAAAAAGCTCTGCAAATGTCCGTGATATTCTCTGAGCGCTAATGCAGTCACAGCCAGCTTGTTTCCTTATGGCCTCCATTATCAGATGCCAGGGGCAAGTATGACTAGATACGCCCTTTTTTTTTTCTTTTTTTTTCCGGCTTGTCTCGGCTCCTTTCACTCCCACTCGGCCATTGAATGGTTTTCTCGGCTTTTTCCGGAGAAAAAACGACTAGAAACCCGTTTTTTGCGTCTTTTTTGATGATGTCGGACAGGGTCCGACCTTGGACCGGATAGGAATAATTGCAATGTTGGACCAGGTCCGACATAGGACCGCAAAGGGTTAAAGCTCTAGAAGGTTGTTTGTGTGCTCATTTCTTGTACAAGTGCATTATTATGTTAAATTTTGTGTGCAAATTTATTTTATTTTTTTTAAGTTTATAAGCTTGTTCATGTGTTTGGATTCGCAAGTGGTAGTTTGTATTTAAAAAAAAAAAATCTAACAATTTTAGCAAAATATGGCTTTTTTGCCTGTTCTTTTTTGTTTTCTAAAACAATTTTTTTTAAAACATAGAGCAATAACATTAAACCAGACAACAAACACTAACCCCCTATTTTTTCTACTGCATTTAAGTTTTAAGCTTACTTAAATAAAAATATATTGATTGGCCCTCCAAATAAGTAATTTCTTATTGATTGGTAAGAAATAATAAAAAAAAGACGATTGCAGTTATTTTAGACAGTTTATTTTAGTTTGGCATTTCTCAGTGTGGCAGGATGCAGACTGCTTATTTCTCTCCCTGTCTACTCCATAGTTTTTGTGAACTCGATGAGCGCAGGTACTCTAGATTTACCTTCCATGCTGCTGACGCTCTTCTCTCTGCCTCTATGTTGTCACGTGCTTCTCTCACTCTTAAAGAGGCAGGGCTTGTACGCATCAGAAGAAGGGCTGCGGTTATTGAAAACGAAACTGAGAGTGTAATTTATTTTATTATAAAGACTATGACTCGAGTCGAGTGGAGACTTTTGGGCTGGGACTCGAGTCGAGTTGAGTCTTTTGAGCAGAGACGCAAGTCGAGTCGAGTCACAGAAAATTGCGACTCAAGTCATTACAGTTCTGATATGAAGGCATATCTCCCTTCAAGGAAAGTGTGAGTTTCCTGCGCAGTTTGGATTTGTTCCCTGCATAATAGCGGGATTACGGGAGAACAACAAAAATATATATCTTTCTGCGTTTTTTAGAAACGTGGTTTGGTGAGATGAAAAGCTGTAAGTCAGATTCGACTTACAATAAACCACTCAAGAACTGAATATTCACTCTGACCTGACCTGCCAGTTAAAATGTGTATATACAGACTAAGATCATACTTAAAAATGACAAAATATATGTGATGTGAAAAATAATTGTTAAACATTGAAGAAAATTGCTTATTTGAAAGGAAATTTTACATTTGACATTATACAGTGCCTATTTGATGTTTCAAAAGTTAGAATTTGGTTCCTAGTAGCTGATTCATTCCTGAACTTTGTCTAGTCAGTTCTTGAAAGGATCCCAACTACTCAGCAACCACAACAGGGCTTGGTAACCCATGCCATACACTCACCCCTTATGATTCAATACATGATTTTGCATGTCAGGGTGATGGGTTTCCTGGTTCTTATTACCTCCAGAATGGTCGTATCTTTTTAATCTTCTCTTGCCACACCCCAGTTTTAATGTGATTGTAGCTAACAATAATTTTTAGCTTACCTGCTGTGCACTTCCATTCACTATATTGATATCAAATGCACAGCTTTGAGAAAAACACATTATAGTAGACATATATGCTTTCAGGTAGTGTAGCACTACACCTAAAAAGTGAAATTGTAGTGTAGCACTATACCTAAAAAGTGAATTGTGTTCATAACATTCAAGAAATGTTGTTAAATGGAGTCTACATGCTTCGATAACTGATGTCACCTTGTGGTTACCACGACATGTCTAACGTCATCCTCTAAGACTTTGATCTCTGCCAAGTTTCCATGCAACAAAGCTGAAGCTTTAACTGAGCAGCAGTCAGGATATGATTAATTGCACTGCAACTCCTATTTGGTCTCAATTGGGAAGAACTATTGGGAAGATCCTATCAGTCATGGGCAGTTTCAAGGGATGAAAACTTTGGATTTATATCACTGATCGTTTCTCCTGCCTTCACTGTGGGAAAATTAATCAGTGAAAAAAAAGCATGCTGGCTTGCAGACAAACCATGTTTTTAAATGTAACTTTTATTTGTGTCCCTAAATAGGCTGTGATTTAGTAAAAGCTTGCACACCACTAGAAGGCATTAGTTTGTGTAGGTCTATAAAAAGCTGTACTCTGGCTGACCTGCTGATACTAACTTTAATTAAAAAACACTTAATAAAAATAGTGAAGTATGATGGGATTACCCTTAACACATTAAATTAATATGGCTACATTTATTTCTGATAGGCAAGACTAAATTGTTATATTTTAACATCTTGTTTATCAGGGATATTCTCTCTACATTTATAGTAGTTGGGCCTCCACCCCGTTATGCACTGAATTTAAGACCCCACAGTTTTAAACATAGTTTTAAAGAGGATTGTTAACTGAAACTGAAAAAATAGGTAAGCTATTGACAAACATTTGTCTTTTTGTTATTGTATACATACTTTTTATTTAAATGTTTTATTTAGAAATACTGGATTTCTATTGACCACTCTGTGTGACTTCACAATCAGTGTGTATGGTGAGGAAGATACACTGTATTCTTGTTTGGGGTACTGGGGTATTGTTTCGCAATTTGTTTTGCTCTATTTCATTCCTAAAGTATCAGTGCTTATAACTGCAGCTCGGTTATTACATAGGGAAAGGGAAACATTTCCTGGAGTTCACACGGTCAACACCAGAGATTTCCTCCCAAGTGGGGATTTTCTTCTCTACTTATTTTGTCTTTCTTTTCTGATTTAAATGCAACAGCATTGGAGGTGGTTGTGTGGTATGAAGCATGTTTTCTGGGTATTGGTTATTCTCGTCACCTAGTCATTACCTATCATCAGTTAACCTCTGTCAGATGGTGGTGGTCTCATTTCCCCAAATATTGTATTTTAAGATCAAATACATTTAATCAATGTCAGTGGCGTCAGTTAACCAGAACTATAGTAGTAGATACCCATTCAAGTTTACAAATGGAAAAAAGGAGGTTCGCATGAACCACTCAAACCCCAAGTTACACTAAGGGTCAAGAGGTTACACATTTTCAAACACTGAAGCAGAACCATTGATTTAATTCTACTATCTGCAAAAAACAAGTTGGTTAGCACCAACAAAGAATTGGGGATGTTTTGATAGGGGTACATCATTAAATAATCATACATGGTTTTATTGACCTTGTTTATTAGACTACTTATTAAAGATGTCCCCCGCAAAGGGTACATATCACAAATACATATTGCAAGGCTCTAAATAAAAAAAAAAAGTATGAAACTAATGTGTCCTTTAGTTCCATACATTTTTGAAGCCACCGTGGCCATTATATAAGAAAAAAGTCAAGGCCAAACAGTAGAATTTTGCATAATTTTGCTTATATTAATATACACATCTTTAAATTAACCACGGATGGAAAAAACAACACATTGTAACATAATTATTGATTGGCTCAGAATAACCCACCTCTTACACACACACAAACGCACAATTTTACTGAACAAAAATGAAGCTTAATATATACAGTTAGTACAGGTTCTGTACTAACTGTATATAAGTTAAAATTAACATTTGTGTTTTCTTTAAGCTTTGTAAATGAAGTTCATATACAACATTGTGTTTAACCCTGCGGTACTACAAAATAAAATGTAAAATGTAAAAAATTAAATAAAAAAAAAACAGATTAAACCTGTTCACTCTCCAATGAGAATGTTTTTTTTAATGAAAATCACAGACCTAAACTAAAAGGAGAATTGCAGATTAAACAGTTTTTCAAGTATTAGTAACGTATAGAATCGGTCATTGTAAGACAAGTAAAAAAACAGCTATCCACAGGTATCTGAGTGAAATGATGATCCAATTTCACATTTTCTGCAGATTGCTGAATTACTACTATGTTGGTAGTTTTAATCCATGTGTTGTTACTTAACCCTTTGCTGCAACTTTACTATGTTTTCAATGGGCATTGTTGGCTGGTGATGAGTTTTGTATATTCATGAAAATGTTTAATGACCCCTAAGTTTACTTCTGGAAACATGGCTAAATTATTATTATTATTATTAATTTCTTAGCAGACACCCTTATCCAGGGTGACTTACAATTGTTACAAGATATCACATTATTTCACATTATACAGATAGCACAATATTATTTTTTTTACATACAATTACCCATTTATACAGTTAGGTTTTTACTTGAGCAATCTAGGTAAAGTACCTTGCTCAAGGGTACAACAGCAGTGTCCCCCACCTGGGATTGAACCCACAACCCTCCAGTCAGGAGTCCAGAGCCCTATCCACTACTCCACACTGCTGCCTCTATATTAAATAACCTCTATATTAAAAAAAAGAAACAGTGCTGAAACACAGCTTACCTGCAATAGTATCCTTCCCTTTGTCATCTGCATACAGTAACTTCTATAAATCTATTTTCTGATCTCAATCCTTAAGTAGAAGAATCAAAACACTTTTTGGTCATTCTGCTGGTACATTAGAGTACCATGACTGTGTATATTCGTGTCTGGCCATTTCAGCTCTTGATAGTGCACACATAGGGGCCTATGTACTAGGAGTCTGCAAGCGCAAAATTGCAACATACAATATGTACAAAAGGGAAATGCCTAGTGCATCTCGAAAAATGTGCATGTGTAAACATTAAGCCTCCGTAGCAAGATGCTCCAGGGAATAAGGAGATAGGTGATTAGCATCTCAATGACCTCTGAGATGCTCCTGATTACATATGCAGAAAGGAAGCACCTGTGCATAATGATATGTACTAAAGTGAGCATCTAATCACTCCATTACTTGCATATGCTTAACTTTGCGCCACTTAGGACTTGGCGTAAATGATGTGTTGGGCTAGAGATAAGCAGGGGCCCGGAAAATTCACGGTATTTTTAAAAGAAATTCACAAATGACAATAATGGCAAATGAAATTTAATAGAGAAAAGTGTAAAGTATTGCATGCAGGCAATAAAAATGTGCATTATAAATATCATATGGGAGATACTGAAATTGAAGAAGGGACTCAACTCGCACAACTCTCGCAATGTATAATGCCAGAGATCTCGCTAAGAAGACGCAACAAATATTTTCACTTAAGTGTCACAACAAAAATGTAAATTGCGGTATGTTTGCGCTGTGACTAGCCCATCTTAGTACACCTACCTATTTAGTTTAACTGTTTCTATTGATAAGGTTTTAAAAATTCATATATTTGTAAAAGAAAACAAGCTCCACAAATATGCGTCAGAATTTGTGTGGAAATGTTGCATGACAGATCAGCCATACAATGGTGTGAACATACTTCAAATCACGATGGTCCTCAATTACACTAAAACATACATGGCAAAATGCTAAACACCACAAAAGCAGGGTAATGCATAGTACGGAAGTGGCGTAGCATAGAAAATCAATTTACAGTGGATGCTGTCACGTTGAATCTCATACCAGGTATCCTTATTTAATTATTATGCTGTCCCGTGGATTTTTTTACATCTCTATGAGAAACGTGTAGGGTACCATTTCATCAAGAAGACAAATGCATTGCAAAACATTTTTTTAACAAATTGTGACAGCATGACCATGACATGGTTATGTTGTGCTAAAGTAGTGTACTTACTACAACAGCATACAGTCATTCTCTTACTAACTCTGAACAGCTTCCAAATCTAATACATTCACAGGAGCAGCTCAGCCAAGGCTCACAGCTGTCAAACATTTTCAACAGATTCCACAGGGCCTAGATGAGGTCTGAAGAATTCCTTTGCCATTACACATTAGCTAAAAGGAATTACCGTTAACATCTGATATTTTGGAAGTGGGAAATTTGCCATCCTGACCTTGCCCAAAGCACTCCGGAACTGAGGGTCAAGGATTTATTATCTCTGGTGGCCTCCAAAGGTCACTGGGGGCCCCTTATTTGTGGCGTTCCAGAAAAGCCCAAGCACCCAATGTGCTATTCATTTAGTAGACTATGCAGCTTTGTATGGAAGAAAGGAGAGACACATGTTACTGTTGCTCCATGGATCTTTGTCATAGGAAAGGCATGTTCCACTGGAGTCATTCCCAGCTGTCGGTAGTAGCATGCTGATGCGCTACAGCCAATCACAGAATAATATGCCACATAAACAGGATGCTTTAAATGCGTGTGTGTAAAAGGACCTCTTGCTCATTTCACAGTCTTATTGCAGGATTGAGACTTTGTGCAAGCATCTGTCCTTGCAGAGTTTATATGGATAAACACTCTGATACAGAGTGGGGCCACTTTCTTGTGTGCCGTGTTACAAAACTGAAGCCCAGGTCCTGACAAGTGTCAATCTACATCTCAGTATATTGTAGCAAGCATCCATTAATCCAAAAAGTTGTAATCCTAAACAATAGACTACAGAATTGGCAATAATAGGCTTTGAAATACCTGCAGATATTTAATCTTTTTTGGACCCATTGTATTCTATTATATGCTATGTAGGTCTCACATGTGCAGTTATGAAAGAAGCATATGCCATTTTAATTTTAAAATATGATAGCTAATATTATATAAATTAAGAGAAAATTCTCACTTGGAATGCTTTATGCTCAAGTAGTCTATTATACTTACCATTCCCCAGCATACCCCAAGAGGGAAATTCTCTACACCCCTTGAACACCTTCCCTTTTTATATTTGAAAAATAAAGCAAATTCATAACCATTTTGGTGCTTTTGAAAGACATGAATGTGACTACAGTAATTGATATCAGAAATGGATACATGTTTTTCATCTCGTAACTTGATTCTCATTTATTTATTTCTCTGCTCAACAAAAAACAAGCACATTTCCCTGTTTTTCTAACTTTTCCTTTGAAAACAGAAAGACAACTAGAAAAAAAATGTATTGCAGGAAAACAATAGAAAACACACACAATTATACTGTCAGAAAACCAGAATAGTGTGTACATTATTTCAAATGACTCATGCAAATTGCAAAAGGAAACGCAGTACATATCACTCAGACAAGCTGTAGCTAAATACATTTCACCGAAATATCTTTGAAAGAATAGCCCGTTAGTAAAAGTAACTAAATGCAACGAATTGTGTGTTTTTTTGTACCTGAACATTGTGTAAACTGTGTTTACCTCATTTCAGTAGATAAGAATCTCCCCCTCTGTGTTAATTTCAGTAATTATAGCAACCCCCTGACTTCCTTACCTACTCATTAACTCTTTCCACCTCATAAGTCCCCTGCAGGTAGCTATTTTTTTTATCTGCACTGGCGCCTCAAACAGACCTGTCATTCAACCAACTCAGCACATGTGTTTTTGATGCCTTCTGGCAGCGCTTATAAACTGCCCATGTTGATCAGGTCTGAAACGTTATGGAAAAAGAGAAAAACACATTTAAAAGTGCATCTAATAACTATACAAATACAATTATTTCTAATTAATATTTTTGTTTAAACAGCCCTATTTCCACCTGTTTTTCACTGTTTTCATGTATGTATGTGTAACTACTGGATAGTTTGTGCTGCACACATGTAACCTATATCAAATTATGTAAGCAACGTATATCAAATTATGTAAATTGCAACAGGATAAGGCATATTATATGTGGCAGAGATGAGAGTATATGTAAAAAAAATATGCTTTTCCAAAAAAATCATGTTTGGTCACTGCTATATATTTTGTAATCATACATGGCTCAAAACAACCAAGAAAAAACACTGCGCCATTGAACTTCAATATGAAATGAACACAGGGGGAAAAAATGAAGCAAATTGTGTGAAAAACAACAGTTTTATTAGCAATTTACAATTTAAAATTTTACATGCTCAGGCCATGTCCATTACTTTCTGTGTCATTCTGTGAAGCAGTTCCTGTTTGGCACAAGACACAATGGATATAACTCTGTCTGTCTCTCACGCTGATCTGCAGCTTCCTAGCAAGCTCTGTCTCTCTCTGAACTATGTATGCAGTTATTGCTGGTACTGCTGAGATTCTAAGCTTTCCAACGATACTGCCCCGTTGCTAAAATGATGGAGCAATCGACTTACAACGAAACCTACGCATGTGAACCGTCATACGATGAATGACTTACATTCAGGCGATCGTAGCACCGGCTAGCAGTGCTGCTTACAAATACTGAATATGTCATTGTAAAGTGCCGGGTCTGTACTTTTAAACAAGCCCAGAACCACATAGATGGCTTTTACTTTGCATGAGTAATTTACAAGTAAAGTTTGGCGCACCAAAATGAATTATTTTAACGGACTTCTGACCACCAGACCATGGCAGACACCATTTTTCTTTAGTAAGGATCAAAGTTGGTTTCCAAGCTTAAAAAATTAATATGTACAACCTGATTTACAGTCCATCGTCATTATAAGGGCCAAGTCTGGGAAAGACATCAAGTAGTAATTTATCAAACATGGTGGCACAAAGGGAACATGCACAACTGTACAAACTGTCCTAGTACAGCACCGGAAAGAATTTGAAAAAAATATTCTTCAGAATCCCAAGCCATTACTCTTTTGTCTTGAAGTTGTCTAACAAGCACTTTTTGACATTCAGACATTTGACATGAGTCTCATATTGTCTGAAATTCCAAATAATTTCTTATTATAATTCAGCAGCAACTGTGGGGTGCTCAAGCTAATGAGCAACAGCTTTTTTTAAAAATGTATTTCTCTGAATATCTGTTTTATGGAATTGAAAAATAAAAATCACAATATTCTGTTGCAACTGATCAACATCTTTAATACAAGGTTGTAAAGTGAGCACAGATTTAATATTTAATGCTTCTCTTGTGGTGCTTTACCAGTAGTGTGAGAATGTCCTAGTTTAACAGGCAGTTTTGTGTGATGCACTGGCGTTTCGTTTTCTGCCTCCTGTCGGTGAGATGAGATTTAAAAGCTCTATAATCTTTTGCATAATAGTTAAGACACTCACTTGCAGTGTGGGAGGTCGCCAGCTCGTGCCCAGCCTCTGCCCTGTTACACTGGGAAGTCCAAACCTGTCACATGTGCCTGCTTTCAGGAGATGCCCATTTATATTAACTATAATAAATAAACCCTCTAAGCAATGCAGCGACAGATCTATAAGAGAAGCTTCCATATGGCCTGTAGAAAGCACAAGATCAACATAATCTGTGACAGATTTTATTTAAAAGGGTTTTCAAAACCAGGCTTTTCTTATAAAAATGTATCTAGGTTTGTTGGTGGTCTAGGATGACGGCCCTACAAATCTTTGCACTTGAAGGCAGTAATGGCTGCTTTTGTTTGTGTATGTTATGATGCAAATGCCACCTGCTGGTGTTTTTCTCGTGTTATTGGTTTGGTCAGCCCAACTAGAAGGAGCATACAGATATTCTCAGTTGCATACATGTAGCAGGAAGGCTACTTTAGGAGCTGATTGTTGATTCATAGATTTCAAAAGTTATCATGCTATTTGGATTACATCAAAAGTTGGTAGATGTCAGCTGTATTTCTTCAAAGTCCTAAACGGCTTTAGGGCTGGAAATAGAATACTAAAATAATGAAGTGCTTGATTTTCAAAACAACCTTCTCCTGTATTGTCACCTCCAGAATTATTGGCACCCTTGATAAAGATGAGCAAAAAAGACTGTATAAAATAAATAATACCAGTACTGAGCTATATTGTAATTTTCCAACATGTGGAATATATTTGACTTTATTAATGATTCAATGGAATCAACCAAAATTACACATTTCTCAAATTATAAATTTATTTCCAAAAAAATGAAGTGTCACAATTATTGGCACCCTTGTTTTCAGTACTTTGTGCATCCTCCCCATGCAAGGATAACGGCACTGAGTCTTTTTCTATAATGTTTAATGAGATTGGAGAACACATGGGAGGGATCTTAGACCATTCCTCCATACAGAATCTTTCCAGATCCTTGATATCCTTCGGTCTGCACTTATGGACTGCCCTCTTCAATTGAAACCACAGGTTTTCAATGGGGTTCAAGTCCGGAGACTGAGATGGCCATTGCAAAATGTTGATTTTGTGGTCAATTAACTATTTCTTTGTGGATTTTGATGTGTGCTTGGGGGTCATTGTCTTGCTGGAAGATTCACTTGCAAACAAGTTTCAACCTCCTGGCTGAGGCAACCAGGTTTTTGGCTAAAATGTTGCGGTACTGAGTTTATGATGCTGTTGACCTTAACAAGGGCCCCAGGACCAGTGGAAGCAAAACAGCCCCATAACATCAAAGATCCACCACCATATTTTACAGTAGGTATGAGGTTCTTTTCTGCACACGCATCCTTCTTTCAACACCAAACCCACCGCTGGTATGCGTGGCCAAAGAGCTCTATTTTCGTCTCATCTGACCATAGCACCCGGTTCCAATCAAAGTGCCAATGCCGTTTAGCAAACTCCAGGCGCTTATGTTTGTTCGGTGCTCTCAATAAAGGCTTTTTTCTAGCAACCCTTCCAAATAGCCTATTGGCATGGAGGTGGCGTCTAACTGTAGATTTGGAGACTTGGTGACCCCAAGATGCAACCAAGTTCTGTAATTCTCCAACTGTGGCCCTTGGATTTCCCTTTGCCTCCCGAACCATCTGCCTCACTGTGCGTGGGGGCAAGATACACTTGCGTCCTCTACCAGGCAAGTTTACCACTGTTCCAGTGGTTTTGAACTTCTTCATTATTGCCCTAATAGTGGTAAGTGGTATATTTCGTTTTTTAGCTATTGTTTTGTACCCATTGCCTGATTTATGAAGGTCAACAACCATTTGTCTCTTTTCATTTGTGAGTTCTTTGCCTTTCCCCATGGTGATGGATGACAAATGGATTTCATATGTGTGTTACCTCATTATTATACCCCAGTGAAACAGGAAGTCATGGAAGGCCACAATACAGTTCCTTAAGACTGAGATGAACTTAAAGAAGTAGAATGTTAATGCAGATTTAATTTTGTTTGATTTTATTTATAAGAATCTTTATGGGTGCCAATAATTCCGACACCTACCTAGAATTGTTTTTTATTAGTTTTTTCTCTGAGCAATTGTATTAGAATAAAAGAATATGGTTTTCCCATATATTTGAGCATAAAATATAGCTCATTACCTGTGTTGTTTATTTTCTGCTCATCTTTATCAAGGGTGCCAATAATTTTGGAGGTGACTGTATATAATAATAATAATTTATTTCTTAGCAGACACCCTTATCCAGGGCGACTTACAAGATATCACATTATTTTTACGTACAATTACCCATTTATACAGTTGGGTTTTACTGGAGCAATTTAGGTAAAGTACCTTGCTCAAGGGTACAGCAGCAGTGTCCCCCACCGGGAATTGAACCCATGACCCTCCGGTATATATACATATATATACAGTATATATATATACAGTACTGTGCAAAAGTTTTAGGCAGGTGTGAAAAAATGCTGTAAAGTAAGAATGCTTTCAAAAATAGACATGTTAATAGATTATATTTATCAATTAACTAAATGCAAAGTGAGTGAACGGAAGAAAAATCTAAATCAAATCCATATTTGGTGTGACCACCCTTTGCCTTCAAAACAGCATCAATTCTTCTAGGTACAATTGCACAAAGTCAGGGATTTTGTAGGCATATAGTCAGGTGTATGATTAAACAATTACACCAAACAGGTGCTAATGATCATCAATTCAATATGTAGGTTGAAACACAATCATTAACTGAAACAGAAACAGCTGTGTAGGAGGAATAAAACTGGGTGAGGAACAGCCAAACTCAGCTAACAAGGTGAGGTTGCTGAAGACAGTTTACTGTCAAAAGTCATACACCATGGCAAGACTGAGCACAGCAACAAGACACAAGGTAGTTATACTGCATCAGCAAGGTCTCTCCCAGGCAGAAATTTCAAGGCAGACAGGGGTTTCCAGATGTGCTGTCCAAGCTCTTTTGAAGACGCACAAAGAAATGGGCAACGTTGAGGACCGTAGACGCAGTGGTCGGCCAAGGAAACTTACTGCAGCAGATGAAAGACACATCATGCTTACTTCCCTTCGCAATCAGAAGATGTCCAGCAGTGCCATCAGCTCAGAAATGGCAGAAAACAGTGGGACCCTGGTACACCCATCTACTGTCCGGAGAAGTCTGGTCAGAAGTGGCCTTCATGGAAGACTTGCGGCCAAAAAGCCTTACCTCCGACGTGGAAACAAGGCCAAGCGACTCAACTATGCACGAAAACACAGGAACTGGGGTGCAGAAAAATGGCAGCAGGTGCTCTGGACTGATGAGTCAAAATTTGAAATATTTGGCTGTAGCAGAAGGCAGTTTGTTCGCCGAAGGTTGGTGAGCGGTACACGAATGAGTGTCTGCAGGCAACAGTGAAGCATGGTGGAGGTTCCTTGCAAGTTTGGGGCTGCATTTCTGCAAATGGAGTTGGGGATTTGGTCAGAATTAATGGTCTCCTCAATGCTGAGAAGTACAGGCAGATACTTATCCATCATGCAATACCATCAGGGAGGCATCTGATTGGCCCCAAATTTATTCTGCAGCATGACAACGACCCCAAACATACAGCGAAAGTCATTAAGAACTATCTTCAGCGTAAAGAAGAACAAGGAGTCCTGGAAGTGATGGTATAGCCCCCACAGAGCCCTGATCTCAACATCATCGAGTCTGTCTGGGATTACATGAAGAGAGAGAAGCAACTGAGGCTGCCTAAATCCACAGAGGAACTGTGGTTAGTTCTCCAAGATGTTTGGGCCAACCTACTTGCCGAGTTCCTTCAAAAACTGTGTGCAAGTGTACCTAGAAGAATTGATGCTGTTTTGAAGGCAAAGGGTGGTCACACCAAATATTGATTTGATATAGATTTTTCTTCTGTTCACTTACTTTGCATTTTGTTAATTGATTAATATAAACTATTAACATGTCTATTTTTGAAAGCATTCTTACTTTACAGCATTTTTTCACACCTGCCTAAAACTTTTGCACAGTACTGTATATATATATATATATATATATATATATATATATATATATATATATATACACAGTCAAACCCTTTTACAACATACCTTACAAAACCGATTTACCTGAACCCTAGCCAATCAGTGTTAGAGCATCCAGATTGCCGTAATGAAACCGGGTTAGTTTAAACCAGCTGTTGTTGAAAAAAACACTTTGCTGGATGACTGTATCCCAGAAACCACTGTAATGTATACACGTTCTTCTTTCTTTTTCCCCCCTCGTAAATGTTGTTTATTTTCATTGAACACAGGAGCAGAACGGAGGAGCTACGAGAAAGTGCCGAAGTAATCAAAAGGGGAATAATTTGCATGGGGAAAAAAAATTGTTTATTTTACTAATTACAGTACAGTATTATTCAGTATATTAATGACATGTTTTTTGTTATTTTTTATAATTCATTTAGCTGACCATCTTTAGCCAAGGCAACATAGAATTACTGTATTAAATAATTAAAATACAGAATGTTGCATACTGTATAGTAATGTACAGTACTAGTTACTTGTTACATTGTTTTATATTGTTTCTTCTGTAATAAACCTTTATACTACATACATTGTATATGTACATTAATCAATTAGTACTGTACTAGGTTTGGATTTTTGTGCTGATTTGGCAGGTATGTGCATGTATCTGGTTATTACATACCTCGGTTATAACAACTTACAATCCCAAGGCAGTGCATTGTATCAGAGTTTCAATGTATATAAGGTATAAACCACAACGGGCCGTTCGGCCGTTCGTGCTATACGATATATATACATGGTTATGTGATGCTGTTTAACCAATCAGAGGTTGTTATTTTTCCAAGTCGTGTTATAAATATATAACACGGCTTGTGTGTGTGTGTACACAGATCTAGCAGTTAGATACAGAGGCAGCAAAAGCAGCTTCCATATTAGCGTCAGACATAATCAGCATGAACTGGACTGCCTCCAATCTCGATCTGTTCGGGGGGATAAGGGCAAACGCATGTGCAGTCTGCGCTTCTACAGCACATTCAACTTCCTTGTGCCCTGAGACTGCATTACCATCAACCTCCCACACAGCGGCCCCTTCCACTCTGGCCTGCTTCAAGGACAGGATAGCGGCTCCATTTGCAGCTCCCCATGCAGGAGACTCACCAGCTCCGCCTTCTTCTTCCAGGAACACAGATAAATACGGCTGTAACATCAGATTTTCCAGTTCCAAGCAAATCTGTAACAATTTCAACTCCACTGTCTGCTCATCCAAGTTTTGCAGCAATCTCCATATATGCAACTACTGTGGTGATGCCCACTCTCAAACAGTTTGCCCAGCTGCCCCAAGAAATGACGTTCAAATCTGCTCTCAGTTTCCACCCCAATAATCATTCCAGCTCTGATTGAAGCCCTCAAACATCACCCAATCTAGCTTTTCACAACCTACCTCATCAACGGTATGCAGCACGGATTTATACCGGCCTGTCAAGAATCCCAGTATTATTGCATATTTGCAATAACTTACACTCAGCAACATTGGGAACCCCCCAGCAGAAGCAATCACAAAGTTCAGAACGCTATTCTCTGCACTCAGTGCCCCCCTCTCGGAAGAGAAAACCATTGGTCCAGTACACGCTCTGGAGTTCTTAGGCATCACCCTGGACACAATTAACTTTGAAGCCCGCCTCCCTCCCGCTAAACTGGACCATATTCAATACCTCATCAATCAATTTCAAATCGCAACCTCTACCAGAAAACGCAACCTGCTATCCTTGCTGGGCCACTTCAATTACGCAATTCGCATCATCCCCCAGGGTAGAACCTTCATTTCACATCTCCTCGCTGTCTTCTACAGCATAAAACCTGGAGGCTTGGATAAACATATCTGCTGAATCGATGCTTTACCTCGCCAGATTCCGCCAGCTGATCCCAGCAGCAGCACCAGTCCCATTGCAGGTCCTGCTATTCTGGCAACTGGTGTTAAATTAAACTCTGCTATATCCAAGCTCCTTCAATCTGCCAGAAACTACATGGCTCAGCTTCTTTGCACTTTTAACTTATAAAACACTAAATAGATTAGCACCAAGTTATTTACAGGAATTGTTGACTCCTTACAATCCAAGTCGTACTCTAAGATCGCAGGATGTGGGGTTGTTGGTTGTTCCGAGAGTGAATAAAGACGGTGCGGGAGGGAGGGCCTTCTCTTGTAAAGCCCAAATGTTGTGGAATGCTCTACCATCTTCAGTCAGGTTTGCATCCACTACCTATTCCATCTCCGAAGGATTTAGGTTTGCATACACTACCTGTTCTATCCTCAGGGATACTGTGCATGGTCTTGAAGGCCACACCTCTCCTCATTAAGCAAGACAACCCTTTTATATGTTTTCTCTAGAAGTTTCTCCTCTACTAACCCGATCTATGATCTAACAAGCTATTCTTATAGCCTGGGCTCCCGCCCAGTGAACTATGATGAGGATTTAACCAATAACTGACTCATATATATATATATATATATATATATATATATATATATATATACATGTGTAATTTTTATATATATACACACACACACTTTACCTTACTCATTGTAATAGATATGTTTTTGACTTTCTCTGACATTGTTTTGAATCACCTTATTAGTGTCAAAATGTATAATACTCACAAGTAAAAGAAAACAAACAGAGTTCTTGTTTATTTTATGTCTAAAAAAATTTAATAAAGCTGTTTGACTACAGTCCAAATACAAAGCCTAATTTACTGGTAGCAGGCCTTCATTCGTAGTGTTTTGGGTCGTCATAGTGACAATGTACAACAAACACAGATGTGGGAAACTTGTGGTTTCTCTCTTTCAATACCTTCTTTTTCTGTAATGGTTGAAACACAATTCTTACTGTAAATAATGTGCATATGGCTAACACTAAAAAATAACTTTTGGAATTTGTATAGGATATGTTGTACAGGTCTTGCCTCTTGGCTGTGTTAATGTTTTAGTAACACATATTTCCACATTGTGGGTTTGTAAGCACTGCTTTTGGAGGGGCGCTAAACCATTAACATATTTTTACAGCCTTTTATTTTGTAAAACAGAGCCTTAATTTAGTGTATGCTTTCTTTTCTTTTTGCATTAAGCATGTATTGCATTTCTGTGTAGTGAAGATGAACAGCTGGTTAATAATGTTCAGGAATGTCAAGAGCTACATTTTCCAAAAGGGTACTCATGGCAACTTTAAAAAAAATGTGCTTCTGCTTTACCTCCCATTAAATTTTCACGTGTGCAATTTTAGAAAGGAAAACTGCAAGCAGCCCCTGAGAGGTATTGAACTAATCATAACAGAAACACTGCAGTACATTGTTCACTTTGACCTAACAATGGAGAATCTATTGTTTCAGATCAGCATTGGTAGCACATAAACCCAGGTAGGATGGGTTTCATATCGCCAAAGGGAACAGGGGCACCTAACTTTGCTTAATAGTGGGGGGGTGGGGGGGGTGGGGCAAGGTAAAGAAGAACTGCCGAGCGTAGGGAGGCAAACTTTTTTTTATTTTGCTAAGAAGCTCTGGTAAACCTCATTTAGTAGCACCAAATAGTAGAACCAGTTCCAGTGGCATATCTGCACAATGCTGTACAGTACCTATAATTCCAACATGCAGCTTATTAAAGGGAAGTGCTGGGGGCTCCTGAGTGGCGCATCCAGAAAAGGCGCTCCGCGTGGAGTGCAGGATGCACCCTATAGCCTGGAGATCACAGGTTAGAATCCAGGCTATGTCATTGCCGACCGTGACCAGGGGTTCCCAGGGGGCAGCACACAATTGGCCGAGCGCCGCCCGGGTAGGATGGGCTTAGGTCGGCAGGGCAATCCACGGTTCACCACGCACCAGCGACCCCTGTGGCTGATAGGGCGCCCACGGGTATGCAGTGGAGCCATTCAGATCTGTGTTGTCCTCTGGCACTATAGGTCTGGTAGCTTTGCTGTGGATCCGCAGTGCGAATAATGACAGATTGGCAGGAACATGTTTCGGAGGATGCGTGTTTCAGCCTCAGTTTCCCGAGTCGCCAGAGGGTTGCAGCAGTGAACTGGGATAAAAATAGTAATTGGGCATTCCAAATTGGGGAGAAAACTGGGGTAAAAACCATTGGCGACGACTACAATTAAAAAAAAAAAAGCGTTAAGCAAATACAAACAATAACATGTACAACATGTTATACTTTGGCTTGTTTATTGATAGATATATTGACATGTTTATGTCAAAAGTTAAAATATTCCTTGCTCGGCTTTGTTTTAAATGTAGTGCTGGATGCTAGAGAATGTTTTTCACATTTTGTCATCAGACATTGACTTTTGGAAAGTAAACACTCTATTGCAGGGCAATGCTTGGTGCTGATAGGTTACAACAATAAGCACCTGCCCTTACATTGCAATGCTTAGTGCTAATTGGTATAAACACTAAACACCACCACTCACACAGCCAATTCATGACAATATTACAGGCAGTGCAGATCACCCATACACTGCTCATACGTTAATAATAATACAGTTGTGTTCGGCCGCACCGACAGCACTTTCACTTCTCGCATCCTTAGACACCAAAATAATAAATAAATAAAAAATAATGAAGTATGTGAAATGTTCCTGCCCCAGACCAATGAAGTTGATGATATCATATATCATGAGCACTGGTGTAGTGAGAACATTTTTGCCACTGGAGCAAAAACACAAATATCTCTAGAAACTTTAAATTTTTGTCAAGCATTCCTTTTCTGATTCAGTTTTAAGTACAATATGGCCAAAAGTTTTGCAGCACCTAGAATTTTAGGATTGCGACATAATTAAATAAAACAAAATAAAACAAAATACACTACCTACTCCATATATCGCGGGTGTCGGGGTCCAATATAAATCCACTATACAGTATATCGAGGGCCTAACAAATATACTAACAAATATTGTACAACCACAGTCCTCTATGCAACCCGCTTTTTCATATAGAAAGCAGCACACCGTTGTAATTTGTACTCATCAACTTAAGTCTCCACTTAATTTCATAAGTTTTCTTTCTCAAATGCACAAACCCACTGCATTGAAAGAATCCATTCTCAACATAGGAGACTTGTTGCTAGGGAGCTGACTTCACTGCCCTGTGACTTTTGCTAGTGCATTGCTGCCACAAGTGAACATCTCGTTGTCTAAAATAAAAACCGCTTCAGCAAGTAGATATTTAATTTGCTTTGTGTTATTGTGCAATGTGTGTGTATATGATAACAGTATGATATTAATGCTTTGTTTTTAATTGTTTTGTATATTTTTGTTTGTGATGTGCAGTACGAAATAAAACGAACAGTAATTCTAAGTGTATATTGCAGCTAAGTTTACGCAGTTAAGACTGTAAAAATGGGGAGCCAACTCCAGGACCGTGATATACCCAAATCCTCAGTATAGCAAGGGGCGATATAACAAGGGATGGGTGTATATGAACATAATTTATACATTTTATTTACCATGTAATCAAAGAAACTACAAAATGATATCATAAAAGTCTACCGGAAGCCATGATAGTAGTACAGTATTTCATGTTAGATTTCGAAAATGTCACATTTTTTTTTTATTGGTATGTAATTCGATATGTTAACATAACATTATTTAGCAGGTTTCATTAGACTATGAAGCAAAATGTGTTAATTCTACAACGGGATGCAAAACTTTTGGCCATAGCTGTAAGTCAATGCCTAAGGTTTAAACATTCATAAAATGTAACAAAATGCATGTCCCCATATTAGCTTATCACACAGCTAATATTAAAATACATTTTTACAGCTTACATGAATATAGATTCATATTCATCAAACCAAGGTGTATTCTTTAATTTCTTTTCCTGAAAACATCCAGATTGAAAACTATAAGCATTTGTTTAAATAAAGCTTAACAGTATTATGTATTAGAGCATGGCAAAGTCGAATAACACTGTTTGTCAACTATTCATACCTTAGAAATTACAAGAACAAAGTTTCACGAGTTGGATGGGGCAAAACGTCCATGTTTAAAACATGGATAATGCATATGATTTCCAAAGGAATTATATATTTTTAAACTACTGCCACCTGTGCGTATACAAGGCAGTAGTGATTGAAAAAACTGCATATTGCCCCATCCACTTTTTTATATATTTACTACTGCTTAATCTAAGTTAAAAATAAAAGTTGTTGGTGGGAATAACTTGCTTATGGCCCTGCGGCAACATTACCCTCATTATTTAATTTTTAATAATAGTCTGATACTCTCTCTTCCTTCAGATATTTTTGCGAGTAATAAATAAAAAATATATGCCTATATTTAAGTATTAATATTTCCTGCAGTCGTCTCTGTGACCGCCTGCCAAGTACACTTAACAACGTTTTTTCTTACTGTTAGCTAATGTTAGCCACGGTGCAGACCTTGGGTCATACCAATGTGTTTGTGTGTGTAGGGAGAATTGATTGTGATTGTTTATAAATGTGGCCCACCCTCTGAATACTTTTCCATTTTTAGATTTTATTTTAAAGCAAACCAATGCCAAACACAACAAGGTATACTACATAAATAATTAATGAAAAAAGGGGGGGGGGGGGCACATGCCCCTTCTGCCCCATGGGTTAGGCACCTATGAAACACAGCACAGTATTTTCCATGTTTATCTCTGTATGAAATCTAACAATTTATTGGACTGTTAAATATATTCTTACCAAATAGATCTTGGCATGTTTTTAGTGGGGTAGTCCATATACTGAGGAGCCACATTACAGAAATTCAGCAATAGCTGTAGAATACTCTTTTGCAGAACATAATTTTCTAAAAATAAAAATAAATAAATAAGTAAATAAAAAATTGAGACTTTTCTGTATTGTTTTTGTTTTTTATTGTCTCGTGTAAAAATACAAATAAAACATGTATGTTATATTACTCCTTTTGATAATGTAGAAAATAGTGTAAACATTACAATTTAATTACTGCTTTCCAAAACATAGAATGCCAGTTTAAATTCCACCTAACCTTTCACTTCTTCCCTTGTTCAAAGGTTCATTTCAATAGGCAATCAAAGCAATATAATTTTTGATCCCTTTCAAACAATGATCTACACTTTAGGTCTATCCAGAACCATAAACTCTCCACTAAAATCTGGTGGGTCATCCAGGTAAGTAATCAATTAGTAGGAAAAGCACAACATTCATAAGGAATTTGTTCATGAAAAAGTATTAAATAACGTTTTATATCCTATGGTAGGAATTAATGTACCTTGAAATTGGGGATAAACATGATGCTTTGTATTTCTTTAGAGTTTTGTCATTATTAATATTCTACAATGTCCCCTGAACACAGGGGTTTGTGAAAGAAATGGTAAATGCATTTTGTAATTATTTACTATTAACATATTTACATATGCTAATAATAATAATACTAATAATACGAATAATACTACTATGACTACGACGACTACTAATAATGATAATAATAATAATAATAATAATAATAATGCCAGGAGTAAAGTAATTTACAGTAACAAACACTGAAATACAAAATGTTGTCACAAAGTGAATCTATTAAAATAAATAAACAATAATCATCTCTGTACACTGGTAATAAATACTTTTTTTTTTTTTTAGATCTACTTCTGTTTTTCTCCCCTAATAATATAGCCTTTTTGTGCTGCAAGCACGTGACTGTTTAAATGTCCCAGCAGGATACCCAGAGACCTACAAAAAAAGGAAAATTGTTTGGAACAATCTGCATCAGTTCAAGGGCAACAAGAAGCATTTTACAGCTGGTTTATTATGATTCTTATGCTGTTTAAGCTGTCTTTCATGTCAAAAGTCTTTTCCTGCTTACAAATCATCAGGAAGCATTCCGGCGGCCATGCTGCTTCTCCTAAGCTCCTCCAGGGGTTCCGGCCTTTGATCACTTGTATCATTGTCGATCGAGTTAAAAAATAGAGAGCTGCTGAGATAAGCCTATGTTCTGTCTGAACCTTGGCCTTTCTTTCTCTATTCAGCTATCCTTTGTTCTTTCCTCACTAGTCTGGGAACAGAATATTTCAGCACAGGGGGTGGGGAAGGATTTGGGAAGTGCACCACTTTTTAATGTCTTGGCCCAGCTTACAAGGAAACCTCACTGATAAACAAATTGATTAGTAATCCAGCAAAAGGAGTGACATTTGCTTACTCGCTGGGATGAATAAAGATTACTAATATCCCTTGAGAATTCGTTGGTACAGATTATGGCGGCAGATGCACAAGACCTTTTTATGTGTGCATGTTTGTTGCAGATTTAAAGGGGTTTGGAGGAAAAAAGATTAAATGAAACACTTGCATGCTGTAGCATCTCACTAAAACCTGAAGAAAATACCTTAATATAACTTTGTCCTTAACGGGTATAGTTTTTTAGAAACATATTTCTTCACATACAGGACATTGCTATTCTTACATACCGGTATTAGGAATGTTTTCAAATGAGCATAACCTTCCAAATTATGCCAGGGTCAAATGCGCGCATAACATTTTGAGCTTATAAACTTTGCTTCCAAGTGTACCAGCACGCTTGGAAATGTGCCCAAGTACACTTCCACCTGTTTTTAATTCTGAAAACATCCTACAACTTGCTGAGAACACTTACCACATCAAATTTACGTAATTTGTGAAATGCATGCAGGGTTAACAAATTACAGCTCTAAATTTCTGAATTTGTTTGTGTTGATACTCAGAAGAAATAGGGGAATGGGGTCTACACATGAATATATTTTGGATGATTGCCGTAATTGTTTTCAGCACGTTTTATCCTTCCCATCAAATGTTCACCCAACTGTCTTAGGAGTTATATTTAGTATTAGATTACTGATGTAATTTAAGGGGTCTTAAATGAGATAATAATGTGGACACTAAATATGTCATTAATTGAATGTGCTTCACCATGGATTGATGCATTTACTAGATAATGTTAATACAAGATAATTTAGTTGTGTTTACAAAAAGTCTTGGAAAAGATCAGCTATCACTATAAAATGTACCTTTTCTCCAGTCTTTTCTAAATAAAAAGAATCATATATAAACCACCATTTTAAGAACCCATTAAACTACTGACAGAAATTTGGTTATGGACAGCAAGTGATTGAGAATCCTTATCTAGTAACTATACTGTAGTTGGCCTAATTGTTATGTGAGCTTAAAGGGAAAGCTTTGTGAGCTGCTGCTAACCGTAAGATAATAGTAAATAATTTCAATGTAATGTTTTACATGTAAGCATGACTGTTGTGAACAGTTACAACATGAGTACCTCTGAAGTTGAAAACTAACTTTACGAAAATTGTCAATCTTGGTTGCAGACTAAGTCATATTATATGAAAAACTCTTTCTAACAAAATAATACCTTTTCTTCAAGCAATGTTAATAAACCTCAAAATATCTTAAACAAGCACAACCTCAGTGATACAGACAGAGTAATTGGCTTTCTCTTGGTTGTAAGAGCAGTTAAGCAAATTTGGGCCTCAGGGAACCCCTGTTTTGGTTGTAGTTTATTATTAGGTGAGGAAATTATTGGACACCTCCAGCTGCCATTAATCAGCCGTGGAGTCTGACTGGAGCCAAGCGAGGGGCCTGTGGGTAGATTCGGCCTAGTGTTGGGGAAATACAACGAGACAGAGACAAATGTTTTCCAGCCTAGCAGTGTGAAACCATGTCTTTTCACAGCCCTAACATGCATGCTAAAATTGATTTAGCCCATTTACCCCCTCAGCCTAACCGTCTATTTTCCTCTGAGACTGACAGTTTTATGTGTTCCTACCATGCTATTATGTGTTGCTGTGCTGCCAGTAAGCTATTGTGTTTCATAAAATTTACTTCCAGACATAATAACCCGTCTCAGGTGTTTTTTGTATTTTATTATTATTGTTATTTTTTATAGGATGTACAACATTTAAGATCATGAATGTATGTTTCTCATGCATTTTGTGCATCAAGTTCAGTTAGGTGAGTTATTGGTTTTGGTTTTTTTTTTGGTTGTTTTTTTTTTCTTTTTAAAAGGTGTTCGTGATTATAAGAGATAGTTGAAGGCTGAAGAACAATAGACAAGGTTGGAAGGATTTATCAGGATATACACTGATTTGGGCATTGTAATTATAAAGTTCACAGTGAGAACTGAGTACCTCCCAGCTGGCAGCTATTAGTTTTAGTTTGAGCTTCAGTCTGGGTTCATGGAGGATCTTTGTACTGCTTGTTATGGGCGGAGTTTGACTAGGGCTTAGCCCCCCCCCATGCAAATAATAATGATAATGGGAAAATCATTTTTTTCTGCCTCCCTGCCATGAATCCTGACTTCACCGTGTTGGTGCATGCGCTGTGATTGAACCCTAGTGAACAGTGGATCAAAGGAGCGTGTGCGCGAAACACACGATAAGCCAGAAGCGGGAAGTAGGAACAGGTGCTGCAATATTTTTTTAATGAAAAAGGTACTGGTACAGTAAAACAAATATTGTATAAATAATATCTATATATTAAATGCTAAATCATATTTTTCAAGGAAGATGGAATGGAGGGAAATGAGCAGAGGCTGGGAGAGGAGGGTAACATTCAAGCAAAAACAAATAAATAACTATGAAAATTCTGGGAGATGTCTCATTAGAGGATGGGCACTAGCCCCAGCAGCCAGCAGATGAGAGGCCAGAGAAAATACCTGTTTGTTGGTTTAATCCAAAACTGGGGAAGGTAGCTGTAACTATTAAGACTTAACTATTATCGTTTGGTTAATCTCAATATTCCAATCCACAGTTTCATTATTTTGTTTATAGAATTGTACATTTCATACAGCAATTGCACAATATGAATTTACTGCAATTATATATTGCATACTGGTACACATTGGCTGCGATAAGTTTTTAATATTTTATTATTTTATTACTTATTTTGGATTCAACTTTGTTCGTGATTTGAGCAGTTTAATAATAATTCAGATTTGTGTTGCTACAACATCCCATCTCTGGCATTATTTAAAAGAAAAAGCTTACTGTGTTCTTACAAATGTGCCAATTTGAAAAGGCAACATTTACATAGCATGTTTTAAAAAACAGGATTTAATCTTTGCTAACGTGAAAATAATTCTAGGTTTTGTAAAGTCGTTTAGAAATTCTGTATTTTTGGCCATAGCCTCCCATTATAGGCTACTGTTTGCATGCAAGGTTGTATTTTTTCCACAGTTTCCCTGAAAAAATGTTAGCATATGCAGCTGCAAAGTGAGTTGAAACACACACCCTATGGGGAAATACTATAAAATGTGGTAAAAGTATTTAAAAAGATTGAACAAGTGTCCAGTTGGTTTATCACTTCAGCTGCATATACCCTTCCTCAAAATTGTTGTGTTCAATTAACTGAGTTTCCGTTCTGCCAACCTGTCTCCACTTTCACCTACAAATATTTCTGAATAAGTTTAATGGTCAGTGTTTTTGTTATCTTTGTTTTATTTAACTTAATAAATAAGCAATTAAAAAATAAAAGAAACATAACTTTTTTTGTTCATGTCTAGTTAGTATTTTTAGTAAATTGATTATTATTATTATTTATTTCTTAGCAGACGCCCTCATCCAGGGCAACTTACAATAGTTAAACAAGATATCACATTATTATTTTTTTTACATACAATTACCCATTTATACAGTTGGGTTTTTACTGGAGCAATCTAGGTAAAGTACCTTGCTCAAGGGTACAGCAGCAGTTTCCCCCACTGGGGATTGAACCCACGACCCTCCGGTCAAGAGTCCAGAGCCCTAACCACTACTCCACACTGCTGCCCTGATTAGTTGTATGCGTATCAAATTATGTGTATAACTTTATCAGATTATGTAGTATAGTTCTTAGGAAGGCCCTTTTGGGCTCTTAAGTCCAAATTTGCTCTTTTGCACGCTTAAAATCTCTGTAGCGTTAACCCTTGCCACCCCCACAGGGTCCCCATACCTCTGGGCCCCAACCAAGTACTAAGTAGCCTTACGCTTCAGCCCCCCAAATGCCTGTCCTTACCTTTAAACACTCAATCATAAAATATATAGTAACATTTTGATAAAGACTTCTTGTTGAAATGTTTATGATAAAATTGCTTTTTTTTAAAAAACTGATAGATGTATCTAAATGTACCAAGATTTTTAGGACTACTATGTCACTGTAATGCTGCAAAGAGGTTTTTTCTCTATGGTAAAGCTGTGTGTCAGCATGTTCATTACCTGTGGACTTTTATAAACAATTATAAACAGTTAATCCAGAGTGCGATTTGTCAAATAACCAGCTCTGGGGCTGTTTAAAAAAAGCTACTATGGATTTTTAGTGTCCTGTCTTCATTTCTTTTTTCTTTAGTATAGTATGCTCTTCCGATGATAATAAGAAAAATAACAGTTTGAAATACAGCAACTGAATGACATTGACTTAGTTGATTTTCATTGGTCAGTTTGCCTTGCTACGGTGTATACAGCACTACTGTTGGATGACAATGACGGGTAAGTGGAATCCGAGCCTGATCCACTATGCAGCCGAACTTTATGATCCGGCTCCTGTGAAACTAAACTCCATTCCATTCCTTTTTTTTTAATCATGTTAATACAATGTGCTTCTGATCTTACGGTTTGAAGTGCTAAGACCGATATTTTTTTTAAGTCAGTTTGCGTAAAAGTTATGCAGCATACATTTATCATTTTAAATGCTTAAAATTTCCAAAAGAAATCATGGTTAATTCAAGATCTTTTGACAACTGAAAGTGCAGAGCTAGGGATAAAAAAAGCAGAGCCAGGGAACCCACCCCACCCCACCCCACCCCACCCCATCAAATCATTAAGCTATGGCTATCATCAAAGGACATACAGGCAAAACATTAAATATAATGTTGGGGATTAATATAATGTTAGCGAAGAACTGTATGGATTTGTGTGGAAGACGTTCTCATCCGGAAAATGTACTTAAATAAATCATGGTCATTGTGTTTTGGACAAATACCATGCTGGAAGCCTTGTATATATTCAAAAGATAACCACGATGTGGCAGGGAACCTTGAGCCAAAACCATGGAGCTTCACACTGGAAAACCTTTGTCTAATATGAATGTAATGGTAAAACATGGGATGTGGCATGTCACCAAGGAACACAAACACTACTCTTACTATATAATGTCACTATGATTAACCCTGGTGTATACCAAAATCCTTTGGCTTAGCCATGGTGGATTTTCATAATTTATATGGGCCTCAAAAATCTATCTGGATTCTCAATGGCTGTATTAAAAGAGGCACAGAGAGAAGATATTTAAATTATTATTATTTTTATAATTTGGAATCACCAATTATTTTATCCCCAATTTTTTTTTTTTGCAACCCCCGCACTAACTCGGGAGAGACAAAGACGAAGACTGCAAGTGCGAAAAAAAGTGCAGCGTTTGGCCAATTGTGCACCACCCCCTGGGAACTCCTGGCCACAGTCGGCAGTGGCATAGCCTGGATTCGAACTGGCGATCTCCAAGCTATAGGGTGAATCCTGCACACCAGGTGGAGTGCCTTTACTGGTTGTGCCACCCTGGAGCAGATATATATATTTTTTTTATGAACATACTTGTATAAGCAGAGAATAGAAACTCAGAATACTTTCTTGGCCTTGATTTTCTTTCCCTGGGAGACACGGTCTATATTCTTTGCTGAGATGTTGGCTGAAGTACAGCTTGACTGGCTAGAGGATGGGTTTCAACGGCATGGTGATGGAGGAGGTTGCATGAAAACATAAGGAAAAATTACAGGTGAGTACAGAACAGTATTTATGGTACATGTAGGGGGAAATGTCAAGTATTTGTAGTTGTTAAATTGAAAGTGGGGCTAGTCTCTGAGCCTCTTAGAATTGCAACCAAGCTTTAATTTTACAATTCACGGGGCGGAGCTAGGCCACCTGCTGTAATGTTTAGGACATACTGTTAGTAACAAATAGAACATATAAAGAGAGAGGCTCCATCCTTCGAAGGCCATACGCATATAACAACATAAGAAAGTTTACAAACGAGAGGAGGCCATTCAGCCCATCTTGCTCGTTTGGTTGGTAGTAGCTTATTGATCCGAGAATCTCATCAAGCAGCTTCTTGAAGGATTCCAGGGTGTCAGCTTCAACAACATTACTGGGGAGTTGGTTCCAGACCCTCACAATTCTCTGTGTAAAAAAGTGCCTCCAATTTTTTGTTCTGAATGCCCCTTTATCTAATCTCCATTTGTGACCCCTGGTTCCAAGGAGGGTTCCATCATTGAGGAGACACGATAAACAGGAGGGGGGCCACCGTCTTTGAGATGACCCGGCATACAAAGACAGGCATCGTCTTTGAGGTTACCCGACGAATAAAGAGGCTCACGAACCGGAAAGAAAACAAAGTTAGTAGATGTTACAACATATATAGAGGGGTGTTCCTTCAAAAGCCCAACATTCCGTTCGAGGAGACCCGACAAACAGGAGAGGGATCACTGTCTTTGGGGAGACCCAACAAACAAGAGGGGTTCCACCACTTAGGGCCCTCACATAAATAGAGGCATCAGTACCTGAAAGAGAAGAAGACAAGGATGCATGCTAAAGGAGGGGTTTGGCCAGGGGTCCCTTCTGACTCACGGAGAACCCTCCTCTATGAGGTAAATGAAGCGGCACTTAACAAAGGGTTGGAGAAAGTGGAATCACTAACCCCCCAAAGGATGAGGACGTTTATGAGAAGAAAAAAGGACTGCCAATGCATATTGAAAAGTAGAGAGAAAACATTTAACACAAATTGAAAGAAAATGCTTAACGTGACACAGGGGTTCGTAACATTTCACAGCTTACATACTGTGAAATGTCCGACCTTGGGGAAAATGCAAATTACAAATTAAAATGGTCCAGCAAAGAGAGCGGTGCGTGTTTCTTGATCTGAAAGTTCTGAATAGGGGAACGAATATAGTCGAGTTTAGATACAGAGGGCTTGCTTAAAACATCCAGTGCCAGTATGATTCCTAGAAATTACAGAGGCTAAACAGATTGTTTCCATCACTAGTTCTTGAGAGCTTAAAGTATCTGAGAATGGTAAAAATGGCAAACAAGGAGAGGTAGATGATGGCTCTTACAGATCACATGCAGGCGAAGATGAACAGCTGGAATGGAGTGTAGTTTTGAAGAACGGATATCACATAATACTGATGTTGGATTCCAGATAAGTAGACTTTGATTCCTGGAATGAACAATAAAAAACGAGACTCCGGTCTTGATTGAAAGTTGTTGAGGAAATCCATTTTAGTTCAGAAATTGTTGAGAAAAGTACTCCAGCCGGTGGTGTAGGATAATCTAGTTGAAGGGTGAGAGTAGATGTCATGTATCCTGGGCTGATTCCAGGAGATTACTAAAGTGAGATTTAGTTGGATAGATAATTTGATTGCAAAGCTTCCAGAGGTGTTGGATGAGCTGCAGACTTTATGAAGCAATCTGAATATTTGTATCTGAGCTAACGCACTGGCCATGTTATTATGAGTACCGGGAAAGTGGTGTCTTGAATAAAAAGGATTGGAAACTGAAATCCATATTAGACGACAGAAAAGTTGCCTGACCAGTGACAAAGAAGGGCTGAAGCGAGATAAATTATACAGATGTTGGGGCAGATTGATACAAAGTGTGCGGTGGATCGAATCCCTGCAGAAGTTTGCTCTGAGGTTGCTGCATAACCTGTTGAAACATTATGATTTTGTGTCTCCTTTACTGAAAGAAAGTAGCAATGGATCGCTGCAGCTGGGAGATTGTATGGAAATAGTGTAATGTGATGATTTGAGAGATCTACTGCCGATATGGGCGTGGAGAGACGAGGCTGTAAACAGAATTGGTAATGCTGATAATGAGTGATTCCAGGCGATTGTGCGCCGAAGGGCATCGATGAGAGCTGAATTAAATCTTGCTGTCTTTAGATATTATAAAAGGGGTTAAAGATCATCTGCGCTACTGAATCTTGTAGCAGACTGAGAGTAAAATGTCCGCGGCTTGAACCAGCTGGGGGAGCAGCACTGCTGCTGTTTGAGTACTGGATTGCAACAGAAAATACCTTTTACAAACAGAGCTTTCAGGATTCTGTGAATGTGTCAATTTTTACAAAGACGTGCTGGAAATGCATGCCAAGGAAGATTTCTCTAGCGGTCAGAATACTAGATACAGTTGCTGCATGATCGAGTACTGTACCGCTGCAGCTGATATGGAAGGTTGAGGTTGTGCGGAGTCGAAGAGTCGCTAATTTGGTAGGATAAAACAGGATACCGGGCAGATTTCTTTAGTCATTTCATCTGCTGGATTTGGATAGAGGGGACGATATCATCAGAGATGTGCTGATTCTAGAATGAAAATTGCTGCGGGTCAGTTTTCTTCTGTATTCCAAATAATCAATTTAGATTTGGGTCTTTAGTGATACATAAAAGGAAAAAACGCAAGACCAATAAAAAAACACAGGGGTTATGCAGGGCAGTTAGAGCAGTGCTCGAGTCCAGGCAGAATGCACTGGAATGGCATTCCTGCACTTTTTTTGGTAGCTGGAACAGAGTTTTGGCACTTTTTTAAAAATCTTTTTAAAAATAAATAGACATCTTTTCCAGCAAACTATGTTCGAATTTGACCACACACGTGAGAATGTATGAAAGAATATCGCCGTACCCTCTTTCTGGACGTTGAGTCACGGACTCACGTCAACCTCTCTGCATGCTCACTGGAAAAGACAATAATGGTGGACAGGCAATAACAATCAATTTGTTCATGTTTATTTGTTTATTTGTTCAACCTATCTGTTCAACTCCACCAAACTTTCATTTACCACGACACCACTGATAGTAATGTCTGATAAAAAGCGTGATGGGATACTGCCCTACTTTTCTGTCGTTAACAAGAAGCCTAAAAATAACTTTGACTGTTAAGTTAAATTTCCATATTTCCACATAAGTGTACAATACTATATTTGTTAACAATGAATACATAAAAACAGCAGGGATGTGACTGTTACAGTATGTACACTTTAGCGCTGTACGATATGTGCATATCTGTTATATAAATTCATGAAGACCGTTTATTTTTAGTTAATATATGTTTGAAACACTAGTCTTACCATATATTAAAGTTAAGAAAAGTAACATTTATTTTGAGTTTGTGACAACTGATTTATACAAGCAATATTTAGAAATTACAAAGCAAATGGAAAAAAAACCCATACAAATATAAATTTATTTAACTTATACTCATTATATACTGTGGGATGAGGGATATGGTTTTCGTTTCTATTCTAGTATATGCTGACCGTGATTTACACTTCCACATAAGTTCACGTTCTTAGTTATCGGCTTGTGTCTAGTAATTGTTGGTAGTTGCATGCCATGTTATATAATCTTCCATTCTGAACAATACCAGTTTTTTTTTTAATTCAGTAAAAACATTTGACGCTGTATGAAGAGATAAGATAGTTAAAATAGTAAATGCAAATTTATTGATAAGAAACGTACGTTCCAAATCACAGTTGGAACCCTAGTTAGACAAGCTGTTAAGAAAGAAGTGACACTGTATTATCGCTTATTTAATTTAAAACGTCATAAACTATGTTCGTTGTTGTTTTGGGGGAAATATCCACACAAATGTAAGCATAAAACTGTAGGACCAACAGCACTATGGAATACAGCCTGCTTTTAAAAATAGCATTGAAACTTGTTTTCAGTACTGTATTCAGTTTATAGTGTTTCCTTTTTTTTAATGTTTAAAAAAGAAATGTGAAAGCAATGAACTGATATGTATGTGCATACAAATAAAAAACAGTGCTTCACTTATTTGAATCAGTGTTACATTTAATGTACTTGTATATAACATAAGAACATAAGAACATAAGAACATAAGAAAGTTTACAAACGAGAGGAGGCCATTCAGCCCATCTTGCTCGTTTGGTTGTTAGTAGCTTATTGATCCCAGAATCTCATCAAGCAGCTTCTTGAAGGATCCCAGGGTGTCAGCTTCAACAACATTACTGGGGAGTTGGTTCCAGACCCTCACAATTCTGTGTGTAAAAAAGTGCCTCCTATTTTCTGTTCTGAATGCCCCTTTATCTAATCTCCATTTATGACCCCTGGTCCTTTTTTCTTTTTTCAAGTCAAAGAAGTCCCCCGGGTTGACATTGTCTATACCTTTTAGGATTTTGAATGTTTGAATCAGATCGCCGCGTAGTCTTCTTTGTTCAAGACTGAATAGATTCAATTCTTTTAGCCTGTCTGCATACGACATGCCTTTTAAACCTGGGATAATTCTGGTTGCTCTTCTTTGCACTCTTTCTAGAGCAGCAATATCCTTTTTGTAACGAGGTGACCAGAACTGAACACAATATTCTAGGTGAGGTCTTACTAATGCATTGTAGAGTTTTAACATTACTTCCCTTGATTTAAATTCAACACTTCTCACAATATATCCAAGCATCTTGTTAGCCTTTTTTATAGCTTCCCCACATTGTCTAGATGAAGACATTTCTGAGTCAACATAAACTCCTAGGTCTTTTTCATAGTTCCCTTCTTCAATTTCACTATCTCCCATATGATATTTATAATGCACATTTTTACTGCCCGCATGCAATACTTTACACTTTTCTCTATTAAATTTCATTTGCCATGTGTCTGCCCAATTTTGAATGCTGTCTAGATCATTTTGAATGACCTTTGCTGCTTCAACAGTGTCTGCCACTCCTCCTATTTTTGTGTCGTCTGCAAATTTAACGAGTTTGCTTACTATATCAGAGTCTAAATCATTAATGTAGATTAGGAATAGCAGAGGACCTAATACTGATCCCTGTGGTACACCACTGGTTACCTCACTCCATTTTGAGGTTTCTCCTCTAATCAGTACTTTCTGTTTTCTACCTGTTAACCAATCCCTAATCCATGTGCATGCATTTCCTTGAATCCCTACTGCGTTCAGTTTGAGAATTAATCTTTTATGCGGGACTTTGTCAAAAGCTTTCTGGAAATCTAAATAAACCATGTCGTATGCTTTGCAGTTATCCATTTTCAATGTTGCATCCTCAAAAAAGTCAAGCAGGTTAGTTAGACATGATCTCCCTTTCCTAAAACCATGCTGGCTGTCTCCCAGGATATTGTTACCATATAAGTAATTTTCCATTTTGGATCTTATTATAGTTTCCATAAGTTTACATATAATAGAAGTCAGGCTTATTGGTCTGTAGTTACCTGGTTCGGTTTTGTCTCCCTTTTTGTGGATTGGTATTACATTTGCTATTTTCCAGTCTGTTGGTACAACCCCTGTGTCAAGAGACTGTACTTGTATATAACACTTCAATACCGGTGTCAGATGTGCTTTGCAGAGTGACGTTATATACAGTGTAAAGGTTTGGGGCTGTCAGAAAAATACTAATTTTTAATAAATCTGATATAGTGGGTTGTAGCAATAATTGGGTTCTAGCAATAAATGCAAGGGCTTGAAACATTCTTAACTCTTGGGTTTGGGAAACAATACCTAGGTATGATGTTTTTTTTTAATGCACATAAACCTTAAGTAGTCACTGGGCAATCTAATTTGCAACAGAATGTACGTGTAGTGCATTTTTGTTTTGTAGGTTTCAGCAAATTATAAGGAATTCATAATGATGTCAAAGATGTAGCCCTATTGTTGTTTCCCTACATCAGCGGATGTGAGCTGTCTTTAGAGACAACACTGGGAACCATTCTTCAGCAACAGAACCATTCTTCCATGCTAATTAAAAATGCCTGCTTTGCCTTTAAAATAAGCAATGTAATCATAATACACTGCTGTATCTGCTGATTTGCTTGTGCTGTTTACAAAACTGCTTATTCATGGAACAACTCAGTATTCTCTGTGTTTGCTTACATGCGCTATCCAATACAACAAAAGAGTTTGTGTTATTTAAAAAAAAAGTTATGCTGAGAGCATTTTATCTTTCTACCAATCATGTTGGTTTACTAGAGCATAATAGCACCCATAACCGAACTGTAACAGTTCCTGTACCTTTAAGAATAGGTCATATATTGTGTGTGTGAGAGAGGGACAGTACAGAGAGAGAGAGAGAGAGTGATATTGAGTGGATATATTTGTTTTCCACTGGATTTCATGTGACTCGTTTCTGAAAAGGATCCCAAAACCATTGACGGTCTCAGTTCCAGCCTTCAGACTCTCACAGTGCCGCCTAACGAGCACTGAACTGAAAGACCCGAAGGAGGATATACAGTAGTCTCCGGCTAAGAGAACACCCCTCAGGAAGAAAAGTATAGCAACAGACAAACTAATGTTAATAAACTCACTGTCAAACTACATTAACCCAGCACCCCTACACACACTACAAAATGCAGCAGCACTATACAAGACATTCACATTATTTAACACAATGGTGAAGCAACTCACCAGAACGGGAAACACCAAATTGCTCTGTGACTTGTGTCTGATTCATGTTTTTTTCAAGAGCTCAAACAATTTCCAACCTTTTGCAGCAACAGAAACAGCGGCGCATTTCGCCATTTGTTTACATGCCATTTTGTAGCGATGAGGTGCACCCATGGAAATCAGAATACAAAACGAGTCAATGATATAACGGTGGTTCTGGAAAGATTTAATAAACCAATCAATGTGCCTCGAGACACTCTTGTGATGACAAGTCACTTTTGAAAAGACTAAATAAACCATTTTAATTTAAGTTTGATGATGATGAGTCCTCAGGTTCGGAAACAGTACTGTATACGTTGTGAACGAATCGCTATCGGTGCCAAGAAGGTGTTCTTTTAAGAGAAGTTCCTGTTCCTTTAGCCGGAGCATTGACAATGGGAAAATCCATTTCACCACAATGGTGTTCCCTTAGGCAAAGTGTTCTCTTAGGTGGTGTTCCTCTATGTGGAGACTACTGTGTGTATATATATATATATATATATATACAGACGTGCTCAAATTTGTTGGTACCCCTCCACAAAAAACGAAGAATGCACAATTTTCTCTGAAATAACTTGAAACTGACAAAAGTAATTGGCATCCACCATTGTTTATTCCATATTTAATAGAAATCAGACTTTGCTTTTGATTTTTTATTCAACATAATATCGTAAATAATATAACAAATGAAAATGGCATGGACAAAAATGATGGGACTGCTAACCTAATATTTTGTTGCACAACCTTTAGAGGCAATCACTGCAATCAAACGTTTTCTGTAGCTCTCAATGAGACTTCTGCACCTGTTAACAGGTAGTTTGGCCCACTCTTCCTGAGCAAACTGCTCCAGCTGTCTCAGGTTTGATGGGTGCCTTCTCCAGACTGCAAGTTTCAGCTCTTTCCAGAGATGTTCGATAGGATTCAGATCAGGACTCATAGAAGGCCACTTCAGAATAGTCCAATGTTTTGTTCTTATCCATTCTTGGGTGCTTTTAGCTGTGTGTTTTGGGTCATTATCCTGTTGGAGGACCCATGACCTGCGACTGAGACAGAGCTTTCTGACACTGGGCAGTACGTTTCGCTCCAGAATGCCTTGATAGTCTTGAGATTTCATTGTGCCCTGCACAGATTCAAGGCACCCTGTGCCAGGCGCAGCAAAGCAGCCCCAAAACATAACCGAGCCTCCTCCATGTTTCACTGTAGGTATGGTGTTCTTTTCATTGAAAGCTTCATTTTTTCGTCTGTGAACATAGAGCTGATGTGACTTGCCAAAAAGCTCCAGTTTTGACTCATCTGTCCAAAGGACATTCTCCCAGAAGGATTGTGGCTTGTCAATATGCATTTGAGCAAATTCCAGTCTGGCTTTTTTATGTTTTTCTTTCAAAAGTGGAGTCCTCCTGGGTTTCTTCCATGGAGCCCACTTACTGACGTACCTTCACCTTGGAGTTCAGCTTGTATTTCTTTGGCAGTTATCCTTGGTTCTTTTTCTACCATTCACACTATCCTTCTGTTCAATCTGGGGTCGATTTTCCTCTTGCGGCCGCGCCCAGGGAGGTTGGCTACAGTTCCATGGACCTTAAACTTCTTAATAATATTTGCAACTGTTGTCACAGGAACATCAAGCTGCTTGGAGATGGTCTTGTAGCCTTTACCTTTACCATGCTTGTCTATTATTTTCTTTCTGATCTCCTCAGACAACTCTCTCCTTTGCTTTCTCTGGTCCATGTTCAGTGTGGTGCACACAATGATACCAAACAGCACAGTGACTACTTTTCTCCATTTAAATAGGCTGAATGACTGATTACAAGATTGGAGACATGTGTGATACTAATTAAAGAAACTAATTCGTTTGAAATATCACTATAATCCAGTTATTTATTATCTTTTCTAAGGGGTACCAACAAATGTGTCCAGGCCATTTTAGAATATCTTTGTAGAATAAGCAATAATTCATCTCTTTTCACAGCTTCTGTGCTTTATTCTATGACATACCAAAGGCATGCAAGTATACATGATAAAATAGCTTTTAACTTCATCACTTTTCAGGAGGACTGAAGCATTATTTCAATGAGCTGTAAGGGTACCAACAAATCTGAGCACGTCTGTATATATATATATATATATATATATATATATATATATATATATATATATATATATATATATATATTCTTCCATTTAAAAAATAAATAAAACATTTCCAACACTGACCAGATGGACTTGGTTCAATTTTCTGACTCAACGGATGTCAGATAAGTAGTGCGATTTAAGAAAATAAAATAGAAGGATAAAAGACTGGCATTTATTTTTGTTCTTTTACTCTAAAACCTGTAAATATCAGAGCATATGTATTTTTCATAGAACTTTGATAAGCCCTGGACAATGCTTAAAAATATATACTACTTTGTGAAAAATAACTTTCTCAGTTTATGAGAGTGATTGCTGTGGATTTATGTTCAGTCTTCTTCAGAGGAAACACAAGGAAAATATAGTTTATTAAGTCTGCAAAGTTTGTTGTTTGTTTTTTCGCACGTTTTTTTTCTATGCTGCAAACCGCTCTGCATGGTAATGCAGGATTTTTGGCACAGAGCCAAGTTCAATTAGCACATGCAGCAGAGGGGCCCACTTCACTTTGGTCTAGAATTTTGGCAGACAGCTAATAACAAACTGTAACAACAATTCAACTTGAAGGTCATACTGAACTAATCAGTTTTATTTAAATCAAGGATGCTCTTTTTACATGCTTGATTGTTGATTTGCCTACTAAAATAACTGACACTTCTCCAGATAGCACTGAATGGCCTCTCACCTGTTCTGAACCAGGTGATGATGCTAAATATGGTCATGCTGTTTGGTCTACGGTGTTTACACCAACACAGCCAGCTCACCATCAACATAAATTGGAACCACAAATTTTGATGCCACATCAGTAGGTGTGTTCTTATAAGACCTCACTGAAGCTAACTGATGCCCAGATTTTGGTGACCAGGTTTCTAGCTAGAGAACCTAAGAAGTGGTTTGATGCCATGTGTTTGCACTTAACTTCCTGGACCCAATTTAAGGCTTAATTCCACACGGTTTTCTTGCTCATAAACTATGAGGAAAAGTCCTTAGCAATATACTGCAAAGAATGCAACGGCCAGCGGAATTAATGTCACTTCCGTGGTGAGTGAATTTAAGAAACTATCTTCTCCCCCTAGTGAGAGCTACCAAGTGGACAGCCACAACAAGTACAGAGTGGCACTTTACCTCTCCAACATCATGGACCCGCTCCTCAAATCTCACAAGATCCACAAGACGCTACATGACGAAATAATCGAGTCTGCTTCAGGACCTTGGGCTTCCCCCATAGTCATTGTCCAAAAATCATTTCTGTATAGATTATACACGACTCAACGCCATCACAAGGGATTCATACTCTTTGCCCAGAGTGGATGACTCCCTCAATGTCCTTGCGCAGGCAAATTATGTACCACTTTTGACGTCTCTCGAGAATATTGGCAGGTATCGGTTTGCCGAAGCTGACCATCCTAAAACAGCATTTATCTCTCACAGTGGTCTCTAGCAATTCAAAAGCATGCTTTTTGGACTATCAAACGCACTCTCATCTTTCCAGTGCTTTAGGAACATTGTTCTCGGTGGATTAATATACACAGTGTGTGTTGTATACAGACAAGGTGAGAGGAGTGAGCCAATTGTATATGGAATGGGGGAGCGGAGCAGGGTAGTTGCTGGAGTGGAGTGCAGAGCGGACATTTCCGGCCCGTTCTTTCACAGCACTGAGAAGAACTGAGCATGGTTTTATTTTTCTTAAATAAGTTAAGTTGAGAACTGCATTTAATATACTCGGATACAAACAAGCCCAGTATAAAGCTAATTTGATATGACTCATATGCAAAGTTTGAAATAGGTGAGTACACCGTACACAACATCGTAGGAACCTGCTAAAAACCTGTTCATTGCAAGATGATATTTCTTAACTTTTACTTTATTTCAATTTATGCATTTTTTCAGTACCAATCAATAATAATGAGAACGCATCTTCGAATTGAATTAGATACTTCACTGACCATTTATGTAGGCTTTTGTCTTTGCTGATCATGGCTGGGGATTTTTTTTTACTTGGGTCAAGCTATGCGATTATAATAAGGAAGATTATATAGTATTCCTTTCTGAATGTACATTCAATATTTTCACCGCAATTGGCAACACAGTGGGGGGGGAAAATGGCTAGTTTATTTATTTTTATTTTAAAATTTTTTTAATACCATGTAAGCAGAGCGGAGCGTGCCTATTTTGTCTGGAGCAGGGGAGTAGGTGGAGCAGAGCGAGAAGCAGTGGAGCGGAATGGAAGAAAGAGCAGACCGGAGCAGGAGGAGCAAACAAATAAATCTAAAAACATACGTAAGTATGTAGTACCCTTGAGAGACTGCTTTGAATTGGTCAGCCGTTTGGCACAAGAAAATCTAAAACAAGCTCAGCATCACCAAGAACAACAATACAATAAGAAAGCAAGAATTCAGACCTTTCGACCTGGAGATAAGGTATTGTTGTTACTCCCCACATCAGAGTCTAAACTGTATGCTAATTGGCAACTGCCATATGAGGTGATACGGGCCGTGGGTAGGGTGAATTATGAAATTTGGCAGCCTGATCACCGAATTAAACTCCAAATGTACAATGTTAACTTGCTGAAACCTTGGAGGGAAAGGGAGGCCTTGTTTATAGCCAGCGATAGTCTGGAAGAGGATTTTGGTCCTGATACTGATCCACTTAATACAGTTACTGTTCCGATGGGGAAACAGTTGTTTCCTGATCAGAAACGGGAACTTCAATGAGTCGTAAAGGAGTTTGGTGATGTTCTTTCTGATGTGCCTGGTAGGACGAACATTATTAAACATGCTATTATTTCTCCGCCAGGTGTCAGGGTCTGAGAGCGGCCTTACAGGATCCCGGAAAGTCGATGGGAAGCAGTTCGCAAGTAGATGGGGACTATGCTAGAGCTTGGAGTCATTCAGCCTTCCCGGAGCAAGTGGTATTGTACTGGTGCCCAAGAAGGACGACTCCACTTGTTTCTGTGTGGATTTTCGTAAGATGAATGCGATCTCCAATTGCGATGCATATCACATACCTTGGGTGGACGAGCTCCTAGACAGACTGGGAAAGGCGTGGTTTATCTCAACTCTGGATCTGACAAAGGGATATTGGCAGATCCCACTGACTCAGAGTTCTCAAGAGAAAACTGCTTTCTCTACCCCACATTGTCTGTTTCATATCCAGACCATGCTCTTCGGGCTACATGGATCCCCAGCAACCTTCCAGAGACTGATGGACCAGGTGCTATATCCCCGTCAGAAATATGGCGCAGCGTATCTTGATGATGTGGTGATTTTTAGCTCTAATTGGGGAGAGCGTATTGTTAGATTATCAGCCGTCCTACAGTCTCTGAGGGAAGCAGATCTGATGGCTAATCTGGGGCAATGTGCATTTGGCAAACGTGAGACCAAATATCTTGGCTATATTATGGATAGCAGTCTACTTAAATCACGGTAAATTTACGTATTTTTCGCAGGTAGGTTATGGAATAAAATTAGGATTTCGCGGACCTGTTTAAACATTAAATAAACCTAAGTAGATATTATTCAAGAGCACTATAAAAACCTAAAAATAGTGGTACTTGCTTCGTTACGAAAACAGAGCACTGTCATTTGTTAAAGGCAAGCATGCAACATCCCCCAACAGTTGCTGCCGACATTCTCTGTCTGGTGTGGACTTGCCCATACACTGAGACTGCACGTTCTGCATGCACTGAATTGGTTGGAAGTGTAAGGCAGATGTGGAAATCGATTAGAAACAGTCCCAAAACTCAGTTACCCAAGAGCATCTGGCATACGTGGAGTAGTGGTTAGGGCTCTGGATTCTTGACCGGAGGGTCGTGGGTTCAATCCCAGGTTGGGGACACTGCTGCTGTACCCTTGAGCAAGGTACTTTACCTAGATTACTCCAGTAAAAACCCAACTGTATAAATGGCTAATTGTATGTGAAAATAATGTGATATCTTGTAACAATTGTAAGTCGGCCTGGATAAGGGCGTCTGCTAAGATAATAATAAATAATAATAAAGGCAATATATGCAGCACATTCGTTGTCATGTTATTTGTCCCACCCAATAATTTATTTTATTAGTACCGAGTCAAAACAAAGAAAACTTGCCTATTCGGGTCTAAAATTCTAATGCAGGGTAGACTTATTGGTCTTTTACCCCAAGTTTGCAGATCAGGTTTTTTGCTAGACATGGTGCCCCACGGTACCTGATTTCTGATCGAGGAACACCATTCATCAGCGAACTATTTAGGATAGCCTCACCTTACTGGGGACAGAGCAGAGACTCACGACGGCCTATCACCGCCGACTGGGATTTGTTTATACCGCACATCTGTTTTGCATTGCGAACAATCCCACACGCAAGCACTGGTGATAAACCTGCTTTCTTTTTATATGTCAGAGACTTACCTGTGCCACTAGACTTCCTTCTGAAAACCCTGCTACCAGCAGTACTCACATCTTTAGAGATGTACTGAGACAATCTTGTTGATTCACTTGAAACAGCCTATAATCATGCCAGAGCAGTCCTTGCTGAGAGTCATAAGAAACAGAAATTCCTTTATGACAAGAAACGCAGGGTGATGCACTTTAAACCACATGATCTTGTCCGTGTTAAGAAACACCCTCAGTCTGACGCAGCGGCGCGTTTCACATCCAAACTTGCTCCTATTTATGCTGGACCATATCATATCACACAGAAGCTTTCAGCAGCAACCTACAGATTGATGAAGCTTCCTGACTGCGTAGATGCTGGAGTCTACCATGTAGTAAATCTCCTTCCCTACTGGACTTGGGATTCTGCAACTGAAAAGTCTTCTCTCTGAAGTCACCTTCTTGAGCCACTCCCCCCAACTCCACATGAGCTGGAAGAACAGCCTTCACACATCGAGAGCACTAAATCATCTCAAGCCTTTACTGAACAGCTTGATCAAGCACAAAGCCCTGCATCACCTGTTTTGTCACCTGACAGCCATCTCAGAGAGTCAGAAGATGCATTCCATGTGACACATCAGAGGCACTTGTCTCATGCTTCCCTGCACGCAGACTTCCTGGATCCTGAGTCTAATGGAGAAATGAACACAGACATTGTGCCTGGTACTTCGTCACCTTATGGACTTTGTCCCAGGCAACAACCACGGATTACCCAAGACTGGTCCAAAACTGGTTGGACCCACCCTCATCACACAAATAGACTGAATTTTTGATAGCCCAGACTGTAAGCTTAACATTGCTGAAATTCCATACTTTGACATAGAAAGTATAAACAATAACTTTCTGTACTTATGCATTACTTTTGTTTTTGTTTTATTTAAATATATTTTCAGCGGCTATATGTATACATGATGCACTTACCGTAGTTACTGTAATCTAAAAAGCAGGTACATACTGACATAAGTAAGTTTCTGTTTGATACATTGCTCTAGTTCTCTCTAAGCCATGATTGCTTTTCTATTTCGAGTGTTTGTTAAGCATTCACTGAGGACAACCCTTTTTCCCCCAGGGGAAACCTGTGACGGTTCCTATACCTTTAAGGCTCTGCCCATACATTGTGTGTGTGTGTGAGAGAGAGAAAGTACACACACAAAGAGAGAATGTGATACTGAGTGCACACATATAGCTTGCTATTACTGAACTCCCTGTTTATCGACTGTACAAATCATGGGGATTATTATTATTATTATTTTGTAGCAATATTATATTTGTGTGATATATTTGTTTTAAATCAGATTTCATGTGGCTTATTTCTGAAAAGGCTCCAAAAACCATTGAAGGTCTTGGGTCCAGCCTCCAGACACTCACAGAACTGCAATCAGGCAATGACAGCACTCAGAATTTTCAAAACAAAGGAATATGTCACTTACTAAACCCAACCGACAGCAGACACGAAAACCAACCTGGCTGTAAAAATACTAAATGGTTGAACAAATCTAAACAAAGAAAGATACAAACTGACAAACAACACAATCGGAGACAAATGCTCACTCCATGATTGTAAATTGATAAAATAAATGAATAAACTAGTGCCTAATACCAATCCTTTGAGTCAGACACACACAACAAGGTGGAAGAATGCTTAGAGGAAGATAAAGAAACAAAGTCTGAGGAAACAAGCAAGGACCCAGCTCTGTAGGTTAAATGGTGCTCTCTTATTCCTCCAGCACATAGCACTATGTGCCAATCAACAGGAAACCCCTGCCTCCACACTTTGCAGGCCCATGCCCACATTAGCATTAACTCACAATTCGCTTCCTTTTTTAGATAGTGGTGGCCAAGTGAGATGGTGACTGCTATTGTTTTCCCTCATTGATTGTAATGACCTATCTAATCTCAGTGAAACTATTATTTCTATCATTCCATGTGATTGCCCATGTTAGCCCAAACCCCAAAATAGTAGAAATACTGTATTACCTAACAGAGAAAGCTGTCACCCATAGAGCTTTGCAACAGAGACCTACTATATGAATAATTAGCAAAAGATTGAAGTGAATGCTTTTGGCTGATCAAGACTCAGCATCCATGTTTGTCCTTACCCTAACTGACAATTGCTGGCAATAATGTCATATGTGGTTAAAACTGTTTTTGTTGTTTTAAAATGTGTACAGGTATCTGCAAGGGTCAACTTTAAAGTACTTTAATTAAGTAATAATGGGAGTCTATGTAAAGCAATGACATAATCCATATGACTGGAACTAGATAAGTACTAGCCACAAGTTTTAAAAGCATTTTTCAATATTATCAAAGGTATTGTAATATTCTTCCTGCAGATCGGCCTTTTCATTTTTGTAAATATAAACCTTGGCATGGCTTCTTTCTAAACTACAGTATTCCTTTGAATTTAAGATGCCATCGAATTTAAGATGCAGCCCAAATTTCCTACCTTCAGTTTGAGGAAAAAATCAAACATCAAATAAAGATGCACTTACAAAGATACAACCTCAATTAACCTCATCTAAAAAAAAAACATGTATGGAAGCAGTTTACGGCCATCTGTTGTCACAGAGCGCATTACAGTTATGTGCTGCTTCTCATTTTCAGTCGTGATTATTCGCACCTGTTTTTTTTTTTTCCCTTTTTGTGAACTGTGGTATTGCTTGGCATTTCGAAAAATACAAGGGTCTGATCAGCATTTCCGATCTGTCCAAGCTGGTACTGCTTGTTAGAACTGAGTCTAATAACGAAATGCTGAAATTGTAAAAGCTTCTCTTCGGATTCCTCAGGAAGCTAATGTCGCTTCTTTAAAAATGGCTGCCTGTATGTCATTTGTTCGTCTTTTCTCATCAGTCAATCACGTTGCTGTTTGTGTAGTCGGGCAAGCACGTCTTTTAATACACACATCATTATACTGGAATTTGAGGCGCAGGCCATTTTTGAGAAGAAAAAATTGGTTTAAAAAGTATATCTTAAATTCAAAGGAATACCCTATTTAAGTAAATACTTGTGAAGTTCATAAACTTTTCATGTTCCCTATACCACCCCAAACCCTCCCTCCATTGGATAATATATTATTTTTCTGTATTGCTTGTCTCTTTCTTACTTACTGTTCATCATCTTTTACAGTTTTTGTTTTTGACAAATTGCCAGCAGTCACAGTTTGCCCAAGCGGGGTATTTTATGTCAGGTTCTTGATATTTGAGTTAAAACTAAAATACCAAGGAGCTACCATGTTATGCCTGAAGTTACTAGAATAAACATCTTAATAGCCATGGTGGACACAAACAGATGTTCTAATTGCATGTCTGTGAGAACCTGATATTTACAAGTTCCATTCTATGTTGACCTCTGTACTTTAGAAAGTCCCAGTTCCTATAGGGATTTATTTGATTTATTGACTTGGGAAAATTGAAAAATGCAAAAAATACTGGCATTTTTTAAGGTTATATAGATGATAAACAGGGTTAATAGTGATTTATGTTCAAGGTTGATCACACTTTCCATCATTGGGGCTCCTAATGTTAAATCAGGTTGGCACCAACAGACTTTATCAGCTGATGTTTACAGACTGATTGTCATGGTCTGCACTGCAGAGGTATAACATCTCAGACCTCTGCTAGTATCAAAGGGTACTCTGGAACAAATCTATATTTGCTTGGATTTAACAGGATGTTTTTTTTTTTTTGGTGAGCGTTCCCACTATTTTATGATTTAATCCTTCCTGCAAAAATCACAAGAGGCAGAAGTGAATATGTTAAAGCATAAATATTGGTCTTACAGATTGACTATCTTACAGATTCAATATTTGTTGAAATGCCAAGCTTATTTTTTCAAGTTGTCAGGACTGAAATGTCACTACAATGTAATTGTCAACACTATTGCGTGCATGTGATATTCTAAAATAATAATCTATTTTTTTATTTTTTTTTAATGTTGCTTGCCTATTGTTTGGTTAGAAGCTAACAGTCAAATAAGGAAAGACATAAAAACGATTTGGTGTATTGTGCAAACTTATAGTGTTCTGGTTGTGGTATAACAAAAACAAGAAAGAAAGAATAGAAAACTCCAATCATTACAACTGGAAAACTGTACTGTGCTCTCCTTCCTTGCATTCCAGAGAGTTGTTTGATAACTGTAGCAAGGCTGGCCTTGGAATATTTGTGTTGAATACCAGTAATCTCCCTTCTAAAACGCAGCAATTTAATTTCATATGAATTTCCTTCCGGCTGCCCAGCTGCGGTTACTCAAAACATATTAATTAAAGCCTGACCGGATTCAGTTCCCTTAAGCAGTGCCATTTAAATATCATAATTATACAGGATGCGGGCACAGACTATGTCAGCCATGTACTTTTTCCAGGGCCTCTCCATCTCTCAACTACACATGCATGTTTTTCAGAATAACTGACTGTACTGTAATCATGATGAAATGATGAATATGCTCTGCTGTTTGGAGCCCTGGATAATGAGATGGAATCCAGAGGGGGATTTGATGGTATATATATATATATATATATATATATATATATATATATATATATATATATATATACCTATTGCTAGTATTACATGTATGATCCTGGGTTTGGTTTAATATTCGGAATTCAAGGACGCAGCTTATAGTATGACTCACTTGGCTGAATGGCCCACCTGCCCTTATGCAAATGAATCTACTGCTGTACAATATTCATTGTCATTTTTTCAGCTGTTCATATATACACAGTTCAATGCTGTCATGCAACATGATGTAATTACATTTTTGTGGAAAATAAGAAAGAAAATAGATGGCATCCATGGGCAAAAGTGTAAATTAGGATATTGTTAAAATATTTTTGACTTTCAAAGCCTACACAAATGTGAACTGGTTACTTAATAATAATCATACTGAAAAACAGCTTAATATTAAGTATTGCTATTTTTTAATTGGCAGGCAGCATGCTGTGGTTTAACTCCAGTTACCTGGTCAGGCACATCTGTCTTTTTCTAAGCAAAGGCAGACCACCCACCTCAATACGCTGAACTTAAGTTACTTCAAAAGAGATTGTTTGTACACTGATTTATTGCCGGGTGCCCAAAGATAGCGCTCTGAAGCTGCTTTTTTCCCCCTCCAAAACCACCTGGATTTCTCAACACCCTCAGGCTATTCAGTAAAGTTTATGGGTTTCCAACTACAAACTTTTTTCAACGCGATATGGTCAGCTCAGGGGAGAAGATCATATATTATAACAAATCTAATTTATTAACTTAGGCTGCTGAAGACAAAAGATCAGGCGATTGAGACTGGGCTAGAAACAAATCATCCCCTTGAACAGCGTCTGATTTGTTTTATGAAATACAGTATGCAGGATAATTCACTTTTATGTGATAATGTTTATCCAAGTTGCAATTTGATAGGATACCTTTTTTAATTAAAACAATAGCCCATGACAAGACTACTTAAGTATAATTAATAAAGATGGTATTACCATTTTAATTGTTGAAATACCTATAAGCACATATACAGGAATTTGGTAAAACTATATAAAATGTACACATATTTAATTTACATTCCATTTTTGAGGCCTGCATTTAGATAACAAACCACCTGCAACCTGCATGGAGCCTGTGTGTTTGAACAACAATGAACCATGTTGGATCAGAATAATTGCTGCACAGGTGTTGTGCAGTCAGCTTCCAGGTGCACCAATCTTTTTTGTTTGCCCTAAAGATAATTGGAAGCGGCATTACAGTGCCTACACAGTTTTATACATGTCTAAGAATCCACTGCAATCTCACTGTCACCTCTGCAGTTCCTGTACAGAGAAATACATTCTAAAGAAGTTCTGTAGAGAAATATGATTTATAGCAAAATCAGTAATAACCGCTTATTGCCTGCAACACCATACCATACCAAACATACCTATATAGTGCCCTTTGTGTACATGTATCACAAGTTCCAGTGAGAAGGGGCACACGAAATAAAGGCCCTGGATCCAAAAGCCTTTAAAGAGTATTTTGGTACTTCCAACAGAATACAAGATATAGGCATGAACATAACGTATTAGAAGCTCACTTAAATAAAAAATACACCACAAATATAATTTATATTTGTTGTGGTTTTATCTACATGGGTAGTGAGGTGTTTGCTCTAAAATACGCCACCCCTGCAACGATGAATAATATGGAAGGACACAAATGTCTATATTGAGAATATAACTGTAATTACTCATACTATTGTAACCCTATGCATTATTTTAGGGAGGAGATTAAAAAAAGAACACCTGACAGGTTTCTAACTGTAACTAGGCCTAGCATTCAACAGGCTCATACCGTATATGTTCCGTCATTACTGAAGTAAACTTTCACGCAAGTATGATACATGTCTGTCTACCCTTTTAATCTTTCTATTAAACTGTAACTTAACCCAAGAAGAGAAAGATATCTCTAAACCCACATAAGAAGGCCACTGCCTCTTTGAATGCTGTGATATTTCTCTTTGTTAGTTGTATTGTATAGAATTTCAGCCTTTAAGAAAAAAAATACCAGATCTCCCGGCAACATGAGAACCTGACAGATCTTAATCAGCCCTTTGTCAACGTCGCGAAACATAATCATATATCTGTGTGATGTCACCTCTTGTATTAGTACTTAAGGTGCACAATGCTTCCAGTCTTGCTAGGTACTGTACAACACTATACTTTTTTTGCATGTGAAGAACTTGTTAGCAGTGGTAAAAAAAAAAAAGACTGAGATGTTGGTGAAAGAGTTAATCATAGAAAGTTTTATATAACATAGACTCACTTCCCTAATGTGGTTTACATGGATAGGGGATACATTGTAAAACAGTTGGATAAGTTTGATTTATATACATTAGCAGGTCTTAATCTGCATGTACAAGAAAATGGCCAGCTTCAAATAACAAAATATGTGTGTCCTTGTGATGCTGGCCCAGCAACCACCACCCAGGTGTGGCCAGCTGCAAAGCAGCAGCAGAGGAGGGGAGGGAAAATCAGTGAAAAGACAAATAGGTACAAGAATGAGGTGCATCAATAATTGAAATACAACCAGAATTCAAATAAAACTGTTTTGCATGTGTTACAACCAGGAAAAAAGATTTTACTAAAATGATATCGATTTTCTTTTTTAATGCATTAAAATAACCCAGCTGGGAGGGCATGTGTGTTAACCTGTCAAAACAGAACTAATCTGTTCTGACAGGCTGCCCTTGAATGTTTCTAGCCAATGGTAGCACCATCATTATTATAGAATATGGAAATATTACTTTGTATAGCTGATTTACTATATGGGTGGTTTTTGTACATGTGAAATATTTTGGTCAGAGTAATAACATCTAAAAAAATCTACAGGCTGCAAATAATTCCTTTTATCTAGACATCAGTATTATTTTAAAGAGTTATAGGCAGGGCTCCCAAGTGGAGCATCCGGTAAAGGCGCTGCCAGAGTACAAGATGCTCCCTATAGCTTGGAGCTCACCAGTTCGAATCCAAGCTATGCCATTGCCAACCATGGACGGGAGTTCCCAGGGGGCATCACACAATTAGCCAAGTGCTGCCCAGGAGGAATAGGGGTTAGGTCGGCTAAGGAGTCCTTGGCTCACTGCACACCAGTGACGCCTGTGGCTGGCCGGGCACCTGCAGGCCAGCCTGTACGCAATTCAGAACTGCGTGGTCCTCCGACGCTGTAAGTTCTGAATATGGCTGCACGGCAGGCTTGCAGAGTGAAAAAAAGCAGACGGCTTACAGCACTCATTTCGGAGGACGCGAGTGCTGGTCTTCGTCTCTCCTGAGTTAGTTCAGGGTTTGCAGCGGTGATCAAGGTTGAATAATAATTGGACATTCCAAATTGGGAGAAAAATTGGAAAATGAATACAAATAATTGTTTTTTAAAAAAAGAGTTATAGGCACAAATGTAATAACAGTAAAAAAAACAGGCGAAAATAGCTTGCACCCTAAAGAGTTAAACCTAACCTAAAAGTGACATTTAAAAACTCATCAAGTGTACCTCAACATGTACTGAAGGCCTCTGTTGTTTTAAAAAAAAATAAAAACATCGCTAATAAAAGGATTCAGTATTTTGACAGTAAATTGAACTGTATTGTTGCACTGCAAATATGGTATTTATGTTATATTGATGCCAGGGAAATTGCATTTCATCTTTTAATTTGACTATTAGTTCCAGAGGAGTGCTTAAGGTTCCTTTTTAATGGAAAGTTCATCAGACTGTAGCTAACAAGCTGACATTCAGGCCACATTAGCTACCAATGGCTGCTTGCATAACAAGTCTGTCAATGATTTACAAAGTGTGTACACAGACTGCCAAGAGTCGTCTCACACAAACAATTGGTTACTCATTACCAAGTCTGTACAGTAGTTATGCCATGGCCTGGAATGATGTGTTAAAGGTGCAGTATCAACATTTATGAGCAGAATTCAAATTAAAAATTTCACGAGATAAATGATTTGTCAATCATTTTTTGTTTGCAAGTTTAAATGTCCATTTGGGATTACTATTTATTGTTTTTTACTATTTTTTTTAAACAATATTCAGTGTAAAGTAGCTCTGTTTTTCTTTAGTATGCATTTACCCTTTTGGGACAGGCTGTGACGCATGTTTAATGGTGGCATAATATTTCATATTGTCTTGAACAATGTGGTAAAAAGACAATGATAATGACGTTTAGCTTGTTAGACTTCAATCAAAAGCCATGCATGAGGACCAGTGTGTTTACCATTAATTTGTTTACATTTAAAGCATAAGAAAACATACATGTGGCCTATCAAATTCCCCTCCCATAACTTTGCTTCACAACACAGGTGAGTTGGTAGTTGCTAGATCACTGTTTTGATTTGTTCATATTTACAAAGATGGCAACCTTTAAATGCACGGTACTTCAATTCTCTAACAGCCATCTTTACTACACAAAGCAATGATATCATGCCAAAGATCAAATCAAAGCGATTCAATGGTTTAAAATGATCTGTTAAGACTTCCACGTTAGAAAAAGAACAGAAAAGAGTTTTCTTCCTATGTTATACATTATTGTCATTTAATCTGAATACGAGCGATGCTGAAACCCTTCTAAAAGTTTTTTTCCTTTTTAATAACATGTCTGGACGTCTCTTTGTGTGTGACACAAGTGCTGCTGAACAGTTACCGTGGTACTTTATAAGACTTGGTTTTCAAGGGTTACTCCAGCCCTGGATTGTGATCCAAGCATGTCCCAAATGTGCAGGTCACAGTCAGGACTGCACCCCCTTCAGTAATAAATTATGAGCAATTTATCATAAAGTTATCTTGGACTTTCTCTTGTCCCAACAAATTTAGCTTCTGCTTCTCTTTTCAATATTAAGCAGTGGCTGGCAGTGTTGAGCGCTAAATAACTCACTTTGAAGGTTACTGAAATCAGCATGTTATCCCAGAGTAACCACCAGGAGCTTTGGCATGAGACCCAAAAGCTACCTCTTACACAATATAAGCAATCGTAGGATAGATTCTGCTTTAATGGGTTTTATAGATCAGACTATCAATTTCAGAAGCAATTTCATTTGCTGGTGCACTTCTTGGTTGACACTTTTGGTTTTTAAATATTTATATATATATATATATATATATATATATATATATATATATATATATATATATATATATATTGTAAAGTACCTACTGTATCTCTCCCACTTCCTAGGGTTTCGGCTGAGCTACTGTAAACATGTCGTATACATTTGTAAATGGATGTCTAAAACCATTGTTCATTGAACCCAATTAGAATTATGCAGCATTCACAGAACATGAGCAATGGCTATGTGTAGAAACTGGGAATTGAAATAGCAATTATGTGCTTGTGACTTTAGAAAGAGGACAGGATTTCCCACGGAGGTGAGACCGAGCCGATCGGCATCCAAGGCTGGGAAGCAACCATTGCTTCCCCCAGGGAAAATGAAGAGAAGGATAGTGGATAAATCAATGAGAAGTCTAGAAGTCTCCCCGGCTTACAAGGGAGATTGGTGCAGCTAGATTGGTGAAGCTGATCCATGCAGGGATACAAGAATGCTGAAAAAGAGAAAGAAATAAACATGCAAGGAAGTGGTCTCCAGAGAGGGGACTGGCACAGATGAAAGCAGATAGTTAATAAAGAGTACAGGGTTTCCCCTTGGCTCGCATAGAGCCGCCCTCGTGGAGGTGATACTGAACTGATCGGCATCCGAGGCTGGGAAGCAACCGTTACTTCTCCCAAGGGGAACCTAGAGTGATATAGAATGGGAAAGCAAAAGTGTTAGGATAGATTTGGCCAGGGTTCCATCTGGCTTGTGGAGAACCTTCCTGGTGCAGGACGAGGCCAGCGCGGCTGGGCCTCTGAAGTTGGGAAGTGAGCTTCACTTACCCCCAAAAGAAGACCCCCGGCTCCCTGCAACTGCATCACCAATGCAAAAAAGAAGGACTAATCTCATCGCTCCTTGTGGTTACTCTGGGATCACATGCTGATTTCACTAACCTTCAAAGCCGAGAGTGGGATGGCAAAGCACACCAAAAAGACCCCATGGCAAAATAAACCAGATAAAAGTTTTCCACAGTAAAAGCACACACAAGTGCAACAAGGCAAAGTGAAAGCTTTAAATAGGGTGATTAATTGATATTTTGGCAGAAAATAACAGGGAAGAGCCCTAGCTCCTGCCCTCTGAACCACACTAAAGTTAAAATTATGCAGTGTAAATTAGGTTCCCAATGCTTCATAAAAATGTGTGAAAAGGTACTTTCATCCACATCAGATTTGGGAAGTTATTTAGTTGATCATATTGCTTGATTGTCTTGCTGTCACAAATGTACTGTTGTAATAGTATCTAAATGTTTTGCATGTTTTGAACTACCTTGTAGACAGCATTTGTTTTAGTTTTATACCCACTTGAAACTAAAGTATCAACATGTCCATCTGTGAAGAAAATAGAAATGCCACTGCTACTAATACATAGAAATATATGAGGCATAAGAAATAAGGAACATACTGTAGTTATAGCCCAGGAAGCAAAATAGAAGTTGAAAATGGGCTAGGCTGTGATTAGTACTGGGAGGTAAAAAGTTAAAACCCACTATTATTTTTTTTAGCAACAAGTGTTACAGCCTATAATTTGGAACATTGCTCTTTAGGAGTTCACAGTAACCGTGTGACATTGAAGCTTTAAAAAAATCCACCCAAAACCCTTGGTCTATGTAATTGAGTCCTGATGTCACCGCTAGCTTGGAAGAAGTCTGATTTAATTAAAAAAATACCCTCTTTGTAGAAGACCATGCTCACATCAAAAATGGATGTACACAGGTAAATACAGTATTAAAAACATTTAAATAGTTTACTGTACAAAAAGTTAACTTTTAAAAGTTTAGATTGATCTCTAAATCCATCATTTTTAAAAACATCTTTCTGTCACCTGGTTTCTATTCTTAGTGTATTTTTTTTTAAGACTACTTAGTATAAATAATTTTTGTTTTAAAATACTGTATAACACTACATTTAAATGTCATGCATCTGCTGAGGTTGTGTAGCAAAACCACACATAGGAAGTGGTTTGCACCAGAGATCTAGCCAAGTATGTACTGTATGACATCAACCTTTTTAGGTACAAAGCAATTTCAGGATTGTTTATTTAGTTTTTAGTCTGAAATATGGATTTTAATATTTTGTGGTATAATATAAGACAGTATGCTGATGACAGATCGACATTCCTGGTGTTTAAAGGGCTAGGCGTCCTTCATTAGAGTGTGAATGTTTCATGAGGGAAATGGCTCAGTTCTCAGTCTTTATTTTTATATAGCGCCTTTCATGATAGATCACTGCAAAACACTTTACAAGGATACAAACATTAATAAATATTACAAAAAGTAACAATAAGCAGTAAAATGAACAGCAGAATAAAAACAAAACAATAAAAGAGTAAAAAAAGCAAGACGGGGTAAGAAAACATTTAAAGATATATAAGATTATAAAAATGTGTTTTTAAACTAGTTTTAAAGGCAGCTACAGTGGGAGCTTTCCTTACAGGGCTACGCAGGTCATTCCATAATTTAGGGGCTATAGCTGAATGCTCTACCACCTGTGTTTTTTTTCTGAATTGGGAAAAGTAAGTAACATGACATCCTGTGATCAGATGAGCGGCTAGGAACATATGGGGTTAAAAGATAATTTAAGTAAGATGGGACAAGGCCATTTAAAGCATAGGTTAAATGCAACACCTTAAAATCGATCCTAAACCGGACAGGAAGCCAGTGCAAAGATGCTAGCATAGGGGTAATGTGTTCTTGTCTCTTGTCCCTGTTAAAACAGTAGCAGCATTTTGTACAAGTGGCAGACAAGAACTATGAATACCAGAGAATAGGGCATTACAGTAATCTATCCTTGAAGATAAAAAAAAGCATGCATCTGTTTCTCAGCATCTGGTCAGGAAAGAATACTTTTCAATTTGGCGATACTTCTTATAACTGCCCATTCTGATACATGTGATAAATATATAACCATATTAGGTTCTAGAAAAAACTACCTACTTTGGCTATGGTAATTGGTTAACTAGAGGCAATACTTTTGCAATCAACTTCCAAATGAGATAAGGTCATTGTGTAGAACTGATTTTTGGAAGTAAAACTGAAGGTCTGCATGATAAGTAAACATGAGGCAGGAAAGAATCAATTTAGAGCTTTTAATGAACAACCTCTTATCACAATCTTTCTGCAGTATTGCCCCACTAGTTAAATATTACATTTAAGCATGTCAGAATATTTTAAGGTGGTCAAGGGCAATTTTACTTTAAGGTGGTTGCTTATAGTACCTTACAAAATAAATCGGGTTTTGAGTGTACCAGCCTGTGAGGGAGGAGACCCTCACATTTGTCTCAGTATGTATCTGGACATTTTCTGCAAATTGTTTTTTTAACTGTTTGTGTATTGTGTTGCTGAACCTTGGGTCTAGTAAGGAAAATAATAAAAATAAAATTCACTTACCTGGTGTATCAGGACTGGAAGCCTGTGGTTGGGAGTGTCCTGAAAAACAAAAGAAAGGTTAATCAAGAGTACTGTTTAGACAGTTGGTTTGGAAGGCTGCACACTTCCAGAACAATGTATTGCAGTACTATTGTTAAGCTAAAATGAACAACAGTTATTTTAATATGCATGTTTTTGATATGCAGTGGTTTAGGCAACCTGAGTTGGGTGTGGTGGTATGGTCCATCTTGACAGGAAGTGGGGAACCAGCCATGTTGGTGAGGGAAGCTTTTATTGACTTCCCTGGGTACTGACTTCCTGTAGCAGGGCAGTACCTGCAGAAGATATTGAAAGGGGGGGGGATAGCTGATTTTAGTTAAGTTTCCCTCTGTTTGTTTTAAAGCATAGTATTAATGCATGTGTTAGATTAATGTTTAGTATATATACATATTCATTGATTTGTTTCTTTTTGAGTACTTTATTTATTATTGATAACTGTTTGCTGTTTTGTTCTTATATAACCACCTGCATAATGGTTTATTCTGGGGGGAGGGATAGGCCTGGAAAGGTATAAAGGCTGTCATTTGGTTCAGTCAGAATCTTCCTTTTGTGTAGATCAGAGGGCAGTTTTGCAGCTCTATGGTTGGACTCAGTTATTGAAGTCAGTACCTGTGATTAGGTGACTATAAATAGTTATTTTTGGTTTCCACTTTTTCTTTCTTCAAGTTGTTTGATATTTGGTTCAATTAGCAATAATTAATTATTGTTCTTAAATAAAAATAATTGGTTTTACACCAAACTTCTCTGTGCTCTGCGTGCTTCCCTGCGAATCAACACCAGCCGCTGGCTGCACTCTCCAACACAGCCCCAATGTACAACAATCATGGATTGATACCAGACTGAATGCATGCACTTCCAGCCTTTGTACTTGTAGAAAGAAATCCCTCACGAACCAGAGTTTGAGGATTTATATGTAATACCATAATCTGAGGTCCATGGCTATGAACATGGGTGGAAGTTAGTATCAGTCTGACTGCTGGAAACACTATAAAAGAACACACTTGGCAAGAGGATTATATACGATAAAAACAATTATGTTATAAATGTATATCTGAATATACCAAATGGACTAATATTAACTAATTAAGAAAACTTTTGGAGCGGTAGAGGTTTTGTTGCAATCTTTTTGTTCGCCCATTTGTACAGTCAAACTCACCATGATTGAAATTGATGAGTTATACCAATGCATACCACTCAACTTGATGTCTGATGCACTATAATTTGGATCTAAAGAGAACCCTAAAGCAGATCACAAGTGAAATAAAGCAAATTACAATTAAGATAATTAGGATAGCTAATTCCAGACTATTATGTATATTTATTGTTCCATCATCTCCTTGCATGTTGTTGGGTATTTGCTTTGACTATATAAATATACATCTCGTACATAATATTAATATCCTGGAAACAGCTGTCCTACACTGCCTAGTTCACATCGTATCTCAGAGACAACATATACATCATACATGGTCATCCATAACTGTAAACACTCAATCATAATCTTTAACAAGATGCTGTGTTTAATAAAGATTATTTTAGGTAATTAGCATACACCTTCGCTGTTACCTATAGTAAAGTTAAGTGTCCTTCAGGGTTCAATATTAAGACATTGTAATAATGCTCTAAAACTGATTTCAATAGAATCATGTTTGAATGCTGAATTTACTTGTTGTTTATTTGGTAAGTTTCCGAAAAACGAGCAACATTTGTAATTACGCTTAATATAACGTAATTTGGTATTGAGCCCTTGACCTTTTACCCGTAGGACCTAGTTTTAAAGCTGACAGCTAAATAAGCAGTGTCAGGTTTGACAGGCCAAAGATGTAAGTGGGTAGAATGTGAATGTAAGCCGGGGTAAGTAGAGTGCTCTATGTTGGTGGAGGTTAAAGGGCATTGCTAAAATAACAGACATATGAAAAGTGAAAGGTGGTGATGGTAGGGCAAAGTTGAGGGCATTCTTGAAGATCTCACTTCGAAAAGAAAGAAAAGAAAAGAGAACCAGACTAATACTATTTCATAAAATAATACCCTTCTTTGTCTCTAGCTGTTTCTGTTTGAACTAGCCGGTAAGTTAAATATATTTATATATTTTATTGTTTTAGCTATTATCACAATCCTGAGGACCATCATTTATGTATCCCCATTTCCACAGGATACATTGTACTCCTCATCTATTTCTCTTTCACTTCTCAGAGAAGCTTTATTGTTTTCTGTTGAATCTATTAAATGTGTGAAATGTTTCACCATGTATTAAACTTTTGGAGAAATAAACTGAGAAACAACATATTTCAAACTGTACTTATTTCATAAACACGTAAAACAGAAATAAATTTGAGAACCACACGCAATTTTTTGTTTAAAAACTAAAAGTGGTTTATAGACGAACCTATTCAAATTACTAAGATCCACCACTATTTAGATCATTAAAATATACCCTTGGCCCATTGGCTGATTTGCATGAGAATTTCTATAGCTTTTTACACCCTCTTCTGCTGTGGTCAGAATCTGTAACGAAAGTACTGTACATTGTACAACACAGACATTATCAGAGGGCACAATGCAACAAGGCAGAGGCTGGGCACATTCACTTTACCTGTCTACCTTAATATTCTCCATATCTGCAGCTCTGGAATCTTCTGTTTACTAAATTCTTTCTGCTTATGTATGAAAGGCTGCCGCCTCAAGCAATCCTCACCTTCCTGTTAACACCTGCTGTAGGTGGAACAAATGCAAACTATTTGAATGCACTCATGGTCGGTTGTACTTTTTATTATGTCTCCCTAAAGGAAAAGCCTTTACTTCAAACTGGTTGTGACATATTTTAGCCTTTTGTAGAAAAAAGAAAAAAAAAGGTGCCAAAGGGCATCCTTTTGAAAAAAGGAAATAAAATAATGATGGTTTGACAGTACAACTGGGTGAAACCTTTGCTCTAATTATTTAAATTATCTGTAAAAAAAAAAAAAAGTTTGCTTTCGTGCACCCTCAAGATAAACTAGAACTGCAGTGGACAATGAGGCTTTTCACTGTGTCAATAAAGTACACTACGTTTAGGGATAAGATCTTTTCATTGCCCCTTTAGCCCAAGGCTAAAGGTTTTTTTTAGACCTACCTAAGAAACTTTATTGACAGTATAGGAATTGCAAAAGAGAAAATGTAGGGATTCGCCACAATATTCTAAACAAAATATTTGTAAATTGAGAAATGTCAGCAGAATTCAATACAGAAGGAGAGAGAATACTAAGGTACTTAAATTAATTCCTATACATTTTCCAAACAAGATATGGGAAATCCTCTCCTTCACTTTGCACAAATGTCTTAATCTGTTTAGTACATAATATGCATGCTGTGGTTCTAAAAGCATGAATATGTCATTTTCAAACAATCTTTATAAAAGGCTGTCAAATAGGTAATTTATCACATACCATCTAAAACTATTCATCTAAGCACTACCTGAAAGGTCCCAGCTGCTGTAATATAGCAGAACGTGCAAATCCACTCTCTTCCATTCTTCTGAAAACAAATGGTCCATGAAGATAATTAGGAAATAATGCATGGATCACTTGAAGTGCATTAAGATGAAACTGACAATTGACAGACTGGACAAATGCATTTGTTAAGTTTATTGTTGCGTGCTGTTCGCTTTTCAAATGCGTGTTGATATGATGATTCATGTACATTTTACGATCTCTGAATGTAAAATTACCAGTCATTTATACTATTTGGTGACCAAATTAGAAAAGTAAAAAAATGTCAGGACAATTTTTAACATAGGCACGGATTAAATCTAACTTTGCACTGAAAAATGACTTTTCTATTACTATTGCAGTAAAGGTGGATGCAGCAATGCTTAGAGTATAAGCAAACAGGAATATAGGAAACTAGCTGCTCAAGATAAAAAAATATATATATATATATGTACTACATGCATTACTGTATTAGTAAAAGTAACAAAGTATATTCAAATGAAGGAATATGTGCTTTAGGATGAAGAGGCCCAAGTCATTTAACTAGAAAGTTAACAGAAGCCAAATGAGTTAATAGGAACTCAGTACTACATTGAAGCAGTATGTGTCACTGGTGCCAGATGAATTGTAAATGACTGCTAACACTAACAGTAAATGGATACAAAATGACTAGAATTTCCTTTTTATGGCCTGGTTCCATGCTGAGAAATTTATTTGTGGAATGACTACAAATAAATGAAAGGCAAGCTCAGGAAAACTTGAAGGATAAAGAAAGCATTTAGTAGGGAAAAATCACAAGCTTTTAAGACAGAACCTGTTGCTGCGTGTAACTTTCATAGACAGGAAAGATGGGAACAAACATCGACAACAGTAGTAAACATATACTGCCATTGCAGGACGCCAAGCCTATCAAGCGCCACATAAAGCTGTACTGTACTAACAGTACTAGGGTTGCCACCTGGCCCCATAATTCCGGAACACTGCGAGACAGAACAGGATTTTGAAGTTGCCTTAAAACTTTGCTAAATTGATTCTGTTGATTAATTATCTTGAGGCAGCATGACAATATAATAATAGCTTTTTAACAAATTAAATAAATAAATAAATACAAATATCAATATTTATTTATTTTATTAATAGTTTTAGAAATGTATTTTTTAAAGTTTCTTTATAGTTTCTAATAGTATATTGCCTTCTCCCGCTCAGATCATTAATACTGACCAGCTGTTCACTATTCCTGACAGCAGACAGCGTGAACACCTGATCAGTGTTATTATTTAATTGGGAGAGTCAGTGTAAATTAGGGCTATATATTACTAATAACAGGATATAAATAGCAACATTTAAATATTGAGAACTCAAATACTAATTTTACAAAATAAAAAAGTATCTTGTCTTGAATAAACCTACACACATGTTTATTCAAGATGTGTTTTTTTTATTTTGTAATATTTGTATTATCACAATGATTCGGATCATTAAGAAGCAGTATAAATTAAGCAAGTGTTTAGCACTCAATTTGCGTGTTTATTTCTTTCAGTTTAAGGGCAACTTAAAAAACCTGACCCATCCCAAAGTGTTCCGGAATTATTGGGGCCAGGTTGCAACCCTAGACAGTACGGAAAACAACATCCACAGTACAGTTTTGTACTGTGCTGTATAAAAATTGTATTTCAAGCAGTAAAAAACAATTTAAAACAAAAACATCAAACCTACAGCTTGCAACACTGAAAAGTACATAAAAGTGCGAGTGCAGTTATGATACAAGCAGTACTGTTGGCTAGCACTTACTTTATCAAAATGCAATACCGGCAACGATATAATAAAGCAGCAAACAAAAATATCAGTAGGGTACTGTGACAAAGAGAGAAAGAGTCTAAGCTGTAAATCTCCCTCCCGACCAGAAAGGGCGCTGTGTAAAGCGGACGATATGCTTCCCCGTAGACTGGTTGACTCGATGGTGGGTGGAAAATGGAGGTCAGCCATCTTGGCAGAAGTGTATAGTGGCACGTACACGAAACGAATCCATTACGATCGGCTACGGGGCAGGCAGCGATTGGAGAAAGGCTGGCGCCGGGCTGATTGCAGGGAGGAGTTGGGTAGTACAAAGTAGATGCTGCTATGTGAGTATGGTCCCTTATGCTGAATGTTTATTACAAGGCCAGAGCCTGCATTTGCTTTGTTTTTGTTTTTGCAGAGGAGTAGGAGTAGAGCTGCAGCCACGGAGCTGCACTAAATTCGACTCACTACTTTCACTGCACAGCACAGAACAGCACAGCAAAGCACCACCCGCACTCAAAAGGACACTTGCACCAAGAGCACAGTTTCGTTCACGGAGGACCGTGGTTACCACAGTGTATTTGTTTGTTTTGTTTGGGACTGCAACCCATCGTGTTTGCTTCCCCTATACCATTGCTGGTATAGGGGTGATCTGTTTTGTTTAAAGAACCTTTTTGTTTTGTTCAATTAAATAAACACAGACGTTTTTGGGAGTGAACATTGTTGTTACTGATCATTTTACCACACACCACTCACCATCCTTGTCACAGGTACTTACACAGCTCAGTAGTTACTGAGGTACACATTCCCACCACTTACTGTTTTTTTTTTACCCAGTTGCATGCCTTGGGATAGGTAAATGTCAATAACAAGCAATATAGAGAGATATGCAGGGTTTTGTAAAATAATCAATGTTACAGCGCTGACCGACAGCTAAATGAGTGACAGATTAATGAGAGGCAGATAAACAGGTGCTGACTGTAGATGAGAAACTGGTTAAATTAAAATGTTTTCTTTAATATGTGCAATTAGTCCATTTTGGCCTGAACTGTTACCAGGTCACTGTATAGGAATACTGCAACACAATTCAATTATTAGAATTGTTGTTCGTTACCTTGTCTTGAAAGTGGAATAAATGGAAGGCATAGATGCAAAGTTCCATGTATCAAAATATCAAATCCCTCCAAGCAGTGTTATGATATCTAGTCAGAGCACAGACCTGTTCACTAAACTTACAGAAACATCAAATGTGTCATTCCCGGTTTAAAAAAAGTGTGACATGCAGTAATACATACCGAAAGATCATGAACTGAAAATAGGACAATATAGGGCAGTAGTGTGGAGTAGTGGTTAGGGCTCTGGACTCTTGACCGGAGGGTCGTGGGTTCAATCCCAGGTGGGGGACACTGCTGCTGTATCCTTGAGCAAGGTACTTTACCTAGATTGCTCCAGTAAAAACCCAACTGTATAAATGGGTAATTGTATGTAAAAATAATGTGATATCTTGTAACAATTGTAAGTCACCCTGGATAAGGGCATTGGCTAAGAAATAAATAATAATAATAATAATAATAATATATCTATTTCTCATTGAGTCAATCTCAGGCAGTAACCATTAGACAGTCTTATTTGTTCACGATCTCATATTCCAGCTGTGCCTTACAGTAAATGTGTATTTAGTCTTCTTTATATGGTGTGATGAGGTGACCAATGTTGAACTGCAGATGGTTTTCCAAACAAACGGTTATTTTATTTGCAGACAGAGGAGGGCTTTTTAATAAAATAAACAAAATACACAAAAGATTAAAAAGAAAACCCACTGTAGTACTTACTAAACAGTGCCTTTTGGTGTTCCCTAACTAGTGGTTGGAACGGCTAAGCCATTTGTCCAACAAAACAAACATATCACACAGATAACGTTAACGAAGTTCACACAGAACTATCACCCCAAAGACTCAGACCGAGTGGTTTGATGTTCTACTTTCTCTTCGTGCACGCTTTTCTCACAGCTTTTTTCATTCAGCAATGTGAACACCAGAGCTGGATTTAGGTATCATGGGCCCCAGGACAAGAAACCAGAACATACCCCCCCCCCCCCCCATATGCCAAGACCAGAAAAACTGACCTAGGTTGAAGCAGACACGTTTTTCAGTACTTGTAATGCTCACCTTCTTCCCCGTTGTGAAGTCTGCGTTTAAAAATGGTTTTAGGCAGGTGACGCCTATGACCTTTTTCGTTTTTTTCACTGGGACGCAACATACTTGTCACTCCGATTCTGGCTATGACTTGGGCCTCGTTCTGTACAGTATATGCAAAGTGGTTCATCCACATTTATTTATTATGTATGTATTTATCTGACAGGGACAACGTACAATTTTGAACATTTATGACATATCATAAGATGTATTGCACCCAGATATGAGCTAATATTTATTGGCAGTCCCAGGGCAGGTGTACAGAAAGGAAGAAAATAAATAAGCTAACACAAAAACAGAAAAATAAAATAATACAAATAAGAAAAATTTACAGGAGGGAGCAATTTCGAATTGACAGATTAAATAACAAAGTCATCTGAAACATAACGCAATTATTCCCTCCAAACAAATGCATATTTATAATGAAAAAAAAAACTCATAGTACCAAAATAATAATAATTACCCTCTGTGACAGAGATTGAATGATTCTTGGTGTTAGATCTCCCTCCCGACCTGTGAGGGCATTGTATAAAAGGAACAGAGTACCCTTAACTAAATGGCACGACAATTTATTCCTTAGGGTAGGTGGAAGTCTGTCATTTAGGAAGGGAACGGAGCTACGGTACCCAAACTCAATGACTCGGATGAGAAACGGCGTGGCATCCGAGGATTGGAGGACCGGATGCGCTCGTTAACCTAGGGGTCATGAGCGAGGGTATAAATAGGGTCTGTAGTGTAAGTGATCTGTTCCTTGGTAAATGGTTAGTGTTTTAAACCTGTGTTGCAGTATCGTGAACCGTGAGTTTTGTCTTGTGTTTGTTAGTGTTTGTTAACTGTTGTCTGTTTTTTAATAGACTACCGGTAGCACGATCCAAAGCTGTAGCGAAAGCCAGCATAAACCCGGACATCACTTTCACCCCTGCATTTCATGGAGAACTGTAATACACCACTTGCACTGTGTAAAACTGGACTTTTGGTTACGGGTCAAACCCGGGGATTTACAAATACTGAGTGATACACGCCGCTGTATCACTCCATCATTATTATTTACAGGTGTTTGCCATAAGGCTCTGGACATTGTTAATTAAATCAGTAAACACCCCTGCACCTGGAAATCATTGACTATGTGTATTTGTATCTGATTTGCACTGAACGCACCTGTATTCACTCACCACTTTGCCACACCCTCCCACCCGATTATGATAAATCACAGTACAACAACTGGCAAAATCTACCAATCTAATAAAATAGTATATTTACAATTAGTCATCGCAGATTTGTTTTTGTTTTAACCATACTTTAAGTTTATAAGTAAAATATTTAAATTCATGAGTACATTCCATTCAGCCGGATCCTTACTATAAGTTAACGAGAAAGGCAGATTAGAGTTACATTGATTGTTGGGGGTGTGGGTAGACTGGGGTTAAAGCGAAAGGCAGATTAGAGTTACATTGATTGATGGGGGTGTGGGTAGACTGGGTCAGACACCTTGTTCATTCATTACTTTTCAATTCTTCGAGACTGACCTTGTCGATCAGTTGTTCAGGTTCATATTTAAAACCAAAATTTGGTAGTCGCTGGATTTTTTCTAGCAGGCATCTTTCACTAGCTTGCTTTTCCTTATTTTTTTTTTTCATTTTGCTCCACCGCGAAAAGTTTCTCCATTTGTTTTCTGTTCATCTCTCTCTCTCACCGTCTTACTGCGTGCACGTGACCAGTAAGAGACGGCAGTGTTTCGCTACCATGATAACAGGGCAAGTGAATTGGCTTTCAAACTGTAAAATAGCTATTTCTTAAAAATGTATTTATTTAGTTTGTTATTAATTTTAACCTGGGCTGTGAACCCACTTGGCAGCCCAGGGCCCTGGACAAATGTCCCGTTGGTAAACACGCTTCTGCCCACCCCCCGAGGCAAACACACAGAGCCTCTTTATACAGCTGTCTAAATGAGTTAACAAGTAATTAATTAATCAGTAGTTTTAGCAGTTAACAACACCTGTTTCAATGACAGAGCCATTACTAATACCAGGGATTTACAGAGACGTGAGAAACAGTGACATCTACAGAAGACTATCAGTATTGCAGTTTACAAACTTGTATGTTTTTACCCAGTTTCAGGGAATACAGCTCTTTTCAACCTGAGACTAATGTATTTGTCTCGTAACACTTCACCACAATGGGTAAATGGATAAAATGGAGATCCACAGTCATTTCCTGGTATAGTGCTGTATAACAGAGACACAGGGAATGTTAGAAGTTACGTTGATGGAAACAGATACATTTATTTCAGTGGGGCGACAGTTTATCTTTAAAGGGGAAGTATTTATCTTACACCAATTCTTTTTCTCTGGTTAACTATGCACTATTAACTATACACCACTCACATTTTTAATTTGTGCAGACATATTTACAGCCCCTATTGAGACCTTTCTCACTGCCATGAGTAAGTATCACTTTCTTGTTCTGCAGTTCTAAGATGTAAAAATAGTGGCTCGCCACATAGGGTATTAAGTATAATTGAAAGCATTTGATCCCGACATATAATATTTTTTGAATGAAGCTGAATTCATGAGAAGTGAACTATATTACATAAAACAAGTTGGTATGGTCAAAGTCCAAGCATCGACACAGGTAATAGGAATGATAGAAAAATCTTGCAACCGTTGTATGGAGCCTTCTGGGTTTATTGTGTTGCAAAACACATGCAGCACAGCAGTCAGGTTGTGCAGCTTGCTGTAATGAACAAGCATGCTGTGGAAAGGGCGTGAATGGTTCACTTGTGAGTGAGCAGACAGACAAAGTTGATGTCAACGCCTCACAGGTGCAAAGATTTATTTCACAACAAATCTTTGGTGTTGTTGTAGTTGCACCTGACCGCCACTAGGATACTGTGCCGGGGTACACCCCGCCCCTTTTCGGATTTTGTTTATTTTGTGTTATGTGTTTTTATTATTTACAATGTATGTATTTGGGACTGTTGTCTTAGGTTGGCAGGGAAGGGTTAATTACCTTCCCAGCCAAATCACTTCACGTGCAGACTGTGCCTGAGCCGATTGCATAATTAACAAGCAGTCGAGCTCTGGCACAGGTGTATAAAAGGAGTGGATTAGCCGCTCCTCAGGGTTGGTTTGTTGAGGCGGAACGTGAGTAAAGAGAACTGAGAAATATAGAAATACAGTGCAGTCTGTTTATAAGAACCACTGATTTAAGAATCAATTTGCATCTCCGCTTGGTGAAAAACTGTGAGATTTGCATCGCAACTGAAAATAAGTATGCCACACACAGATGCTTAAATGCAGTGGTAGTCGTGACAGTAAAATATTGTACTGTAATGTCATTTTAACTCAATGGCCATTACACGTAACACTGCACAGCAATTAAACTAGACACCCTCACGAGGCGATCGCTTCTCAAGTATACTGTAGTAAAATAGGATTCTGCAGCCTTGAGTAAACTTAATCATGATTATATAACCAGTTGTTTACCCACGAGGACTTGTTTTGATTGTTTTGGTGTATTGTCCTCAGTGATTTGATGTATTGTCCTCAGTATTTAAACGGCTGATGTGAGGAGACACGCTTTTGCTAATTGTAATCGTATCAGTCCGCTTTTGTCCACTGTATAAGCAATTGCTACTCGTGCTGGATTTGGACCAGCACAATACTTGGTTATGCACAATGTTTGTTTATTTGACCTCACAGTCATGTGTCCATTTCTTGGTCTGAAGTCACCCAAAAGCTACCCAGGTGACAGGTACCAGCAATGGAATTTTGTTTTGGTTTCATTGCAGCAAAGCCAGCGGATTGCAGAAGAGGCTGTGTGTGTAGTATAGTGCCCTTTTATGGCCATATGCTCCCTCAGACACGCCCCTCCCAGCCAATCAGGGACTCCTGCAGCGGTACGCACGCTCTCTGAAGTCAGTGACAGGTCTCCCCTGTCACACATGCATTTCAAATATTTTATTCGCAATTGAATACGTAAACTATTGAAAATGTATAATTGGTCTTAAAAGCTGCCACGACTCTATTCACTAAGTATATTTATAAAAGTACATTGGTACTTTTTTGTTTTTTACCAAGAATGTTTGGAGATTAACATCTTTATATCTTGATGAATAAAGTTCTGAAAATTGATATGGAATATACCACTATAATTTAATGGCAACTGGGATCATGTGATGCTTACTAGCCTCCTTTGTCACATATTTGCTTTCTTAATCCCTGTAGTCAGCATAGATATTAGCCTTACCTTAATGAAGGAACATACAGAAAAATGTACACATTTTTTTCAGATTCTCATTGCATTCGACTAGTTGCTTTGGTTGTCTAATCGTATGATGTGGACAATTCACAAACATAGTACTTTTGAATCCACACAATTATTTTGCTAGAATTTGCCCCACACGTCAGGCGAGTTGAAAAATGGCAAATAGCTTTGTGAATAGAAACACGAATAGAAGAAAAATAACAAAAACCTCATTGGTTGGATGTAACTTATTCAGAGTGACTTTCATTTTATTTTGCCTACCTCTTGATCAAGGAACAACAAGGATATAAATACAATTTGTTTTTAAAAAATGACCCACTGTAGTACACTTCTTACAGTCCACACACGGACCTCCAGGTCAACTGTTGAGAATGGGAACTCTTCTTCATCTTGAGATCTTTCATTTTGAAGTGTAAACCTTTTATTTGCTTTGGATTTGGTAAAGAAAAAGGTGGTATTCTATGATATGAAGCCAAGTTGTAACCTCAATATTTACTGTAGATAATAACTGAAAGTAATAAACCAAAACAATGAGTGTTCTGCACAGCAAGATGTTAATTTCTGGTACACATCATTCAACACTGTATTTACAGCATCCATCATCAAGCTGATTATGGAAGCAATCAGATTCCACTCAGCCTACACCACTCCCCGTACAGCTCAGGAATGTGGTGGTATCTACATTTGAAACACCTTTCAGAAAGGAAAACCTTCCCAGCTTCCGAGTATTCTGCAGTTTATTTTAAATACAATTTGTTACACTATAAAAACGAATAGAGCCTTATACAAATGAAGAGAATTACTGGCAAAGTTTTCAAGCAAGTGTAGCCAGAAAATAAAAAGACTAAAGTTGTCTTACAATGGGCCTGTTGTCTAGTGCTATTTACGTTTTGTGAAGTTAATACAGGTATATAACCCTCTTTATACACACAGACTTTTTTTAGCAGGTTGGAAAGTGGTCATTGGGTAGACAGCAGGAACAAATGTTGCTTGTTGATTTTCATTCGGTACATAGTTGCAGTGTTGGGTTGACATTTTAAATTGAGAAGAAAATGGGTAAAATATATCATTTGGAATCTATATTTTTAAATAAATTCTAAACCTTCTTACTACCTACTAGAATGTATTTAATGTATCTACGTAGCATTTCATATGCTAAAGGGTTTCCTAAAGTACTCAAGTGGTGGCTTGTGAGGCTGTGGTATCATTCTTGTGATGTGCATACATATTCTTAACAAAACCTATTTTGTCCAAAATGCTTAATTCCTGACTTTCTATAATGTAACACACTCATAATGTTTTATAATTTTGGAAAAAAAAATAAAAAAAATCTAATGATTCTTTTATTTATAAAACAATAAGCCACAAACTTCAGAGTTTACAACCGTGCAACAATATAACTAACCTTTATCATAATTTTGGTTGGTCCTTAAAATGTTAGTAGCACAGTGGTGGTAGAAAACAACTTCCTCCAAAAAGATACCATGCCATGCAATGCATATTGCATCATGCGGTTTTGTTGGCACCTATTTTTTTCTAATTTGTTATGACAAAGTTCAGTATACAAGAAACATGAGTGAACTAAAACCTCATGGGATGGTTGCCACTGGGATGCTTTCACCAGAGTTCAGACATGTAGTTTCTATTTAGAAGTAAACTTTGAGTAGGAATGTAAATGCTGATTTATGATGCTCAGCTAATAGGGTCACTCTTTGGTCCCTGCTGCCTGTTCTGCTTTCTGCTAGCAATCATTGATAGGCATGGCTAGGCTCCATTGATGCCTCCTGTCCCACATAGCTTTTGTGTTGTCCAGTAGTTCTTGATTTGTTCTGACACAAGGGTCTGCTCAATGGGCAAAAAATATTACAATGTTAAATTGTTTTTTAAAATTGAAATGCAGGACACTGTTTACGCTATGTAATATACCGGTACTAAAGAAGACTAAAGACACATATTATTATAGGTAAAAAAAATTAAATAAAAAAATATTGGCATTTCTGAAAGGAATACCTAGTATCCAGTCAATTGGTGAGGAACACTATTCCTTCTTACCTGATCATCTCCTTTTTGTCTTGTTTCTTTTTCCCCCATCACTTGTCTCTTGGGGAGTTATTTCACCTATCAGCTCCATGACTGTTTTATTTGGCTAGAAGCAACGGTGTTATAGGCTCTGAGAGGCAAGACTATTGGCCCACTAAAACCCCAATTTTTTGTGTGCTTTCACCTCTGGAATTACCTGTTTTTATAGATTCTATATTCATATTTTCAAAATGACTACTTCAGTCTACTTCAGAGTGATAAGAGTCATTGTATTATTTTGATTGTTTGGTTCTAGTTTTCTAAAAGTGGAGAGTAAATGCATTGACAATAATCCCTCTCAGTGACACAGTAGTGCCATATTTTCCTTTGCCACCTATGGGCCAACTGAGTGTCCTTTCAGTCTGTTTTGGTGAGCTATTGCTTTCCAGACCTTCACTGGCTCCTTTTTCTGCACCTTGTCTGACACTTAGTTCCATGTTCTTAACCAATGCTGCAGCATAAGCTGCCACAGCATTGACAGAAATACAGACACTTGGATTAGCTCACCTGGTCAAGGTAAGATCTGAGTGACACAAGCATAGATTGATCAAACGAGTTCATAGAGCTGGAAAAGCTTGTGATCTTTGTGGAAGAAACTTTTATAAATAAATAAAATAAAATGAACATTTGTGAACCACTGTCTTGGTCATTACAAACAAATAACTGTATTGTTTGTAAAATACATTTCCCAGGTAAGTTAAGCAGACTTTAAATTTACCAATGTTATGTATAATTATCAGTGACATGACTCCAAAAGACAAAATAATGTTAAACACCAGTAAGGATTCAGTAATACATTCACAAGGCCTTTCTGCTTTTTGACTAGTCTATTCCCATTCAGTATACTGAAACTAATCAAGGTGAGATGTCATCACTTTGCAAAATGCTGACTTGACCTGGGAAGAAGAGGATGCCAAGGAATGTGAAAAGCTCCAGACAGTGTTCTTAATTGAACAGCAAAGAATGTAAAATAGGCTTTGAGTTAACCCATAACTCATTTTCTTATTAGTAGGAGGAGACCATCTCCTCGTTGGAATGGAAAGGTCGCCACTCAGATTGTAAAATAACCTTTTGCCACCTCTCAGTGGGATAGTCTGTTTTCTGTCAAATTCACAGACACTTTAAAAAGCCAAAGGCCACTTCAAACCGGATGTTGACATATCTACTGGCTTTATAGATAGGAGTTGTGTAGGTTTCAGATAGTGAGGTCATTCTGTAGATAACCTTTACGAAGGTACTAACAAGCAATGTTAAAGTAAAATCATTGATTGCAGTGTGTTTTTTGATTTCCCACATAGTCTTTTGTAGGAATGTATAGGGATGTGCACATCCTCAAACACCAGTGTACAGTTCCAGATAACTTGAGTCAAATTTTCCTTAGGGACCAAAGAACATCTAAAAGCATTTCCGAAATGCATGAAACAGCATTATAAGTCGACAGTAGGGTTTATTTGTCAAAACCAATCAATGACGGGGGAAACAGAAAAAGGAATAAAGCACTTCAATGAAACATCTATGCTTCAGGAGAAATGGGCTTCACCTGGAAAACATCTTTTAGAGAACAATTTTTATACAGAATTCAACCAAGACTACTGCTAAAAATCACGTGGCTCCTGAATTTGTAATAAATCCTAATATGAATTCAGATTCAGAATTAACATGGATTCCTGAAGAAACCTAAAGCCTTAAACCCATAAAACACAAGACAACTTTTTTTTTCTGGCAACCTTTTAAGGAAAGTAGGGGACATTTTCAGCAATTATACCAATTTGCAGAGTTAATACCAGGTAGGCTATTCACCATATTTATGTTATTTTCTAAATGTATTATGTTTTAGTTTACATAGATGCCCCAGGTTCATACTTTATACGCTGGGTTAGTAAATTAGATTGACAGCTTGATAGAAGTATCTGCTTTTGCAGCTGACACATGAGCTGGTAATACACCATTACACTAAGGTTGCCACCTTTGTTGTTTCATAATGTGACTGACCTTTTCCCGTCCCTGCAAGTGGCTAAAGGTGGTTTGGAGATACGGGGGTTAAGACCTACGACTGACAGCTGTGGGACTCATGTTGTCCATATTAAATAAAGGGTCTTGAACAAAAATATTAAGTTACTTCCAGGTCAGTAAGCCACATTAGCAGCTGAACAGGCGAAAAAATTAAAATATTTAAAACGGAGGTAGTGTCTAGTTTAAAATGATGTTGAAATTTGATCAAAAGAACCGATGAGAAAATTATTGGTTCTTCTAGGGTCAAAATGCCACAACAGGGAATGCATTGTTATAAATAAGTTAATAACAGAGTGTGTTGTGAGGCAACAGGCAAAGATAAATACATTCATACAATATGTGTTATCTACAGTGGATCCTTGAGCCCATCGAAAAAAAGAAACAGAAATAATATTTGTTATGTTGAGATCATGAGATAATTTATCTCAGGATTTAGAGAAAATTTCCTGAGATAATTAAATGTATCTTGTGATCTCGACAAAATGACTTGTACTGTCGAAATCCTAAATCACAAGATACCAGAATGGTAACATTGAGATCCTGTCGATGGCCTCAACGAGCTGCCGTATAAAAACAGATGATTTATCTCAGGGTTTTGACAGACCAAGTTGTTTTGTCGAGATCACAAGATAAATGAAATGATCTCAGTAATGGCTTTCATTTTTTTCGAGATCCTATGATAAATTATCTTGTGATCACCAGATAACGGAATAGCAATATCGAGATCCTAGGATAAATTATATTGTGATCAGGGCTGGCCTTAGGGCAAGGCGAGCAAGGCGGCCGCCTAGGGCCCCACACCTAAGGGGGCCCCGCGCGCGTCACAAATTGTATGACGTCTTCAGAGTCGAAATAGTCTCGCGAGTATTATGTCGGCCCTTCACAAGTACGAGTTGGGCCATTGTAAAAGGAAAATAAAAAATGTAAAGAAATTCAAGTCAAGCGGCAAAAAGGAGCTCTGCTGTCGTATCTAGACAAACCGCCAAATAAAAATCTGCTTCAGGAAGCAAATCAATCCGATTCAGACTCTTCACAATAATCATCTCCAAAATATTGATTTCTGCTATACCTATAGTAACGTTACCACATTTGCACTTTCTGACTGACAGAGTGGATGTATTTCCTCATGTGAGTGTACTCGATCATAAGAAATTTATTTTTAAAAATGCAACATCTAAGGGTTAGCTGTCTGATAGGCTAATCAATAGCCTGTCCCTCTTTACATTCCACCGAAGAAACCAAGACACGGCGCAGGACAGTGCAGCATCGTCTTTTAAAGTTTTACTGGAGACTTTTCTTAAAGTGAGTAGGCCACTATTAATCGATAATGACATCGAGATTGTGTGTACTAAAGTAAGACGGACCACCACACCAACGGTCTGAATATTTATCTGCGACAAATTAAATGTTTGGAAGTACACTTGTAAATGCAGTGTGGTATAAAATAAAGCTGCTTCTTGGCTAGAATATTCAGAAAAAAAACGTCATGATGTTTTGTTGGGCATGTTGTTTTAGTGTAATTTACACAGCAAAAATTAAAGAGCACTCAAAACTGCAGCTGAAATGTGCAGTATCCGAATGTGAAATGTTACATGTGGATTTGATAAGTAGATCAGTCAAATATAATTTTAGATTTATATAAAAAGGATAATGTTTGCAAACAGTTTTTATTACGCTTAAGTGACAGCACACATGCAGTATGGCTTGCCTACTTGATTACTGAAGGTGAGCAGTAGCTTACCATTTTATTGACATAATGTGTGCGGGTGTTTTTTTTTTCTAATTAGGAATTTTTTTTTTTTGTGGGGGGGGGTCATCGTCACTATCTAGGGCCCCACACAGACTAAGGCCGGCCCTGATTGCGATCACCAGATAATAGTAATATCGAGATCCTGAGATCAATGATTGTGATCTAAACATAACGGATATGTTATTTTTCAATGGCCTCAACAAGCCGCTGTGGTTATCTGATAAAAAATAAATAAAGAAATAAAGAAAGAAAGAAAGAAAAAGAAAACTTTAATATTCAACTCTGTAGCATGAGTAAATTTTTCACTGGGACTAATTTTGCACATGCTTACAAATCCCATCTTATTTACACTTGCAAGCAAATCACACTAAACCATACTATAGGCTACTTTCTGTAACAAGCTTTAAATAATTTGTTTGGTCCATGTTTCAGAAATTATTTTAATTAAAGATTATAATACTTGCTTTATAGTAACTGTATTTTCCCTCGGCTGCACCTCACAAAGTAATAAAACCCTGAAAATGTTGTCCATAATATATGACAACACTGGAGTTCTCCAGGAGTATATGTACAGACTGATTCAAAACATTCTAATATCAAAGACAGTTGTCACTTGGGCAGATCACAATGATTGAAATTAAAAGTATATGCAGCACATAAAAATAACCTATAAAATTGCACATTTGTTTAAAATATGTATGTACAGTACTTCAAAAAAGAAAGTACAGTACTGTACCACCATAAGATATTCACATTTACAGATATTCACATCAACCCTCTTTATGTTTCATTATAACATTAAAAGCTGGATTTCATTATACAATGTACCTTATTAAAAAAGCTAAATCAAACCAAGGCTTAAAATGAATAACTATCTCTTCCTTGTGATTTACTTTAAATAAATGCACAGCTATTTCAAATCATATGAATGGTGCTTCATCATAAACCCTCCCGGTTGTAGGAGTTAAGTTAGCATTTTTTTAACTTAATTTAAAGAATTGCACTTCAGAAACATGATGATACGCTTACTGACACACCAGTAAATTACAGGGTGTAAACGCAGGCGTATTATCTTACTGGATGATGCACACACGCCTAAAAAACAAGAAACTATTTCATCACAGAACTGACTAAAGGGTTAATTGTTTCAACTCTGAACTATGACCTAACTCTGAACTAGAACCACAGACCTTAAACTGGAAAAGGAGTTTTTTGTTTACTATACAGTAATCCATTTTTATTGCCATTCTGTCGCAAGGAGACCAGTCAACTTCTGCAGTCTTCATTTAGAATACTTTATTTATTGAACTGTGTAATGTACTTATCTCTATAATGACCCATCTTGACAGCCTGCAAGAAAAAGGTTTTTGTGGCTAAGATCACAAATTTGCGACTTTATCTGAAAATGTTTGTGATTGCCCTTTTAGTTCATTGAACTGTTGCAGGTGACATGCAATAAATAACGTTTTTCTTTTTTCTTTTTTTTTACCTCCCCCTGAAAATGTAATAGATGAAAATATACATTATAGTGAAAGTTGCATTGTGTGTGAACTCCCTTACAAAAATATCCCAATTTATTTTGTAAGGGCTATATCAGTTAATATCAGTTAGTGGATAGTATCATTTGCAGCACTTGATTTGGTATCATGTAAAAATATACTATGAGATGTCAAAACAATGTATGTGGCCAGTGTGAAGTCTAGGCAGTTGAATTAGCATGGTTTAAAACGGTACAGCAGGAAACATGGGACTTCCCATAGTAAGCTGAGCATTGCAATCATTTTTGTTAAATGTAAGGTGATGGACACAGTACACATGTTTTTTTTTTAACTGTATATCTGGTGAAACTGGCATGCAATACTATTGTTTTTGTTAATCTTTGGCCATTAAACGTTTTTGGTTTACCATACCCTTTTTGAAGGTTAATATGTGAATTGCTATATGTACATTGAGGTTCCCAGTACACATTGCACTAGTGGGGAGGGTCACTTTTTAATGATAAAGCAAAACGTTACCATCTGTGAGAAAACAGAGACGAGCATTCTTTTACCCCACTGATTATTCAAATCTAACTTTAGCTCAGAAATTGCAGCCTAGCCCCTGTTTAGATGAGCAAGCATAACAAAAATAGAGTTAATTAGGGGCAACTGTAATTTTGGGATTAGATAATACCTGGAAAGGGGACCCAGACCCCACCCCTTTACCACTACCACTAATTTGGTAAACACAGTGAGGAAACTGTGATGGTCTGTACAGCACTGGCTTTTTCCAATGGTTTCTGTTCCTTGATTTGTAGATTTACTTTTGGAATTAATGGATCCACTTCTTGAAAAAAGAAGCTCCTGTAAATGGGTTAAAAGGCATTTCAGCTGGATTGTAGAGCCTACAGTATCTTCTCACTCTTATACAACTTGGATGGGTGCTTGGTTACCCTTGCGGATTAGCTTTGATTAATCACAGAATACAAAGAGATTCTGCTCAACAGTTTATGTATCTGTAGAACTGGCAGTAGCATTAGACACATACTTAACAACTTGAATGCAAAGCTAGATGACAATGAAATACAAGCTGAGCATATCTCTTACTCAGGGCTGCCAAGACCCTTCATGGGCCCTGGGGAACATTTGGTATGTGACCCCAACATTATGACATGTAATCACTTGATGATCAAATGAAGTGGCAGCTTCAGTGATAAAGACAATAGATGGAATCATACAGTTATAGCACAACAGAGTGCAATATATATTATTTTTTTTACAATTACATATCGTCTTGCAGTGTGTTTATAATGCTGTAATTTACTAGCCTATTGTTTTGAATGAAATTAGGACTGGATTATCTATACATATTTTAAGTTTCTGTAGCAGTAGTCACAGTACCGACACTAGTTTTGTTTCTCATTTCTTTGCTGATTTACAAGCAAACATTTTCAAAAGCTCAAAAAGCCACAATCATGAAAGACCTATAGGTGGTCGGAACAGAGCATGTGAATCTAGCAGTTTTGAAATTGATGTAAGATTATCCCAGTAATCATCAATTGCAAAATAAATGTATTTTTTAATACAACTTTTTGTCCACCACACGTCTGTCTTACAATATTTAAGTATCTTTGAGTAGTTTTTGGTTTACAGAGCTCTAAAGTCACGACAAATAAGACAAAGTCGTCAGAGGTGTAAATAAAATTCAAGATGACCACCGGATAAATAAAGAAGCTACATATGGTGTGTAAAAGGGTGTTTTTTCACACATTTAATCTGTATGTTTTTTGCCAGTTCCATTGCCAAGGTGAGGTCAACAACACATAGATAAAATAAATACACAGGTAGCTTTTTGCAAACTAAACAGTCCAGTAAAAAACTTGTGTGTGAAAGTTAGCTAACTGTTACTTTAAATAAACTTCATAGCATAGACACACACACACATACGTTGCTGTTACACTACTCATAGAGACAAAAGCACAATAAAAAATATCTGATAAAAATATTTTCGAGCACTGCATAACCCTTAACCTGTGAAAGCATGTTGATGGATAAGTCATTACAATAACAGATGTGCTTGGTTTTATTATTATTATTATTTATTTCTTAGCAGACGCCCTTATCCAGGGCAACTTACAATTGCAAGCAAATACATTTCAAGTGTTACAATACAAGTAATACAATCATTTTTGTTCAAGTGTGACAAACCACAATTCAATAATACAGCAGATAGTGATAGTTACATCAGGATATGATTAAATAGTGATAGTTACATCAGGATATGATTAAGTACAAAATACTACAGGTTAAACACTTGGCAGATTACAATATTATGAAGTACAGGATTAAATGCAGTAAAATAGGGGGCAGATAAGAGCAAAATAAAGCACATTTAAATGAAGGGTGATAGTGTCCCAGGATACAACAGAGGAGTTCTACAGGTGCTGTCTGAAGAGGTGAGTCTTAAGGAGGCGCCGGAATGTGGTTTGCTTTACACAACCAGTTTTAAGCAGTACTGCTGTAGCTAAGATACCTATTCAGTAAAAATATGCCCTTCGGTGACCAAATGAGTTGGTTCAATTCAAGACAAATAATGTCCAAATAATACACACCGCTCACTCTGTTTTCCAAGGTCCAAGCTTCACTAGAGTACAGAACTGAGAAATAACATTAAAACTGACATTTTTGGCAACTTATTCAACAAATCCACACTTCCAAATAAAAGCTACAGTAAAATGCTTTTGGAGAACACGATGGAAGCGTATAGTGACAGTGCAAGTCATACACACACAACGTTTCTCACTGCAGATTTCAGATATTGAATTTCAAATAAATTAATAGTATTTTGACAGCACCTGTCTGTACATTAGACTACCACAGAAGCACATCGGTTCAGTGTACAGTACTATAGAGTTTGTAGTGTAATGTAGTGCAACCTTACCCTGAAAAAAAAGTTGTCTTCTTTTTTTATGTGGTGGTGGGCGCAAACGTAAATGGTCCTGTGCAGGCCTGAGGGCTGGCACTGTTTTTTTAAATTTTAAAATGTTCGGTATTGATTGACCAGAATGTATTATTTTGTCTTCTCCAGGACCCCCTTTGGGGGCAGCCCTCTTGGTGGGCCTGCTCTTACTGATGAGCATAATATACTGATCAATTTAGATTCAAATGTTCAAATAGTTTGGTGTCCACCCCTTTGTGTTTTTAGTGAGAAGGACATTCCTTAAGCTGTAGCAATCAGTTTTCCAAATTGTTTTGTTGAAAGTGTTTGATGCATTAATAGATAGATATGATGTTTGTATTGTGGCAAATTATTTGACAGGTGGAGCTCAAGATTAGGATTTTATTTGGCTCGGGTTTTATTGATGAACATCGTAGATGAAGAAATTTAGATTAGAGAAAATGTTCATACGAATTCACAAGATTAGTTTATTCAAAAAGTGATACCTGTATTCCAGAAGCATCCCAAGGAAACAGTCGCTTCGTTTCTGACATGATGTGATTAATGTATGTGTACATGTGCTGTGGATGCTCTTGGTTAGGCTTAGGGTTAGGCTTCAGTTTGTGTGTAGATATTCCTGGAGCCAGAGATCTTCACTGGGCATGTTTTACTGGACAAATCAACAACCTGCTTGACGCACGCTGTCTGTTAAGCCAGTGCAAATTCTACATGAACATACACACTTCCAGGAACATATTATACACATAAACCTTTTCCTTCAATCAGTTTTACCCCAAACATTTAATCCTAGCCAATATCAAATTGCAACATTTTCATTCAGTCCCCAGTGACACAATTGAAGTATTATTTACTATACAACAATGTTCACATTCCTGAAGCATTTAGTACTGTTTAAAATGACATTCTGCGATGCTGATAACCTGTGTCCAGCCTGAAAAAAATACTCAGGTCATAGTGAGGGTGGGTCAGGGAAGAGTCTTATGTGCTGTTTAAGGTTGTTTTAATTTAAGGAGCAGTAAAATTTCTGGTAGGGAATAACATTGTCCGATAACAGTGGCACACCTGCACATTATCACAAAGACCAGGAGTGGAACGGCCATCTTGGGTTCTGAATTGAAACATTTTGAAATCTGTTAATTTTGCAGTGGATTTCTTTCTGATTTGCTGTGAGTAGGTCAGATAAGGTGGGTGTTTGATATGATTGACACAGTTTAATGCAGCTGATCAAAAGTAAATTGAAAATGATTGCATTAAGTACCAAATGCATTGCAACATGTTACACCTGAGTTGGCTCTAAAAGCGATTTATTTTATTACAGTATTTGTAGCACACTTAAAAGGAAAACAAGGAAAGAAAAGGGAACCAGAGCCCCAAACTATGAATATGGTCTTTATTCCATTATAAAAAAAAGTTTTCTGAGGTATACCATGGTTAAAACATAGCATTGTGAAGCTCAGAAAAATAACAGTAAGCCCAATCCAGCCTAGTAAATCATAAAACCTGCATGGTATAAGCAGATGAAGGGTAGTAGAGCATAATAAAGCACACTCAATTGCAGAAAAATCGATAGCATAAGCTTAAAAGAACATGGTAAATTGCACAATCACCAGGCAATTTTTCATTAATTTCATGTTGTTCTGTTATTTTATCTCATTTGTGAAGAACAAAAATGTAACATGATGAAGTATTTCTAGATTCTTTAAAAGTGTATATTTATTAAAATACAGGAGCACCCTAGTTTTTATAATGAATGTCGGTCCTATGGGAATCTCAACCCATAGAATCACTGCAAACTGAAATAATCACTTCAAATTTTCTTTTTTTTTTACCACTCTTTCATACCTAAAAAAAATCCATTTTTTTTTACAGAATTGTTTCTTACAGTTATTTGTTTATTGGTATTAACACACTGTTGCAGGTCACTTCCTTAAGATCTTAAACAAAAGGAAGTTAAGGTGCAAATAATGTCAAGAGCGTCCATGTCATAACAAGACATACTAATACCACGCCTTTGTAAATGTGATGAGTGGCATGCGTATCAAAGCAAGGGGTTGTTTTGAAAGATTTTAATACAAAAATAAATAACAGCTGGACGCGTTGACCACCACCTGCAGTAAACTCTCTGTTCTTTGCAGTTGAATAGTTAAAAAAAAAAAAAAACTTGTATATGCTTTTTGGATCATATAAGCATTATGAACTATTTCAATAGGGTGATTGTGGAATGTTATTGGGGTTAATCCGGGATATTACAAATGGTGGTTCTTACACATCAGAATCTTTTATTCTCTTTTTCTTCAAATAAATAAAAAACATGCTTGTTTACTTCCTTTCTTTAATAGTTATTTAACAGTTATACATTAGTCATGCAAGAAATTGCCATTTTACAAGAAAATTCAGGGCTAATACAACTTCGCACAGGACTAAAAATCAAGAGTCCACCGAGCTGGTCAAAAGCAGAGGACTCTAGTGACCCCACAGACGTGGATTTGTTTTCATCAAGAAAAGTTGGTAAATTGTGGCTTAAATAAAGGAGCAAATAGCCAAATAGTTAAAATGCTTACCAACATTAAATAAATAGCACTCTTGATCTAAAAAGCCACCACTAATAGCACACCAAAGACATATCTGTGTATCTCATTGTAAGAGTTTCATATATCTGCCGTTCATATTGTAGCAGCCCTTGTGCTACCATTACATAGCCATTGTACAGCTATGGTCAAAAGTTTTGCATCAGCAGCTTATATAATTAACACATTTTGCTTCATAACGTCAAATGAAACCTGCTGCATTATGTTATGCTAACATATTGAATTATGTACCACTTTGTAGTTTTCCGGTACTTAACTAAAAACTGACACAAATTTAAAACTGACACATTTCAAAACATCAAATAACTGTTATGGCTTTCGGTAGACTTTTGCGATATCATGTTGTAGTTTCTTCGATTGCATAATGTTAAATAAAATATCTAATTTAAATGTATATATATATATATATATATATATATATATATATATATATATATATATATATATACAGACGTGCTCAAATTTGTTGGTACCCCTCCACAAAAAATGAAGAATGCACAATTTTCTCTGAAATAACTTGAAACTGAAAAAAGTAATTGGCATCCACCATTGTTTATTCCATATTTAATAGAAATCAGACTTTGCTTTTGATTTTTTATTCAACATAATATCGTAAATAATAAAACAAATAAAAATGGCATGGACAAAAATGATGGGACCGCTAACCTAATATTTTGTTGCACAACCTTTAGAGGCAATCACTGCAATCAAACGTTTTCTGTAGCTCTCAATGAGACTTCTACACCTGTTAACAGGTAGTTTGGCCTATTCTTCCTGAGCAAACTGCTCCAGCTGTCTCAGGTTTGATGGGTGCCTTCTCCAGACTGCAAGTTTCAGCTCTTTCCATAGATGTTCGATAGGATTCAGATCAGGACTCATAGAAGGCCACTTCAGAATAGTCCAATGTTTTGTTCTTATCCATTCTTGGGTGCTTTTAGCTGTGTGTTTTGGGTCATTATCCTGTTAGAGGACCCATGACCTGCGACCGAGACAGAGCTTTCTGACACTGGGCAGTACGTTTCGCCAGAATGCCTTGATAGTCTTGAGATTTCATTGTGCCCTGCACAGATTCAAGGCACCCTGTGCCAGGCGCAGCAAAGCAGCCCCAAAACATAACCGAGCCTCCTCCATATTTCACTGTAGGTATGGTGTTCTTTTCTTTGAAAGCTTCATTTTTTCGTCTGTGAACATAGAGCTGATGTGACTTGCCAAAAAGCTCCAGTTTTGACTCATCTGTCCAAAGGACATTCTCCCAGAAGGATTGTGGCTTGTCAATATGCATTTTAGCAAATTCCAGTCTGGCTTTTTTATGTTTTTCTTTCAAAAGTGGAGTCCTCCTGGGTCTTCTTCCATGGAGCCCACTTTCACTCAAAAAGCGACGGATGGTGCGATCAGAAACTGACGTACCTTCACCTTGGAGTTCAGCTTGTATCTCTTTGGCAGTTATCCTTGGTTCTTTTTCTACCATTCGCACTATCCTTCTGTTCAATCTGGGGTCGATTTTCCTCTTGCGGCCACGCCCAGGGAGGCTGGCTACAGTTCCATGGACCTTAAACTTCTTAATAATATTTGCAACTGTTGTCACAGGAACATCAAGCTGCTTGGAGATGGTCTTGTAGCCTTTACCTTTACCATGCTTGTCTATTATTTTCTTTCTGATCTCCTCAGACAACTCTCTCCTTTGCATTCTTTGGTCCATGTTCAGTGTGGTGCACACAATGATACCAAACAGCACAGTGACTACTTTTCTCCATTTAAATAGGCTGAATGACTGATTACAAGATTGGAGACATGTGTGATACTAATTAAAGAAACTAATTAGTTTGAAATATCACTATAATCCAATTATTTATTATCTTTTCTAAGGGGTACCAACAAATGTGTCCAGGCCATTTTAGAATATCTTTGTAGAATAACCAATAATTCATCTCTTTTCACAGCTCCTTTGCTTTATTCTATGACATACCAAAGGCATGCAAGTATACATGATAAAATAGCTTTTAATTCCATCACTTTTCAGGAGGAATGCAGCATTATTTCAGTGAGCTGTAAGGGTACCAACAAATGTGAGCACGTCTGTATATATATATATATATATATATATATATATATATATATATATATATATATATATTTTTTTTTTTTTATTTATGTCTCAATCCTAAAATTCGAAGTGATGCAAAACTTTTGTTCATAGCTGTACACTGTGCCAGAGCATTGCCATTGAATATACTTTGGGAAGGTAAGCTTCAGCACTTCGTACTTGAGATAATATGTTAATAAATTGTGTTGTTGGGGAAGCAACAGAAAGTGTGATAACACTGATCTAGATTTAATTAACACTTAATCCATGACTTTATAATAAACTGATGCTCATTTGTACTTTTTACTGCAGAGAAGAACGGGATGAAACAGATTTTAGAAAACATGGTGGGGAAAAAAATATTAATTTGCCTGAAAGCATTTAACAGTCATTGGTTTATTTAATTAATGTACAATGCAGTCGAATTTATTAAAATATGATTGATGTTATTTTTTCTTTTGTGAAAGAGTTCCAGTAGAAAATACAATATCCTTACAATTGCATACACAGAGAGAGATTTGTTTCTTAATTTTACTTCCCCTTGTTCTGCATATTCTTCTATACACTATTTCTTCAAGGTTTTGTTCAGCATTTCAGCCTCCACATAATCCCTCTCCTCTCCCACTCCTTTTCAGCAGTATTGAAGCATGATTTAAATGAAGCTAAACAGTTGTTCAAGTGAAAAATGAAATGAAGAAAACCCCATTCCTGTCATGTACTTGAATATCCCTTTCACTCACAATTTCTTTGTATAATTTCTAAAGTAAATAAAACTCAGAGGGATGCCACACAGTAGGCTTTGCTCCAGCCTGCATGCATCCTCACTCTTTGCTTGCCTTTGAAGTAAAAAGGCTCCCAGAAAGCCTGCAGCCGCAGTGTCAAGTCACCTGCTGGGACTGACACAGACTGTGGAGTTTTCAGTTCCTTTCTCTAAGGGTAGCTCATTATCATAGGTTAACATCTGTAACTACCGCTGACCCTCTATCCACAGGAGTTTAAAAAAAGAGAAAGCATTTTGTCTTGCCACCCATGCTTCAACTTGATGGCTCCTTCAATCAGATGTAAATAGCCATCCATAAACAGTATTATGTTGGCAATAAAGTGTTAAAGGAATTAAAACGATATTTGAATCTGTGAATGTCCCTAATTAAAGTAGAAAAGTCAGATTTCTACTAACTAAATAACACAATTGTTAATATAGAAGTGCATTTAAGGTGTCAGTATCCTAGCTTTACCGAGTACCAATTGAGTAAATCCATCGCTAAATAATCACCAGAAAATTATCATTGGGAGCCTGACTGGAATAACTGGTCAACTCATACTGGACAATAGCAGAGACATTTGTTTTTTGTCTCTCAATCATTTAAGATTATGAGTTATTATGAGTCACAAAAAAATATAACAGAGAAACATAGAACTGCTAAAACATTGTGTGACCTTTACAATAATTTCTAGAGACCAATATCTAATGAAAAACCTACACAGGGGTGACCTTCTTTATTGATTTGTTCTGATATTGAAAAAGTCACAGTCAGACATTCTTAGTCTGGTTATCCCCCAAAACATCAGGTGACAGTACAAAAAAAATAAGAACCTGTCATTTTAAACTACTTACTGTCCTACTTAGCATTTAAGTAAACAATGTAGACACATGTTACAAGTACATTTTTACAGTAAGACGTGCAATTACTACAAAGCTTATTCACTACAAAGAAACAGCCACAGCTATTGTAACATGAGGGACTGGAGAGCAAAGGAAGCTACTTTTTTTGATACAAGCATCTGTACTGCTGAGGTATCTTTGATGTAATTTAAAATATAAATTGAATATCAAAACATCTGAACATCTGTTCGCTGAGATCAATTGAAAGTTTAACGGCGTGAAATGTCTGTTTTTCTGTTGTGGTCAACAGGAGATTCAACACAAACACATCAAAATGAGGGTTTGGAGGCTGATGTGATTGTCATTCACACCTGTTAACTACAAAAGGAAGTATACACTCTTGTTTTTGGTAACACCCACACATATATGGTGCAGATGACAGAACTAATATAACCTTTTTTTTTAATGACCAACCCATGCTTTCACACATGGGTTGCCTCACAATAAAAGGTTGCAGGGGTTTATAGCCCAAATATATCTAATGCAATTTCTTTTATAGCACAAATGTATTCTTTTAACACTTGCATTAATTATGTGCCCCCTTGTCCGGCTTGTGTAGTCATACAGTAAATAAAATCATAATCATACCCATATTTAGAATGAATGAAGCATGTAGTTTGTTTTTCTTTAACAGGCAATGGGAATTGGATACATGTTTCCAAAATGTGGAAATGCAGCTGCCAAGTTTCATATCAGTCATCCCAATGATTATTTATTGATTTTGTTTTTAGCTGTTTAGTTTTGAAATAAATATATTCTTAGGAAAGTAAATATAAGTATCTCCCAACTAACCATGTCATTTAGGATATCTATAGAAAAATGTACCAATTCCCAGCTTAAACATACTAATGTAATGATTTTACGAATTCAGTATAACATGGCTTGAAGCTCCAGTAAACACCCTGTCACAGTATCCCAGATTCTTTATTTATAATCATAAAATCCTTTCAAAATGTTAAAACCATTTAAAAAATGTAAAGGAACAAGAAAAGTATAACATTTTGCACATTATAAATGGTCAGTTATATACTCATCTCACTGGTCTCCTGTCATAATATCACATATAGATTGTAGTTTCCATTTCATTACATTGTAATTCATATTTAAGACATTTGTTTTAGATAACAAAATGTATTCCTGGACACTTTTTAAAAATATATTGACAACACAAGCATACTATGCAGTAGTTTTACCGTCTCACTGCCCCGGGAAATGTCAAGTTTTGAAAGGAGGAATAGCTCATGCTTCGGGATAAAGCAACACAGAAATATTTAAAGAAAACAAAGATATTAGCCAATGTCAACTTTTTTATAAAATGACTACATGACTTAAAAGTATGTGACATGTCATTCTATCAAAACAAAATATAAACCAGTTGCCTGTAAGACAAGTTTTGTGCAGAGAAAACTTAAGATAGCATTTTGATGCACAATCACTTTCAAAACTCATTAGATGTACTAATGGAATATACTTAGCAAATACAGCATTTGATATTTAGCAGCGGAAATAAAGGGGGGTTGGGTTTCTTCATGTTTAATGTCACACCAAAGTGACGTGGCCTTCTTCTGACCCTACTTCCACCATTAACTACCAGACCCACAACAGATCTAGGCTAGTTTGACTTCCATGTCTTACCATGGACTGCATTAAAACATTGTTATTGTTCTGATAGTATTTTGATTATTTGTAGTACAATAATTATTAGTGGAGAACATTAACCTGTACATGGTTTAGCTTGTGAAAGATTTGACTGTCTGCATGGGAACCTAAGGTCGCTGAGTGAAGGCATCCCTAAAGTAAACCAGTTACAGTATAATTACTAAGGATCTCGGCCTTTGAGGGGAAAACAGGAACCTAGACCGAAAACATAGGCCTCCATTTCTGAATAATTCTGGAAAGCAGAATATAACCATTTTCAATCCAAACTCTTGGAAAGGTAAACCATGGTTTAGTTCACAAATTTAACAAATCAACAGAGATGTTTTTACTGAAAGACTTACACCTCATCTTTATTTTGTATACCCATTGACGTTTCCTAAATAATGTGCAATAACACATTTTGAAATCGTAATTGTGTTACTCACATAATTTCAAAGTGTACTGATCACACAGTTCAAAAAACAAGTGGATACTCTGAAGTTCTCAATTCTTGAGAGCGAAAGAGCAGACATCGTCATCAGAGCTGATTAAGGAAATAAGAGAACATCTGAAAAAAGTACAGGTAGCTGAGAAAGTAAATAGCAAATGGAAGGGGGAAGTAGTAGAAGCCTGTTAAGCCTGTTAATGGAAATAACCAATTATTAGATATCATTGACTTTTATTTAAAATGTAGTCATTTTGATTTACAGTAGATTAACAATTTGCAAATTTCACATATGTATACATATGTTACTTTATTAGTTCTACAGTACAATCTTAGAAAGGTTTATCTATTTCTATCAACCTTATTAAAACCATCAACTACACATTTGGAGAGGTATCAACCCTCACACAATGTTTGCATGGTATTTGTTTTCAGTTTTCTCATGCTTTTCCCATGCTTTTTGCATTTACCATAGTTTACCCCGGTTTGCCATTATTAATACTTGCCTATGCTTTATTAAACTTTTATAAGGGACAATAGCTAGTCGGTTTACTTGGCGCCATGACCAGGTGCTGCGATGTTTGGCCTTAGCATTGGAAGTCAAGCGTAACATGACCAATAAGTTGTCACCTGTTCCATCAAAACATTACACACAAAAGACAACATTCCTCCGCCCAGGAGAGCAACCACCAAGAAAAGGTGTTAAAACCAATCCTCGCCCAGGACAACTGGAAGCTGCTAGAGACTGGAAAATGCTGGCAGATGTTGGTCAACGGCTTATTTTTCCACCTGAGATTGCCACCACTAACCTTCGACCAGATATTGTCTTGTGGTCTGGATCAGCACGCCTTGTTCACCTGGTATAGTTAACAGTGCCATGGGAGGATGCTGTAGATGAGGCGTATGAGAGGAAGAAACTGCGGTATGCTCAACTAGCCACTGAAGCGGAACAGCGAGGATGGAGAGTTCGGGTTTACCCAGTGGAAGTGGGTTGTCGAGGATTTGTGGCACACTCTACAACCCGGTTTCTCAGAGACGTCGGATTCAGTGGCCAAGAGTTGCGTCGCACAGTGAAGAACTTATCTGAAGCAGCAGAGAGGAGCAGCAACTGGCTGTGGTTGAGACGGAAAGATTCTGGCTTGGGATCTCAAGCACATTAGAAAGAAAGAAACGCTGATGTACAGGTAAGTAAGCTGGGCTGAGTTGAGTGGGGGACGGAGGGGGGTGATGCTGGGACGCCAGAATCACCGTCGAGCCCTCTTGAGGTGTCGTGGGCTAGTCGACGAAACACTGAGGATGGAAGGTGCCCACTTGAAAACCCCAGAGATGTACCCTACTTAGCTCAATCCAAACGGTTGTCATGCTGATGCGCTGGGGAGGCCGCACTGTGGTTGATCCCCGGAGCCAGCATCGCAGCCGTTGTGTGTGCTGATGCGCCAGGGAGGCAAAATAAGCTGATCCCTGGAGCCAGCATTACACTTCAGCCATTAACACCAGACAGAAGGATATCTACATCATCATATGGAAGGAAACGTAAATGGATGGAGACACATATGGATCACATTAGTTTACTGTAAAGCTACGTCTTAGTTGGTGCTTATCTTGGCGAGAGCCGAGTTCAAATCAGCATGAAGTTTTAACATCTACTCTCGTGTAATGGAAATCAGTGATATGTTTTTTAATGGCAAACTTAACATGTTTGATATGAAGAGTTCATTAAAAAAAGAAAGCAAACAAAATGATAAAGGATATTATATTTCACAGTCATAACACATTATACATCAATGTAGTTTAAAAGACAATGTCAGGGAAGATTTATTGATAATGAACTCCATTTGCCCATTAAAGCTTAGACAACAAATACTGCATTATACGTATTTTTATTACATCTTTGGCCTCGCCCTTCGAGGTACCACTGCCCATAATTTAGTTTTCCGATAGTGGAGAGGCTGACTCTAGGGAAGCCATGGGCAGGGGGGCAGAATAGCTGCCCTCCCCCTCAGATGAAGATGAAAAACAGGTGGATGCTGGAGAGGTTGGAGGCAAACTCTGACATACAGCATAGATGGATGGATTGAGGTAATATATACAGTGCCTTGCATAAGCATTCACCCCCCTTGGACTTTTCCACATTTTGTAGTGTTACAACCTGGAATTAAAATGGATTTAATTAGGATTTTTTGTCAATGATCTACACAAAATAGTCCATAATGTCGAAGTGGGGAAAAAAAATCTACATATTTTTCAAAACTATTTACAAATAAAAAACTAAAAAGTCTTGAATGCATAAGTATTCACCCCCTTTGCTGTGACACCCCTAAATAAGCTCTGGTGCAACCAATTGCCTTCAGAAGTCACATACTTAGTTGAATGGAGTCCGCCTGTGTGCAATTAAAGTGTCACATGATCTCAGATTAAATACACCTGTTTCTGGAAGGCCCCAGAGTTTGCTAGAGAGCATATCTAAACAAACAGCATCATGAAGACCAAGGAGCTATCAAAACAAGTCCGGGATAAAGTTCTGGAGAAGCACCAATCAGGGTTGGGTTATAAAAAAATATCCCAAACTTTGAACACCCCCCAGAGCAACGTTAAATCCAATATTAAAAAATGGAAAGAATATGGCACAACTGCGACTCTGCCTAGAGAAGGCCGTCCACCAAAACCCAGTGACCAGGTAAGGAGGGCATTAGTCAGAGAAGCAACCAAGAGGCCAATGGTAACTCTGAAGGAGCTGGAGAGATCCACAGCTGAGATGGGAGAAACCGTCCATGGGACAACTATAACCCGGGCGCTCCACAAAGCTGGGCTTTATGGAAGAGTGGCGAGAAGAAAGCCATTGCTGAAAAAAACCCATATCAAATCCTGTTTGGCTTTTGCCAGAAGGCATGTGGGAGACACAGCAAACATGTGGAAAAAGGTTCTCTGGTCTGATGAGACCAAAATTGAACTTTTTGGCCTCAGCGCAAAACGCTATGTGTGGCGCAAAGCCAACACTGCTCATCGCCCTGAGAACACCATCCCCACAGTGAAGCATGGTGGTGGCAGCATCGTGTTATGGAGATGCTTTTCATCGACAGGGACTGGGAAACTGGTCAGGATTGAGGGCAAGATGGATGGAGCCAAATACAGGGAAATTCTAGAGGAAAACCTGTTTCAGTCTGCAAGAGACCTGGGACTGGGGCAGAGGTTCACCTTCCAGCAGGACAATGACCCTAAACACACAGTCAAAGCTACACTGGAGTGGTTTAAAAACAAGAACCTGAATGTTTTAGAATGGCCCAGTCAAAGCCCAGACCTCAATCCGATTGAGAATCTGTGGCAAGACTTGAAAATTGCTGTTCACCAACGGTCCCCATCCAACTTGACAGAGCTTGAGCAATTTTGCCAAGAAGAATGGGCAAAAATTGCAGGATCCAGATGTGCAAAGCTGGTAGAGACTTACCCAAAAAGACTCACAGCTGTAATTGCTGCCAAAGGTGCTTCTACCAAGTATTGACTCAGGGGGGTGAATACTTATGCAACCAACAAATGTCTTTTTTTTGTTTAACTAACTTTTGTGTCACAGTAAAAAATATTTTGCACCTTCAAAGTGTTAATTATGTTGTGTAAATCAAATGGTAAAAATCCCAATTAAATCCATTTTAATTCTAGGTTGTAACACTACAAATTGTGGAAAAGTCCAAGGGGGGTGAATACTTATGCAAGGCACTGTAAAGTGCTTTCTTGCTGATCATTGGATGAGTTGTTTATCAAATGACAAATTAGATACTTGCCATTTGACTGATGAACATTCTGGTAATGAGGGTGCCTAATATGATTGATGTTTGCAATTTTAACCTATCTTAAAAGTGAATTCCCTGCCTGAACCACCGCTCTGCAAGCTTTGCTATGTAATCCTTTATTGTGTAACAAGGATTTGCATCTCAACTTTAAGGGTGTAATGGAAGAGCGTGCGGCCAGGAGGCCCAGGTTATTAAAGGGCCAGACAAGCACACCTTCAGAAGTAAAGGGGGAGGTTTCAACCTTGGAAAATAAAAAAGGGAAATTGTTTTTTTTATTTACTTTGCTATAGGAATAAACAACTTCTAGATATGTTTGTTTGTAAAATGTATTATACAAAGTAAGTAAAATGAAAACTATCTATTGTTTATTCTTAAAGGTTAGATTGTTCCAGGGGGGAGGAGCTGGGTAGCCTGCTATAAATACCTCTTGGGAGTTCTTTTCAGCGAGAGACTTAGTAGCTCTGAGCTAAGAGAGGGGTTTTCAGCTTCTGTACCACTAGTCAGTAGAACATTACTGGTATCCTGTTCATGTTTGTCATTTCTTTTGCTGTATATAGTTTTGTTTTGTTTTGTCCATTTTACACCTCATTAATAAATTGCAACGTTCTTCACTGCAACGTACAGTCTGTTAAAAAACTTAAAAAATATCTATAAATTGTAGAGATTTCTTTTTAAAGGCCCACTGAAAATCACTATTAATCTAGAACAGTGTAAAATAACAATATTGAATTCATGTGATGGAATAATGTGTTGTTTATGGATCGATTGTGAATTGTACATTGAAAGTTTTTCTAGCCTTTTTCTAGTAAGTCCTTATAAATGGGGGTTATCTCACTTGAACCTTAATCCTGAAAAAATACGTAAATCTTTTAAAATAAATGTTGAAAATTACATTGCAGCCAGTCTATAAACTGTTTTTTATTAACTGTAATAAGCCCTTATATTCACATAATATTTGAAAAACTATGTTTTCCAAATGCCACAAATGGCATTAACCAAATAATAGGGTCGGTGCTAACTCTCATGCAAGAACATACAGTTCTGATCTACACGACTACCAGTTGAAGCCAGTATTCCAGATGTATCACTATGATGCGCAGACTACACTAGTACAGCCTTGAACTCTCCATTAACTCTGCTCTGTCCAACTTCAACTTAAAATATCACAAAATCACACATTTGGGGGCTCTGACGGATCCCTTGCTAAGTGGTGGGTCTAAATTGCTGCCACTGTTTAAATCATTGATGGTAAGTAACATGTATGTGAGACTCGTTAGTACGAAAGAAACAGACATTGACTGGCTTCTGCAAACAATATCTGAGGGGTTTAGACAAGGAATACCATCTTAAAACCATTTGCATTTGAAAGAACGTCTGACAACAAGGGAATGAAAGGTATGCCTGGATGTTAGTAGAGGAGTAGGGTGTTAGTGAGGAATGCCACTAACTCAGTGTGCAGGAGGAACTGTGCTGTCAACAACAGGAAGTCTGTGAAGAATGAGAAACACCCCTGTGGGAGGTGGATGCTGGGCAGATGGCACTAATTGTAAAGCACCCTGTGACACCTTGACAGAAAAGAACTCCTTCCCTGACACCTCACACATACCAAAAATACTAAAGAAGACATCCCACAGCTCTCCAAGGGCTGCCATAATAAATGTAGCTCTCTTTTAACACAGCCCATAAAAGGCTGATAAATATCATGACAGGCAAACATGTCAGTAATTAGCAAGGTCACTGATAAGCACCCAATAGACAATCATGAAGTGCGGTTTGATTAGTAAAAAAAAAAAATACCCTAGTTACAATCTTCTGGTTTCTAAAGGTAGGGGTATGCAAACTCAGCACTTTCAGTCCAGGTCTTTGTTCCTTTATTATGAATATATTCTAGTTGTTTGAAATTTATAATTACATTTTGAATAGGCAAGGATTCAAATACCACAGAGTAGTGGTTAGGGCTCTGGACTCTTGACCGGAGGGTCGTGGGTTCAATCCCAGGTGAGGGACACTGCTGCTGTACCCTTGAGCAAGGTACTTTACCTACATTGCTCCAGTAAAAACCCAACTGTATAAATGGGTAATTGTATGTAAAAATAATGTGATATCTTGTAACAATTGTAATTGTAAAAATAATGTGATATCTTGTAACAATCGTAAGACACCCTGGAAAAGGGTGTCTGCTAAGAAATAAATAAATAATATATTGTAGATGGAAAGTTGATGCTGCTTCTTGATACCTACAATAATCAATTTGTATGTAGTAGTTCAAGCTCATGGCAATAACCAATTTGGGATCAGAACATCTGACTTACAGTAAAGAAACTAGAACATGGAATGACAAAACAATACTGCCCTCAGCATTGTTTTGGAGTTTCAAGTTTATATGGTGGTGTGAACAGGATGACATCACTGGCAGTGGTGTTTAGACCAGGAAGGGAGTCTCAGACACAGAAAGTGCAGTAAAGTGCACGGTTAATTAAACACAGACAAAAATAACACAGACACAAACGCTAAACAAAGCACATTTAACAAAATAACAGGCACAAGGGCCAAAACAAAAGGACTATGCAAAACACTCACAGACGTTAATAACACAGGACGAACGGCACAGCACGGAACACGAAAAACACTCACCACATACCTCAAACACCATTACTTCTAACACCATTACTTCTAACACCCTCACCTGTGAACATCTCTTTTATACCCCTGTGACAGGAGCCTTAATTAATCATAAACGGCTCCAGCCACATTCCCACAAGTTTTTGCAGCTTTCACCCTGCAGTGCTGCCCCATACCTACACTAATAATACACACAGGCTTTTCGCCGTTATATTTACAAATACATATATCATAATAATAATACAACAAATACAAAATATGCACAGGGGCGGGGAGTACCCCATTGCAGGTGGTTAGAGTTTTACATATATGTGAAGCTTAATTAACTCTGCAACACTTTATTTTAGTGATAACCATCGAGGTCCAGGGCAATTCCAGGGGTTTAATGACCAGCTGGGAGAGTTTATGGCCTGAAGGCGAAGCCTTTTGTACTTTTAACCCATGACAGTAATTAATTCCCCTGCAAATGTCCGAAGACACCAATGTTCAAAGGAATAGATTTAGTTAATCCAATATAATGTAGAAAAAAACATTTTTAATTAAAAGTGTTCAATTATTGGCACCCTTCAATTCCATTGCTAGCCAATGGTCTCTTTACATCTAGAAACTCAACAGCAGATTCTGACTAGTTATTGTCCCCTGGAGGATGAAGGTCTGTCCTGGGCTCACCAGGGTGTGGCTTGTAGGGGCCTATGTAGCACAGTGAAGTGAAGTATACCTCTCCAAAGCAAGGGAGATCCCCAGTCAAAACTTATCACAAACAGACCTGCACTCCCCTCACTGCATAACACCCTGCATACCATGCAGCCATGCCTTTATAAATTATAAAGTGAGCCATCCCTGGTATACATCTTTTGCTGTAACATAAATAAATAATAAAACAAAGTTCCCTGTCAGCTCCAGGGGTATATTATATGTACACAAAAGGCTTTTAGCCAGTGAGTGTCGTAGACTTTTTTGTTATCAAAAAGTTTCTTATCTTAAGCCTTCTCAAATGCAGTCCTCCCTCCTTTAACTTCCTCATTGCAAAACAATAACTCCTTTTTTAATATAAACCATCTGGCAAACAGAAGAAGAGAACTTGAGAAAACTGCAAGGAATCAAAAACTTTCGGCATTCCTAGAGGTTCTATCTTGGCCTGTTAAGGAAGCACATACTTCATGCAAGGCTAATTTCTCTAATTACGTTTGTGTTAAATGGCTGCCAGATGCTTCTGTCAGGACCGCCACAATGGCAAAAACAATGCCTTTCTGATTTAATCAGAAATTACTGCCTTTGCACAAGTGTTTGAATCTCAAAAGGCCGGCTTGTTTATTTAGTTGCTCCACTTGGAGGGGAGCCTTTGGAGGATCAACGGTAGCATACTGTGGCTATTCATAAACATGAAAATATGACTTTCACAGTGACGGAAGTTCAATATCTGTTCAAATCAAAATTATCTCCTTGATGATTCAAAGCTCCAGATGGCTTCATCCATTCTTTAATCCATAAAATAATAAAAACATTTTGCTTATTGAAATGTGTGTTGGTGTCACTTTTTATTACACTTTAATTATGCACGAATTCTCTGTACCAGGCATGCTTTTTTGTCATTACACTGTACTGTAAAATCCAATTTTATATTTGTACCTATCTACTCAGTACTATGTGAAGCTCTCTGTTTTCTGCCCATGCACCATCTCTGGTACTGCTTTCAGAAAAGTGCATTTTTCGTATCAATTACGGTATGTCATCATTACCACATGTTATGTTTTTCATCAAGACATTCTGGGCAAGAGTAAAACAGACTCCTCAAGTTTCTTATATATTTTTAAACATCGATAAAAGCAGCTCAATCCGACACCGCTTTATTGTCTCTCAATAGAAAAACTTCTCCCAAGTTCTCTATATCGGACAGCCTTTTGCGTGCAGTTTAAATGAGGACAGGTATCGGTCTTGTACTGCTGTTGAAAAGTGAGTTAGGACAGAAAGTGGCATCGTATGGGCATATTCTAAACCGAAACTAATTTTACCAGTATTGTATTGTTCAGACTTGTTTGACTATTTTACTGTGATTCCTGAGTAAAAAAAAAAAAAACATGTGTCATGTGACCTTTCAACTCTAGTGGCCGAGCCCTGCTACTATACTATACCATTTCATTAGCTTCACAACATTTTTAATTGGCAATGGTGTAATCTGCCTTGCCATGCCAGTTAAAATAATGAAGGATGTGAGAAGGTGATGCTGGATTTCACATAACAAAGCTAAAATGAGCTTGTTCAGTTTAGTTTAGTTCAGAGCTTCCTCACATCAAATAGATCTGTCCCCACAGTTATTTGTCAGACATCCAAAGTTGCAAATGTTTTCATTCGAGCCTAAACAGTTAAGTGGCACCCAACTCTGAAGATTTATAATCAGAGACATTTAGAGCAGGTGGTCACATTTTGTTGCCTTTTGCTTCCTCTGTTGCGAACAGGCTAGAATAGGCCAACTAATTGGAAAGGTCTGCTGGGAAATGAATGCTTCAGGCAGCTGTGGAATGGCATTTCATTATGATCTGTCAGCAGTGTCCTGATTGGCCTGACAACCCTAATCCTCCCAGATGTTCTATATTATCAGATGAGACCATGACTACATCGTACTGGCTGTGCTCAGAGGATGGCTGTTCTGTAGTTTGGATAAACAAACTCTCAAAAACCACTGTTAGTGGGATTTAAGTGTTTCCTGCACAGTATCTTTCAGTATCTGGAAATTAGGCCATGTTCTGCATGCATTATACTGACAAAAAAGACTTCTAGTAGGTTCAAGATGCTGGTACAGTATCATTTTACTGCAATGCAATGATGATGGGTCTAGAAATGTGGGTATTTAATCATTTTAGAAAGTCATGTCATTTATAAAGTCATATTTATTATGAGGTTTTATAAAACATTTGTTCTACAGGACAACATATACAGTTGGAACTGACCTAACATCCCATTGCTTACTGGACTAATTTTCCTTGAGCCAACCATCATCCTTCAGAATGTTCTCTCCCCAGCCAGCTGTTCAAAATAGGTAAAACCAAAATTGTATGAGTCTGAAAGGAGCAAGGGGCACCTACTACTGATCTGTTTTAGTGCGGTCAGAAGAAACCACTGATTGACAGGAGAAGATGAAGGCAGCAGAAGACCCCTAATCCAAACAATGAATGCCAACCAAAACAGCGCACAGGGATGACAGTTTAATGCTGCAGAAAGGGGAGTTTAGGTAAAACAAGAAAAAAAAATTGAGACCTGACAGCACTAATCCTACCCTAACACAACATTTGTACTGAATCCTGCACCTCAATGAGTAATAATGACTAGTGCAGCAGTACCAAATGTGCAGTGATAGCATGAACAGGAACAAGTGCATCTGTTTGATGCCTAAACTTTTGAAAATTAATTGCTGGGGATACACATGCAAACAACCTGGGTAAAATATCTTGAAATAACATGCAACAGCACCATGCATTAACAGCTATTAAAAGAGGAATATTTGCATTTCTAAAAAGATCTCTCTGTGGTGTGTGGTGCACTCTGGAATTCTTTCACAATAACTCTATTAGCATGCTCTGTTGTGCTTCTGTTGTTCTTTATTCAAACAACCTATCACTACTGACAGGGCACATGAGGGTGTCAAAAGGACCTGTCAAACCCCCATTGTGTCACATTTTACACACAGACCCTTGCCATTTTGCCCCTTGCAATGAGGTGAGGAGAGAAGCTGTAAAAAGCTTGAAGAAACTACGAGGACAGCACCATTTGTTTCACCTTTTTTGATTGACATCGGATATGCAAAACTATAGTCTGTTTCTAAAACAAAACTAAAAACAGGACTTTGAAACGACTCTTAATCAGCACAGACAGCAATGTCTCAAAACTGCTGCATTATTAAAATGGGAAGATGCTGCATTAGGTATTTGTAAATCTATAAGAAATATCTTTATTAAAACCAAAAGGACCAATTAAGCACATATTCATAAATACAATGGTGAATTTCAATAAAAAATGTTACTAACGATATTCTTATTATTGTCATCATATTCTACTAAATGCAAGCTGTGATATTCTAAACACTTTGCATTTACAGAGAGGTAATTTACATATGTGCATGTTATGCATATTCCTCTTTATATGACTCGAATTACATAGAACATGAACATTGCAAGATACATGTGTATCATTATGATCAGGAATTAGGAAAACTGTGTTATATAGGTAGATGTTAAATCTGTATGTGGTATTTGTCTAATTATATGGATGTAAGTACAGTAAGAAATACACCAACAGATACTAATATTTGATCAAACGGAATCAATGGACTGTGAAATTGTATTTTTTCCAAAAAGAAACACTTTGTATTTTCAAAATCAACATGAGAACATGGACATGACTTATGAAGTTGATAATTATTGTGTTAGTCCATTGTTATATATATATATATATATATATATATATATATATATATATAATCGTAGAAGAATTGTGAGGAAGGTTAATACCAATCCGAGATTGACTGCCAAAGATATTCAAAGTGAATTAGCTGCAAGTGGGTTGGTTGCAACAGTACAGTTTACCAGGGAAATCTAGGGGTCTTATGTTCCAAGTTCCTTGACTTCTTGTACAGTATTGCTGTGCAAAGTATTAAAGATTATACCATATTTATTTTTAATAGGTTTTTAGACATGAGTTGAATTGACACAGAAAACCAAACTATATTTGGTGCATAACACTAACAACAGAAAGGTTCACAAATCTTATTTCTGTCTGTTACTGCTTGGTTAGACTTCAAACATTTACCGCTGCTGGTACTGAGCTGTAAACTGTGAAACTTCTATACCAACAATGAACACCTGTTGTGTATGTTATAAGAAATGTGATTGACACTGCTGGCTTAATGATCAGGGTACCTTTTGTCAAACAACCAGGAAGCTGGTGTGAACTATGAAAATAACAGATTAAGCTTCTTATCAAGCTTATGTTTTTACTGTTTCGTGTAATTTTGCTAACTCATTGCTCCCATGTGATTATCTTACCAGATCCCTTTGTACAGTAGTTTGAATTTATAGTCTCTTATTTGATTTTGCTTTTATTTACTACTGACTTTATTGTATTTTATAACGGCTCTTATCTGTAATGTGATATTTTGTAATGTGATAAAGGCGCCTGCTAATAAATAAATAAATAAATAAATAAATAAATAATGTTTTTGGTTCACACCTAGCCTGTGAAACAAGTCATAAACATAAATTGTAAATTATCAGGTATCAATAAGATATACAAATTAATTGTCTGTAGATTATTTGTTGTTTTATCCTGCAATGCTGGGGAACAAAGCTGATTTACATTTTGTATCCTTTGTATTATTTTATTATTACAGTACAGGCATTTATTTCTATCACAGATTTCATTGACATATCAACTTATTTATATGGACTGAGAATTAAGTGCATTCAAATCATTATTATTCATAGGTATATCGACCTGCAGAGCTGGTAAATATTAATAAAGGAAACAAGGTGCCCATTTTCTTATGTATTTGCAAACCATGTTTATTTTTCAAACAAACATTTATAGAACACACACACCTAAAGATTAATGCAGAAAACAGAGACCCCAAACAACGTCTTAAGTCTCTTTTCTGTTTGACCCATGGCTGTTTTGATAGAAACCTGATGTCTGAAACGGCTGCCTCTGGTAGATTCCGGGAAGTTATATGAGCATGTACAATAATAAGCAAACACTTCTAAACCTTTACCATCTAGTATTTCCTAATATATCTACATACAGACTTTTCTGTAGCAGGACCATAGCCAAAAACAAGTGCGTTAAAGAATTCTCACTGGCCTCACTGGCCTCACTGTTTACCAATAAAAGGTATTCTGTCTCACCAAAATCAAAAAAAAAATTGACAAGCTAAATGACAGGCTTTCCTATTCAGTAGTCACGATTAAAAAGCACGACAAAACTGCAGGTCACGTTTGTAACTGTAATTATTATTATTATTATTTTTTAATCATTAACTTGTTCCATTTGGTCATTTCATGAAATGGATATGTTTGTTATACTGTTAAGTCATCATTATGAGATTAATGACAAGCATGTGATGTTTGTGCTGATCGATTATCCAAAGACTAATGACCATTATTTTATGTCCATTGTTCCACAATGAACTGCATCTTGAAAGCAGATTATATTTATATGTCTATTTTTTACTGCCAATTTACTTTGTTTCATCTCCTGAAAGCCTTTTATCTGGTGCCTTTGGCATGTATTTTATAAATTCTGCAACTATCACTGGAAACGTCTTTCTAAAGGTGAATGTAGAGTTCTGAACAATGTTTTTCTTTAGAAAAAAAAGATAAATCAGGGAGTCTCGACTGTCCACTCAATAAATTAAATAAAAGTCTGTAGTCTGTAATTTGAAGAATAGTGACCCCTGATCTTGCCTCAACAATAAAAGAACAACCCCATTACCAGCTGTTGTATTTAAACCTTGAAGCAAGACATAAAATACTGAGCCATTAAAAGATTGCACTTTAAAACTAGTATTTCTTAGAACAGCGCTGGACATGACATGAATAACTTGAGGGATATGGACAGGAGACTGTGAGGCAAAGTTTGGTACAACAGGAACCTTACTTTAATATACAAAGGGAAATGCAGTGTAAGAACTTATGGCAAGCCCAAAAAAAGCGACTGAGTGAACTTGCTCCCTAGGCACAGTAAATCTTTTGTACTCATATTTACACCAACTTTTTCTCTTCAAAAATCAATCCTGATATTCTTCTTTTAGAAATGTTCAGCACAGTTGTTCATATTGCATTTTTTCTATACAGTTACAGGATATCACTGCTAACCAAAATTGGGTTTTATACATGGTATAGATAGAGATTTTGGTAGGGAACAGTAAGGGTGCTTTGAGACACGGCTATTGGACCTTCAAACATCTTTGAAAACAACAATACAATTACATTTACTATAACTGTATAAAAGTTATTAAGAAAAAAAAAGTTTAGCTACACAATATTTTTCATTTCAGAAATAAAGCATTTGTAGATGTAAAGAAAAAGAAGAGAAAAATAACAACATTCAAACTGCATTTGAAGCTACAGTGTATATATCCTTTATGTGAAAAGGATAACTATGATACGACGCAATAATGGCCAGCAATGGGATAAATTGAATATACGAGTACTACAAAATTGTAATGTTTGTCTTGTTTTGTTTTTTTTTTTAAATACCCACCTCACAACTTTTTGGAGGGTTGTGTGTGTGTGTGTTTCCTTTTAATTAGTTTTATTTTATTTTTTTGGAAACTAAAAATGGTACAAACTTTGTGCTGGAGAAAGAGCTTCGTAAATATGGTCCATAATGTTTTTATTATTTTCTTTTTCATACAAAAATATACATGCAAAATATAAAACCACATTCTTCTCCTTGTAAAGCATTGTTTATTTTAGTAATGTATGCACATTCAAGGATAAGTGTTTAATTTTAAAACACAAAGTAAACCAGCCATACTAAGTCCTTGTTAATATTGCGCAAGTTCATATATTCCTATTTTATCCCTAAGGTGACAAGTACTCAAACCCTGATTGCTTGCACAGAGCAGACAGGTAACACCCTTGTTAAGTCTCATATGCATAATTTACCCTTGATGTTAGAATGACAATTTGGATAACATGCAGTTAGTCCGGTTGTTCTAAAGCCATAATCTGGCACGTGGTGTACTATCAACACCTTCCTAAGTACAACCTCGAGCTAAAAAAAATAAATAGCATCTCTGTCTTTTCCTTTTGCAAGGCCAAACATGCTGGTTTTGGACAGGTTTCAATTCAGCTTTAATTCATTAAAAAAAGTGAAGCAAAATCACCATTTACATCTGACAGCTGGCATGTTTTATGTGTTTTTTCCCCCATGCCAATAAAACGTTTTTCTTTCAGCCCTGTCACAGATCCTCAAAGTGTCAAACACGTCAAACTTGCTTGTAGCGATGACATATGTTACCTGAAGCAATGTAACTCGTTTACTAAAACAGTGCTGGAAAGGAAGTTACAACGTTGACTCTGAAAACAGAAGGGACTGGATGGTGCAGCTGTCTGAAGGCCCACCCTTCTCCTCTAGAGATGAGCCCGGACTGGGTACAAGCCAAGCCAGTTTGGGGTGATCTGATGACTTTCTGAGAGATTACTCCATGTTGTTGTGGGGTGTGGGGTGTGGGGTGTGGGGTGTGGGGTGGGGGGGGTGGGGGGATGACAAAACAAAAAAACAGTACAATCAAAAAGTCATCCATTCTTTTTGTTTTCCACACTTTATTTTCACTTTTCCTGTGTTAAAGGTGGTATGTTCTGCACCTTTCAATAATTACAAGCTAATAACATTAGTTCATAATTCTCAGAAAACAATAAGCTACAAGAGCTAAAGCTTCTGGAACTTTGTTTTGTAGTATATTAGTCTTGCAGCAAGCTGTTTTAAGACCTGCATTTGTCTTTTTTGACAAATTCGTGGAACCAAGTTTTTTCAAGTCTAGTGTTGTCGGTAGACAGCAGCAATAATACAGCTATGCTAATTTAATACATATTTTGGTACAAGCTTGACTTTTTAGGTGCCCATGATAGATGATACTTGAGCTAGTGTTCCATGAATTGTATCTTATTGCGAAGGGGGACAGAACAATCTAGGCTAAAACAATAACAAAAGTAAGTGTAAAGAAGGGTTTAGCTATTTATTTATGTATTTATTGTAAAGGTTTTATTTATTTTTTTATTTGTAGTAGCTTCAATATTTTTTTTATCATAAATGCTGAATAAGTGGTGTCACGTAAAAAAATTAAATAAAAAAAAACAGTGAACGAAGAGGTCTTTAAATGCCTTGTACTGTATACTTTTTCCCCATATTTGGTCAAAGAAGCTTGCCAATAAAAGATTGCTTTGGACGGCCTTCAGTTTTTGTAGAAAGTTGCAAGAGGTAATGTCACCATTGAGGTACTGCTGTAATAATACTTTTAAACACACACAAAAAAATGGGGGTATTTGGGTCCTATTCAATTGATCTAAATATCCCTGCTGATTAGATGATTAAAAAACAGGAATATTTGTGAACCAAAAAAAAAAAAAATCCAAACAGTGCTGCTGAGAAACCAATTTTATTAAAGTCACATACACATTGAGTGTAAAATAATGAAGGGAAACATGAAAGGGAAATGTCTATTGGCAACACCTGAGGCCATACAATAACATCCAGCTTTATTTACCTGTCAGCATCTTAAGAATGTCACCCTCCCATTCATGCACCCAGCAGCTGCCTTTATTAAAGGGTGACAGCATATCCTGACATTAATTTGCACTGAAGTTGCAGGTGTATTATCATTTATTTAAAACGAAAGCATCATGTCAGTGTGTTGTAATAAATCTACTAAAGCTATTGCCGTCTGGTTTCACTGCTGAACAAAGCACGACAATTGGTTTAATCCAAAACACCTCTTTACACTAAACCTAAAACAAAAACAACTGTAAAAAAATGGTTTAAATATTTTACAAGCCATTCTGTCTTCAAAGAAAACATATTTACACAGATCCTAGTATTAGATATCTGATAAAAAAAACACATCATAGAACACCAGTTCAGTAATTTACATCGAGGGCTGGAGAAATGAACAAACAAGTAAGTTCTTGAGCCCTTCAGATCAGGAAATGGGACTTGTTTTCATAATATGGGTACCGGTAGTCAATTAAATCCTAGCCAGGTGGTCAACAAAGCTGTTTGGTTTAGAGTTCACACAGGGTCGCTAAACAAAAATACAGACAATAATCGTGGTTTCGTTTTTCTTATTAAGATAAACACTATTTCTGTATACCTATGCCAAAAGGGAATTAAAGATTTTTTGTTATGTTGTATTTCTGTTTATTCAAGGACCATGTTTATTCTTCTTTTGTTGCCCTAATCAGTTACATGAACATAAAGCTAATATTTAGTACCGGTAGTCATGATATAAATTCTTTTAACTATTACAACATTATGACCTATTTATCAAATAGAGCTGGATTTAACCTTCTATAATATATGCAACTGATGCTGATTATTTTTAACCCATACATTTTATATATAGTTTCTGGAGACCCTCAGTACGAAAAAGATAACTTACCTGTATAAATGCGGAAACCAAGTTATCTGTAACCTTTTGCTTGTCTTATATTAATTTAACTGGAACTACGCATGTCTGTGTCTTTCTTGGCTTTGGACTGAACCTGCACCTGAGCTCTGCTGATGCACAGACCGGGGGGAATCATAACAATACAATTAAAAATCGAAATCAAAAATAGAAAACATCTGCCGTGCCAGAAATGCCTCTAAAATAAACTACTAACGTATGTCCATAGTGTATTTCTATAGAACAATAAAACAAGATTTTCAACATGCTTGTGAACATCTAACTGTACTTGTGGTAAAGCCTTTGGACACAGACTTTAATGCAATTTAAAAAGTATATTTTAGGGGGGCTGCAAATGTCCCCCTATTCTCGTTCCCACAATACCTTCCATTCTAGAAACATTATTGGGACAATATGTCCCAACAAGTCAATCTCATAGACACACTTGCTTTAGGCTCCTATCCTTGCATGACTTAAATAGAAAACAAGTTGTTCAAGTGCTAAACTAAATAGTTTCTTACTCAGATTTTATGATTCATCATGATTCAACTTGTGTGTTGCAAAGTGTATACAAAGATTTCATGGCTTTATATGTCTATTTTTTGTACAGAAAAGAAACAAGATTGTTTACATTAGAATCTGGTACATCACAACAAACTTCAAATGATTTGATGTGTTTAAAAAAGTAGAACATTTAATTGCATAACTCTATTATCCATCCTGACCTTTCCCCTCAGTGTATCACACCCAGAAATCAATAGATGTCTAGAGCACAAACCCTCACAACTTGCATGAAAATGGCAGACATAAAAAAAATGCTGTAAAACTAATTCATCCAGAACAGGCTCTTATTTAAAAACATGACAGAACAAATAAAAAGACTGTCGGCCTCACATGGAGGACATACCCAAGCACATCATAGAGCTTACCTGAATACATGCTACCATTTAAACGCCTACTTAAAGCAAGGTTTTTTAGCATTAACATGCTGCCATTATTTCTAAACTCATATTGTATGTTTATAAAAGGGGCTAAAGACTGAAGCACACACAAAAGCTGTACTGGAGGTATCTCCCCTGCAGGCATTTTTCTGTGAAAGGACAGAGTTTGGTTTAGGTCAAAAGAAAACTGCTGATCTGGAAATAATGGTACATTCCGGAAAGGCCCAGCTGTCACACCCAACCTCCCAGCTGCTCTCCTTATTTATGCCACATTACAAAAGGAAACATAAATAAAGATTAGCCTCAAAATTATTATTACAACTACAAGGTATTATTATTGTGAGTCTGTAATTTTATGGCAAACTGAAGCAAGTTAACCCTTTGAATATATTGCTTGATGTGCTTTCATCTCTAGAGTAAAGTGGATGTTGTTATTGGTAATGGGGTGGGGGAACTTTGCAACGCAGAAAGTAACATTTTGGTCTAAAATAGATATGGTGTGGTTATAAAAAATAAGTGTTAAATCAAAATTGGGTGATTTGTCATGGAATGACCCTAAACTTCTATGAACATTGAGCAAAAGTTGAGCTACATATAAAGAGTTGGGGGTTACTTAAATACTGCATTACTGTAATAATATTACTTTTGTCAATAATGAGGTTATATAACACGGTCAATTTGTAATGAGAGTAATAATATTGCAGTTGCTTTCTGCAAAAATGAAACAAGTTTGTCTCATTACCTTTTCTCTGTTGTACACCCACATTTAGTCTTTTCTTTCTTAAAGCCAAAGTAAATTTCAGTTTCTAAACTCTAAACAGATATCGAAATGATGTGTCTAATGTGATTTTCCTTTCAATAACTGCCAAGACCAATTTCAGAAAGCAGCTCACAAAATAGCTTTCATACAAGCTTTTTCGGCACCAAGGTCTTAGTTTAGTTTTTATCTGGCTAATTGTGTGCATGCGCACTGTGCAATCAGGTTAACTGGCTTGCGTACAGAGCTTAATAAAGGCATAGCAGAGACCTCTTATATATATATATATATATATATATATATATATATATATATATATATATATATATATATATTACAAAAAAAATAACATATAAAATCAGTAAGAGAATAATTCAAAAATGTCTTTGCAAGTATCACGGCCTACCTTCTATGGTTAAAGGTATTGCACTACTTTGAGCTGACTGAGGACAATGGCAAATATATCAAAGTCAAATGCACTCTCTGCTTGGGGATGAAAAACCTGTCATGTGCAAGGAATACAAAAAAAAAATGCTATTCTCTTATAAAAAGCTTTTACGGAACTGTAGTTGCTTTTTGCAGAACAAGACAAGAAAAAAGAAACGTGAAGTTTATATATTAAATAAACCTTTTCATTTAACAATTAATCTGCTTGTTTAAGGCACATGTTTTCAGAATCCTTTATAACTCACTTCCTACTAAGTACGTCCCTTTTCTGCCGATATTGCTGTTAATAGGCTGAATGGTCACAAAACGGCTCCCCTTGTGGCAAAAATGAATTGTGTTCAATTGCAGGCAAATATATACTGTACCTCCAACAACATAAAATTGTATAACCCAATTAATGAAATTATTCAGAACAGTAAAACGACCATAAATATCTCTTTTGGCATCGCTTGGTTGTTTTTATTTCATATTTACAGTTTTCTCAAAGCACTATATCACTGACATGGAAGTTATTTGTTTAAGTCAGTCATATGTGATTTGTGTACCATCAAATAATGTTGTAAGACAATTCAGCTAGACAGGTTCTACAGCATGTGTGTTTATCTGCAGTAAGATCCTCCTATAACCGTCAGGATTGACAGGTTACATATTTTCTCAAGGTAAACAGACACTTTTTTTTTTAAAACCTGACTACCTTTTTGATAGTTTCAGATTTTTTTTTTAGTTTGCCCATATTGCAAAAGTGGCTGTGATGTTTTTTGGACATCTTCTTCGAGCAGTCTGTAAAAGGGATTGAAAATCAATTTAGTACCGTCAGCCATTCAACTGCCAGCTTTAGCGTGCAGTAGAGACATCACTTGTGGTTTTTTTTTTCTCTTTCCAGCTTTGTAAGCCTGTATACACTGTAAACTCAAAATCTCTTGTAGTGCAACATTAGCATAGGTTAGCACCTAATTTGCTTTAATAGGCTCGGACAAGTTCGCTTCAGCTTGTTCCGATATTCCGCCATACACAGACATTTGCCATCCTACAACCCAATATTAAAGTTTGGTGTTATATGATTAAGCAAAACCCATAGGGTGTTGCTCAGGGACTGTAACTGTGCTGCTGTCCTTAAACAGTCGCTATCTAACTCAACCTATCATTAAACATAGCATAATTGGCATAATTGCATCAGGAATAAAAAACACAAACATTAAAGTTGCCTCCTTGATCTAGGAGCTCCTGACTTAATGAGGCGCTCCCTATTGAATCCCCAGCTAAGACACTGCAAGCATTTGAACCTGTGCTTCCCTAATTGTAGGGCTCACCCTGCACACTACACAGTTGTGCATTTAGCAGGTGAGACTATTGGTGACCAAGAGATGATTTAAAAAAAAAATCCCAGTAAGTGGTGAAAAGAGGTACTGGCACGTAAATCTTACATAGATTTCATATTGTTGCTATACTGTGGTGTACTGTAACAACAGTGTGGAAGAGTGCCATAACAGCAAATAAATAACTAAAACTAATAGTCATATTGGGCAGCAGTGTGGAGTAGTGGTTAGGGCTCTTGACTGTTGCTGTACCCTTGAGCACGGTACTTTACCTAGATTGCTCCATTAAAAACCCAACTGTATAAATGGGTAATTGTATGTAAAAATAATGTGATATCTTGTAACAATTGTAAGTCTCCCTGGATAAGGGCGTCTGCTAAGAAATAAATAATAATAATAATATTTGTGTCTGCTTTGTTCAGCTGTCAGCTATCAAGGTGGGCAGGCTGATTCATAAACATAGTGACATCAAAAGATATTGATAAAGGGGAAATGGGTAAATGAGTCTGTACCAGACACATAGCCTGCATTCCTTGCTCTTACTGTGGGTCTGACACCATTGACACGAACCATCCCAGCTCATTGTTCCCAATGTGTTGACATAAACAGCACTGATAATTTCAGTCTGCACAACAGAGAAAGATAGGGGCTCACACAACCATATATAAACACATTAACATCAAATGCTAACTTATGTGCGTGCAAAGAACCAGATTTGGCTACATGCCTTTCACAACACCACCTGCCCTTTTTCTGCAGATTAACTGTGTTATGCTTGCTTATAGCATTATGATTTTAAGAATTCTGCCTTCATTGAATCACTATCTGTTTGCTTATCTCATGGACAGTTGCCAGTTCCCAGGCTAAGAATAAAATGTACACACAAAGACATATGCCAGTGAAAGTGGAGTGTGAATATTTTAAAAATAGATATATAAATTGTTTTTTTCTGTGTGGTTCAGTTTCCACATTCATAGGATGCGCCCCTTATACCTTAGTAAACCTCAGTATTTTTGCAGTTTTAGATGCTATTCCCATGCATAATCTAAGCATTATCATGCTTAGCCATGGTTTTCACCATGCTTTAAAATGCCTATTTGTCATTTCCCCTATTTTTTACATTGTTTTTCTACACTTTATTAAGCTTTTCATATGGTATAGATGCTGCTCTAGGTGCTACATTCAATTACACTGTATTAGTTAAAATAAATAAATAGAAATACAATACACTTATACAAATAATAATATAAAAGGCTGAAGTGCACCATTTTATAGTGAGTGACGTGCATTTTTTTATAATGAATTCCTAGAACACCAGCAATGGGGGTTAATAAGAGTGTGTTGTCCTACTAATTATTCTGAACTTAAATCAGCTACACAAAAGTTTAAGAATGCATAAATATCTAAAGACACAAAGGGGATTCACTGATCAAAGGGATATTAGAAGTGACTTTTTCCCAGAGCCTTTGTCAAAGCTTTATATAAAGTATCTCCTTTTGTGATAAAAGGCCTTACATTTTCCTAATTAAAGGGTCTACAGATTTTCCTCCTCCTCCCACTTTCAAATTCTTTCAGAAGTTACCAGAAGGGGTGCAGAAGATATTCTGAAATCTCCTTCAAATCTGATTCAATCCCAGCCAAATCCACCACTATAATGACCATGAAAGCCATCCGCTCCGTACCCCTTTAAGCTGTTGTTTAAGGTCAGGCTTCGGCTCCCACTTTGAACTTGGAGAATTCTTCAGGAGTCACCCAGATTGTTTCCTAGCAGCAGCCCCCAGCTCCTTTTATCTCATTCCTGCTTCACTGGAACAGCTTATCCTTGTGTGAATCCTGTCGCTGGAAGGTCAGTGTCACAGCTGCTTGGTCAGGTCATTGTCTCTTCGTCTGTCACACACTTCAAGGGCAGACTCTCTGCTCTAGAGGACAGGGCCTGATAAAGGCCTGTGCAACTCAGCAGAGCACTTTGATAAGAAACTACAGGCCAGGCAGGTTTATTTAATACATTTGGTATATTAAAGGAACTGTTGTTTGCTAACTTTTGCCTTCTTTATTTTTAATGATTCAAGGCTGCAATTGCAATGTGTTGTTTACAGAAGTATGGCTTTAGGGATAGATACCCAATATATTACATATGAGGGATACATAAAATGTCTGGGGTTACACTAGGTCTTTTCTGTTTCAATCATTTACTATCATTATTAAATTTAATTGTTCAGAGCCAGTAGTTTTGTTCATGTTTGTCAGTCAGACAACAACTTTCTTAAATAGGGAAAAATCTACATGCACAGACCTAGTCTTTTCAAACATAATTCCCAACATCCAACGCTCAAGTGTGCTCATTAACAGAATGTACATTTGTTAAAACGTGTTCTGATTTTCTGCTGTGGTAACTATGCCTTACATTAAAATAGAAACTTGCATTCACTGCTTTACCAAACAAACAACCAGTCTGAAAGCTGTGCCTGTAGTGATGGACACACCATGAAGTTCATACCTGTTTGAAGCTCTTGCCTTCTCAAAGGAGCCTGCTTTGCAGGTAGGCTATACTATGTTTCTGTACTGAGCCAAGGTCAGTCTTATAAAAGAATCGGATGAAGGGAAAGAAAGGTAATAACCACTTACATGATACAAGATTTTGCACTTGACTAAATGTCTAAAACATCTTGTTCTAGTGATTGCAATTGACTGTTCATGTTTTTTGAAGAAAATAAATAAATAAAGCAAGCATCTTGAAACTAGCCTATAACCACACGTAGTTTTGTAATTCTTTTAAGGGCATTCTAGAAAAAAATTCATTTAAATGAAATGAGTTCAAACTATAATACACTTAAGCTGTAACAAAACCCTTTGTAGTTGCAAACATTGCTTTTCTTAAATCTTAAAAGGAAGCTTTGAAGGGGAACATGTTTACTGTATTAAAACATGCCTGCAAAGCAGCTTGCAAAAAAAAAAAAAAACACCACTTCAAAACCAAGCCCAACAATTTGCAATTCGCCCAACAAATGCACCACTCTTTTGTGTGGCATATAATAGCTTCATTAATATTAGATCAATTGAATATTTATTGGCCAAATTAACTCTCACATACACAAAAGTTCAGCAAGTACTGTATGTAATAAAGAACTAGATATTCAAAGTTGTTCATTCCAAATTGTCATGAGCACAATTTTCTCATTTATTTTAACTGCATAAAAATAAAACATACATACGCAGGTTCTTCCTGAGGTGTTTCTGGCTAGTATTATAAGTTTGTTTTTATTCCTTTTCAGAAAACAATGCTTTTATCTTTGAACTTGTATGCAATATAGAGTCCATACAGTAAAATGTCATGTCTCTGATGACGTAAGCAATTAATAGAAAGGGTCAGTAAGCAATGGAATTGGCAGTGCATATACTGAGGGGTTATAAAATCAGTAGGACACTTCAAAATGCTGAACAAATTACATTTAATGATTGATAGCAAGATTGTAGAATGCATGTCATGGGTAAGGTAACAGTTTACTGTAACTGGCAGGTGTGGTTTATGGCATTACCTGCTCAATAAGAACATCATTTTTTTCCCCAGAGAAGGGTTACAGCATTGAGTTAACAATACAATCCAGCCATTTTACATGGGCACAACATCTTTCAAATTGTTTTGAAATGCTTTTTTCACAGAAGTGTCACAAAGCACTGTCCACAACCTCACTAAGCCATTTCACAAAATGTTTAGTTTGGAAATATGGCCACTAGAGTTCATTGAATCACTGAATCATTGCAAAATACTGTCCATAGACCATATCCAATGTTTCATCTGTCAAAAGAAGCAGTACTTGTCTGACAATAGGGGTGTGATATGTAACATGCTTATTGGACACGATAGACACCATGAGAGATACTAGTTTTAAACGTGAAGACTGATCTAATTGTGGCTACCATTATGGTGTGTGTCCAAAGTATCCCATTTTGGAACAGTAATTCATGCATGTGCCTTTTGAGTTACCTATTGCGTGTGTATTTGCTATTGGAACATACAGTTGCCAGTATTACAACATATCTCTTACCCTCATGTAAGTTTTGATGTTATCAAGCCTCCTTAAAATCTGATTTCATATCTTCCTTGAGACAGGTGTTTTTAATCACGCATTTTGCTTCCTCTGTACAATGTATCAACAGAAGGTGTATGTGTAGATTTAATATGTAGTATATGAACTCTCTGAAAAGGGATTATATATGTGTACATTGGCCGTTGAAAACTTATATATAATATACTTGATATAATTTAGTTATGTTGATACCGGATACATGTTTTAAAGTCAGTATCCACTTTTTATATGTATTCTGTTTCTCTCAAATCTTAGAATATTTTGCAGATCAACATGCGCTGAAGTATAGGGTTACAGTAGGTAACCAAAATTCTAAAACTAATCATTTATAAAAAAAATTTAAAAAAGTAAATTGTACATTTAAGGTCATCATAATACTTACCCTGAACGTATAATGTATTATTGTAGTATGACCATAATTTGGGGAGGAAATAATTGGTTTGAAAAATAGGGCATTTAAAAGAACTTAAAGAACAACAATACTTTAGTCAAAAAAATACACATATATCCCTTGTTAGGTCTTGAATCCATGCAAATGCCTAGAATGGATTTATTTACGTTTTACAGGCTAGGAGATTGTGCAGTTTGCCACATTGCTTCATCCAATCCATCACTTTTTATTTTAAGATGTATTATTACCCAAAACAAACAAGGATGTGCTTTTAGTTTGTATTCATAATACAGTAAAATAAAGGAAGTTTTTATTTGACCACCAGCCATTTTGTGTTATTCATAAACAGCTCCAGGTTATGAGCAGGAAAGTGTCAACATAGCAATTTTCCCCACCATTTCTTATGCAAATATACAGCTAGGACCAAAAGTAGCTATAGAATTCATTAATTCTGATTCATAAAGTCGAATGAAACCTGCTGAATAATGTTACGTTAATATACTGAATTACATACAACTTTGTAGTTTTACACTTACTTAACAAAAGACTGACAAATTAAAAAAAGAGACATTTTGAAATCTAATATGAAATACTGTTCTACTAATAAGGCTTCTAGTAGACTTTTGCAATAGAATTTAGTAGTTTCTTTGAATACATGATGTTAAATAAAAGATCATATAGTTAAAAAAAATAAAGATGTCTCAATCCTAAAATTCTAGGTGCTGCAAAACGTTTGGCCATAGCTGTATCTTTATCTGAGTAATACATATAACTAGCGGGGAGGCTGCACGGAGCTCAAAAAGTGTTTGCACCACAGTTCAAGGCTACTGCACAGCCATAGCCATACAGACGGGCGCTGAGCAAAAGCTTGCTATGTTGACATCCAGGAGGAGAGCGTCCGCTCTGCAGGACAAACTGCTACGGAACCCCTCAACTGCAAGACGGTGCTTGTGAAGGCATTGCTCAGCTGAGGCCGTTTGAAGAGGCTGGAGTCGTCGTGAGGATGCCGGGAGTTTAGGGAAGGTTGATCCCAAACAGTGTATAGAGAGGGTTTTTGTGGTGCAGTAGGTTCCTGGAGCGGGACGTCTCTTTTAGTGAGACTAGCGCTCACCTTGTGCAGCGAACTTTTATTTTTAGCTTTGTTTTGTTTTCTTTATTAAATGTGACACTGGGGCTACCATTGCTGGTTAATTACATCTGCGCGCCTGTGTGGCGTGTCAGCACTCAATGCTCTGTGTCTGCCTCATTATTATGCAGTGACGACCCACACACGTAACACCCTGTTACAATGTGTTTCTCTCAAAAACCTAAAATGTTAGTTTACATGTTTTAATAAACGACTTTGTTATTATTATTTCATTTTTTCATTTTTATTTTATTTCACATTTTCGAACTTAAAAATTCCTTCTTTGGGACAAATGTGCTCATATTAAAGCTAATATATTTTATTAATTCTGTGCTACACATATGCTAGGTCTGTTACTTTGAACGCACTCAATCTAACCAAAAACGTTCTAATCCGCAATCGTTGTCTGGAAAAATCTAATTGCTTGCAAAGTTTAGCACCAGAGAGTCTACTTGTGCTAAATTATCAAACCCTGCCCTGATCAAGCCCCACCCCCCTACCCCTCACAACTTCCCACGCGACACCAGCCTTCTCTCCGGTGATGAGAGTGGGGTGGGTCATGTGAGTAGTAATCCGCAATCGTTGTCTGGAACCTTTAAATATTTCAAATATCATTTTCACACTAAATTCAGTCTCTTTACACTAACTGTTACTCAGCTAATTCGCTGTTCTCTCTGTTTGTTTTTATTTGAAAGTTAGAAATGTATCCATTATCTGTATGAATATACAACTTGGTAGATGTTACTGTTAAAATCACATTGGTAATCTCCATCTCTTGGTGAAACCATGTGATGACTAATTGATGATTTGCTTACATATGACAAATGTGAACCAACAGTGAAGTCAGGTTTGATAGATATAACGACTTTCAAACTGTTTCAAGCTGCAAGGGAGAGTATACAGTCAATGCCAGGCTTTCAATGTTTGGCAGTCACCTACAGACTGATGACTCATCTCGTAATTATCAATGAACTGGCTGATAGCACTGCTTGCAGGAAGTAAAGTCCAAATATAGAGATCTCAGAACTAAAGAAATTGCCTTGTGGTAATTTGAAAACTGTGGTTATGCTAAGAAGACAGCTTCTTTGATTACATTGCCACGCAAACAATGCCTCTAATAAATTTATTATTTGTTTATTTAGCAGACGCCTTTACCCAAGCGACTTACAGAGACTAGTGTGTGAACTATGCATCAGCTGCAGAGTCACTTACAATTACGTCTCACCCGAAAGACGGAGCACAAGGAGGTTAAGTGACTTGCTCAGGGTCACACAATGAGTCAGTGGCTGAGGTGGGATTTGAACCGGGGACCTCCTGGTTACAAGGCTGTTTCTTTAACCACTGGACACATTGATTTCTGTGGTGTGTTTCTGCAGTACTGGGTTTTGTAAACATAAGTATTTGGAGAATGGGTATTCCTTGTGCTCTTAATTAAAAATAACACTATGATCAGTATAGCAACTGTGAAAGCTTTTTATATATGTGTACATAAATATATACCGTGCATAACTACCCTTCAACAAGTATTGGGACACGCCTGTCTGTGCAATGGTAGAAGGCCTTAGCTGGTCTGGTTTGATGTGATTCAGAGCTGGCAGACTCGACATGTGAAATGGTCAATTGGTGCCACATTAGTGGGAAGTCCAGTCAGCTTTGCAAAGTCTACTGTAGGCAGCATTGTTGCCAAATGAAGTAAATTGGCCCTATCTTATTAGCTTCTAACCTGCAAAAATTACCCCAAAAATACACTAAGGCAGATCATAACTGGCACTTGTCTAGAATTGCAAGAACCAATTTGACATACTGTATTGTATATCTTCCTTGTAAGTGAATGTCACAGGATGGCTTGAGTGGTGACGTCAGACCCGGAAGAAACTCACAGTACTGAGGGTGAAAGCAGGGTGAAATGTAAATGCACTTGCTTGCGCCAGTTTATTTTCACAGAAAATAAAAGGTTGAACAGACAAAACACAGTACTTTGGGCCAAAATAAATAGGCAAACAAAACAAACATCTAAAAACGACACTAACAAATAGACCATGGATGAACACTAAACAAGTATTGTGCTGCCCCTCCAGCACGGTGGTAATTGTTATTATACTTTTAATTCTTATTTTAATCTCTCCACACCCGTTCTCCACTCAAGAACACACAACCCTGAGTGAGTGACAGATATTAATACACATTTTATCTGCATGTGAAGCGATTGATATTAATACACATTTTATCTGCATCTGAAGCGATTGTGCAATCCCCGTGCCTAAATACAACTATATATTTGAACAACACTCATGCTAAATATCCCACATTATATCCCATGCACCAATATATACAGTATACACCAACATTAACATCACACGCAACAGATAACACATAATACACACCTGGGCGGGGCACACTGCCACAGTGAATCATACTAAAGTGAATGAAGAATAAAACTTTTCTAAGTTGTGTTGAATCTGTGACTGAACACTACAAGAAGACATCTAAAATACTTCTAGTCGAAATGCTAAAGTTGTTAGTTGTTGCCTATATCCTTTGTATCCAAGATGTGTAAGGATGAGACATTACTTCTTGCTTTTATAGATGTGACACATGGTCAAAATATCATTTACTGTAAGCCACTACTACTTTGTCCAGACAACTAATCCCATTGCTTCCTCAAATAGACCAAATCATAGACCATGATGCACAATATAATTTCAGATTCTATAATAGAAAACAGGCTAGGCTATTGGAAAAAGTGTGGGAGTGGGAAATGACTAGTGACAATAAGACTGACCAAATATGGAGTTTAAAGGAAACCTAAGTTGTGTAATATGTGACATAGCATATATGTATGTAAGTTTATATGTATGCATATTTGTATGCAGTTCTGTTGGTGGCCATTTCTTAGAATATGCCCTTTAGGCAGTTCTGAGAAAAGTGATATACTTTTTTGGAAGAAATTAAAGTTTGTAAACAAAGTTTCAGTTTGGAGACAAGCCAGATTCAGTTGGCCCTGCCACTTCCATAGGAAAAGAAGAAGATTGCAATTAGCCATACATGTAATACCAGGCATTTCTGTGAAGACTTCTGTAAAGCATATCTATGGCCAATGTTTATATACAAGCAAATACAGGAAAGGGAGCTAATTGCAAAATGGAAAAATCTGAGAACAAGCTCCATGTCTGAGAATAAAGGAACATATTTGGCAGTTTAGTATGGATAGCCCAAACTTGGGAGTGGATGAATCCCATATTAACCCATCCAGACTGCATTTTTGATTGATCAGGTATTATAACAAGATTAATAAGATTTGTCTAGAAGACAAACTTTTTCACAAGTGTTTTTTTTTTTTTTTTTTTCAATGTTGGTTTAAAAAGCAGATTGATAAAATTGAGAGTTGAGACTTGCTTCCTATATTATGTCAAATCTACCTAAGCTTTAGGTTCATGAACTGGGTCTTCAGGTAAGTAAATGGTTTGCTGAATTAGTTGCACAAAAAGTCACACAATCAAGCATACCTAGCAACCACAAAGCAAACTGTCTCATCCGTATGAGCATTGTGATAAGCTGAAATACTGGACTACATGGTAAACAGCCAATCAGAAATGGGACACTAACAAGTTGCTTGAGCTGATCGCTGAAATGTAGTACTATGCTATACTCAATGCAACCAGTTGCACAAGAACGTATTGCTTATTAGTGTAGCTATAGTCAGACATAGTGCCATGAGATCCCCTGACAGTTCTGTGAGCACACCACATTTTGACCCAGCCATTCAGTCTTGGGCCTTTCTCATGCAGATTGTCCATTGTGTTAATGTGGTGGTTTTCTGATGTGGACTTGGGTATAGAGACAAGACTGGGACCTGATCCGACCACGTAGCCATCACTAAGCTGAACTTGTTTAAACAAAGTGTTTATAGCATCAAGCTACAAATACAGTATGTTCTATACCAGTATATAAAGTAAATTGGTGTCATTTTTTCTGTTGCCTAAGTGTTAGTAGATAATTTGTAGTTATTGGTGCACCTCCATCAAGACAAAAGTGTTTTTCATTCACCCACTTAGTCTATTCTCAGCTCAGTGCTCTGCTAGTTCTAACACTGTATTTGCAGGTTATTATCATTGTTATGTAAAATACATACCTCTTCCAAAATAATTTACTCAGTTTGACTCAATGAAAGGCTTGGGAATTTGCTTTTCATTGGACTTCCTGTGCTGTATCGAAGGAGTTTCCTGCCTGTTATGCATACAGACATGTAAATACAATCAGCCAGGATATACTGTAGAAAGCCCAAGCGGCTGTACAGCATTCAGAGTGTGACGGTTGGGATCTTGGTGGATTAAAGCTGTCACAATCAATCAAAGCTGGTGAAAAAGCAGCTTTCCAGGTGGCACAAAAAGCCTGTTTGGCAGTGGCACGAATTTTCTGAATAAGGAATGGGATATGGTCCGCCAATACTGTGGTATTAAAAAAAAAAATATATATATATATATATATATATATATATATATATATATATATATATATATATATATATATATATTTTGGAAACTTTCAAAATAAAATTAATCTCATGGAAAACTATTTTCTGAGTAATATGCTACTGTAATACATGACTGGATTTCCTTTGTCCTTTATAGAAAGTAAGAAGGCAGACAGTCAGTTTTAAATTGCTCTGTCACAACCTTACCATGACAAATACATGGTTTAAGGATCAATTGAACTATAAGCATGTTATTAAAGATGCTGATGATTATGAACAAGGACTATTGTTAATTGTCTATTAAAAGGAATTACAATTAGACTGTATATAATAAAGCTTTAATTATATCAAGTCTAACTGAAATTATGTTGCTCCTTGTTTTTTTTTCTCCTTCACCATATTTTAATGGCAACATTTCTTTGTTGTGTAACGGTCACAGATTTGTTGTTGCCAAGTGGTGACAAAGCTAATTAATACTATTAAGACTGGTATACCCTGTATTTACAATTACAGTTCACCATTTATTATATAAGGAATAATGCACAAAAGGCTGTAATTCTGTATAAACTACAAGTGCCAGCTTGGTTGATTTGTAATTGTCACCATAATTACAGCCTTCTATATTCAGTATTTTTCTGTCTACACTGACTAATATACCAAAAAGGTTATATGGTTCATTTTCAGACCTAAACTGCTTTACGAGAGTTAAAATTTCCTAACAAGTGTGAACAGAATTTCATATATATATATATATATATATATATATATATATATATATATATATATATATATTACTTAAATAATGTTGCCCAATGTTTATTTGCTTTAGTTTGCATTACTGGATAGATCATTTACCTTCTGTTATGTCTCCAACCTCATTTGACTTGGAAAATTAACCATTCAACTAAATTATCAAGCAGGTAAAACTAACTGTATATAGTATTGTAGCGATCTCAGTTAATGCAAGCAGGCGCATCACACAAGGCGAGGCAATCCACACACAGGTGGAGGGCGGGCACGAACCCGGGACCTCTCGCATAGCACCGATACCGCTGTACAAAAGAGCCGTCTCTTTTGTAAGGAGTGTATATCGAGCTCATGTCTTCATGTGTGATTACGTCACCTACCAGCCCTGCTGCTGCCTTCCCCCGTGCATGCTACAGTATTATCACTTAATACTTTGATTAGTTGATTTTAGATTGTAAACTTCTGACAGTGTTTCAAACCCTTTAGGAATAATCCAAATGATGTTTGACTTTGCTTGCTTAAATGCTGGTGACTTTACATGTTCTTTTCCTAGATTATTTTAAACCGCACAACACATAAAAAATACAATAAATAAATACAAAACAAGGTTCAAACGTTGTTGAAGTGTACAGTATCTGCTTAAAAATAACATATTTATTTTTGGTTTGCTGTTTTGAAGGTCTCCATTTTGGTTATTTATGTTCTGTATCTTATTTCCAGTTATATATTTTACAGATGTAGTCCACATGGGTTTCTAAATCATCCCTCTCCAGTGAAGACATCCACGGACAGTCCTGTAAAAATTCCTTTACTCCAAACTTTTCCGTGATTCTTAACTTCAAAGAAGGGGAATTGGCCAATACTAGTTTATATAGCCACATTTCTTTTAACTACTTGTTCACTAAAGAGTATTCAATATTTGAATTAAATATAATACATTTTTATTCCATCTTATTTCTATTTTTTTTCTTTTCAAATTTAAATGTGTTTGATGTAATAAAAAAAAAATCTAATGATTTGTGTTTGGAAACTATCAAGTTGTATCAGTTTTTACCACACCTTTCATAAAACATTAAGTGTGTGACAAAATGGTGCATTATGGGAAGATAACATGCCGTTATGGCTTGCAAAGAGTCACTGTAAATATGTCACATGGTTTTGATGCTTTGTATGACCTTTAATGTAAAATGTTACCCCCACCCCCCCCCAATCTCTATTTTCCTGCTTTGATAGTTTTATATATCAGGGACTGATTATATTGATATATATTGCCTTTTTAAAAACAAACCTACGTTCTTTGAAGAAGGAGTTGAAAGGAACAATACAATAAGGTAAACGCTTTTTAAGAAGCTAGACCTGTTTCACAATAAAACAGTTTATATTTTTCTTTGACCCGCACTGTAAATCTCTTTGTCATCTGTTGTGCATATGATAACAACGAAGACAACTTCAAAGTCAGGAAATTGGCAAAAAATAAAAAATAAATAGGACTTTATTCTTTCATTTAGCTACCTGGGCACCTTTGAGAATTCTGCAGGGTTTTTTAATTTTAATTTTTTTACATCCAAGCACCTTTTTTGCATTTTAAATCATTTATGATGGCACATATCGATTATACATTTTTTTTAAAGATTACACAACGAATTTACTAATTTTTTTACTAAACAATCTCTTCACATCTCTACTGAGTGGAATCGCTCCTTCGGCAGTCGTTTGCTTGTTCTGTTAACTTGTATAGTTGACACCTTTATGCATTTGCCTTTAGAAAGCACACAACTAAGCTGAGAAGCAACCCAGTAACATTCTTTCTTGCAGCACACATTTTGAACACTGTGTGGAGATATTTACACTTCTCACACAAGAACAGAAAACAGTCAGTAATAATACATGTCAAAAACCGTAGGCTTTTGTGGTAATGGGATACAAACCACAAATATCTAAAGGTAGCACAAAGAAGAACTGGAAAAATATTTGTTCATGATATAAATCAAATATGCTGTGTTGTTTACAGTTATATTTAACAGCCTGATCCCACATTTAACAGTCATACTGTAGCACATTCCGATCTTGCTTGTTATGTTATAAGGTAAAAGGGAATATTTGCACTAAGGGGACCGAAAGGGTTGCAGATAAATGAAATAGTGAAAATGGTACTCAAACAAATAACCTCAGACTACACCCCATGGGCCTGATTTTCAAAGCTTAGTATCTTATGTTGAGTAAATCTCAAGTGGAGTTCTGTAACTAAAAATAAGTCAATAGCTTTAGATTAGTTTACTTCAAATCCACATACAGTGCCTTGCGAAAGTATTCAGCCCCCTTGAACTTTGCGACCTTTTGCCACATTTCAAGCTTCAAACATAAAGATATGAAACTGTAATTTTTTGTGAAGAATCAACAAGTGGGACACAATCATGAAGTGCAACGAAATTTTCTGGATATTTCAAACTTTTTTAACAAATAAAAAACTGAAAAATTGGGCGTGCAAAATTATTCAGCCCCCTTAAGTTAATACTTTGTAGCGCCACCTTTTGCTGCGATTACAGCTGTAAGTCGCTTGGGGTATGTCTCTATCAGTTTTGCACATCGAGAGACTGAAATTTTTGCCCATTCCTCCTTGCAAAACAGCTCGAGCTCAGTGAGGTTGGATGGAGAGCATTTGTGAACAGCAGTTTTCAGTTCTTTCCACAGATTCTCGATTGGATTCAGGTCTGGACTTTGACTTGGCCATTCTAACACCTGGATATGTTTATTTGTGAACCATTCCATTGTAGATTTTGCTTTATGTTTTGGATCATTGTCTTGTTGGAAGACAAATCTCCGTCCCAGTCTCAGGTCTTTTGCAGACTCCATCAGGTTTTCTTCCAGAATGGTCCTGTATTTGGCTCCATCCATCTTCCCATCAATTTTAACCATCTTCCCTGTCCCTGCTGAAGAAAAGCAGGCCCAAACCATGATGCTGCCACCACCATGTTTGACAGTAGGGATGGTGTGTTCAGGGTGATGAGCTGTGTTGCTTTTACGCCAAACATAACGTTTTGCATTGTTGCCAAAAAGTTCGATTTTGGTTTCATCTGACCAGAGCACCTTCTTCCACATGTTTGGTGTGTCTCCCAGGTGGCTTGTGGCAAACTGTAAACGACACTTTTTATGGATATCTTTAAGAAATGTCTTTCTTCTTGCCACTCTTCCATAAAGGCCAGATTTGTGCAGTATACGACTGATTGTTGTCCTATGGACAGAGTCTCCCACCTCAGCTGTAGATCTCTGCAGTTCATCCAGAGTGATCATGGGCCTCTTGGCTGCATCTCTGATCAGTCTTCTCCTTGTATGAGCTGAAAGTTTAGAGGGACGGCCAGGTCTTGGTAGATTTGCAGTGGTCTGATACTCCTTCCATTTCAATATTATCGCTTGCACAGTGCTCCTTGGGATGTTTAAAGCTTGGGAAATCTTTTTGTATCCAAATCCGGCTTTAAACTTCTCCACAACAGTATCTCGGACCTGCCTGGTGTGTTCCTTGTTCTTCATGATGCTCTCTGCGCTTTAAACGGACCTCTGAGACTATCACAGTGCAGGTGCATTTATACGGAGACTTGATTACACACAGGTGGATTCTATTTATCATCATTAGTCATTTAGGTCAACATTGGATCATTCAGAGATCCTCACTGAACTTCTGGAGAGAGTTTGCTGCACTGAAAGTAAAGGGGCTGAATAATTTTGCACGCCCAATTTTTCAGTTTTTTATTTGTTAAAAAAGTTTGAAATATCCAATAAATTTCGTTCCACTTCATGATTGTGTCCCACTTGTTGTTGATTCTTCACAAAAAATTACAGTTTCATATCTTTATGTTTGAAGCCTGAAATGTGGCAAAAGGTCGCAAAGTTCAAGGGGGCCGAATACTTTCGCAAGGCACTGTATAAAATCAGGTCCAACTGTATTAAGTCCAATTTTAAAGGTGTTAATTAGGAATACCGATACCTACATTTAACCATGAACCATCTTGGCTCAGGAGTGGTGGAACAGCCTGGAGCCAAGATGGCCACCTTTCCACAGCCACGTGGTTGTAAATAATGTTTTTTGACGTGTTGAAGTTGGTATAAGATATGGCAGGGCTGGAGTTAGAATCCCAGCCCTAATTAGAAAAGTGTGGAATGTGGCCAGGTGTTAATTGATTTATTGATTGTCAATTAACCCCTGGATACAAGCTTTAAAAATAAGTAAGAAATGTTTGTTTGGTGCAGCAGAGAAGAAAGAGAGAGAAGGGCAGAGAGCAGCAGGGTGTTCTCTCTGTGAATGCACCGAGATAGCCATAGCATGGGTGCTGTTTTGTTTGGTATGATGTTTTTGATTGTTTTGATTGGGTTTGTTTGTTTAAATCTTTTGTTTGCTCTTGCTATAAAATAAAAGTGTGCGGAAGTGCGGAATCACAGTTTTCCAACTCTGGCTTTGCTATTTCTGCCACTGACCAGCCTTGACCGTGACGCTACTACTCCACATGTTGTGTTACAGTGGGATAGTGCCCCCCTAGTGACCCATATAGAAACTGCAAAAAAATAAAAGTGAGCAACTAGTATCCCAGTTGTTAAAAATGCACCAGATGGCCGAGAGTCAGAGACAACAACAGCACCAGGCAGAACTATAACAGCATCAAATGTTGATACTACAGCAGCAGCAACTGTCCACAGGACACCCTGTGACTATTGTAGGGAATAATAGTCTCTCCAGTGGAGAGACTGTCCTGATCTCCTGTCACACTGGTGTGGGCTCTGTGAAGAGCTGTTGCTGATGCCACCAACAGACAGGGAGGTGCCGCTGTCGTCCCAAAAGTCAGAGGGGGAGGAGTCGCTGTCGCCCCAAGAGCCAGGGGGAGGAGCCGCTGTCATCCCGAGAGCCAGAGGGGGAGGAGTTGCTATCATCCTGAGAGCCAGAGGGGGAGGAGCCGCTGCCATCTCCACGTCTAAAGCCAGAAGGGGAGGAGTTGCCTTCCCCATATACAGTTCTTATTTATTTCTTAGCAGACATGCTGAAGTGATGAAAGTGGAGGAACTACGGGTTTCATGGACAGAGCAGTCAATGAGACCACCTCCAACACAGCCTTGACCACCACCCCTGTGCCCCAGTGTGGCGCCTATAGGCTAGGTCCCTCAACCCGTGCTCCCAGACACCCGACCTTTGTGTCTGGACCTTCTGTTGATGGGCCTGATTCCCAGGTCACTGCACCACCAGACATGGTTGTTCGCCCTGACTTCTGTTCCGCTACCCCTGGTGAACCAGATGTCACTGCACTGTCACCAAGACTCAAACCTCTGCCTGCAGCTGCAGCCACCCGATCACTGACCTGCGCTCTGGGAGTCTGTGACAGGGTGAGCCCTGTCACTGGTTCTTGTGCGGATGTGTGCAGCTGGGACGTGGAACAGGAGACGCGTTGCTAGGCAACCAATTGAGGGGTTAGGGTTGCCTGGCGCTGAGCTGATCGTGAGCTCGAGGCGACTGCACCGCCATGCTACACAGAGAGGCGCTTTGTTGACATCAAGGAGGACAGCATCTGTTCTGCAGGATTAACTACACAAAACCCTTCCATTGCAAGATGGAACTAGTGAAGGCATTGCCCAGCCGAGGACGTTTGAAAAGGCCGTTTGAAGAGTCCGGAGTCACCTTGAGGATGCTGGGAGCCCAGAATTTTAGTGAGGCTAGCGCTTGCCTTGTGTGACAAACTTTTATTTTTTAGCTTTATTTTGTTTTGTTTTGTTTATTAAATCTGACACTAGGGCTACCACTGCTGGTAACCTTGTGGCAGTACCTGTGTTGTTTATAAAATCTGTGCGCCTGTGCGGCGTGTCAACACCCAATGCTCTGTGTCTGCCTCAGTATTATTCACTGACGACCCACACACATAACGAATTCCCCTGTTACAGAGTTCCAGGTATGCCGTCCAGGTCCCCTGTAGCCAGTTCTCTGTCCCTTGGTGAGGGCGCCGGAATGTGGACCGACCTGCACTCTAACCCACCCATACAGATAAGAAGAAAGTCTAAAGATGGACAATGTGGGACTTGTGGAGAAATGATTGTTTTAAAAGTGTGTGGGGGGAGGTGGCTTTAGGATGGCCGTGTCCCTGCACACAAGGGGGAGGATATGTGACAAGGCAGAGTTTTTTTACTCTGGGTTTGCTCTTTCTGCCACTGACCAGCCTTGACCGCTATGCTACTCTACCACATTAGGTAGACCATCTTTTGCCAAAATAAATATTGCCTTCAGGCCCTTTTGTGGTTATATCACTCATGGATTTCCATGCATGTTTTTTTTTTACTGCATTTGTAAAAAAGAAATAAGGATTGAAGTGGATATAGGGTTTAAAAGCAATATGGCAACTCACAATTCAGTCCATAGTTTACTGTGAGCAAAGTGCAAATGCATTTGAAAGGTAGACATTATTTAACTTGAAAAGTACACCCATTTGTGTTATACAAGAGCCATATATATAGAGCCAAATGTGTGCCACTGCTTTTGCTATTAAGGAAATATTTGAAATTCAGAGATAATCTTGATGAAAACATGCATTTTATTGATAAGCATGTCCAAAAAAGCTATTTTTTTTTTCAAGGACTTCCCAAAATTAATAATCTAAGGTTTCCCCTTGTTCCCATCAATTT